>NC_049209.1:33101804-33701804 GCF_013347855.1 Anguilla anguilla
GTCTCTGGTCATGGCTCGGGGTTTCTTCACGTTTTGGCAGTTTGTGCGATGGACCATCTTACTGTCTGACTTCCTCCTGCAGCCAAACCGCGTATACTGCTTACCTATCCAGCACAGAAACACACAGACAGCACGCGGTACATCAGCAGCCACAGACAAGGTTATGATGTAGGTGACACGTTTCATCAGCATCTACTAACATGTCCAGTTCCTGTAAGAGAGACATTACCTCTACTGGTTACCGCTCATAGACATTACTTCTAAAATATCCACTTCTTATAAGAGAGACATTACCTCTACCGTACATATCTGTCCATCAGAGCGATATTTCACTGTACACATCTCACTGTAAAGATGTCCACTTCCTGTAAGAGAGACATTATCTCTTTCACACTGTACGCACCCCTGTCCGTCAGAGGTATAACTCATCACACACGCTTCCCCTGTCCGTCAGAGCTATAACCCGTCAGATACGCCCACTCTGCGTGATTACCTCCTCCGCAGGGCTTGGAGCAGTGCGACCACTTCTTCAGGGCCCATTCGAAGTAGAAGGAGTCGTCCTGCAGGGCGTTGGTCTCCACGGAGGACTGCAGCTCTTCGTGTATCACGTACTTGTAGGACAGCGTGACCTTGGAGTCGCCCTGAACCTGGATCTGTAGGGAGGAAACGGCGAAAAGCTTTTAACAGACCATAATATTTTTTTTTACAGTTCACATTCCTGCACCCATGAGAATCCGCTGAAGATCCAATTAGCCAACAATTATTCTTTAAAAATACAATTAGCTTACTAGCATCTTACTGGGTCCTGAAATATGCTTTCCTGAAATATTCACTTTTGATTTTCAGTGAATAAAATATTTTTTGTGAACATTTTCTTTTCATGCTGTAAGCTTTGGAGGGGAGGTGGTGCAAGGAGATATGTTAACTAAATCACTAAATAAAGACTGCTGCTCTGCTCACAGTGGTAAACCCCCCCCCCCTCACAGAACCCGATTCCTACAGTGAAATCCCCCCTCACAGAACCCGATTCCTACAGCGAAATGCCCCCTCACAGAACCTGATTCCTACAGTGAAATCCCCCCTCACAGAACCCGATTCCTACAGCGAAATCCCCCCTCACAGAACCCGATTCCTACAGCGAAATGCCCCCTCACAGAACCCGATTCCTACAGTGAAATCCCCCCTCACAGAACCCGATTCCTACAGTGAAATCCCCCCTCACAGAACCCGATTCCTACAGTGAAATCCCCCCTCACTGCGCCACTGCTCACCATGACCAGAACCGCGTATCTCAGCGGTCCGTCAGTCTGGACCGTCTCCTTGTCGTCATCGTTCTGGTACTCCCAGGCCACGCCCTTCTCTACCACGGTCCGTGACTCCGGAAACTCGCCCTTCGCGTTCAGGAACACGTGCCCCGTGGCTTCATTCTTCAGCGCTGGGGAGAAGCGCCAGGGAGGGGTGGGAAGGGGGAGGGTTGTAGGGGGGAAACAGTCAATCAGGCCACATCTTTATTGTTTCTCACTTCTGTTTGTCACAAATGTAAACCCGTATGCCGATGGAACCATCTCCATCTGTTCAGAATGGAATCATATCATGCACATTAACAAAATGTATTATTATTATTATTTTAATATTATTTATATTTTTTACTGAAGCAGCTCAGGTTGAGTACCTTTGCTCAGGGAGAGGTCCCATCTGGGAACTGAACAACAACCTCTGAATCACCCGATTCACTGTACAAGCTAGGTTTCTAAACCCCCTGCTCAGGCCTACCCAGAGTTTGTTATGTTCCTTTAAATTCCTGGATGACAAGTAGCAGGTGAAGTATACAGAGTCACAGCTTCAACATTTTTGGATTTCTCACCAAGTCCTGCTTTTAGTGATCTAACTAGACAGATCAATCATGTGATCAGACATTTCTGCTAAATTCCATCAGAAGCTTTTGAATGACAGCTATACAGGGGCAGTGTTCTTTTCTATGCCTTATATGGGATATTTTATGGTGTTCTAATGGGTGAACAAGTGCTGTCGTACGCAGATAATTAGCTAAATGAGCCAGGGTAATTAGTGGGGGAAAGAAACTGCACGTACGCCAGGTCTCCTGAAACAAAACTGGTTCAGGAGGTAACGATATTGCACTGCAGCCAAGCGCTGACAGGCAGGGACGTTCAAACTGAAGCCAACGCTACCTGCTCAGGCTTACCCAGGATATGCTCTGTTCCTTTAAACTCCTGGACAACCAGATGCCTCGCTCCTTTGGGAACCTCCAGTATCTTCAGAAAGCCTGGAAGGTGCAGGAGCAGCAGATGAGCGATGAGGCGATTAAGATGACACGGTCTACTTCCATACTTTTAACTTTATGGGAACAAGCACAAAGAGGGTTTCTATCCAGAGTATAAATAAAAGGCTGCGTGTGTGTGCTTTATCTTTTCCTCAAATCATCAGCTCTCCTCGCAGATACCGACGTTCTTCGGCTGGGCAAGAAAGCACGGAGGATGAACGGCTTGTCTGGATGAAGTACAGCCCGTATTTGTTTATTGTTGCTCATAACCAGCCTGTCAAAAGCAATTGCGGTCGCCAGAAGAGAGAAATCAAAAACAAATGATCAATCATTAAACGTTCGCCCCAACAGAAGCCAGGAAATCAGATGTCTCCGGCATTGCTTTATTGTGCCTTTGTAGCTAACAGATTGCCTTCATCAACATGAGTCAGTCAAATCATGTTCAATTTTTTTTCCCCAGAAATGTAATTCACCCATTTTTCTGGGTGTTGCTTCTCAATGTTGTGCAGATGGAAAATATATAGTAGGTCAAGTCAACTGGTGGCCCAAATGTTACCCATCATAGAATTACTCTTAGACTTTAAATCAAGAGGAAACAAATATATTCAGAGCCATCAAATATTATGGCCAGGTCTACCTCAACACAAATCATGCATCTCTCCCACTAGTGACAGAATAATAAATAATATGTGTGCATATTTTAAGAAAGGGTCTGCTTTGTGTATACACACACAAAAGGTGTTGTTTGTGCATTGTTTTAAGATATGGGAGGAGGCGGTAATAAAATATGGTCAGACAATCCATGATCTGGGTCATCTTGTTCACAGAGGGAAACAAGTATAGGCAGTCATCTAGGAACAAACATAAAACAGTTTCTCCTGTTCACAGCTAAAATATATTTAACTGGATTTTTAACAACGGTTGCATTATAAAGAGAAAAGGCTGAAATAGCACAGGTACTGCAAATGTCATTTTTCATTTCAACACTAGGTGGCGCTCTACATCTGATAATAAAATAGAAAGCTGAAATAAAGTGAAAGTGTATCTCAGAGCTAGATAATGACGCACTCACAGGGTAAGAGTGTATAATTGCGCACGTCATGTTTAAAAATTCTAACTAAAGAAATCTGTTGTGTTCGGCTCTGTTGCGACAAACTTTTCTGTAATAACAAGCTCGGTCCAATGAAGTGTGGCCAGCAGTGTGGCTCACAGGACCTCTGGCTTGACTCAGGGTTGACCGGTTGGCTACGCGTATAAGAAAAAGCCTTCAAACGCAAGTCCGATCAGTCACATTGCTCTATCATGTGGGTATGCATAAAAAGATTGAGTGCTCTGAATCTGAGTGCTCTGTAGGGCAAAAAAGAAAAAGAAAAAGAAAAAAATCTTTTTTCTGTCTGATGAATTTGATGAAGTTTTTAAACAAATCATCTTTTAAAATAATTATTTAATTCATTCATTCATTCATTCATTCATTCATTCATTCATTCATTCATGCATTCAATCAATCAATCAATCAATCAATAAATCAATTGAAATCAGGTGAACAGCACTCCGGCTGATGGTCAGACGTTGACCTGTTCACGTTTGGTTATTTTTTTTGGTGGGGGGGGGGGGGCATACCTTGTTTCCTGGCACTGCGAGTGAAGCTGCCTTTGATGATTTTGCAGGTGGAGTTGTCCCCCCCGCACACTCCACACTTGTCCTCCTGCAAGGCTGAGCCAATCACGTAGTCACAGCCGACTTTCTGCAGGGACAGAATTAGCGCTGTGAGCAAAGGGGATTGTGGGATGGGCAGAGGATGTGCATTAGCCAGGGTAAGATCCCCTCCGATTTCATCTGATCTGTGTGCAGTCATAGCGACCAGATGCAGGTTCAAATCCTCAGTGGGGCCCTGTTGCTGTGCCACTATTGCATTTCGGAAACAAATCCCAACATATGGCTGAATAATATAACAATATTAATATTAATATAATAAGCCACTATTTATACGTCTCCAACAATACAGCAAAAAATATATATATATTGTCTGTTACACGAGGGAGATATTCCACTTGGGTGTTACCATGTTTGTGGTCAGGTATTATATTTGTGTGTGACTGCTATATTTAAGATATAAGGAAAGCACGGTTCTCATATACTGGCTGTTGTATATGCAGATTCCCTGATAAAATGACTCTGTTGATGTTGGAGACACATAAGAACACATAAACCTGGTACAGTGTGCAGAAATGACTCCGTGTACAGGCAATGATGACATCATAAAAGGGTCACTAGCTGGTAAAGGGAGGGGATGGGGTCAGACAGTACTAATCATAGATAAAAACAGGGGGATCCCAGCCCTGGTCCCGAGCCCCCTCTTCATTCCAAAAAACATAATCCCTTGCAGTCCCTAACTACCATGATAGTCATCACAGTAAAATAAAATTGAGTTTCTCAGTTTGATCCACTGTGGTAGACTACATGGTAATAAGCAGCATTTGGGGCACACTGCGATATCACACCCACCACACAGTCTCCGCCCACGCAGATGCTGTAGGGGTCCCCGTAAGAGCAGCGCGTCCCGTCGTGTGTCAGCCTCTGCATGTCCACCACGTCCATCGTCTCCTTGGACTGGCAGTACAGCTGGCAGTTCTCCTTAGCTGGGCACAGACAAAGGGGGAGGAGTCAGTACGGGAGGCAGGGACAAAGGAGGAGGAGTCAGTACAGGTGGCAGGGACAAAGGGGGAGGAGTCAGTACAGGTGGCAGGGACAAAGGGGGAGGAGTCAGTACAGGCAGCAGGGACAAAGGGGGAGGAGTCAATACAGGTGGAAGTTCTCCTTAGCTGGACAGGGACAAAGGGGGAGGAGTCAGTAAAGGTGTCAGGGACAACGGAGGAGGAGTCAGTACAGGTAGCAGTGTTTCAAATCTGAACACTTAAAATGTGTTTTATAAAAGCATGATATAATATCATCAACATTGGTGTGGTTAGCCAAGGCAGCCTATTTAGCCTTGTTACTTACTACTTTATTGCATAAGTACAACTGGCTATTCACCTCATACTGGTTTTTAAAATACTTTATAACTGAAGTTGTAGAAAAAAGCAGATTTCTCAACAAAGCACATTAGCATGAATATACATTCACACAGAAGGTGGAACAAGTCAGTGCCAGCAAGCAATCCTTGCATTAAAAACATAGTTTAGTGTGTGATGAGATGTGTGGCATGGCCCATTGGCGGACTCTCATAACCCCCCACACAGGGGGTGGTCCGATCCCTGCTGCGGCACCACCTCAGCTGTGAAATTATTATTAAAATCATTAAATTCATTCTTTCAGGCTAATGTCCACCTTGAGGACCTTGTGTTGCACGGTC
The DNA here is from genome assembly GCF_013347855.1 of Anguilla anguilla. Classification (NCBI taxonomy): domain Eukaryota; kingdom Metazoa; phylum Chordata; class Actinopteri; order Anguilliformes; family Anguillidae; genus Anguilla; species Anguilla anguilla. The sequence continues at coordinate 33,107,438 of NC_049209.1, forward strand.
AGATTTAGTTTGGATTTAATTAAATGGAATGCTCAGCTGTAATACTCTTCAGGCTGAGTTGTGCAGTTTTACTACCAGAGGAGGCCTCAATTACTGAGGGTGGGAGTAAGAGCCGAGAGACCAAGGGGAAAGGCGTGGGCATCCGCAGATTATGCCCAAAACACAGCTTCCACTCTTATCACTAGGACCAAGTGCACTGTGCGGAAGTGTACTAGTAACCTGCTCCTAGAATATTCTGGACTGGCTCAAGCTGCTATGCATTTTGGAGTGTTATTTTCATCACTGTAAAGCACTGGTATAGGGAAGTATCACATATCCAGGTGGACTGGGGTTCTCCTTGGTCTTGGACTGGGTCCACCATACAGGAGCTGACCTGGTTCCAGTTTTGGTAAGACCCTGAGCTCTCTTGCATAGCGGGCCCAATCCTAATGGCCGTGTTATTTGTATGAAGTCCTTGTGAGCAACCTGTTGATGTTTCACCTGAAATAAGAGCCTAAACCAGATGGTGTGGACAAGAGTGCATTGCTCTGCAGCCACTGTTAGAGCCAGAGAGCAGCTGTGTTTGGATCAGAGGAGGAATGCATTCCAAGGGCCTGAAGGACGTGCTGAAACCGGTCAATCTGCACCATCCCTGAAGCAGAAAAGGAGGAGTGTGGAAAACTGGATATTCCATCTCTGCGATGATTGTGTTTCCATGTGTTTGGCCCGGCTCAAAAAACTGGGAAGAGGGAAGGTCTGCTCCTCGTGGTTTCCTCATGTCTATCCCTCAAACTGACAGCACCTCTTCTGTGATCGCACCGAGGCTACAGTAATACTGCATAAAAGCACATTTAATGTGCTACAAGATGAAGAAGAGGTGAGGAAGGGTAGGAGGTGGCTGGGTTCCTTTTTTTATGAATGATGAGGAGCTCTACAGTAGGGCTGCTTGTGGATACATCCTCCATATGGGCTCTCTGACACACAAGCAGCACTGTGGTAACGATGGTAAGCACTGGCCTGTAGGTGATCCTTGGTGAACCTGACCCAGTTCTAACCCTTTCAGAGGTTTGTGTGTGTGAGTGTGTGTGTGTGTATGTGTGTGCATGCGTATGTGTGTGTGCATGAGAGAAAGAGAAAGAGAGAAAGTGAGAGAGGGAGAGGGAGAGAGAGAGAAACATGCATGTGTCCACGTGTCCTTAGACATGTACATCAATGAAAAACTCAATGATGAGGAAGAATGAAGACATGCAGGTTCTTATCCTGATATTTTCTGTCGGGCCAGAGGCTGGACATACAAGTCATTCACTTTGACCAGAGGGGAGAAAATAAAAAATAGCATAAGTTCATGCAATAAGTCAATACATTTTCGATATGAAACACTATCTCTGAGCCAGAAAAGTTCCATTTTAGAGTCCTGTAAACCTACTGAATGCACACATGACCTTCACTGCATGAATTCTGCTTCCATTCAGCTCTTTAAACACTTTTTAAGAAAGCTGTAGAAATTTAAGGTCATCCGTTAGGTATGCGAGGCAACGGAATGTGAAGCATGTCTGAATGGAGTTTGGTGACTCACGCCCCGCCAGCCCACTCCCAATATTCTGTTACAAACACCTGAGGACAGCGGTCTCACACCCCACACCCCCCCCGCCCCCCACCCCACCCCCGCAGCAGAACTCACGATCTTCGTGCTCGAAGGGCAGCCAGTGGTGCTTGGCGTTCTGGAACTCGAAGAAGGGCTCCAGCATCTGACACTGCTCCTCCCGAAGGTCGGCGAAGAGCCTGTCACACTGCTCTGTGTTGCAGATCTGGAACTGGCTGTTCGGCCCTAAACAGCTGCGTCCCCCGTTAGCAGGGCTGGACAGGTGGGGGGGGGGGACAGGTGTTGTTGACAGGGAGGGAGAGACGGAGAAAGAACATTAGAGCAGCTCGTACGGAACCCTTCATCTCTCCGTTGTCACTGTAAAGCTCTGCTGAGGGTTTGGGTCACCCAGGGCACCAGTGTCATTCTGTGCTCTGAGCATTAAATGGCAGCTGATAGCACACACACACTGCTGGAGAGCTCGTGCTTCTAATCTCTCCCAAATTGGCAGAGGATGTTCCAGAGATCACACAGGCTTACAGATAGACCAGGCATCCCAAAATAGGGGAAACGGAAAATCAGTATAAATAAATAATGAAATACTAAAAAAGAAAATTAGCATATCCTCCTGAGACTTTCGTTAGCTTTTTGTGAATGTTGCAGTTTTAAAAAATATTTTTATAGAATTTTCCTTATAGTGTACATTTCAGCATGGTAGAATATGTGGGTCTTGAGATTTGTGTCCACTACAGGGGACAGAAATGAATTGCAGGGTTTTACGAGGATGTACAGTAAATAGACTGTAGCCTCAGGGTCACGCACAGAGACGTAGGAGAAACGCTTCACACTCACGGTGGGTTGTCACACGTGCGGGTGCGAAACCGCACACCCGCGCCGCAGGTTCGAGAGCAGGTCCCAAACTTGCTCCATGCGCCCCAGTTACCGTCCTGCCTCAGGACGTCCGGGGTGAGCCAGATGCAGTGACCCTTAAAGCAGTGCTGAGAGGGCAAGAGACAAGCACACCTTTCCATTCAGACACACCTCAGAAAATGGCGAGTATTGTGGGACTGAATGGCCTGTCCTCATCATTATGTTATGTTATGTTAAGTCAGCTTTGAAGGAGATGCAAATTGAGTGAAGTGCAGGTGTCAGTGCATGTGTTTGTACACGTTTGTATGTTTGTGAACATACCTGTATTTGGTCGCATGCATGCATGTATGCGTAAAAAGCCGTATTTGTCTGAGTGCATGTGCATGTGTGTGTAAGTAACTGCTTTCATGTGTGCATGTGTGCATGTAAAGCCGCGTTTCCACCAAAATTACCCGGAACTTTCAGTCCCAGGAACTACTTTACCAGGAACTAAAAGGTTCCTTCAGCCAATGGTTGTCTGCGTTTCCACCGGGGTCTAAAGTACCGCGAAGATTAGGCAAATTAGCCCACTGACGTTGTCGTCGGTCCATCTGTCATATGATTTCTTCTGTAACGCCACACTACCACCGAAGTAGCCTACATTATTTTCTAATAACCGGGACAGCTCGAAGGGGTTTATTCCACTTATATACAACGGGTTACCAACAATGACTATATATGGTTACTTTTGTATTTATTGATTTTCATATATCCTCTCAAACACATTCATTAACAGCAGAAAACATGCACACGTTGTAAACAATTTGCTGTTTTATTACTTTCTCGTTGTCAATTCCATATAGGCTAATCGCAAAATGACAAGAATAGAGCGAAAACTCGGACTTGCGTGAAAATGTAAATTAGTAGTGGTACAGCCACCGTTTGCTTTCCTTCGAAGTTACTGCTAGCCGAGCAGCGAAGTGTGCCCTCCAGATGCGAACCATGCACCATAAATGAGTCCATAGTCTTCCTGGTCTTTTCGTGGAATTGAAAAATGGCAGTAAAATTGAGTAAAATTACGGCAGTCTGAAAAAGCTAAAGGGAAGATTACTAGAATTAACCTGTTATTTTACCCGGATAAAAAGTGCGGAAGGTCATTTCCAGTTTGCTTGTACTGTATCACCAATGTTAATTATGCAGAACTACCGCATACCTCACATAACTGTATCAAACGTTTTGAGTCAATTACAACGGGCTAACAAAGAAAATCCGGAAGAAAATATTCAGCAACCGAATTAATCCGTTTGAATGTTTTGGTAGCCTACGTAATATGCTGTCCCAGCACGAATGCTTAGCATTTTATAAAACGAATACTAAAGCAAGAAAAGAACAGAAGAGCACACGTTATAATTCCAAGACGTTGACAGGCTATAACCAAAAGTAGGCTACTGCGCCGCATAACATACAAGTTTGATTTGAAGTTATTATGAAAATAAATTGGTTTGCCGCTGCATATTTTCAAACATGGCGGGTAATGGCGGAAAATAAATACAACACAAATGCTACGAGTACTCAACCAATCAGAAATGTTCAGCGCTGCAAGCTCCACCCAAAAGGTTCCTGTACTTTCGGAAAGTACTACCCCCCGAGCAGGAACGTTTTGGGGGGTAAAACAAAGCCCCCAGAACTAAATTTAGACCCTAGTTCCTGCGGTGGAAACGCACTGAGTTCCTCAAAAGGTTCCTAGTTCCGGGGTATAGTTCCTGCGGTGGAAACGCGGCTTATGTGTGCATGTGTAAGAGATCGTCTTACCTTCCCGGGTGCACACATGGTTCCATCGATCGGCGGGCCCTTTTTGGTCTTGCAGAAGAAGGGGTTCTCAGGATGGCTGCACCACAGCTGTTTGCAGGGGTCGAAAGTGCTGTACTGGAGGAAACAGAGTCACCCTCATTCACACACAGTGCTCAGCACAGTCCTGTTAACCTCAATGTCCACAGTAACACAGCATCACTGTAACCTGGATACACACAGCATCACCATAACCTGGATACCCACAGTAACACAGCATCACTGTAACCTGAATACCCACAGTGAGATACAGCATCACTGTAACCTGGAGACCTACAGTAAAAAGGTATCACTATAACCTGGATACCCACAGTAACACAGCATCACTGTAACCAGGATACCCATAGTAACACAGCATCACGGTAAACTGGATACCCACAGTGAGATACAGCATCACTGTAACCTGGAGACCTACAGTAAAAAGGTATCACTGTAACCTGGATACCCACAGTAACACAGCATCACTGTAACCAGGATACACACAGTAACACAGCATCACTGTAACCTGGATACCCACAGTGAGATACAGCATCACTGTAACCTGGAGACCTACAGTAAAAAGGTATCACTGTAACCTGGATACCCACAGTAACACAGCATCACTGTAACCAGGATACACACAGTAACACAGCATCACTGTAACCTGGATACCCACAGTGAGATACAGCATCAGTGTAACCTGGATACCCACAGTGAAAAGGTATCACGATAACCTGGATATCCACAGTAACACAGCATCACTGTAACCAGGATACCTACAGGGACTCAGCATCACTGTAACCCTAACACCCACAGTAACATATCACTATTCCAGAAAAGTACACAACTGCCAGATACTAGCTTATGGACAGTACAATTACGAAGACAAGTACAATATTGGAAAAGTCATAAAAACTGGTCCATCTCATTATATAAATACTGTACAAGACCTGTTTAACTTAAAAATAAATTGATGGAATTAAAAAGCAAAACATCTTCACAAATAGCTTCAAATGTAGCTAGCTGTTGAGAACCCTCGGTTGCTTGTCCCAAAAGGAAGGAATTCTTAAGTACATTAAAGTACATTAAACAGGAACACTAGCAAGAGGAAACCAGCCCTTACAGCAAGGTAAGGCACCTCTATAGGCCAAGTAGTCTCATGGTTCCTGTGATTGGTACTCTGTGGGCAGTCACACTTGTGAGTCCAAAACCAGTAACCCAAAGTGATTAAGAAACTGGGAAGCCATGGAAGTGACCTGAAAAGATTAATTTTGAACCCTTACATTAGAGTAGGTTTAAAGAGTTGAAGAAACCTAGGAGCAGACCATCTGCAAGCTAAAAGAAGTGAAAGTGTCTCCTAAGGACGTCTTTGTTAAAAAGTGCTCAATCCTGGGCTTCCTGCCAAGGATGTGTCCACTGTACTTCAAGGACAGGAAGTGGAACACACGATTAGGGTTCAGATGGGAACCGATCTGGTAAACGAATCAAATGCATGCACTAACAACTGTATTTTTTTATTTCCATAAATGGTAGGGATTGTGTAGAAGAGGGAGTAAAGACGGAAGGGTCCAAAATCAGAAGTTTGGGGGAGGGGTATGGGATGGTTGGGGAACACGCCACTCACCGCCGTGCACATCATGTAGCCAATGCCGAAGTCGAAGCGACACTGCTCGTTCATGGAGTAGTGGATCCCTGGTAACTGCGGCAACAAGGGCCAGTCGTGGTCGAAGGGATCGTCCCGGAGGCAGTCGTAGGAGCTGCAGTGGGAAACACCACCCATGCCCTCACTAACACCACCCAATCTCTCATTAACACCACCCGTCACTTCACCAATCGGTTACTGACCCAGGTGACATCAAAAAACCCCACCCATGCTCTCAATAGCACCACCCAACATCTCATTAACACTGCCTTACCTCTCATTAACACCACCCATCAATTCACCAATCTGTCAGTGACCCAGGTAACAGCAGGAAACACCTTCATTAACACCTTCTAATCCCTCACATCATCTAACCATCTGAAAACACCATTCAAATCCCGATTGATACCACCCAACTCCTCAGTAGTAGTAAAGAGTGAGTAGGGGGCAGGCAGAAGGCGGGGGGGGGGGGGGGGGGGGGGTCAGGACATGGCAGAGAGGGCGTGGCCGCAGACTCTGACTCAGACTCAGACTCACTGCAGGTAGCGGCTCAGTTCCTGCTGGCTGCAGCGGGACCAGTGGAAGCGGTGGAAAGCGGCCTGGACCAGCGGCGCCATGATGCTCCCCATGGGCACCTCGTCTCCACAGCGATTCCCCTGCCCGTCGTGCTCCATGCCAAGCCTGTGAGGGCAAGAAACCAGGCAACTGTTAACTGGGAAGCCGATCACTGCGTGAACATCTGATCAGAAACCAGGAAGCTTATCAGTGCATGAACGTCCAATCAGTAACCAGGGAGCCTATCTGTGCATGAACATCCAATCATCAACCAGGAAACCTATTTGTGCATGAACATCCAATGATTAACCAGGAAGTCAATCTGTGCGTGAACATCCAATCATTAACCAGGAAGCCTATCTGTGCATGAACATGCTTGTGTGTGTCTCATATGGGGAGCTGCATACACGTGTCCAGTCTCGTGTGCGACCACAAAGGCGGAGGAGAAGCCGTCCTCATGGTTCAGGGTGCAGCTACGCACAGGGTGACACATTCCCGTCACTGGGGCGTAACCTGGGAAACATGAGAGAAGGAGTGGGAAAAAAAGAATTTTACTCAACATCTACAACTTTGCTTCGCACATACCTCACTATTCAAAAGCAGTGTTTTCAGAATAAGATGATCTGTTCTGATAAATCAAAAAAGTAGAAAGAAGGTCTTTTGTTAAGGCCCTAAGATGCCAATACACAAATATATTAGGAGTAGTATCCCTTCTCCTTTAAAGGTCTAAAACCAAAGACAATTCATGACAAATGTATACTAATAATAATTCAGTGGTTCCCACCCTGATTCCTGGAGATCTACCGTCCTGTAGGTTTCCATTTCATCCATGATTTGGCACACCTAATTCTAGTAATTTGCAGCATAATGAGATATCTTGCTGTTGAATGAGGTGTGCTTTCTTAGGGTTGGAGTGAAAACCTACAGGACAGTAGATCTCCAGGAACAGGTTTGAGAACCACTGTAATCAATTCTTGTCTTTGTGTGAGCATTTGATAGACAGTGACAGTGAGTGTAAGCCAGAGGAAACTGCTGGCCTTGTGTGTGTGGGAGTGTGTGAATTTCATGCCAATAAAGCATTTTTTAATTTTAATTTGAATTTAAGTGTTTGTATGTGTGTGTGCGTATGTGTGTGTGTGCATGCTTGTGTGTGTGTGTGCGTGTGTGTGTGTGTGCATGTCTGTGTGTATGTGCATGCGTGTGCGTGCATGTGCTGACCCTGCATGCCAGTGGGGCCGAACTCGCGGCGGGTGAGGAAGATGGCGTGGTCGTGATGCTCAGCATCGCCTGCATCCTCCTTCTGCTGCAGAAAGGCCCACCGACAAACATTCTCCAGACTCTGAGAGGGGTTCCCCAGCTCTATCAGACTCGTGGACTAAGACAGACAGATAGACAGAAAGACATAAAGACAGACAGACAGACAGACAGATAGATAGATAGATAGATAGATAGATAGATAGAGAGGGGGAAGGAAATAAAAACAGTGAGAAAAATGGTTCAGTTCTTTACTCAGTGTTCTACAGCGATGATTGCAACTGCTCAGCATCTATAAACAAATGCAAAACACACAACTGCAGAGCGATCTGCGGCTCCTGCCGTTACTCTACCACATAAAGGAATCGCATTTCTCCCCCATGCAGGCGAGTTTCTGTGGCTGTCAGCCACACAGCCGGTGGGACACAAACAATGCTAGCGCAGTACTGTCAGACCCGGGCACTGATCCGGATGAACCCAAACATAACGTCGTCCAGAAAAACAAGACAAATTGCTGGACAAAAAATATTCCTCTTTATCTTGAGAATCACCATCATGGAACACTGCAATAAAACTGTGTTTGTTCACCCTCCCAAGAATTGGTAAAAATACCATTGACAGTAACAGTTCAGGGCTTCCAGATTAATAACAATTGCAGAACTTCAAAAGTAAAACTGAGTGCTGCTTGTTCAGGAATGTTCAAAACACATTGAATGTACAAAGAAATGACCGTAATAACACGTGCTGTGATGAAGTGTTTCTGCTTTTTTGTTTCCTCCATATTTAAATGAGAGCAAACACATTATCTGCCCTTTCAGGCCAGGTTGACCCACACCAGGGCAAAGTTATTTCAGCAGTGAGTTCTGCACAGAGGGAAAGCCCCTAAGAGCCATTAGGTTAATAGTCACAAATTCAGCTCTAGAAATCTATGGAAAACTGACTACATATAGGATTTTAAACACTTTCCTTCTTTCGCAAAATCATTCAAAAACTATTTGCCAATGACTATGGCCTTGGATGCTAAATTGCCCTTTTAAATATAAGTAACATGAATTAACCTATAAAGTCCTCTTCATTTAAACACACGGATACCGGAGTTCTTCCTTGCAGAAATAGGTACTCCAGTGGTATGTATCTTATATCCTGTAGCTATCTACAACTGTAACGCACGGGAAAATGTTTCCTCTATGTCCCTGGCTCATGGTTTCACCAACACTGCTCCGCTAGAGCAGGGATACCCAAATCTGACGCTCAAGGTCAGCAGTCCTGCTGGTTTTCTCTTCTGCCTTATAGGTCACAGCAGTCACTGATTGGCCAGAGATTACACTCAACCTAGTGTGTCAGGTTTAAATCAGTCCCTGATTAGAGGGGAGGAATGAGAACCAGCAGTACTAATGGCCCTGCGGGCCAGTGCAGAATTCCAGCTCATTGCCTAAGAAACCATTCTCACTTTAACCAGCAGGTGGAGACCTTGCAGTTATGTGTTCTTTAAAGGTGGACAACGTGGCTGAGGTAAAACAGGACTGAAACAATAACATACACAAAAGCACATATAAACATAGGACATCCTATGTTTTAGGATGTCCTGTCACAAAGAATCAGTGATGATTAAATAATTCAAAGTGACCAATCACATTTGCAGTACCTGCACATGACCAATCAAATTCACTGTCCTAAGACGTAAGCAATCACATTCACAGTCCAAAAACAATGACATTCTCAAGCATACAGACTTAACACAATCACATTCAGTCACAGATTAACACAAACTTGTGGAAAATCGCCCAAAGTTAATGTACCTTACATGCACGCGCACACACACACACACACACCCAGCACACTTTCAAGGGGTGTTCTGGATACTGCAGCTGTTGTCACGGCAATCACAGGTGACGGGCAGCTGTGGGGAAGAGACACAGAGCTACCTGTCCTTCCCACTGACAGGTTCATCCGTTACACTCCTGGTCTTTATTTACTTTCAATCTGAAACATCTCGGGCGTCAGGTCAGGATAACATTGCTGCTTCTGCCAATCCCTCTCACTCAGCATGTGAGAAACCTAGTGGTAATGGGCAGGGAGCAAGGCTGAAAAACCAACTGAAAAGCCAAAGATAACCGAAATGAGACAACACATAAAAGCACTTCCCCTTACAAAAAAGATCAGAAACCATATGTGTCAAAAAACCACATGTGAACGCCACACACATACACATGTGAACTATAAAAATAATCCCACTTATAAGGTGAGAGGGGGCTACTTCGAGTCGCATGGTTTGTTTTCACACGTGAAAATTGTAGTTTTTTTGCATGTGGCAATTTACATTCACATGTGAAAAAAAGTCAACCATGTGAAAATCGTCCATATATGAAAATGTAAAATTCATGTGTGAAATTGTGATTTTCAAATGTCATAAGGCAAATGTTGCGTACTTTTTTTGTATGGGTTATCTGTATCACACTTAACAGTATTAAAGTTGTTTTTTTCTTTTTGTTTGTTTTGTTTTTACCAAATGACTGAATTAAAGGTGACATTTAATGCTTAAAAGATTGTGTGTTGTATTCCCTGTAATATTAGCCATGGAGTTGTATTTGAAAAAAGCTATTCAAGCAAAGCACAAGGAGCAGAGCAGCTACAATGTCCAGTCATGATTCTTTTATGCACAGCCACCAGATCCAGTTCAGTACACCCACTGCCAAATCCCCAATTCATTAGAGGAGCAATGCATAAACAGTAAGATAATTATGCACTTGCAAAGTCATTATTATTTGAGATTATTAGAGATTTAATTAGAGATTATTGAACTATCTTGGTTTTTACAACAGATAGTGTACTTAAAATCCCAGGATGATATATTTATTTCCAGGGTTTCGCTGAGTATATTCGGGAGCATACTTTTCTGTGATGCAGTACACAGTACAGTTGGGAAATAGTACGGAAGATATTTTTTGCATACTGCCCATGGCGTACTAAAATTTCTGGTAGACAGTACATACAGTATTTTGAGGACACAGTAGTTGGGAGGCTGATTCGGTCACAACCATAATGTCAAATATTTCCCATCTAATAGTGCTGTGGGGTCCTCAGGCAAAGCCTGATCAATTTAAGGGTCCTTGAAATTAAACTGATTTGTTCTCAGGTTAGCTCCTATTCAGGAGTTTTCCTTCCAAACACCTTCTGCGTACAACTGCCTTACAGATAACGAGGGCCCACTCACCTTTGCATAGCTCAGCATGATCATCCGCACCAGAACCACGTTGATCCGGGTCCCCAGGGAACTGTCCTGGTAAACTTCATTCACCTGGAGAAGCACACACAACCAGTACCGGCTGAGAAAACTTGATCCAGTTCAGCATTCAAACACAACAAAGGCAGGCGTAACCAGCCCTGTCCTGGCGAACTGCGTTTTATGCTGTTTTTTTTTGTTGTTGTTGTTTTTTTTTACTTGTTTCCCCACACTCTTATCCAAGGCAACATAGAACTGATATGTTTGTTAATTATTCTGCAGGAACTTTCTGAGGCTGCTCACATGTGCAATAAAGGTGGCATATGTAGGATTATATATATATATATATATATATATATATATATATATATATATATATATAGATACTTTATTGAACCGCATGGGGTAATTTGTTCTCTGCATGTAACCCATCCTAGCTATCTAGGAGCAGTGGGCAGCCACCCAGTTCTGAGGCCAATGCCTTGGTCAAGGGCAAAGTTAGAAGTGTACCAATCCTGACATGCATGTTTCTCAGAACTTAAAACCTGGAACTTCCCGGTCATGACTGTGGTTCCACCGGCAAAACAAGAATTCGCACAGGCGCGCTGTGTTTTCAAAGCAAATGAACGTCAACGCAAGAAGAACTCGCGCACACGCAGCGCTGATAAACATCAAGACGAGAATAATTCGCACACGCGCGCTGTGTTTTTAACGCTGATGAAAGAGCACTTGCTCTCTCTCTATCTCGTCCCAACTGTGCCGGCTGGCACACAGCGAGGCAACAAAAGCCGTGCAGAAATAACTGTGCCGCAGACATGAGAGGGCGGACGAAGGCTCGAGGCCCTGTTGCGAGGCTCTGCTCACAGAAAAACACAGGGACAAAAAAATGTAAACAAACTGCATCGTGGGAGTTATCGGGCTCAGCGCTGACAGTGATGGTCTGTCGACTGTAGTAGTTAGCGGCTCGTTTTTTAAACAGTGCCACTTCGCTGCACTAATAATTCGCATGAGTTGTTTTACTAGTTGCTCGTATTAATATATCCTGTTGACAACGATACGTGCTGTATGTGGTATATAAGTGTGTGTTATCTCATTTTTAATAGTGTTACTTTAATTAGGTTGTTTTATATACAGAATTTACTTATGCAGCACTTTTCATGCAAACAGCTCCAAATGCTGCGCAATGCAGATTAAATTGCTTATGTTATTGTATATGCTATTTTGTACAGAAAGTCTCTGTGGGTAGACAGAACTGATAATTACATAACTGGAAATGTAAATACACTCGGAGTGAACCGAGTGGAGAAACTGATTGGTAGCCCTGCCTCTTTAAACACTTTTACAGAGATACTGCATTCTACACACTTCCTGCCCAAATCCATTTAGAGACGGTTCAGACAGACCGTGATCTATTCACACACAGGGTGGCAAACAGGTAGTGGACTTGTCATTTAATCAAATGGTGGTACTGAGTTCAGGTTTAGCACAGATGCATTAATTAGTTTGTCAAACCTCTTTGGTCAACCCTGGCCACACCCTTATGTAGCACTTTGTACCTGTAACAAAATAAGCAATAATATGGTGTATGCGCCGGTAATGTTTGGATTCCCTAAAAATCTGAACGAAACAAAAGGCCTCAGGCACCTGTGGTGCTTGGGCGGCTAAGGAGGAGAATAATAATCAGAAGAGTATTTTAAGGGCCTATTCAGACTACAGATCTTTTCCTCAAATGATTCAAAAGCCATTCTCAACGGATTAGCATTTATCCAGGGCACCAATACCATACACCTGCTTTTGAGCCCTGCTCCTAAACTCCTCCACCTGCCCAAACTGGCCCAACAGGGACACAGTGGGGTTCCGTGTGCCCAGGAGGGCAGACCTGCCGGGGCCTGAAAAATGCCAGCATCGCTGCAGTTTCTCACCTCTCAACCTCATCACCTATTTTTTTTTATTAAAACCGGAAAAAAAAAAAACTTTTCATAGCACCACACCCCTCTGGCGACAGGAGTCTCTCGGCTTTCTTTCCTTTCTGCACGCCTCTAACTCTCTTTGCTCCCCCCCATTTTCTATCTGCAGAGGCTGTAAGACAGGCTGCAATACTCTCTCTCTCACTCTCCCTCTCTCTCACTCACATGTTCTCTCTCTCTCTCCCTATCTCTCTCTCTCACTCTTTCTCTCACTCACACATTCTCTCTCTATCTCTGTCTCTCCCTATATCTCTCTCCTCTCACCCTCTCTCCCTCTCTCTCACTCTCTTTCCCTCCCTCCCTCTGTCTCCCTCTCTCTCTCTCTCTCCCTCTCTCTCCCCCTCTCCCCCTCTCTCTCTCTCTCTCCCTCTCTCTCTCTGTCTCTCTCTCTCTCTCTCTCTCTCTCTGCGCAGCAGACCCCTCATTAGCACAGGGCTTCCATGGGGCTCGGACTGCATTTCATTACTGGGCGCGGTGCAGCGGGGAGATTAACGGGAGTCCAGGGGTCGCGCTGTCGGAGGATCATTAGGACTGCGCCAAGGACACGGCAAGGTCGCTCTCTCCCGCGCTGGAGAGGAGAGGGTGGGAGAGGAATAGAGAGAGCTGCCCCAACAGCTATATGTAGCATCCATCCATCGCCAGAGTGGAGAGGGGGTTTCAGGTTTATGTATATATGGGTTACGTTAATAAGTTATGCCAGTCCTTCTGTTTCTGTGATTGGTTAGATTATAGTGTGCCAGTGTTGATTACAGTGCATCACTGTTCTGCTGTTCTGTGTTATTACATATGTGTGTAGTTATTTGCAGAGCATGCTATATATGCTCTGCAAATAACACCAATGAAGAACCATCCATTTTAAAAAGTACAGAACAGACAGGGGAAGAAAGAAAGCAAGAGGGGAGGAAGAAATGAAGATGTAAAGTGAAAGTGATGGAAAGACATTTTCTGTGTTTCACTTTCTCCTCCTATTATGGAGAGCAGGAGAAAAGCACCACAGGGAATAAACTTTAAAAATGAGTGTTGGCTAAAAACATTTTAAGGCCGTGTATCTTAATATAACATTGTTTAAACTGTATTTGTAAAATACCAACATATTTACTGTAGCACCTGTAACTGAAGACAGCAACCCCACACAGGAATGCACAACAACACTGTCCGACGTGGGATTCAAACCCACGTGTTCAAGTTTTCAAAACACTAAGCACTGGACCTGTACACTTATGGTTAGAAGCCAAGCAGATTAAGAGTTTATTTTTGGTGAAAACAAAAAGAATTCTCAGACCTTCAATACTGCGGAGCACTGAGGTGGAAGAGGTCTCGGAGGTGAAAAAAAGGAAGAGAGAGAGAAAAAGAGAAAGAAGAGAAAGAAACAAAAAGAGAGAGGGAAATAAAAATGGGTCGCTCAGATGGATACTCCTTCTCAGCATTCCTTCTGCATCTGTTTATCTTTTCCTTCATGTGACACCTGCTGTAATACATAGCTATGCGAGATTTTTTTATTTTTCATGTCAACTACTGAGAGGCAAGCTGAGCTGCAGCAGGACTGCGTGAGTGGGAGTGTGACTTGCAGCGCGCTCATTCATCTAGTTTTTTGCACTGATTTATTCCGACTGCGCTTTTCCTAAACAACGTCCCCCCCCCTTCTCTTCCCCCCTTTCTTCTCCTCAATTTGGAGTCAGCGACTGTGCTTCTCCCGTCACCCCTCTGCCTGAAGGGCGTTGACACCGCCGCTGCGCTCGTCTTTGAGCCTGCAGGCCACACAGTACTGTACGAGAGAGTCGGCAGCCACTGGAGAGAGGCGCATCTCTCAATGATGAGAACAGGTTGCCTGTGGGAGTTCAGAATATTGCGAGGAAATTGAGAGGAAATGTTTTTTTTTTTTTCTCAAGGAACCATAAAGCAATGTAATTACATAATAAAATAGAATAGATAATGGACACTGTGACCAGGTAATGCTGCCCATGCTCTGTTCCGATGCAGACCTAGGAATCTAGGAATCCAGGCACAGCTGTTACAGGAGAGCACACAGGGTTCGACTCTCATCAGTTACTTGGAGATCCCAGCCTTGGACATGTCAAGGACTCATTAGAGGCTTGCTCTTGCTTGAGGAAACACAGAACATAAATCCTTCACACCTCTGCTTAAAAGACCTTGGCCCTGAGGCAAAAAGGGAGCAAAAGAGAGAGAGGGAAAGAGCGAGAAAGAGGGAGAGATAGACTGAGCATGAGACAGGGTGAGGAAAAGAGTAAGGGAATGGAGATGGAGAGAAAAAATGAACGATAGAATGAGAGAGTGAGCGATACAGAGAGAGAGACAGAGCAGGTGCTGTAACTGGTGGAGTGCTGCACTGGGCCACACACTATGCAGACCACAACATGGGCCAACTGGGGGAACAGTTGTATGGAATACTGATTTTCCCATGGGGTGCTGGGAGAAGTGCCCAGGGAGACTTACGATGTTCATGAGGGTCAGCAGGTACCTCTGGACGCTCTCCTTCCCGTGGAACTGAACCACAGAGTAGTCCACTCCCAGCAGCACCTCGATGCTGTAGGGCTGGTCTGTCGCCTGCCTGCGGACCCTCTGCGACCGGGTCCGGTTCAGGTTCTGCTCCACTCCTCTGAACAGTGTCTCCAGGTCAGTCAGTCCATCCAGTGCGGAACCTGCCGGAAGGAACCGCAGTTAACAGCCAAACTTCAGTGCACCAATTTACCCAACAGACAGAAGCACACAGAGGGTCTGTAGGGCCGACTGAGTTTCCAGTGGCTATCGCAGGGGTGGTGCATTTCGGGCCAGTGTGTATGCTGGTTTTTGTTTCTACAAATTTGTTTCTATAAATTATTATGTTTCATACAGGGACACAAGAAGAGTCTTCGTCTGTCATTCATGCACTTACCAAGAAATGTCGCTGAAATGTCAGATGGCATAAATGTTAGAGCTAATTGAGTAATTAAGGCAAGAAGTCGGAATGAAAACCAGAAACAGATATGGCTCTCATTGCCCACTTCTGGGTTATCATGTCAAAATAATGAGATGTGATTCTCTGTCTAAAGTTGGTAGGCAGGATATTGCAACTTTCATAGAGCAGGGTTTGTAACGGGATTAACAACTACAGAACATTTTTTTTCAGGTCGATTTCTGTCAGTTATTTTCAGAGCCTTCCCCTCTTTCTTTCTCATAAACAGGAACGATCTCTGTCAGAGAGTGTGGGGTACGGCGTGGGAGGTACCCCGCTGGGAACGTGTCCTGTCTCTCTGTCAGCTGGGCCATCCATCACTAAGTTCTCATGCAACGTTGCCCTGGCAACTTGTTCTCCGGTGAACCAGCAGAGGCGAGGCATTGTCTCCCACCAGTAACACGTTGAGAAAAAAAACGCGCAGTAACTTCAAGTGACCGAGTCAAAACTGCAAAATGCGCACTAGTGCGGAAACTACAAAAGCTAAATATCACATGTTAATAATGATAAGTAGCATTTGTTTTTTTTTTGTTTTTTTTAAATAAAATAAATAAAACCAGCCCAGCATTGATAAAGAACGCTTTTTTAACAAGCATGAAAATTTCACAGTTTGATTCACACCTGGGGATATGAAATGTGCTACCTGTAACTCTCCAAAGATGAAACTCAGCGTGTAGCTTTGGGACTTGCGTTCAGGTTACAATCCTGTCATCTGCATGTCATTACATCCCATAGGACAGGTGGGAAAATGAGTAAAGCGGCTCACCTTCTAAGAGTGTAGTCATTCTTTTCTTTTCTGTCCCACTGTAAGTGGGGATTGTACAGCCTAACAGTCATGTGTGAGTACATATATATATATATATATATATATATATATATATAAGTACTGTCAGTACCAGTTTTTTTTAAATCACAATATGGAAAAATAAAAATAACACATTAACAGGAGTGGTTTTTATTTACACAGGAAAACAAGACCCCCAGGCTAAGGGTGCTGCAATGAACAACGTAATGAAATGTAATTCACAGGATGCTTTTCTTATCCTGCCCTCTCAAGGGATCCCACAAGGGAGCTGTTTGCCCGTTCACTTTCCTTTAAAAATGAATCCTGTTTTTTTTTTAACCGACGGAGGAAACGGCTGTGTTTCTGGGAACATTTGGGAAGCCGTGCTCGGGACAGACTCACACCTGTATGGGACGAGCACGCTGAGGACTCACGTGGTCCTGCAGCACACTGCCAACCGCCCCCCCCCCCCACCCACCCACCCAACCGCCCAAGCCCCAGCCCTCCTCCAACTCTCAGAACCTCCAGTTTCCCCAAGAAAAGGGCCTCTAACCTTCTGGAGATGTCCTTCGCCCCCTACTGGCAGTGCTTATGGACTGTCCGGGCTTTTTACATGGAACAGACTGATTAATCATGTTGTGCCTCTCTTGTGCCATCGTTCACAAACTCCATAATAAAAACAGAAGTAAGCTGTGTAGCTGCTCTGCATACAGGCATCTGCTAAGCAAAGGAATGCACATTCAGCACTTTGAATGCACTGAGCATCCAGAACCTGAACCCTCTTCTTCTGCACAAAGACACAAGCAGGACTTGCTGACCACCAGAACAATGAAAGAAACCAACAAAACCATAGCTGATCAATTAACGGTTTCTTTTCACTCCAAGACAAATACCGTGCAGGCGCAAATACAAACAAACTAAATATGCACTAAATATGTGCGGATATTTCATGGCGACAGCAAAACTTTTTTTGTCACTGAGTTAAAGCCAAGGCAACGGTCACAAATTCAAAAATCTAATCGTAGCTGAAAAACAGACGCAGAGGAAGAGGACGAGTTGAATGGGCGAGCCGTGCGCTTGACTGAGGTCACCACCTCACAGGCCCTCGTGACCTCTGGTCTGGCACGTGGGTGTAATTCTGCGAACCCAACCCTCAGTTCTGAGACGGTGTGAATTTTGGAATGGTGCGAATGACAGGCGGAGCAGTCAGAAGCTGCATCATCCCGCTCGCTCTCACCCAAAATGCCCTTCCCCAACTCAACAGCAGGATCTCCAAGCTCCTGCCTTTGCTTCTGATGCCCTTAGAAGCCCACATTTGCGACAGCCCTGCTGTACAGACCCTGCCAAGTGAGTGGTGACTCTTATTTGAAATACACCTTCCGTAGGGCCTGCGGTAGAAATAACCGTTAATTTAAGCTGTTGGGATGTTTATTCTGTTCAGCTACCTTGCACCAAGGCCAACAGATTTATAGAAAGCAGGAAGAAGATCCATTAGGCTCTGAGCAGGGTCCAGGCTGCCTGAATCAACTGGCCATGATTGAGGAGGCCCTTGTCCCAACTGTCAGCTGTGATGCAACAGGTTAAGCCACACCCACCTCTACTTTTGCTGTAAGAACTCAGTATGGTAATTATCCCTTGCTCTCTGGGATAGGTAACACGTGAAAGGCAGTGAGAGAAAAACCACTTTATTCTTCTCCATTTCTTCCTCTCGTCCAGTTCAAAAATACAAAAATACTGACAGGAAATTAAAATGCCAGTAATGTAAGTTTTTTTTTTCCAATAACATGTACATAATTTTGTAATGAATAAAATCAAATTTAAAATGTTTTTGTTGAGGTGACATTACGAGAACAAAAGAAATAAATTTGGAAGTAGCAACTGTTTAATTTCCCATGGTGTTCTAACGCTGAACTAGATTTCTCAAACTGGAAAGACACTTTCAGCTCAGAAAGGGAGGTTTGTTTAATAATGCCTGAACAATTGATCAATGACACAATCAATGGTGTCAGTCACTTGGTCAGAAAGCATTGTTGGCTATCAGCACTGCCCTCCATATCTCATTACAGCAAGATTATTGTGATACGGCACCAGATTAATCTGAGTTTTGTCTTGGGTTGACTGAATTACGAATGGCCTTAATTAGATTAAGTGCAAAAATACCCTTAAACAGACTAAGAGTCAAATATAGAAAACAGTAGTACACATCTCATCCTCTTTATAATATAATATGCAATATATACAATATACAGTGTGATTGCAAATAGAAATCATTTATGACTCCTACAAAATCCTACAAAACGTCTTTGCCATTCCATGGTAGGACTCACACGTTTCCAACAGAGTGCACTGTAGAAAACGTGACCTAAAAACAGACTGATCACTCTTTATGAGAACTGGATCCCCTGTCTTAGGGGCACTGGAAAATGTCAGCAAAGCTGTCCAACAAGATATGAGCTGTACTTTACTGAGAGATTACAGAGTTAACGCACACTCACTGAATCTGAAGAACAGAGAAAGAGAGAGAGAGAGAGAGAGAGAGAGAGAGAGAGAGAGAGAGAGAGAGAGATAGTGAGAGAAAGAGAGAGAGAGAGAGAGAGAGAGAGATTGTGTGGTCATATACACCCTTATGACATTCACTGATCCCAACTGCACTTCACTGAGAAGAACAAGAACAGGAAACAGACTATGAAGTAGTAAACTTGTTTTTTTTCTGTTCTGTTATATGCTAGCCCATAACTAAAGGATACAGATGTCGGGTCACACAGAGTTCAACAACACAAGCAAGAGTGGCATATAGAATTCCAACCTTGAACCATGACCTCAGGGCATCAACGTCAGCCTTGTCAGTTGGTGGATGTTAATTTCTTCCTTTTTTGTTGGAACTTGCAAGAAGAAAAATCATTTTGAATGAGCTGTTACGTGCACACAACACGTGACCCAGCTAGCAATATAACAGCTTGACTGTTGAGTTTCAGTGTTTCAGAAATATTTTATACAAAGTTGTGCCAGAAGAACATTATGGAGAGTTGACTGTTTTCTGAATAGAATGCTGTTGTTAAATGTAAGGCTAAAATACATGGTTTGAACAGGGCACTAGGAGAAACACTGACCTCCACAAAGATAAATGTTTTCCTTTAGTGTTGTTGGTACGTTGCTGGTAATTGTATAATTTGGATGCAGTGCACTCTCTCATTCCAAAGCATTGCTTTGAAGGTCTTAACCTGTGCGTCAATAACTCAAGAGAGGCTGATGTGGATAAGAAAACCGCAGCCTGTATCATACATATCCACAATATTACACAAATCAAATTCATTACTACATTTGAATGGTATTCACACAGTTGTTACAATGTATGGCAAAAATATTTTTGAACATATGTGAGCTATGTGTTAGGTATATGCTTGGCATATTACATTATAAGAAGGGGCAAGCCACAGAAGGTGTATTCAATCATTCAGAGCAGGGCTGCCCAAACCTGTTCCTGTAGATCTACCATTACTGTATATATTCACTCCAACCCTTACAAAGCACAATTTATTAATTCTAGAGCTCTCTTAGAGCTGCTAATTGGTAGAATCAGGTGTGCCAAATTAGGGTTGAAGTGAAACCCTACCAGGACGGTGGATCTCTAGGACCAGGGTTGGGCAGCCCTGAATTGGAGGGTTGTGGGCTTGGACAGTTGATAGCATCCTGGCGTGAAGCAGATCTTTGGATTCTCTCAAGTGCAGAAGGTAATAACGCTCGGTGCTCGGAGGTCACAGCGCCACCTGGTGGCTCATGGTAAGAATGACTGTTTAATACAGTGTGTAGGAGCTGCATGAGAGAGAAACATAGGAGGCCAGTAAAGGATCGAGAGATGTTTTGGGGTATGAGGGTGGTAGTGAGGGGAAGTGAGGGAGGAGTTAAGCAGGATGTTACATTAGGGCCATATTTAACCACCCATGTCAGTTTGAATATCTCTATACACTTTTAATATCTCTATAATATACTTTTCTCTGGTCAGCCACATGTGACTCTTCTGTGTCCTGTCAAATGGTGAAACAGGTCATATTCTTCCATGTTCTTCATATTATTCCCTTTCCAATCTTATTTCCATCCAAAATCAAGATGGCACAAGACTTTCTTTCAGAATCCAGAAATGAAATCTGGCACACATACTTAAGAAGGCCCAACTAACCCTCACATGGTAAAATAAAAATATCACTTTGAGCGGAAGTAAGTGTAGGAGTTTTCACAAGTGTGGATCCTCTAATGTGACACTTTGACTCTGAACCTTATGCCAAGTGCATATGCTTGTTTTCTTACAAGACTTTATCTTCCCCACGTTTGTGAAATATTACAGCCGGAATCCTAATCATTGTAACTATAACTAAACAGGTCCGGGTGGGAATAAAACTCCTGTTCCCCTCAGGAACAAGATACAATTTCCCATCATGACCCACCACTGGCCAGGGGTGCCACCAGAGACTTTGAGCCCCATGAAAAGATCTCACATTGAGCCCCACTAACCCCGGCCACTCCATCCCAGCACAATTCTTTCCTGGTCAGTCAGGCCCCCTGGAAACATCCTAATTTGCCGCCCTCCACCGCCCCCACCAACCCCCCCCCCCCCCCCCCCACTACAGCACTCTTGCCACTTGCCGAGGGGCAAAAGAACTTGCCCCCTCAGATTAGTGTCTAATCTAAGGGCTGCACTGAAACACTTTAAAATCACATCCTTCCATTCTTACCTCCTCATCTGCTTCTGACCCTGAAAGGCCCGACTAGGTGCCACGAGAGGGAATATTCAAATGCTGCAGAGGAGGAAAGATGCGTTGTTTATCGCAGCTATTTTGTCTATTAATAACTACGTCCCACAACACTTTTCTTCGAACAGGTAATGGAAAAGAACAATTGTGCCTAGGTGTTTGTAAGGAGAGAGGGAATTAATGCGGATTTTGCATGTGTCACAATGACAGCCACTGACAAAGACCCATGCATAAATAAGTAGACAGCAAAATAATTAAAAATCAATGTAATGTTATTGATTCACTCAATCACTGAATCAAACTGTATTTGTTACAGTGCAGTTTTGTATCGTTTACATAATGTGATTGCCACAAACCGACATTCATAATTAAAGTCTGTTAAATTAAAGAGCTGCAGGTTTTAACATCACTTATGAATGATGTTGCCTGAAAATGATTCTGGCATGAGCACGGATGCCAAAAAAATCCCCAGGTGGCCATTCCTCTTTTCTCATTTCTTTATCCCCTCTCTCACTTCCTGTCCTGTTTCCGTATGATGCGCTCAGAAGGAATCAGGGAACAAAAAGAATGGAAAGATCTGAGGAAAACTGACAAAAAATTAAATGCAGTCAGACCGTTACTTTCACTTTTTATGCTGCTAGTGTCAATAGCAGATTCAGACGAATTCCTTCCACTGCACAGCTTCTCCAAACTATCAAAGGAATTCCTGTGCTACGCTGAAAAAAACACATTATGGCAACTTATAGTGTAATGAGTGTCACTGCTAAAGCTTTTAAAAGGTACTTTACAAAAAAGGGATCATTGAAAACAGCCGGTCATGTGACCCCCCCCCCCGCCCCCCCCAGATTTGGCCTGTAGGTTAGTGGTGTGGTAGTGGCCTTCCGGACGGTGGATCTCTAGGTACAGGGTTGGGCAGGCTTGCTATAAGGCCTTAAATTCTTTTAGGCTTAATACTCAAGGAAAAGGGACATAAAATAAGCTACAGTACTGTAGTTCCTTCCTTTCCTCCAGTACAGGAACCAGTGATCCTGTATTAGCACAGCCAGTGTCGCCACAGAGCCCACAGAGAAGAATTTTACCCACTCCCACCGGTACCCCTCTTTGTTAACGGTCAGTTTAAAACATCCGTTCTGGAACATCAGAGGACGACAGTAAAAAGTCAGTCCACAGCATAACCAAATGGCTGTCATAATTTCAAAAGAAGTAAAGTTGCGGTGTTGAAAGCATATTTGATGCCCATCTACTCAGTGCTCAGTACAGACTGGATTCATTCCAGGCCTGACATGACTCCTGGTCCGTTTTGGATGCGACTTCCAGTCCCGTTGCCAGCCCGAATGCAGAAATAATCAGATCTCGGTGAAGGAGGAAACATTCACTGGACCCGGGTCCAATCAGCTGATCCAACAAAAATATCTGAGAGCCGTCTGCCCTTACGGTCGCAAAGACAGCAAGAAAAACGAGTGAAAGAAAGCATGATATAGTCTACCAACTTTTTTCACATATACCGCAAAATAACACACTACTTGGTGTGGTGTTTTTGCAGACTAGCAGGTATGTCTGTGGTTTAATTCACTACAGGACTAAGCCCACATTCTGCTGGTTCAGTTCAGGAGAATGAACTGCAAGTTGCTTCGACATGCGAGTGGCACAAGTTCATAGTTTCAGTTAATGTTCTAATTCAAGAATACAGTTAGCTTGTTGTCATTTACAGATATTATTGTGGGTAAGCAAATAGGGTGTTGTCTTTCTCTCTCCTACCCTCGCCCCCACATTTTAATATCTTTCCTCATTGTTTGGTAACCTTTGTAATCTCATTACCTGCACTGTCGTGAAAAGTCACACCACTAACTAAACCTTTACTGTGACACTTAATTAAGAACAACTTAATTAACTTGGCATCAAAGCTTCTGTGCTCCACTACACACTTCGAGTAAACAGAAAAAAGGAACACATGAACATTCATGTAGAAAAATGGCAAATAAAAACCACTAAGACAGAAGAAAAGGCCAAACTGGAACCCACAACAAGCAAGCAAACAAAACAACACTGGTCCTCATAACACACTCCTCTATAAATAATATTGCATTTTTTAAACCAAGTACAACTTTAGAGCAATAAGCAAACTCCAGGGCTGATGTTGATTTATGACAGCAGTATTTCCCCCTGGCAAAAAGATTCTAATCAGATTTCCACCATCTTGGCTTCACGGGGCCGATGGCTTTGCACAATATCCCCACTCTGCCTCTATGATTTGGTTCTGGTTCTGGAGCCAGACTCCCTAAGTCTTCATTATATTCCAACAATTCAAATGCCACGTGAACATGCCACAGGTTTGCGGAAATTCAGCTTTGGGTCGTGCTGTTGCTCGGTCGCAGTCGAAAATGTACAGATTATATATTATTCTTGCGTGTGTTTTTTTTTTTCCCTCCCATAGAAAATGACTAAAACCCTTCTATACTCTACTCTCCACACTCCACACCAGCTCCCCTCCTACTACCCCCCCCCCCCCAACCCAAAACCCCCCCAGCTTCTTTTACCATTTTGTCTCATCTGGGAACGTCTCTAGACGTGTCTGGAAAATAAATTGTGACTGCGGGGTGGTTAGTTCCTGCTCTGTCACTCTGTCTGCGAGCAATCTGACGGAGACAATCTTATTAGCAGAGTTTTAATGTGCTCCCAAGACTCCCCCAGCTCCTGCCAGGTGGAATTTTAATTATAAGGGCAACATTCATATTTTATTCATTCAATTGTGCGACCTTACCGGCTCATTTTACTACTCAAAAGACCCGGAGAGCTAAAGTTGGTGCTCTGCCAGCCCAGCGTGGATACACACACACACATACTCTCAGACACACACACACACACATACACACGCACACACACATACTCACACACACACACACACACATACACACGCACACACACATACTCACACACACACACACACACACATCCTCACACACACACGCACACACACACCCTCTCACACACACACACACACATGCACGCACACACACACACACATGCACACACACAGAGCAGATATCCGCACTCAAACACATGCACATGTACCCACAGAACACTCAAACAAACTGACGTATCCATAATCACATTCTCACACAAACAAAATAGACACGCATGCACACACATCCATACCCACATGCAAGTGTGACTTGGCTCATTGGCTCTAATGAACATTTAATGAAACATGACAAACACATTTACCCTCAACAGTCTGAGTTGCCACATTGGGTCGCAGCACTGGGATGAAATAACACCTGTTCAAACACATATACATTACAATTACCATGGAAATAGCCAAACAGAAAATATAAATTACAGCAAGATTCATCTATTTCGGTAGTATTGTTCAAACCTGCCCAGGGACTACAGATGAAAATTAGCCATTGAGCTGACTCAACTATATGAGGTGCACTAACATCCACATTAAATATTACACATTCTCTCCATTAAAAAAGTAGATTAAATTAATTGAAAAGGAATTAAATTAGACAGAGAAAAAAAATCTGCTGAGAAAATCTATGTAAAGCAAGCTTTTAAATATCTACTGGACCACATTACAACATAAGAACAGATTGTTGATCTGAGAATTAAAACAGAAGATTCTGAAATGTTTCTGTTCGAGTTAGTGCACAGTTTCCTTTTCAAAAAGCCCCAAATCACAGAATACACACAAACACACACACACACATATCTCTACCAGATGGGCCATCTCACTGTTTTGACCATACTGCACCAATTTACATAGTTTTTTCTGAAAGCAGATCTGCTACCAAGACTGTCTAGTTCTCTGTGATAAAATGAGGCTTTTTTGATAATTTTGGAATGTGTGCATGTGTGAGTGTGTGAGTGTGTGTGGGTGGGTGTGTGCGTGTGTTTGTGTGTGTGTGTGCATGTGTGTGTGTGTGTGTGTGTGTGTCTGCATGTGTGAGTGTGTGTGTGGGGAGGGAGTTGCGTCAAATTGGGTCAACTGGGCTGACCTACTCAGGACATACTCAGGTTACTGATGCACTCCCACCAAAGAGCAACACATCACCAAACCAGATGATAGGTTGATAGGGAGGGGACAGACATCATACCCAACTTTAAACCCACTCAATCACAGAAAACAGGTACACACAAATACACACACACAGACACACACACACACACAAAGATGGATGCATCTGTGTATGTGCACATGCACAAGATGTAACGCACACCACTGTTTATCAACAAGGATAACAGCAGGAATATTTTCTAGCGGCACGATTAATTAAGAAAAGGACAAACAAAAAAAGGCAATTAGACATAAATACAGGTGCTGCAGTCCATCACGTCAGTCGATGTAAACAGTTTGCTCCAGCATCTGCATTTATCTCATCTTTTCATCTGACTTGTTAGCTAATGGAGCATCTGGCCCTGGAGTCTGTCGAGGGAATTTTACAACAAAAAAAAAAAGTTTTCTTGTAATCACAACACGAAGAAACCTTGAAATCCACAAACCCATGGGGACACAGAAAATAACAAAATAATATGAGACATTTATCCGTGTTTAGGCCTGATAACTTTTGTAAAATAAATAAATAAATAAATAAAATTGGTGTATTTGCTGCTAAGCAAGGCTTCCATTCAGATTCAGAACTGGTGCAATTGGTGAGGGTGTATTGGCACCCCCTACTGACTACAACATCCTGTTTGGGGCTCCTATCTGTAACTGTCTACAGTAGTTATAGTAACATATATTTGTTTGAAATAAAAAATAGTTAATATTTTATTACTTATAAACAGGGCTCCCATCATGGGGGGGGGGGGGGGGGGGGGGGGGGGGGGGGGGCACTGAGTAAGTAGACCCGGGTCCTGGAGTAGCTGGTCCGTGATTAGTCTGTGAACTACTGGCAACTATCATTGAAAGATATACACAGAGAAATATTTTCCCTGGAACAGGTATTTTTACCCAGTGTCACTGCTTATAACACAGCTCTATAGTTGTTATTTAGAAAAAATAGCACAGCAGTATCGTGAGTGACACTTGATCCCTTTACTGCGTACATAGAAAGACTGCTTGTTGTTTTCTAGGACCAGTTGTCAAGGTTAGGGATGTAATTTTAAGTCATTCACTGATTTGTGTATGCAGTGGCTATAGTATAGCTCACAGCCAGATCACAATCCAAGTCAAAAACATTTCCTTGGTCTTGTTCATTCTAGAGCTACAGTACAAGAAGCAAGTGATGAAAAGCATGAGCATAGATGTGGAATCTTTCAACTACTCTTTAACTTTTAGTAGTTTATAGAGTAAATATGGAGGACTGCATAATAAAATGGCCGTCATTCCAACACGGATCACCGGATGTGGATGTACATACCCTCAAATTAAAGCTGACAGTCTGAAACGTATCTCCTATTGATTGTTTTATTACAGATCCAATGTGCTGGAGTACAGAGCCAAAAACAACAGAAATTGTGTGACCGTCCCAATACTTTTGCATTTAACTGAAGGCCTACTTTATTCATACCCAATGGGGAAATTCACACGGTCACACTGTCAGCTGCAGAACATGGATAAATCATTCACAGGCCGGGATGCACAGTGAGAAAAAGCACAAACGACATAGCAGAAAATTATCCATAAAATTATTAGCAATCATTTAAGCATCAAAGACATGAAACAGACATGTATTTCCCTGGTTCGCAAAATTATTCTAAGGTGAATGTTGATATTGTCAACAGAGAACAAAAAACTTTCTTATTTACTTTTTAACTTATTCCTCACTTATTTATCATTGTGTTACCACTGTATTACTATTAGAGTTTCAGGATATTGATCACCTGCTATAAAAAATTAAAATTATTAAGACATTACAATGTCTGAACAGAGTGAAACAAATACTGTACATAATTACTGTATAGGGGAATGTATTTGTATTGTCAGTTTTACTGTTAAAAATGTCTTCTAGAACTTCTTGCATAAATACCTTGGATGAATTGAGACACGCTTAGAAGGATGAACAGATAACAACCAAATAAAACCCTTGAGTTACTGCTATTCTTGGATATAAGAATTAAGAGATAGGCCACTCTAAGCATCCTTTCTTACTGTGTTGAATCTGAGCATTAGGTAAGACGCCCATACGCAGAGAAACTTGCATAGCATACAGATGAAGAGGGCTAGAAACCTTGAAGAGCCTGAATGGGATGAATGGCCTGTTCTCCACATCGTGCATTTGAAAATGTGAAAGTCAAGTTAAGCACCTTGCTCAAGGGTATGACCAGCGTAAGTGCACAATCTGTGAGTGCAATCTAAAATTCTTGGCTATCTGCCAAATGTATTCACATATACTTGGGGGGGGGGCATTTTATTCCATCCTTAACCATTCTCCTTTCCTCTAAATAACTTCTTGTAACTCCCAATGTACTGTATAAGTGTGCACATGCATTATAACTTAATAACATGAGAACAGAAGAGTGGCTGATGATGAGAATGAACCACTCAGGTTATCTGGGCTTGTTATTTCATTTGCATTGGATTTATGTGACAACTTTGGGGATGATTGGAAAAATAAAGTCGGGACTAATCAAAGGTCACCCTGATTATGAATGGTAGTTTGCACTGATGAGTTATTACCCCATGAAGGGTAGGATGGCACTCATGGAATGCCAGTTTCTCCTCCAATCAGCAGGGGGCGCTGTGTGGCCTGTAGGGTGTGAAATAGCCAGTAGCTTACAGGTGAGTTTATGGAGGAGTGTGCACACTTCAACTACAATACTCCTGGCACAGGTGTGGCCCAATTTGAAGAGCCAATTTGAAATTAGTCAGAAACAAACAAAAAAAAAAGAGAGCAAATCAACAATCCCCCGTTGTAGAGGCGATTTATAACTCACAGGGGAATAAATGTAGTTTAAAACAGCGGTGCTTAAGTGAAGTCACTATTGACTGGCGCAAGGACAGGTCACAGAGAGTGCATTGCTCCTTGCGTAATGAGGTGGCCCAAGCTTTTTAAGCCACATCATTGATCCAGCCGTTCTCATTAGCTAATACACAACTTCAAAAGAAGGCTAGGAGGCCGGCTGCTTCTGTGTGGGCATGTGTATGTGTGTGCAAGGAGGTCGGCGTGTGCTTGTGTGTGTTGTGTATGCATATGTTTAGGTGTCTTTATGTCTATTTTCTTACACACCTAGGCACACATATGAAGACAAGAGGACACACACACGCATGCAGGCACACACATGCACACACGTGCAAACGCGCAGACACACGCAGAGTAACGTGCCGAAAAGGGATACAGAAATGCTGGACCATCAGGCAAAGTAACGGCGCAGAGAACCCGACAGTCTCCGCTAGATATCGGACTCCTTCAGGAGAATCCGACATCGTTCGTTTCCATGGAAACTCCCAACAGGTTGCGTTCCTCTCCTTTTTTTCCCGGTCTTAAGTAATGATGAGATGTGCAGGAGAAGACACCGCGCGCGCTCAGAATAGCGAGATCAGCACACTCGGGCTCCGACGCCCACGGAAAGACTCGCAACGGTGTCCTCCAGTCGCCGTAGTGTCCTTTTCCAGAGCTGTCGAGCTGCCACATCTCCCCTCTCCCTCGGCCTGTTCTTTTTTCAGTGTTAAACAAGCTGCGACAACGACGGTCCGTTCGTGACACCAGGTGGTTTTTAATACGGTATAGCTGTATATCTCTTCCAATAACTTCTCTCCTTAAAGACTATTTAATGACATCTCACAAGAAACAACAAGGATTGAGTGAAAATCAGTGAAGATTACGGTACGGAAGGAAATGTTCCTTGAATATGATTTATGAAGGAAGTTTTTCTAAAGATAATGCATTTAGCCACCATTTAACGTTTGACATTTTGCCAACAGGATTTCTTGAGGTGCTAATTTTAGCAGTGTCCTTTACACGGACAACTGGCCCTGAAAATGCCACCCCCCCCCCCCCATGCCCCACACCTCGGCACCACCCATAAACCTCCTGATGTGTCATATACACATGGCAGCAAACTCAAACACTCCTTTCTTCACAGTCCCTCGATGAACGCCGAACCAGCAGCACACAGATGGCTCAGGTTAACCCACTGTTGTGCCCGGAATGCTCTGTAACACAGATCCACTGCAGCCCATGAACACTGCCTAGCACAGTGCCTACTTCTTCTACCGGGTCCTACACAACACAGGTCCTTTACTATACTTACTGCCCAAAGGCAGAGAAACAGGGGTGCACTTTCCACAAGTTTCAGCAGTACCCAGGGGAAGCCATTTCAGTAGGTGGACAAGAGCTATGCACTTGTGATCTTTTTGTGATTTTGTAAAGTTGACCCAGACCAAAGCAACGCATTGGGGGCATGCAACCAGCTTCTGACCCTCACTGCTGTGAGAGCTGCGAGGTCCCTGAGTTGAACACAGATCTCACTGATCCACAGATGGAGCCGGAGCTGCAGCCGAACCCAAAACTGTGGATTTGTAGAGAACTGTTACAGCGCCAGCAATGCTATTAGCAGTACAAAAAGTAGCAACAGGCACAGAAACAGTTATAGTAGTTCTGTTGCTGTGCCCTGTCCCTCATAGACTGGCGTCACAATGATAGAGGCAAAGGAGTATGGGAGGAACTCTGACCTGGGGAGGGAAAGTCGACAGGGTGATTGGCAGGAGGCCTCTTGACGGCTGAGGAGCGGTACACTATGTGGGGCCGGCCGCCCCGCCCTTCCTCCTCCCCCGTTATCTGACCCCCCCGCTCCAGGGGCTCGATGAAGTATTCCTCCTGCTCTGTCCTGATCATCCCAGCCTGAGAGAGAGAGAAAGGGGGGGGGGGGATAATAAAGAGAATGAGGAGGGAGACAGATGAAGATAAATAGTGCCAGCATTAATCCCATGGTTCTTCAGCCTGAGTCAAACCAAGCAATGCACGTTATTGCATCTGCAGGCTGAGCAAAGGTAAAATTTCTCTGTTATTGGAACAATAAATAAATCATATTCCATGCAAGACAGAGAATGGAAACTATATGAATAATACTTGACATATGGCACTTAAGTAACTGGAAGGCATTACGTTTTAACAAGTTGGAATCTTCATCATTATGCAAAATGAAGTTTACCTTTGTCCCATTGCTAGATTTTAACTTACAACCATATTATTATAAACCTGCATTCCTAACTACTAGCATCATACCAAAACACCACTGAGACCATAATGTGATCACTGCTATTAATTGAAAAACTTGCAGCCCAGATAATATAATGGTCTAGTGACTGTACAGTGAAGCCCTACATTATATTATTCAGATGCTTTTAATGAACGAGGCCACACATATCTGACCCTGGTGTTGTGGTGGCAGAACAGTTCATGAAGTCACAATGAACACATTCCCTTCAGTCCCAGAAAAAATAAATCCAAAACAACACCCCCCTCCAAGCCCCTCGGCCCTAAATTCTGCTGTCTCTTCACTCTTTTTGTCTCCCTGCTCACTGTTCACCTTGTCAAGAGTGCAGTGGGCCATAAACATCATCATAAACAAGGGCACTCCTGCATCCTCAAAGCCATTAAAGCTGCTGCTGTTATGTGTCTATTTGTTTTTCTTTTAGGTAAGAATATTCCAAGTAAAGCAGCCCAGTAAAGGTCTACAGTCATCTCATATACACTCAAGATTCATCTTTTGGAGTAATAGAACCCCCCTTCCCCCCACACCCACAGCACCACCCCCACAGGCTTATACCCTTTAAAGGTGTGGAGTGTTGGGGACAGGAGGAGGTGATGTGTGATGGGTGTGTTTATCACTTCTATAAACATTTGAAAACCAGGGGTCTGTCCGGTCAGGCGTGTGTGAGTGTGTGTGTGTCTGAGTGAATTGGTGAATGTGTGTGTGAGTGAGTGTGTGTGTGCATGTGTGCCTGTATCTGTGCATGTGTGTGTGAGTGAGTGTGTGTGTGCATGTGTGCCTGTGTCTGTGCATGTGTGTGTGTATGTGCATATGCTTGCATTTGTGCAGAAGAAGGGGTAACAGCTATCAGCAGTCACATATTTAGCACACAATTCCACAAGAAATATCTATATATTCAACAATTTATGTGCCTATTCAACAAATTTTCTTTCCATTGTTGTACACCTTATATTCCTCGAAAAGCATAATTCTCTGGTGAGCAGCACAGATACAGAATTGCTCATTTATTGAGCATAGGAAGCAAGCAGTGACAAACATTTTTCAGTTTCTTTCTTTTGCTTTCTGGGGATGCAGCTACAATGTGTACAACCCCATTAGCTCAACATTTGTTTTTATAAACACTTAATAGAATCCATATAAATATGACATGATTGTTTAAATTAGATAGAATCCACTTCTATACAGAGCAGAAAGCCATACGCCTCCCTGGAATACTTCAGTGCTGTTTTCCATACTGCAGGTGAGTTTGATGGTTGATCAAAGCAGGCAGCTTGCATAAGGGAGAAGCTCTACCAGCGTCTCACAGGCAGGATGTGATTTCATTAACTGCTAATGTACGAGAGTGATGCTGCGGGGGGGGGGGGGGCACCGAGATTTCTAGAGAAAATTGTTCTGCTTTTAACGAGTGAGAGGCTATGTAAAATATACAAATTATAAGTAAGTATACTGATAATTCAGCACAACTGTCTTACTTCCTGTGTGTGTAGGTGAGTGTGTGTGTGTGCGTGCGTGCATGTGTATGTGTGTGTGTGAGTGTATATGTGTGAATGAAAGTGAGTGTGTGTTTATGTGTGTGTGTGTGAGTAAATGAGTGAGTGTGTGTGTGTGTATGTGTGTGTGTGTGTGTGTAGATAGTGCCCTCTGGAATTGTTGGTACCCTTGGTAAAGATGAGCTAAAAAGGGTAAGAAAAAAATGTCACTGTTGAAACAGATGGATTTTATACACAAATTATGAGAGAAATCTAACCATTAATTGAGGTAAAATTTCTCAAATAAAAAAAGTGAGGAGGATGGTTTGACAGCCAAAAAAATCTCAGAGGACCCCAGTTCAAGAACTGCAGAAGTTGGCTGCATTTTGGGGTCACAAAGTCTCCAAAACAACTATTAGATGCCACATCCATGCCAGCAAGCAATTTGGAAGGCTTGGCAGGAAAAAACTCCTGCTGCCATTAAACCACAAACATAAGTGCCTGGAGTTTGATGAACGTTATTGGAACTGTGAGGCTGCTCTGGTTCCAAAGCCACAGGGGAATTTTTTAGGATACGTGCCATGGACTCTCGTCAAGCACGGGGAGATTTTAGACCAGGATCTGGCCGCCTCTGCCAGAAGGTTCAAAGCCGGGCCATGGCTGGATCTTCCAACTGGACAGTGATCCAAAGCATTCCTCCAAGTCCACAAAAAAATGTTAACTGATCACAGATTCAAGCTTTTCTAATGGCCATCCCAGTCCCTTCAGCAAAACCCCATTGAAAACCTGTTGGGAGAGCTGAAGAGAAGAGTCCATAAGTGAAAACCAAGGACTCTGACTGACCTGGGGAGATTCTGCATTGTCAAACTGCTTCTGACAACTTTGTTTATCTTAAACAGCTTCCAGCACTGTTAATTAATAAATGCACATGTTGATGTGGTGAGAGGTGAATTAAAATGTGTGTTTTACTGTGTGCAAGAAATGTCCATTATTTTCTTTTCATGATGTGATTGATTGTAGACGGACCCAACAAATAGGTATTTAGAGACATGCACTTCCAGTTAAAATTGTTTTTTTTTTTTTTTTAATCATTGCATTTATTTCCATTTAATGCTGAAGGTGTTGTGTGAATAATACATTTTCTTTAATAACATGGGAATTCCGAGATTTACCAAGGAATGAAGAGATTATCTTCAAACATCACGTCTCATGCTGTAGAATGTTTGCAAGGCTAATATTTTTTTTTTTCTTGTTTTTTTTTTAAAGAACCCCAGTAGCACCCCAGCCAAAGGTGTTTAAACAATAACTCCATTTCACAAACTGCAATTTCTTTGACAGTTCACCATTTAATAAGCATATTTTTTGTTTGTTTCGAGGGTTATAATCGCATAAAGACACTGTAAGATGTTTGCTCCTATTTTTAGTGATACAAAAAGCCAAACATAAAAATCAAAACAAGGCATATATTCTAGTGAGATCCAATGGTCTGATTATTGTTTTATTTCAATTAAGGCCTCCTGTTCACATCACACTTTCTCAGTGAAGCCCACATATTCACCAATCTGTCACAAGAGCGAGTCACAGACCAAAGGGAAGTGAAAAGGAAAGGTAACTTTTAAAACATTTGAATTTCTGAAGATTCATCCTGGCTTTTTAAAAATCTAAAATGTAGCTTTTCAAAAAAGAGGGATCAGACACGAAAATGACTAGAGTGGAGTATTTGATTAGCGGGAGTAAGGTCTACAGACTTTGTACGCAGGCTGAAATGTTTTGACATTACAGCGGTGTCGGTGGAGATATGAAATTCATTGGGAAAGGGAAAATGCAGCATTTTTTAAAACCACCTCAGCAGCGCACGTCCCCCTTGGCTTCCCTCGGGTTTGGAGCGAGACGGGGCAGGCTGACTGTGATCAGACACACTGTCACACACCCACAGCTGAACTCACTACGAAAATGAAATGTCGTTATGTGTTAACGGGCTTTTTATTTGTCAAATTTGCCTCGCTTCCCATATACTTTCTGGGATATCCTTTAATCCGGGTTGTGCATGGCCAAGCAGAACCTAGTATTGACCCTAAGGTACAAGTGATCAACTGGAAAGGAAGGCTACAGTTTGAGAGGCTGTTTTCCTGCAATCTGTAACATAATCCAGAATTATGTGATTGGTCAATGATGAATTAGCTGGCATCACTGTCCCCCCCCCCCCCCATCCAAGATCATGATTCATAAAATATAACCAACCAATGGTTTATTGCTGTCCAACCTTTTATGGGTCATTAAAAAACAAATTTGTATTAATATAGATTTCTTCAAAAAATTTAATAGTGAGCCAGGGAAGTCACAGACAATTTTGATCAAGACCAGTTAGTCTAATTAAAGACACATTTGACCTGAGGATGACATTTTTCAGAAACCACATCAAGTACAATATTTTATGTGAATTCTTCTCAATTTATGCAGTTCAGACCTGATATTATCAACCTTTTTTACAGTGAGGGTTCTCGGTTACAAGGTGATCATTTTAGGGGATTTTGAGAAGAATATGTTTGGAAACCCCATGTATAAATCGATATCATATCACACATAAATGGCATGAGGTGCTTTATGTGAAGCGGCCTACAAACATGTCTGTGGATGGGCATAAATGTTGCACACATTCATATGCAGAGTCACTCATAAACCAAAGTGAATAAGGACACTCAATTAGTTTAACACAAGTAATACAGACAGAAAAAACACATAGAAGGATAACTGTGAGGTGTGTTTTAACTGTTTGGACCAGAGGGGTACAACAGGTTGTCCTTCCATTAGACCCCTTCTGAGAGCCTTTCCAAATCCAGTGATCTAAGGTCAGGGGTGCTGCATGTGCCAAGACCAGAGCAGAGTCTCTCTTTCGGGACGAGTTTTCCGACAACTGCAGTCTATCATTTCTTCTGGAACGAAACACAGGAAACATATTTCTGAGATAAGAGCTCCAAAAATTAGCCTCTGCAAAAAGAGGCCTTGGGTTTCAGCGACTCTGTGTTACCTTCAGCTCTTCTTGGTGCTGAAAACCAGGCCAAAGTGTGTGAGCTCTCCATCGGAGAGACTACACCTGACCGAGTAACACGTGTTTGCTTTGTCATCTGCAGAGAGTAAAAATGCTTTTTTTCCTTCTCTAAGCTTTGGAAGTTTGAATTTGAATCACCTAAAATAGACTGACTTTGCATGGCCATGACTGTAACAGGAAGGACTCAAGCTTCTCTCTCCTTAATCCTTTGATAGAGGAGACCAGTCAATCAGGTAACGCAACACCAGAGAACCTTGTGCATGATGAACTGATTCATTTAATTTTTTCTAAGGCAATGACAGGAAGGACAGAAGAATAGAGGGGAAGTAAGTTAACATTATTATGTATGCAGTCCTGCAAGAAGTTTTCCTGGAAAAAAGCGACTTTTTCATGTTTGCTTTTTCCATCTGTTGAACTCCAGCAGCAACAGAGAATGCGTCACGAGGGACCAGATATGCTTCCAGTAAAACGCTTCCTCTTCAACCCAAACAAAAGCTGCTTAACCTGTTTTCACAATTTCTGCCAAAATATCTCTGCCTTTCATTGGCTCGTTTACAGAGGACTTTTCCACGTTTTCAGTGCGAATGGGTGACTTTCACAAGGTCCAAAAAAAAAGAAAATACAACTGCATTCCATTATAAGCAATCATTTATCCTGATTCTACCCCAAAACCTTCTCCTCTCTGAGTGAGGCTACTGATGGGTGCATTTTGTACCACACCAGGGTCTGAAATCGCCCAACTTTTCATGGGACCGACCCCATAAACTTGCACCAAAATCCATGTGATTAAGGCATGGAAGAGCAACAAATCATGGCCATGAGAAAAGGCATTGTCACAGGAAAGCTTTGGTTTGCGAGGTATTTTAAATAGCTCCCAACGTCTTTCAAACGTGGCGGCTGGGTAGCTTATCCAACTGAGGCACCACATTGCCATACATGGATGAGCACTATTTGTCCCGATGGTTCGGGATCAAATTCAGACCATGAAAGTGACAACTGTGACTGGCAGTTCCACAGGACAGCATGCGATTGGTTGCAGCATCGCCCATTGATTGGAGGATTACAGTCAGTCAGGATGACAGTATCTCATTGCACAATAGAGATCTCCACTAGTCAATTGCCTGATCACCAGTCCACCTGTTAACCTGCCCATTAAATGGCTTCCTACAACTCAGGTCTGTACAAAACCAGTGCAGTCTGCACTGCGACCTCCAGTGCTTCGGAAGCAAACTGCAGTGTTTTAGAAGCTGTGGCTAACATTATGTGCTACGAAGGAGAGCACATGCTGGTCTCCGCTCTCTTGAGTCAAAAGCGGAGGTTTGAGGCAATAAACACTGAAAAAAAAATATGACTGGGAACCTCAAACCCCAACCACAGAGTGAAACCCAAACCTCAATCCGAAGCTAAACATACAGTAAATCTGCTTCTCCGGGGGGAGGAAGTCGACCTGCCCAAGATTTATGCATTGTGAGGTTTTGACATGAGCTTTGACATTGAGTTTCATTCGTTCATTCATTCACTCATTCATTCACTCGGGCATGAATTCATTAATTCACTCGGTCATTCGTCCATTCATTTACTCTGTCATTCATCCATTCATTCATTCACTCGGTCATTCTTCATTCATTCATTAATTTATTCATTCATTCATTCATTCATTCATTCATTCCACCAAGAGGACACAGGGGCCGGAATCAGTACCAAGAGCAGGGAGAAAGGAGAGGAGGAGAGCAATTCCAGTTCATAAAGCAAAATGAAAAATGAGGAGGGCACAGTGGAGCTATTCATCACCCCCACAGCCTGGTTATTAAAGCTGGGGCACTCCACCTATGATATCCAGTCTCTGTTCATTTCAGTGGCATCTGTGATGCTCTCCACACAGGAGAGTGTTTCTTTCCTCAATATTTCTGAGCCAACCGCGCTCACAGGGGAGGGGTTTTTAATTGCCTGTCATCTGCAATAACCTTCTCTTAAGCCGCCTTCTCTATAGTCCACCGACGCATCTCACTCCCACAAAAATAAAAAAAAAACTGAATAACTGAAAACAGAAAGTGTTTTTTTTACAAAAACGCAGACAGGAAATATGGCTGAATGCCCGTGAATGGCCTGTTACATTTTGAATGTGGCTCCATTTTGGGTCTGTTTTACACAGCTCTTCGGCCTGAATGCTGCTTCCTTGCCAGCCTGTCTGGGAAATGCAGCTACATCCAGCCTGTCATCCTGGTCTGGCTCTATGGGCCAGCGGTAAATGCCCTGTCCTTCAGGCTGGCTGGCCCTCTGAGCCACACAGGATTAAGGCACAATATTGCATCAGATAATTGCTGTCTTTGGATAAATGCCACGCCTGTACGGATGCCTGGACTTTGCAGACACTTATTATTAATAAATGCTGCACTCAAGAAACGGTGCTTTGTGAAAGACCACATATATTACATGCTTGATGCCGTATTGCATAATTACAAAAGTACCCACAAGAGTCCATGTTAAAGAAGAGGAAAATTACTTTAAATTGCAAATAAAATGAATAACTACTCTTCCTAAAAAAAATTGTTTTTCTTTTGACCCCTGAGGGAGGTAATGGTTTAATCAAACTAATGGCATCCAAAAGCAGAGAACCCACCAGGGTTAATGACACCAGGTCAAAACATACCTTTCCAATATATTCTGCTGAACTGGATATTTGGCTGCTTGTCTGTGAGGTTTTTAAGCATCGCATGTGTATTTACCTGACACATTTCAGTACAGATACAGGGTTCCCATTTTAAAAGGTTGTAAGTGCCAAGAACAGTCAACATGCATATGACAAATGTTGCTGATCCATTCATGCTAATAGATTTTCAGATTTCTTTTTTAAAGAAACAGAGCCTGACCATTTTGGTCAACTGATTGTTTTGATTTGATAAAAACGAGCCTGTCCGTCATGATTTCTCTGACCTCATTCACTAAATCTGCCTTCTTACTTTTTGCTAACTGCATTAACCCAAGACGCCGCTTGTACAGATAAGATGGAACATTGCAACAGCTGATTTAGTGTAGATATAAGGCTTGCATTAATTTATGAATGCCAGACCAAACATCATTTACATAAATCATCACTCCAAGAAGCGTGACATATTGCTATCACGTTGGCTATTTAGCAGACAAATATCATTTATTGGTTGGCTAGTAACCAAGTAAGTAAATAAGAACAAAAATATGATGGGGGCATGTTCTTCATTTAAAAAACAGAAAAGTGATCAGTTCAGTCCAAAAAGGGGTAATGCTATCATTCGCTTCATTAATTACACAATGTACAGACAAATTCAAAGAAAGATGGTCCACAGTTTTAGTCAGTCTAGTTTGGTTGCTGTGGCTAAGAGGCTGGTGAAAACCAGGCTAACATTGGTTTACCTGGAGAGTCTGCAAGTGTCCCCGCCCCCCCCCCCCCCCCCCCCCATTGGTGATGACACAAACAATGCCATTGTTCCATAAGCACATTTGGCTTAATTGTTAGAGCTGCTGATTGGGTTTAAAAAAATAATGCAAAAAGAAAATACATGTTAAAGGAACGTTACGTAATCTTCTGCCTAAAGTATTTTGCATGCAGACTATTCTCTCTATGCTCAAGCGTCGGAATTCTACCCTTCATCCCGAAGGGTAGAAGTCAAACACTCCCAGAACGACAGAACAGGGCTGACAGATGCATATAAATATTTAACCGCTGGACAGCCACCACAGTGAAGCATCTTTCAAAGAAGGCAGGACGTGAACAGCCTGCACACACACTCACACACACGCACATAAGCACACACACACGTACGCACACATGAATGCATGTACACATGCACACGCGCACACACACACACACACACATGCACACACATATATACATTACTAGAGCTTAATTGCAATGATAATGTAAAGAAACTGCTCTTAACCCATTAAAGCCCAGATTTTTCCCAGAGATTTCCTACATAAGCATCTATAGTCAACCAAAAAATATTCACTGATGGAAAAAGAGTGGTAGAGACTTCGGCAACTTTAGTTGCCCATGGGCTTAAAATCAATTCAATATTGATATTTAATTGTGTCAGAGATAGATAGATACGTAGATAGACAGATAGATAGATAGAGAGAGAGAGAGAGAGAGAGAGAGAATTGGAGAGAATTGACAGCTCTCCTCTCTGAGGCATACATTGGCAAATTTTGTGAAGCTTTGGGACTGCAGTAAGATGCATGTAAAATAAAGTGGCATTTCATTTACATGGACACAACTTTTTTTCATTCTAGCCATTAGTGTTTCTGTTGGCTGTGTTCAGTGACTTTCATGTCTATCTGCCCATTAAATCTTCATTAAGATGAGTTATGCTCATTAGAACTCAGAAATCCACTACAGCTGAGATTGGGCTTTTGCTGAGTCGTAGTTTTGATAAGCAAGGAAAAAACATTTGTCAGTCTTTTTAGTCCACTTCAAAGTAACGTCCATTCTGAGACCCATTTCTTTTTTATTGCTTTTTTATTGTTTTTTGTTTGTTTTTGTCTGACCCTGATCTCCTGTTTCTATGATGATGAGCGGCTGGAGGTGGATGTTTCCTTTATTAAAAAAATACCTTGCAGTACAACAAATATAGTGTCAGGATTATACCTTACAAAGCAAATACAAAGCAAAAATCCATTTACTTAATACGGACAGACATACAGTCCACAAGGCTAACACGACCACAACCCTAGCAACACTGTTACCTGTAATAATAGTACCAACAACAACAATGCCATCACCAACAACAGCACCACAACCAACACCAAACCACAAGCCACAGTCCAAAATCTCACCTGCTGAAATGGTGCCTCGGCTCAAAAAACCATAAACATTTGAACATTTATTCTGGGTAGAATGCCCCTACTTTTATAACCTTTGACATTATAATGTACAGTACTGTATGCTCAGAAACATCCATCAATCCATCCATTATCTAACCCGCTTAGGCTTATCCCAAGATGCATTGGACAAGAGGCAGGAATATACCCTGGACAAGTCCACCCAGGAAATATTTATTGCAGAGCAAACACACTATTCACTCACACCTACAGGCAATTCAGACTCTCCAGTTGGCCTAACCTGCATGTCTTTGGACTGTGGGTCTAGGGGAGAACATGGGCATTGACCCTGGGGCCTTCTTGCTATGTGGCGACAGTGCTATTCACTGCACCACCGTGCCACCCACTGCTCTCCCTTGCACCCACCATGGCACCACCGTTATGTTGTAGCTTTATGTAATGACTAGGGCTATTTGCTGTGCCATGGATAACATCTGAGACTGGCATTCTACCTGCTCTTTGCTTTAATATTTTTCTTTTGAATATTATTCTGAAGTGTCCAATAAATGCAAACAGAAACATAACACGTATATTTATAGCGTACAGTATGTGTAACATATGAGGGTAAATGTAAACCACAAAAATATTGCCACTACCACCAAAGACAACAACATTAACGTAAATACAAGTACCACCAGAACCCTGCAACAACACCAGGCACAGCAGCAGGTGATCTGGACTGAAATATACTGTGGCTACTGTTTCCTCACACAGACCCAATGCATCTAGGCTCCCTGTAC
This sequence comes from Anguilla anguilla, assembly GCF_013347855.1. Lineage (NCBI taxonomy): Eukaryota > Metazoa > Chordata > Actinopteri > Anguilliformes > Anguillidae > Anguilla > Anguilla anguilla. Next base: position 33,148,078 of record NC_049209.1, read on the forward strand.
CCAAACTCTGTTTAACAGCATTATTTTTGTAGCGCAGTCTTAGCTCGTAATTTAACAGTAGATGCATTGTCAGGTTGACTGAATATGATTTTTGTGATTATTGACAATGCTAGCAGGACAGCTGGTTCAAAGACTTCTTGCTACTCTGCTACTGACAAGGAGTTTCTTTTTTTAACGTTGTTCATGCTCTTATTTATCCTAGTGAAGGCACATAGGCACTTCATTTTTACATGCTACTGTGAATAAAACCTGAATAAATACAATGTCCCAACAGTGAAAAAAACATTAACAACTATGGGACAAAATACCCTAAAAATGAAAAAAAATAAAATAAAACGCTACTGTGCCTCTCAAAAGCAGTCCACCACACCTCGAAATGCAGCTCTAGACCCCCCAACGCTCTCTGCCTGACCGGGACGCAACCTGGCAACCTCAGCCCAACCGGACTTCTGTCTGGGGCTCCTGCTCGCGGAACCATCTGGAAGGTCCCAGCAGGCCCATCCTTACGGGACAGCGGGTTGACATTTCCCCACGACCAAACGGACAGAACAGTCCTTGGCTCAGATCCAAAACTCCTCTTTTTTGTCCTCTATCCTCTTCTTCCCCCCCTTGAAGATGAATGACCCTCATTGCCCTTCAAGGATTTTTCTTTTTTTTGTTTCCTATATTGAGTCTCACATACACAGCATAGACACTTTAAAGCAACAGCACATTCAATTTCCTTGTGAAGGCTGCAAGTTAAAATAAATACTTAAAAAAAAATAATAATGGATTTCACTTTTTAAAAACGCAATGCTACTAGTTGTTTGATGATTATTAATGCTCTTGGGTTAGGAATTAATTCTGCATTCCATTTGATTTTGCTTTTGGCATCCAGTACCACAGACCAGATGGCATCAGCATAATGCTATACTTGCCACTCAAGCTGTGGGTGGAGTCATTAAAGATGTAAATGATGTAAATGATCCCTCCCACAAGTTGACGTGCTGCACACAAGATTTTTATTTATTTATCTAACCAAACCCCATTAGAGGGTCTTCATTAACATTTGATTGGTACAAATGTGCAAGGGGGTGCTAGAGTGAATTGTTCTTTCTTTTCTCTGAAACAAAAAAGGAAGAAGCAAAGGAGACTGGATAAAACAGTAGGTCTTTTAGGAAACAACAGATAAAAAGATTGAAGGAAAAGCCTTGTGCTTGTGTGCATTTGTTCCGTGCACCAGTAACCTTGTCTTTCCCTCTTAAGACATCCCCTGCTCTTTTCCTCCCTTTCTCCGACAGGGCTTGCTCTCTTCGTTTTACATCTTGAGGAGGGGTGTCAACCTGTCACTTCCAAACAGTAACACGCAGTAACATACCTACACTGCTGGGCCTCATTTCTGTATCAAGGGAGCATGAGAGAGAGAGGTAAATAGAGAGTGAAAAAGAGAGAGAGGGAGAGAGAGAAAGAGAGAGAGACAGCTCTCCTCTCTTTGAGGCATACAATGGCAAAATCAGTGAAGCTTTGGGACTGCAGTAAGATATGTTAAAACTGAAGAGAGAGAGAGAGAATTAATATGTGTGTTTTGGGACAGCAATAAGAAGATGTGGAAGATGAATTGGGCACCTTATCAGGGATACATTTCACCGCTTGGTCACTCAGCAATTAGTGTCCCAACTGGCTAGGCTATGTTCAGTAGATATGCATGCCTGTATGCACAGTAAGCATAAACACACACACACACACATTTCTGCGTTCCCTCTCCCTGTGGCTCAATCTAAGCAATGCTGGAACATGTTTTTTAAAAGCACCGATGCACGTTACAGTGCAGCACGACCGAGGACCAAACGTGGACATAAATTACAGTCATAAATCACACTTATAAATCCCCACTCCGCTGGAATGTGTGTCTCGCTATGGGATGCCCTCAGGTTGTGGCCCTCTGTCTTCCAGGAAAGTTCCAGAAACAGGTTCGCAGGGTGAGCCCCTCCCCACCAGCCGTTCACCCGCGCAGTGGGTTTGAGAGATTAAGTAACGAGGGGTAAACAAACGAGCAGCGCTGGAGAGCCTGTCATTCCATACGAAAAGGGGCACTCGCCAGCGGGATCACACAGCGCCCCCTCTGGCTGATTTGGGCACATGTAGCCTGTTGGGAGGCTGGAAAAATAATTACTTTTCTGAGCTCACCTGGTTGACTGCGAAGTGGAGTGATACACCAGTCCTCCAGCAAGCCCTCCAGAAGATCGTGTGTGCTAGTCTACCCTCTCAAAGGGACTCAACATTACTAATGGGGCGGAAAATAGAATAGAAAAGGGCGATCATACCTCTGGGATTTCCATCTGGTTTATAGTGGTAGAGAGGAGGGCTTCAATTGGATCAGAGAAGGGTGGACTGCATGACCAGCTTAATTAGAATCAGACAAATATGTGTATTCTTGGTTATTGACCAAGCTGGATGAATCATCCAGCTGATGGACTGAGATTTTATTGTGTGGAACTTTGGAACGTACACAGAACAAAACTCTATAGTCACATTTAATAGTGTCCAAAAGTCATGTATCAAGGGACACACTCTTCCATTTACTTTATTTTATCTGTTTGTTAAATAAAATTGAATACTTTGAAAAAATATGGTTGTACGATGCTGTACGGTAATGAAACAAAATTTAATTTTTTCCAACTGTTGTTGTGCCCTCAAAATGGAGGCTAATGAGAGAATTCTAAAGCTTGTTTCAATATTTAAAAAAAAACAATTTTAAGTCATAGACTCTCCTCTGTGAGTGGGCCCCATCACTGTCGGGCCACTTGAGCGCCACTCAAGGAGGGTGACAGGCACGGCCCAAGGGGCTGTTTTTGGAAGTGGCGGAGGACTGTCCTTGTTTGCTCGCTTTTCTCCCCTCCAGGTGCACTTTCCCTCCACTCTCACCCTCCTTCACAGAATCAATAAGTAATAAATCCTTCACTTTCTACTGTCCAGTGCTGTGTTTAGGAGGGGCTTTTTTTCTCTGTTGTTTTCTGTTCGACCTGCAGTACCTCTTGTGCGGTGGGACAAGCGGAATGTTAATGACATCATCAAAGGTACCGTCGTCGGCTCCGGGAGCTCCTGGAACGGCCGGCTCTCCCCTTTCTCCCAAAACCGCCCCGCGGGACCACCGCCACCCGTGCGTTTTCGCATGATGGCGAACGCAGCTGCAGACGCAGTCCCTGCAGCTGTGCTCGCATGCAGCTGCACAGCCTGCGCATGCAGATTCAGCCCCGTGTGCAGTCTCCCACAACCACAACACCGATAATGATGGGAAACAGAAACACAGACCACATCCTACTCAGTGTTCAGTCAACTCTCACAGGTTATGACTTATTCCCTCTTTAAAGGCTCATTTAAGCCCTGTTAGGGTCTTAGAGGGTTAGAGTTTTAAACAGCGTCTACAGTCTGGGTCTGACATCAGCTTCAGAGCCTGACCTGCTCAGCTTCAGTACCACATCCAAAAAAATGGGCACCATATAAAACAGCACGCTCTATAACTCATCCAGGGTAAAGAGATGTAGCCTGCACCAGGGAAGCATTAATAAAAATGGCAAATTCTAAATACAAAGTCTACAAAAATAACACAATTTAAAAAAAAGCAAATACATGGTGCTTCTGCAGCATGCTATCCCACACAAAGCTGTATGCAGTTTGGGGTCAGGGAGGGCCTCTGGCCCCCAGGCAGTCTCTGGGTCAGATTTCCACAGGATCCAAAAGACCCCCCTTAAACAACCCCCCCCCCCCACCCCCAAGTTCTTACAGCAGAGACTGTTAATCAGGGAGACTGCACACTAAGACCACCTTCCTAGGGTTATAAAAACTGGCTTCTGAAACAAACCATGATGACCACAGTACTCAGGAGACTCACATGACTTCATCACTTTCAGTTACGCATCAACAAGTGGACACATCACAGTCCAAATTAACACTGTTCTAATGGTTGTATTTAATTGTAATACCATACACGTCGTTATTTTACAAGCATCGGAAATTAGCATATGCTATAAATGCTGTGATACATTGCATTGGATGTTGTTTGACAACAATCTATGTTTAAATGTATCTGTCCCTATCAATATTTTTTAATGGTAAGGAGCAATGAAGAGTTCCACAATTCATAGCTTCCAATGATAAGCGGGTATAGATAATGGATGGATGGACAGACGGATGGACGGGTATAGATAATGGATGGATGGACAGACAGATGGATGGATGGATATTAATACATCCTTTCTGAATGTGCGCAGGAGGAAAATGCTACCAAGGCTAGTCGAGGAAATGCATGAAATAAATGGAATGCTTCACATGCATGGAAAGAGAATCAGTAAAGCCATAAAAGCCTCGGCCACCATTTGACCCAACATATGTGTCCAGCTAGACATACCAACATTTATTATTCATCCAGGTAAGTGAAGCCTGCTCAGTGTAGGTTTGTCCTATAAGTCCAAGGAATAAGCCTTTTTAAAAAATATTAACATTTTTGAAAAAATTTCTACCAACTAATTGTTCATTCACTGATTTTTTCTGATTGTTCAAATGCCATTTGGGGCACTGCTGTGGCAGTACATTGAGCAAGGAATTCAAACCGAACTGCTAAAGCAAAAATGCCCGGCTCTGCAAACGCAGAGTGTAAAAACGTATGCTGTGTAAGTCGCCCTCCAAAGCAAATAAATAAAACGAGGAAGCAGCGATTTCAATCACCCAGCCCCTAAAACATTTATGGAGGCACCTGCACATATTAGGCTTCCGACTGCATACATTTTGACCGGAGCGGTGCTTTAATGGGACCGGGGGGGGTGGGGGGGTGGGGGTGCTTGTCGGCTTCATTGACATGCATGAGGTCGGCCTTCGCCTCAACCTCGCGTTGAAGCGGAGCGGCGTGCACGCTCAGCACCGCCCCGGGCGCGAAGCCGAGAGCGCCGTTTCCACGTAAACGAGATGAGGCCTTGGGCAGACGCCCATCAAAACGGGTGGAGCTGTCAATCACACTCAGACTCTGCCCAAATTGCCGTGATGCATCACCAGCACGACCACAGACTGGCAGGTCTTCATGTCGGCTCAAGCCGAGTTAAGCTCGTCTGACTGGCTCGTCTGAGGGGGCAAGAAAAACCAAAAACTGGGGAGCAGAAACATACCCTCCAGTGTACCTCACTAATAACCATTTCACAAACACTTTAAGTCACGAACTACGCACACGTGCATACACACACGTAGAAAGATACACACATACAGACACATGCATGCACACACACACTCACACACACACACACAGTACACACGCAGACACATACACACACGCATGCATGTACATACACACACTGAAAGATACACATACAGTACAGACAGACACATACACATGCACATGCATGCATGCGTGTGCATACACATACAGAAAGGTACACACACGTACAGACACACACATGCACACACACACACACACATACAGTACAGACACGGACACATGCACATGCACGCACGCATGCACATACACACACATACAGACACACGCACACACGCATGCATGATCTTACACATCCATACCGGCAGACGCACACATACAGAAAAATATACACACGTACACACACACACACACACACACACACATATATATATATAGTATATATGTATATATTGATATAGATATATATGCACACTCAAAGTCAGTCCATAATAACTAAAGACACAGTGAAATGAGGGTAAACATGGGTAAAAAGAGGGACACTAGGAAGATATCAACAGGCAGACAAAACCAGTTTCCATCCCCACATCCTCCCAGATCCGAGCTCAACACATCTCTGCATGCCTGCCAAAGTTGTGCCCACCACAGTCCATTACGATGGATGTAGATGTCACATTGTATTTACGATACCACAGCAAAGAGGTGCACAAAACATTTTTTTAGGCAGGGCCAGAGTTTGGTCCTTGAGGCCAACTGATGGGTTATTAACCGGCTGGACAGGAGTCACAACAGGGTGACTGGCCATGCAGAAGGGGAAATGTTTTTGGGTTACGTGGGCGGTTGGGGGGGTGGGGGGGGGGGGTTGGTGGAGGTTGGGGTGGCGCAGTATTCAGCAGAGGATTCCACTGATTGTAATGGAATGAGACTGTTCTTTTTTTAAGTCTCCCAGTGCTAAGAATCTCCCAGTGCTTTGGAAGCCATACTGCCTGGTAATGGAATTACTGTTATTGGAGACTTTGGAATTTCAAACTGTGCAGTTATATCGGAGTGGGTAATCCATCAAAATGATTGTTTTCTCAGCTCCTACTGTTTGCTGTTACAGTGAGAATGAGAGGTCAATGAAATAAACATGCTTGGTCTGTGGCAAAGAACAATATAAAGAGCAGTTCCCAGTACTGTGTGTGCCTTATTGTTGGTGGTTTGCGTATGGGTGTGTGTGAATGCATGTGTGTTTTGGAGTGAATGGATGTGTGTTGGCGGATGGGTATGCACATGTGTGAATGAGGGATGACTGGGCGGATGGGAGGATGAAACGAAAGAGGGCTGTTCTGTGTGGACCGGCCCTCTGCTGGTTGATGAAATAAAAGGCGTGACTAATCATGCCATGCTGCTCGCTTAACAGGCAACCACAGCTGGATCTGTGATCCAAAGCACCCCTAACCTCAGAACCACGTCTGGTCTCTCTGAAACCCAAAACACCATAACCCGAGAACTGCAGCTGGGCTCACCAGCGGACAGCTTGAGGAGACAGGAGAAGCCACGCCCTCACCCCCTCTCCCACCCCCTTCAGCAATCCCTGCCTCTAACGAGAGGATAACGAGGATGGACGATCAGCCAGACAGGACGATGGGCAGTCCCCGACATTTATCAGTTTGAAAGAGTGCAGGCGGGGAGGGGGGGCGAAAGAGATGGGGTGGAGAAGGCCATGAAAGAAAAAAGAGAGAATCCAGGAATCCAGAAGAGAAGGAGAAGGCGGGGGGTGGGGGGTGGGGGGGTGGGGGTTAGTGGGGGGTTCATAAGACAGGAATTGGGTCCTCAGAATCCCTGGGCCTCAAAACATGAGGGCATGGACTGAAGAACACAAGGATCGCTGAGGTAACCGTTGTCATGGCCATGGCTGCGGATCATAGCAACCAGTAATCCATGTCTGGGTGCATGCTTCGTGTTTTTGCAGCAGCATATTCTAAAGCTACAAATTCAAAATATGTAATGAAAAGTTATATTTGTATTGTACTTGTGGTATTGAGCAGATGCACGACCACAACCATGCACTACAGGAAAATAAGAAAAATAACAATGATTGAGACAATTAAAAAACATACAGGCAAATATATAGTGCCACTTATCATTTTCATATTTTCAACCAGTTATTGAAAATATATTTTAATATATTATAAAAAACACTACAAAAAATAAAGAAGATTAAAGCAAAAGAGCTTTAGGGAGAATATGATTTGAGAATTGTAATACGATTCAACCTCAAAACTACATACTTGTTAAAACTAAAAAACCTGTTAAAACACCCCTTTCCTACAGAGACAGACAAACCAATTCACACTTCCACAATGAAGAATATATCCAGACACAATCCCGCAGTTGCTTCATTTTCATGCATGCAGCGCTGCTCTGAAGTACAGGTCTGCTGCTGTATTGAAAATAGATTACCACAGCATAGCCTGCCCTTCCCTGCTGAATGCTGACCTGACCAATATACTGGAGAAAATATATTATATTATATTATATTATATTATATTATATTATATTATATTATATTATATTATATTATATTATATGCTTTCTCTAACTCTCACTCTCTTTCTCACTCTCTCTCTCTCTCTCACATGCACAGTAGTGCTACCCTTAAGTTACCAAGTTTATCTCTGGCAATCACAAGCACTAAGTACTCAATTGCCCAAAGCTTATAAACCCATAGAATCAAAAACATGAAAGTTAATAACAGGGTGAACTCAAGACGCACAAACCGAATCAGAATAAGAGACACAAATTATTTCTGACAGTTATTGAGCTATCATGTCAGTCATTCACTGACATAAATGTGCATATTTATGTTCTAAGTAACACACGCACCACAGATTTATGTGAACACTATTGTATGCTATCTTGTATGAGAGGAGGGACAGAAAGAGAGAAAGATACAAAGATGTTTCTGTCCTATTTCATGTTTGTGGTTCCCTCTATGCTCTTTAAAAGTTGCTGGCTGCTGGAAAAAAAGAACAAAAATCTGCTGCTTTCAACTTTTTACTCTTTTATTTATTCCGTTGGCCTAGATGTAAATCCCAAAGGAGAAACTAACGGTTAATAGTGATGTATTAACCAAGAATCAGCTGCCACTTGCTCAAACAATCTGACTACAGTTGGTTTTAATCGCTCACAAATGAACCAAATGAAAAACAGACACATAAATGGGCGTAGTGTGGGAATACACTCTAACTTTTCTCCAGCTCTTCTCCATCTGATTAAAGGGGAAGCTCTCGTTTTTCTGTCTCCAACCTTGACCCATCCATAATCCCCCTCCCCAAATTTTTTGTATTACAGCAGGTAAAGATTCACATAGGTGAGGGGGGGGGCTCAGCCAAAAACCAATCAGGTTCTCATGGCCACACCCACCTGATACCAGTAATATTCCGCCAGTTAAAAGTGAGTGCATGTCAATATATGGTATAAACATGTAAAATGCAGCAAATATGAACAGCCTGTCATTCAAAATCTATAAAGATATATACAGAGAGTGGGAGGCAAATTGAGACACAAGATTTGACGTGACCATGTTACAGACTAATTTTTATTCTAGAATTCATAGACCTATTAAGAAAATTACTTTAACCAACGTTGTTGACCACTGTCGACGTCTCAGATCAACAAAATGAGAAAGAGATGGGGGAGAGGGGAGACAGAGAGTGATTGCTCTATGTCTGTAACCCTGCCTTGGCAACACTTTATGTTGTGAAGCCCTGCCAGTACAGCACAATTTCAGTTTTGAGTTTCAATTTCAATCTGTAAGATCCAGCTGCCTACCCGAGCAGCCCCCCTCCCCCCGCCCCTTCTCCCTCCAGTGTAGTTTACCAGCCACACAAAGTCAAAAAACTGGGACGAGGCTGCCAAGGAAAGAGACTAATCGCAGGTGGCACTGCGTCAAACAGGGAGCTGAGATCAAAGATCAATGGAAAGAAATGACTGAAGTGACTTTAGACAACTGAAGTGAAAGAAAACAGAGGAAAGTTCCCCTAACATTAAGACGGCCACCTACCCCTGTCCTGTCCAATGATTGAGAGCCTCTGAGATTATTAGCCATTTGCACAGATGTTGTGGACTGTTCACAATGACTATCATCTATGATGACCAAAAGGCATCTGCTGCTTCAGCTCTAGCAGCTCAAGACTGACCGGACACTGTTATCTTTACTAACCGGCAATCTCTAAACTGTCACTCACACATGAACACACTCTCTCACATGCGCACACATAGACACGCTCCCATCAAAATCTAGAGATGTACAGGGCAGTTATTGCACTGAAGAGCTGCACAAATAACACAAATTCATAAAGTCCTCGCTTTAGACAAATTCAGATTAAGTTTAACGTACTGTATATAACATCAACCCTGCACATAACATTGGAACACGGAACTCACCAATCCATCGCAATTACTGATAGCAACTGAGGCGCCCTTCACGTCCGCGACGTCACCAGTGTAGAGGCAGTTTCCCACTATGGGTTCCGTGTGCTTCACGTCATCGTCCTCCTGCCACTCCACCCTGGCTCCGGGTGCCACCAGCCGCGAGTTGGGCCGCAGGCGCAGGTGGAACTCCCGGCCGAAGACGGTGACGTTGTAAAACAGAACCTCCCAGGGTCTCGTGCGGCGATCCCCGTCCTTCTCATTGGCTGCCTCCGTCTCTCTCCTCCATCGCCTGTGCACCTGCCCGCTCAGCCGCTCGGCTGATACAGCGTGCGATAGGAACCTGCCCTCTACATCTGTGCTTACTGGCTTTACCACTCCGTATTCCCTTAGGACATGCTGTAAAGAGTCTGCACACAAACAAGGACCGAGTTAAAGACTGCGATGAATTACACAGGCACTCGCACGCGTGTATACAGCCGCACAAATGCTCAAAATTGTCGAAGTAATATGTTGGCAACTATGATTTAGTTGTCAATTTTTATAGTTTAATATTATAATTGCTGTGAACTATTACATTCCCTTAATTATTTTGACACCGTTTACTAAGCCCCAATAACAAATGTAATTATTGCTCGGTACTGTTACAGTAACATCTTAACAATTAAAGAAACTCGATAGCTTCTTTTGACAACAGAGCAAAACTTTTTTAAAGAGGAAATTACAAGCAAAGTGTCTGTAACGCCTGCTGTGCCTGTGTATTTCACCTCCTGAATCCGGAGAAGGAACAGAGGACGGAGAAAAAACAAACAAACAAAAAAAACATTAGGAGTAAGGTACATCTGGTGAGTGTCTTCAAGCTGTCATGTAGACTATTACCCCCCCCCCAGATGAGTTATAAGCCAACAACTATAAGATAATTTACGCACAAAATCCATCCTCTGCTAAATACACAACGGAATCACCTAGTTTGCCGTTTAACGCCTTAAGCTAAAACTTGAATTATGAAGCAAGCTGGCATCGTTTTTCTTCGAAAGCGATTTATATCTTGAAAATAGTTCTGGCACATCACTTATAGTAACATTTTGAATTGGTACGTACATACGGTCTCCTCGTTTTACATCGGCGCTGCAATGAGCAACTTTACCGTCTGCAAGGGGATTCAATCAGCTTTATTAAAAATACCAATCAAAATCCTAGCAAAATAATTGACATTATTAACCTGACGTTACATTTAAAGGTAGCGAAATGTTTTCCTTTACTGCACTTAGGACCTCCTTTCGTAATTATAAACCTTGATCAAGATTAATTTCAGTTTATGTTTTAATCGAATAACATCATCTTTTCAGTTTTATTAGGATTCACTAATGAACATTCTTCGACCATAAGCATTTCTTGTCAGTTCATCAGTATATGTGTTTTTAATGCGCACAAAGTCAACGTCAAATATCAAAACAGTAATAACAATAAACATAAAGTGCTTTTTTTCTCTATAGTTCGTGTATTAGAATTTGCAATCATTTTGCTAATGGGAGAATAAGGAGAAGACAAGTTGCCCTGGTGATTATATATGCAAAATATGCAATATTTTCTCTAGCTGAATCTTGGCAATAGATTCATGAGACAGATGTACAAGATGTGCATAACTGAGACATGGAAAATAGAGGCAGAACTGCTTGCAATGCAGAGGGGAAATAACATACATTAACTACATTCAGACTTAAAATGAAGCACAAAATGTTAAAAAAGGTCCCACATACCTATACTACTGGCGATATAAAGGCTGCTCGTACGTTGACAGAATGGAAAAATAATTATAAATGCAAATACAGACGAAACATCCATGGCAGTTCCGAACTGTGCACGAGAGAGACGGACTTTTGGATCCAGTGTGTTTAAGTTCCCTAGACCAACGATCCGCCACTTCGGCGACAACAGCCTGCAACTAACAGTAAAGTGCACTGCGAGGGAAATAGCTCTCTCTCTCTCTCTCTCTCTCTCTCTCTCGCTCTCTCTCTCTCTCTCTCTCTCTCTCTCTCTCTCAGCTGCGCACACTTGCGCGCATGTTCTCACAATATATTGTACACGTTGAGTACCACCACATTAGCGATAGGAAAACTTATATACAGTAACATTATTATTATTATTATTATTATTATTATTATTATTATTATTATTCAGGGGTGCTCAATAAGCACATCAATATTAATTATAAAATAGGTTATTGTTATAATTATAAATGATAGTAATTATGAAATAATGGTGTTATTATTATTATTATTATTATTATTATTATTGTTGTTACTTTCTGTGTTTAAACGCATACCTGTACGTTCAGCAACAAGAGGTCATTGGTACAAGAGCTCCCCCTGTGTTGTAATTTGGAAATACAACTCCATGAATTTTTACAGGTGAATCCTGCGCACTCCTTTCCTTGCCTTTGCCTTATTCAGCGATTACCCGCAGTCTTTTAGTGCACGCGAAAATACATGACATTCGTGTTGATCAGACCCATGGAGGGTAATCCCTCCCCGATGAAGCTCGAGAGGGAAAGGGATTTTAATTTTTTTGAAACAGTTAAAAAATTTGAATAAAAAGCAACTTACTTGTATGTGATGAAACTGTCGTATTGAAGCATAAATTATTTGCCACAGCTGCCACTGTTCAGAGGAAACGTTGGAAACAACGTTCATAAACAACGTTCATAAAAAAAAAATCATAACAAAGCAGAAAAAATTGCTCACTTAAGAGTAAATTTTCATGCTGATCAACATTAAACATATTACTGATAACTTAGAAGAATGATTTTTGATCCTGATCAGCCTAAAAAGCTTTAGCATTTTGCTTAGTTACTCCTCTCTCTCCTCGTTACACCTGACCATATAAGAAAAGGTCATTTCTGGTCAAAGAGACATTCACCAGAGACGTCAGGAAGGGAGAGCAAGAGATTTACATCAGTAGGGTCATTAAAAACTGAACCGAGAGGGTCAGAGGTTAAAGGGCAGGAACATGTGACCTGGGATGAATGAATGGTTGAGGGGACCGTGCAGGATAATGGGTCTTCCAGCATTCAAGAGGTCTTCTTTGGAGAAGAGCGGTTCATGGAGAATACATCAATACTCAGCTAGGAAATCGAGAAAGCAAACAAAACAAGCAAAGACTCTGGAGAATATGTGTCGAGATGTTCGTAGAGGAAACATCCGTGGTGTAAGAAGTTCACTTTTGGTATTCACTCATTCGTGCAGTCACAGGAAGTGACATCATAAACCATGACCTTGCTTCTGGGTTAACCGCTTGCCGAGCTTACCTGCTGCAGTGGGCAGGGGAAACAATCTTCAGAAGCATCATTGCAGACCTGGAGAATGCTAAAGAAAGGAAAAAGTGTCCTGTGTTCAGGAATTTGAAGAAATGTCACTTTGATAGAATGAGAAATTGGTCTGTTGCTGTCAGATATTTTTTAGTGGGTTTATTGGTTTGTGGGTTTATTTATTTATTATTAATTATTGTTTTTGCAGTGAAAATAGTTTATGATTGAGGATGATGGTAATGCCACCAAGGTTTTTTAAAATTCCATAACTTGGTGCAAATCATAATTGGATTGTGTGCAGGAATAGTGTAGGAACAACGAAAACCAAAACAACCCAAACATCAAATCAGTAGAGTTCTCTTTGGGGAAACCAGGATTAAGTGAAACGATTAGATATTTACTGAACAGCAGTGGGATACAGCTGAACGGAGAAGCATGGTACTGTTGCCATGGTGAGTTTGCACCCAATGTGCTGTATGCGTCTCTTACAACTTGTTGTGTCCTCACACATGAAAAGAAACACATTGACAGATCATGTGAATGAAAAACGGGATTACATTTATGAAACCTGTTCTGTGGAATATGGCCATTCACCTAAAAACGTAGTGTATACAAAACAACGTATCCAACTTTTTGAATCTAGAATTTCCTATGAGTTTACATAAGTCGCTATTAACATATATTTTCTATTTTAAATTTATGTTTGTGTGTGTGTGTGTTGCACATGAAGCAAGACCATTTTAACACTTCAGAAATATTAAGCTTAGGCAAAACAAATAGATTATATAGGCTACAAGTGCCAAATGTTCACTTTTATGTTTGTCTAGGGCTAGTACTGTACATTGACTAGTTGTGAGGGGATTACAATTTGCAGGCCTCTCCACATATTACATAAAGTAAGTAAATAAATACAGATCTGTTTCAACCATCATGGGCAGCATCTCAATCTGAAAGAGAAGTCACTGCTTTTTGTATCCCTGAATAACTGCTTGAATAACTGTTTCACCTGTGCACACTGACTGTTCAATTCATTTCACTATTTGTGTGAAAGCTACAGCATGTAAGGACATTGATATTGAGTAGCTGTAGTAGTACATAAGGTCTAATACATCCCTAACAGTTAAAAATGCACAACTGAGGTCTTTAAAATGCCTGAGTGAGAGTGTGCGTGCATGTACGTGTGTGTGTGTGTGTGTGTGTGTGTGTGGAGGGGGGGCGGGGGTGGGGTCAGCAACTTTTCATTTTCTGGATCTTTAAAGCTATAAAATAAGAAGGTACACACTCATTGAATGAAATAGATAGAATATGTTATCATTTTACTGCCACACATGTATGTATACAGTGTTTAACATTATGGGAAAGATTCCTTCACATTTATTAATTGAGTTTTCTTTTTATTTCTCCTTATTTATTTTACCAAGAAACCCCCATTGAGATTGACATCTTTGAATTTTTGTAACATTATCACAATGACAAAGAGGTTGGCATAAATGAGAGTATATATAGTCCACCCATCCATTATCTATACCTGCTTATCCTGGTCAGGGGGAGGTACTGGAGCCTATCCCAGCGCACATTGGGCGAGAGGCCTGGACAGGTCGACAATCTATGTAGCATAAAAAATTAAACATTTAAAATAAGAGTACAGTACGAACACAGACAGACTCACTTTATAACATTATTGAAACTTGTGGGCACATGGTAATGAATATACATGTCACTGAATTTAGTGAGGGTGTTCATCCAAACCTCTTCCAGCTTTTTTTCAGGCCAGTCCTATGAGTGTCTTTGAGAGTAATCCACAATGTCAAGGAGACAATAAGTCCTTCAGCTGTGCTGCAGTGAGAGAAGGAATATCTGCCCCCCCCCCCAACCCCCCCTCCCCACATTTTAAAGTCCCAGCATCCAGGCAGCTCTGCAACTTTAAGAAGCAGTAAAACATTCCTAACGAGGCTCTTGCTTTGGATCCAGGAGAAAGTTATCCAGGATGTGAGGTCTGCCAATCAAAACACTCTTCTGAGAACTGTGTGAAGAACAAAAAAAAACAAAAAGAAAAGTCCTCCCACACATGCTCCACCCATCTCGTATACTTATGCAGAGCACACAAGATGGAACACCCAAGATAACGGCAGTCCAGCAAAACTCTGCTGAAGATATCCAAACTCATTTGGAGTGAAGGAGGTGAAAGGAGTGAAAAAACAGGGTTTGGCAGGACGATCAGACCCAGTTCCTGATCAGATGTTGGAGAGACATAATGATAGCCCTCGGTCACTCTTTTCTTGGAGTAGAACCAGCACCACCATTGCAAGTTTTTCATAAGCCTACTGCACACTGACTTTTCACTCTGTCTTTACATTTCTGTGACATTTTCATAGACACACAATTACTTAACAGAGTGGCAATTGTTACTAGATTATCAAAACACCATCACAGATTGTAGACATCATTATAGGGCATTCCTATTTGGTCATCAGATATTTACCATTACCAAAGGTTGACATTTTTATTTGACTCGATTCACTATTGCTGGTGGTTAGTTTTTCTTGATCCTCAGATTTACAGCATTAACGGACCATTACTAGTAATTGCCACTCTTCATAATGATGTATATTTGATAACCTTTGTAATGGTTTGACCATTGCTCTTAGTCTATCAGATTTATATTATTACAGAGGGTGATCATTGATTGTAGATTATCAACAAATACACGTCATTATGAATAGTAATACACATCACAGTGGTGCGTATCTGAGACTTTAATATCAATGCTTGATGGTATCACTGATATTTCATTCTCGTGGTGTGTGACACTGTTGTTTGATTATCAGATATACTGAGGGTGACTCACATATCCATGCGTACCGCTGGGTGTTTGCTGAAACTGCTCTTTCGACTTTTTTCTTTTCTCTTTTTCTTTTCTTTTTTTTCCAGGGTTAAGGAAGCGGGAGCTTGAGCCCGATTTGGAGCTAAGACTCCCCCCCCCCACAAACCATACCCCTAGCCTCTGTACAGTGCATGCCTCCAAGTTGACTCCTCCCACAAAGAAAGAACTGAAAATGACAGTGTGGATCACTGGGATGGATGAGGCTCTGGCTCTGGCCTTGGGAGCAAAGAGGGGTGGGGGGGCTGGCAGGGGTAAAGGCTGTTTTTCGTTGATGGCATGTCCTGCCAAGGTGTGCTCTAAACATCAGCTCCCTCTGGAGAGTGGAGGTGATTTAGAGCAGTGCGTTGGTTTCGGGACTGAGTCCCTCTCCAAAGCAATGGCTCTCCGCATCCCTTATAAGTGTTCAGATCTGATTTGAGGGGAGGGCGCTTTATAGAGGACAATTGCAGATGTGCAATAGGGACACATTCCTGTTTATTGCCAACCGTAACTGCAGGTTCACCGAGTGAATCAAAAAAGGAAAATGTCCAGTAACTGGAGGATTCAGTGAAAAGATGGCTCATTGCCCAAACATGGAGTTTTGACATCTTTTTGACTGGATGTAAATGTTAGCACAACTGCTCAGACACAATGACATCAGTTGATGAAGCCCCAAACCAGCTAGATACGTATGTAAGCAAAATGAGCTTCCCCCATAGGACCCTACTTAAAAGAATATTATGAGTACTTGAGAAGTTTTGTAATCAGCCACATTGCAGGATAAATGGTAGGTTCCAAGAAGTGTCTTCATGATTTTTTTTAAATGTAAAATTCATTAAACAGACCTGCTTGTGACAAAATATGGCAAAACATTTCAGTAGTAGCCTGGCAGGAAGGTTGGGAGGTTGTAGCAGAAACTTTTTTTTTTTTTTTTTTAATTATTTGTTTTTCTTTACAGAATTTTAATTAGCATAACCTTATGGAATTTCTATGATACTGTAAGAATAAGACAGCTAGTCTTGAAATTCCTTAACAGGGCACAGCTGTTGAATTGTGCCTTCAAATAAGAGACTTGTTTATTTGCTTAGCTGAAGAAATCTTAACCGCAGTGACATTTTACAGAAAAGGTCATTTACAGAAGCAATTGAGGTCAAGTACAAATGGCAGTGCACCCCCAGGAAATTGTACCCTAGTTACCAACTGTAGTTTGCTGACTATTTTACTACACTCCTGCTCACAATTACCAGGTTTAACCTGAATTACACCTGTAAATTTTCAAGTTGTATAAGTGGATAATGTGTGAAGCAAGAGCTACTTAAATCAACTTTCTGGTTACAATGATGATTACAAACGGCTCGGTTGTTCATGGTCCTCGTCTTGCTTTCATGTAGATGGGCTGGCTACGGCTTTCACACAATATTCAGCCAGGTGCACCTCAGCAGGACCTTGCGTGCAGTCGAGCACAGCTGAGGATGATCAGTAATCAGCCCAGTTGTTGCCTGTTGGCTTCATTAAGCCTGCTGTAGGACACGGCCTGCTGTGCTTTGATGGAGTTTGTTGGAGACTGCTGTGTAGGCTGGCTCTTCATTATACACATTTCCTTTGGACCGCTCTTGTGGTTTTTCTTTGGGTTAGAAGGTAGTATCTTGTGTTTTTTTATGTGTTTCTGTTTGAAGGGGAATAAAACAACTGTTGGCCAGCAAAGTTAAAAGTTTTTTTTCCTTTTAACTTCGCTTCGCTTTACAGGTAAGGATCATAAGTCTTCTCATTTAATTGGGAGCCAGTGAAGTGAAGCTGAGACAGGTAGCATGTAATTTTAATGTTTGTTTTTGATGAAATCTTTGCTGTAGTGTTCTGAAATAATTGGTGTGTGCAGGTACCATTCGAACTGTCACCCACAGCCACAGCCTGCAAGACATTGCAATTATCTTTGGGAGACAGAGGTCAAAGATGTATGCATCTTGAAAAGAATGAGAAGCATCTTCGCCTTAGAATCCTGATGCATTTGGAGAGAGGGAGGTGTCATGAGATTACAAAAGAATCTCTGATCTCTGCTTTTACAATTCAAGGTAAGTTTCAAATTTAGGACCATCTCTTATCTTTAACACAGACTACCCTGGGTTCAGAAGAATTTTAGAAATTGAGAAGAAAAAAAAATAGAGAAAAAAACCCATAAATTACTATCAACGAAAATGTCTTTAAAATATTTATGCTTTAATGGAGACTGCTGAAATTTCCGAGCCACCATTTTCTCTACGATTCTCTTTTGATGACAAAGATTACAAGCCCATAATGTTTGATGTTGAACTTTAGACTTATAAGACTTTATGTAAGGACTTTATTACAGGCATGGGCACATCTCTTTGAAAGAAAGCTTGTGTACTGAATTCAACACACTGGCACAGAGCAGGTAGCAACTCCTTTACAAGATATTTGGGAATAGCATCTAAGGAATGGCGAACACTTTGAAGTAGCAATTACCTATCAAAGACCAACGTCTTCTTGGCTCAGTGAAGAATGCTGATGCTTAGTATGCCTAGTGCATTGTGGTAGATCACTTTTCTAATTCATTATTAGAATGAAGACATTTCCATTTCTGCATATATCTGCATTTTTTTTCACAGAAGGTCCAACAGAACTTATCAGACAGGGCAGAGCTGGACACTTGAAATAGGACTCTGATTTATGTTGAAGGGTTCTGCATTATTACATTGTTGTAAAATGCTAAAATGAGTTGCATAAACAAATATAAAGATTGTACCTCCATATTAAACCATAAGTTGTGCTGCTAATGTCATTAGAATTTGTAACAAGAATTTTCTTTCAACCAAGCGCTGTATAGATCCCTAGAACTGCGTTAACAAAACACCCTGCAGTCAAACTTGTATTTACACCAAATTTATTCCAAAATCATATTTTTATTCATGTGCTATAGCTTCAAGTTAACAGCTCAAGTAAAATACTTTGTTTGGAGAACATCACTGTTCTACCTAAGTGCGTATAGCCTATAACCATCTGGTCAAAACCCCTGCACCATTAATCAAGGATCATTTACATTATGATGTACCACAATGCGGAGGAATGGTCGTTGTTGGCTCACAATGCTAACATTCCAGCAACAATGGCTAAATGCTTTCAGACTTGTTAGAAAATAGACATTTATGGAATTTTCAAAGAAACGTTCTGGGAGTTACCTCCTGGTGTTCAGAGCACAGAAAGGTTGCAGTTTTCGACAGTTCTGAAAACTGCGAAAGCATTTTGAAGTGCTTTCTGACTGAGTCCTTGAACTAAGCTGAGAAGTGCCAGAGCCCATGTTAAATATTTCCATAAAGTTTTCCAGGGAGTTCTCTCCTGAAAATTGCAACTTGTTATAGCAGATGGTCATAGCTTTCTGTTTAAAAGGTAAGGGTAGAAGACATAGTTCACTGTCATTAGACTAGATTGCATTACATTCTGCTTGTTCATTTACTTATATAATCACACAAATAATCTCTAATGATGAACCTATTTTGTTTGTTAAACAAACGTTTACTCTGTAATGTATCTTAGACAATGATCACATTCTCTCTTTTTTCCTCTCTACCAATGTATAAACAGGGCAAATAACTTATCCAGAAATTTTAGGGAGGGCAGTAACTTATCTCACAGATTATATAAGTCACTCAAACTCTCCTTTGTATTGTTTGGCAATCGTTTTCTTTCCAAAATGAAATAACAGACCTGGCAAAGAATAACTGAGAGGCCAGGAAGGGAAGAAGAGTGGTAGAGAAATTCAGCACTATTCAATCATTTCCCAAAAGTTTACACAGTATATCAGCCTCCAAACCATGAACAGCTACATCCTCTCAGATGACCAAAAAAGGACAAGGAATTGGACTGTCATCATTTCGTGTGCATGGGCATTTAGATTTGAACCCAAATGTAAGTATTACAATAAATATATAAAGAATTAATTAGTTAAAAAAAGTGATTGAATTGCTTAAAGAAAATTAAGGCACCTTCTTGCAGTTAGATTTAATGCCTTCCCAACCCCCCCAAAAAAGCATGCATTCAAATTATAACTTTGGAGTGTTGTGATCATGCTATGGAGGAAATTAAAATAATTAACAAAACACAGTCAAGAATGGCACGTAAAAACAGACCTCTGGTAGCGAATACAGAATCTCATTTATACAAATAAACAGGGAGCATAGATGTCCTTGTCAAACTGAGACAAGATGGTGGGGGGGGGGGGATTGGGTGTGGGGTATTGAGATAAATAGCAGGAGATAGAGAAAGATGGATGGATAGATAGAATAGATAGATAGAGAAAGATAGATTGATAGAATTAAACAGGTGGAGCAGAGATATTAAATCAGAATATGTCTCTTATTAAATTTTGCATGACAGAAGGAGGGCAGTGATGGAGAGGAACTCAGTCATTAGGCACCAGTCCACTCCCCCACCCCCACCCCCACCCCCACCCCCCTTCCCAGCATGCCTCAATTAGGGAAATTAGGACCTCATTTATACAATCTGCAGCCATTTCTTACTAAATTTGAGCATACACTGTCAAAACAGATGTGTTAAAAACGAATGTGTCATTTTTTAACACATCTCCATGTCAAGTTGTTAAGGACAACACATTTTCTGTTACTTTCAGCAGTGTTAAAAAAGTGTCCCTTTGTAATAGATAAATTGCATTTTTATTACACAAAAGTAGTAACACAAAAAGTGTGTTGGATATTAACACATCCTTTTTAAGAGTGCATGCCCAGTTCCTGAGTTATGTGCACTCATAAAAAAGCTGTTGAAATCATATATACACGTGTTCCATTTATAAAATACATATATCCTCAAAATTGTGCTTATGTGAATTACTTTTACCCCTCCACCCAATAAACACCCTCAAATAGTCTTATACGGTGGCATGTTATAACTTGTCTCACGGTTTTTAATCTCTTTGGACATGCTCGGTCTGCCAGGTTTCTGAAAACACGGACACGTCATGCTCCATTTGCAAGGTGTTGGGGGGCAACATAGCTCAGTAGGTAAGAGCGGTTGTCTGGCAGTCAGAGGGTTGCTGGTTCGATCCCCCGCCCTGGGCGTGTCGAAGTGTCCCTGAGCAAGACACCTAACCTCTAATTGCTCCCAACAAGCTGACTGGTACCTTGCATGGCAGCCTTTCACCCTTGGTGTGTGAATGGGTGAATGAGGGGCATTAGTTGTAAAGCGCTATATAAATCCAGTCAATTTACCATTCATAAAGAGCGGAGATGGCCCTTTGAATTTGAATATCTTACGTGTTGATTTTTACAGCCATGTCTACAATGATGTAACACTGGCATGCCAAGCCCTCCCTAGCTTCCACTTGGAAAACAACCTACATAAAATGTACATAAAAGTCATTCTATACTGATTAGCTTAGCCCGGATGTTTTGGAGTTCCACAGTGCTTTTTCAGCTACCACCGGGTCTAAAATATGAAAGTGTAGGCAGCTGTGAACGGTGCCTGAGCTTGAAGGGAGTGGAGCTAATTTGGGGATCCGTGTGAGCAATGTGGGCTAGGCGGGCGTGTTAATGATACCCTCCCGAACGCCGTTGGGGCAGAGATAAGAGAAGGGGACTGGCAGGCGGGGGATGGAGGAGCTCAGAGTGTGTGCTTGCGAGGGGACCGGAGGATGCTTCCGGAAGTGTGCACCGGAGCAATGACTTCTATGACCGGCCATATATAAACGCGTGGGTTTTATTTTTTCTTTTTCATTTTTTTTTGGTTTTCATTTCCTGGTTTCTTTTGTATTAGGTAATTTCCCAACTTTGACAGCAGCCAGTGCTCACCCCAGCTCCCTGGGAGAGAAGGAAGACACCTTCAGCACGCCGGCGACAGCGGGAGGCAGTGGCTGACTCAGCAAGCATCCCTGGGTGGAGTGGGGGCGGACATCGGCGCCCCAGCCCCGCCATTTAAAGGGAAGCATTCTTCACAATTGCCCTGCCCTTTCTGCTGTTAGCTTTTTTGTGTCTTTCAAGAGTGAATGTGTGCACATGCATGTGGCCACCTCTCAGTGTTCCTTCACAAGGGCAGAAGGGAAAGTGGAGTGGGTTGTCTGCGGGCATGTGCTGTTGAGACTGGACAGGCCAGTTAGGTGTGAGTGTGTGTGCGAGTGTGAGTGTGAGAGTGAGTGTGTGTGTGTGAGAGTGGGGGATCAGGAGCGGGTCATTTCTCAGAGGGTGTCACTTGCCTGTAGTCGATAGCCGACCGGGGTCCGGGTCACCCAGAGGGTACAGCAGAGTGCTTGTGTGTTTGTTCCTCTATGAATTAAAAATGAAGCCTGTTTTTTAAATTATTTTCCCCCCTGTCAGTGCTGCACTGTGCTGCCTTATGTGGAGTCCTGTAAATAGAAAAAAATCAGAATTACAGGCTGACAGGGGTTCATCCTGCTCCCAACGAAATTTGGCATCGTCAGCAGGATCCACTGATAGAGGGTGTCCTGAAGATACGAAAGACAATGGTGATCAGCCATCCAGCCCCTCGGGGCAGGTACCCCCATTTAGAGGTGATGGAAATGCATGCATCCATAATTCATGCGCACGCCGTGTGTCCCCGTGTTCACTGGCAATGAAGGCACTGTTCAATTTGGGGGTGGCAGGGTCAGATGCAGGCTGATCTTCCAGGCTCAGGGCTTCAGGGAAGATCAGAGACAGCTTCATCCTGAGGGCAGTGGAGAGCATGATGGGAAGCCCTAATCCTACTTTAACCTCAGAAGAGTCGTTTGCTATCATTGCCTTTTGGTCCATTTTGTCAGTTTTCTCCAGCATAGGCAGGGGCCCGTGGAAGCCCTGGGGAGCTAAGCTAACTGAGACCTGCAGAACTGCACACCCACGGGAGGAAACCCACAGGAGCTGTCAGAGTAGGACGATCAGGACACGCTGTTGCCAGGGACCAGGTACTACTGGGCCTACGCTTTGGGAGCTCCAGCACCAGGTGAGGCACCGCATGGAACTTACCTGTCAGCCGATGTACAGAGACGCCATTAAACTCGTGACCGAGATCTGGGGCATACGGGGGTGTCCAAATCTCCCTCCCCCCATCCTTCTCTCTGCTTCCTATCCTCGAAAATCATCGCAGTGGACCATCTGTCTCCAGGCTGCCCTGGGGAACGGTGCTCCTAACTTTTAGTGCTGACGGATCTGTTTTCCAGCGACAGTCTAAGAGGACGGCGCGAGCCATCGAGGAAATAATGGCCCATCAGCAGGGCTGCCCGGAAGGGCTCTTCTCATTACGCGGCAGTGACAGCTCTGAACCCCCCCCCGGACCAGCGTGCTCCAGTGTACCCCTCAAAAGCAATGGCAGCGCGATTTGGCTGATGGACCGGGGAGTCAGGTTGAGAGTCTGAGGCGCGTGCTTCAAACGAGACCATACGATTCCCTTTATGCAAATGCGCGCACGTGTGCCTGTATGTACGCGTGTGTGAGCGCACTCGTACTCATCCTGTTTAAAATCCATAACCCCCGCTCCCGCACCGCCCACATTGTGAGCTGCTGGGTCTCGCTCAAATGAAGGCTTAAAAGCATACCTCAGAGATGAGGCTGCGACACGGATGTAAATCAGCCAGAGAACCAGGTCCTAAAAGCTGTCCCGTGACGGGGGTCACATTCCCGAAAGGAGGCGCACGTCTTACGCTCATTTCTCTCCACTTTGATGGCCCATAACTTATTTTTTAGACTCTCCGGTGCCATCCCCCGCCCCACTACCTCATAGAGGGCTATGCTGGGTGAAAATGGCTTCCTGGGGTCTGGGATTTATGGGATCTGTTTCTGTGAAGATGCCAGGGAAGGACCCCGTCCTGTTAGAACACAGGTTTTGGGTGTAGCAATGAGCCCCATAGTCTGGTACACAGTAAAATGTCCAGTGTTAATTCAACTCTAACAGAGTTTATATGAGTCCTCTGCAGCCACTCTGTAAGAGTTTATTTAACACTGTCTGCTGTAACCCTGGCAACACAATATAGGCTCCTTTGTGTGATTGCACACCTGTAGTCTCACTTCATACAGGTGTGCACTACAGTGGGAATGAGTGGTGGGTGGTAGCCTGTGCAATGGATGAGAACTGGACTCCACACCGATGGAGACTATTGCTTGATAAGATGGGTCTACGATTATGATTGGTCGTTCCAAATTTGGAGGAAACTACTGGAAAAATTAATTGGAGTTTCTTTTTTGTCAATTTTTTTGTTGTTTTTTAGTTACAAAAAAAAACAACCCCAAAAAAATCCACTCCCCTTCTGATCGATACCCCAAATACATTTACATCTCTGAGTGCAAGCTTGATTCAGTTTCTTAAATAAACACCCTTCCAAGATAAGCACTGAATTTCATGAGGTTGCAAGTTAGTAATTGATGAGGGACTTTTGGCAAGAAAGTATATGAACTCATAAAAGCAGAATGAATTTTTATACACAGTGAGCTACTAAGTGTTTGGGCCAATTTCCCACAGATTTTATTAAAATGAAAATTACGCCAGACATACAGGAAATATAAAGACACAGACTGCAACTTATGAGAGTCATAAAAGAAGTTAATGACACTCTCAACTATATTTCAGAATATACACTATGTAATATGACCGTAAGTGCTTAGCACAAGAAAATAAAATACATATTTTTAAAACAGACACAGTTGAGGGAAATTTTAAAACAGGTGAATTTAGGTTTCTCGGAAACAAAAAATAAAAAGGTGGGGTTTCAGGAAAGTCTTTGTGGGGGAGAAGGCAACTTGTCTCCAGAATGTCTAAGCTATTAGAAAATAGATGTGTGTCACACAAACAATGATCTTCTTAGTCAGTCTAATCCCCATTTCTCCTTCAGCAACATACTTGGCTCAGACAGCTCCCATTGGACTATATCTTTTTCAACCAATCACTGGACAACAGAGAGAGAGAGAGAGAGAGAGAGAGAGAGAGAGCGAGAGAGAGGTTGACATAGAGAAAGAGAGAGAGAGATGCAGAAATCTGAGAAAGAGGTTGGAGGGCAGATGGAATCTGTCGCCCCCTGCTGGTACCTTCTTTAATTTTTTTTGGTCTTTTTTCTCCCAGTTTCCAGCGTAATAAGCGCAGTCCTTTTAGTCTGCTCATATACAGTCAGGCATTTTAGCACCAGATTCTTAACTACAAATGAAACAGTACCTTCTCCTAAGGAGTCAGTAATAACCTAACACTGCTAAAGAGTGTGTGACGCATGTCTGGCACCTTTACTAACAAGCATAGTATATTTGTAAATGATTCAGAAGCAAATGCCGTTTTTTTCACAAATGACGACAAAGCACATGCTATGTAAAATGGCATTCTCAAATGTGACTTTACAAATGCTTTTGAATTGTTTATAAAGATGTTACACTGCGGTGATGAAGGCATTACATAGCTTCATGAAGTTTTTGTGAACATATATTTCCAAGGATCAGGAATCTGCATGACCCTCATGTGGAAATTATGCAGAATAAATCTTTAATGGGTGCTGGTTGCAGATATACTGTTGGCAAAATTGTTTAATTAAAAAAATTGTTACTAGTGCTATGCTGGGAGTTATTTTAATAAGTGTAATGTATTATTTAGTTGGTGCCTCAACTTACATGCACATTTTGTTGATTTTAATAGTAAATGTTCATTCTATATCTGAAGAGACTATTATATTTTTTCAGGGGAGAAGAATGTAAGAGAAGAATCTCAGTTTGTCTCATTTTCTAGAGTCTTGTGTCAGAAGGGGGAAGGCCTTTCTCATTCAATTATGAATGAGTATTTCTCCAGCTGGGAAATACTAACAGGGGTTTTCCCCTAGACTTGCCTTTCTGGCAGGAGAAAGAGAGAGATGGAGAAATAGAGAGAGAGATGGAGAAAGAGAGAGAGAGAGAGAGAGAGAGAGAGAGATGGAGAAAAAGTAAGAAGTGACAGTAGACAGTGGCCATTGAGCTATTTCTGCTGGGTAAACCAAACACATTTCTGATTTATTCATAAAGCTAAAAGTAAAATCTGCCAACAAACACTCCAAAAGGCTCGATTCCAAATTCCCAAGCGTCATTTCAACATAGCACTTCTGGCATGTCAGTTCGGCCTCTGCTCTTTGCTTTGCTATGGCCTGATGTGAACCTGACCAATGCAAAGGGCATAAGGCCATACGCGTAGGCTTGGGGGCAGACAGGGGGACATACAGAATGTCACCCCCAACATTTTCACATTCATTCATTGCTAGACTAGCCAGTATACTTGAGTCATGAGGTTTGAATGTATGAATCTAGATAGTCCAAAGTGTGTGGTCTAGGTGTCTCCTCCAAAGTTGAGGTAAAAGCTACACCTGTGCATGAGACTACTAGCTACCACTGTACACTGAAATTTTCCTAAAATGAAGTTAATTATTTTAAAGGGCCCCCTCTCTAAAAACCATCAGTTAGAAAAGTGGAGAAGGGGCCTTGTCTTTTATCCTTGATCCATTCTGTCCTTTAACTCTTCCGGGAAAACCCTTCTGTCAGTCCCTGTGAGGAATAAGGGCAGCCAGGAGAAACCTGATCACCGATCCAGGTACAGCCAGGTGGTGCAGCAAAAGCAGGCCTTGCTCACGGTGCTGTTCGTGTCACTGCACCTGGATCACAAAGGTAATTTACTCAGAGCCAGGAAGGTCCGCTTTAAAGCATACCCTTCACTTTCTATTTATACCTTCACTTTAACTGCTTCCTCACCTGGGATGCACTATGGTGAGAATTTCAGGCTGGTGCTTTTGATCAAGGCTGCTCCTGTGGTAGCCTGGATACGGTTTTCAAAAGGGCCCATAAAATTCCCTTACTGTCCACCAAAGGAGCATGCTGTTGCCCAGCAACTACAGGTCTTGCCACAGAATAGCTGTTCTGTCCCCCGATGATCACAGTGAAAGAGGTATCAAGAAGAAACAGACTGTTAAATAAAAAAACAGGTACATTCGGAGCATTATACTTGTCTGCTATCAAGTTAACTCCAGGTGAGTGAGTAGAAGTCTAATGGCTGTAGCTGTGTGAGTGTGTGGGTGGGTGGGAGACTAATGAGTGAGCAGGAAACGAGCTGGTGACTAAACAGGCATGTGACTAAGCGAGTGAAATAGTGCATTATTATTTGAAATAAAAATGCAGTAAGCTCAGAAACAAAGTCTGAAGTAACACCTTCCGCTCATTATTCATGATTAATGTGACTGCTGCTTTATTTAAACTTGCTGTGCTTTCATTTTTTTAGCAATGGTAATCCCCCTATTATTTTTCATTTTTTCCTTTAGTTTGGCATGGCTAGTGCTGCCAGTCAACAGTGCTTTCCTACCGCAGGCCAGTAGCTGAACTCCACTGACACTGTGCCCTTGAGGAGCACACATCCCACACTGCGGAATCAGACTGCAAGTGCCCAATGCATGAGAATAGACATACAATAAAGTACAGGTAATCTGCTGCCTGATATCCACGCTCCCTTGCAAAGCGCTTAGTAAGTTATGCATCATTCTGCAGGGCTGCCGGTCAGTCGGCACAGGCATGGGTGGGACTCCATAAGACCGGGTTTCCCAAAAGTTTTTTCTGATACAACACCAAACAAATGTTCACAAATTTACGCAACCCCAACACCCCCACCCACATCTTGTGCCTATATATTGGCAATATATCATGCAATCTTGTGCCTTGCTGTGTAGCAGCCTACATTCACATATTTTGTAAGAATACAAAAAAGCACAGAATTTTTCAACTTTTTTTTCCCCCAAAATATTTAGGCGGCCCCATCCTCAAATCAAGTGAACCCACATGGGGTCATGACCCACAGTTTGGAAACCCCTGACATAAGGGATAAATGGGACATCTTCCAAAGAAATGCATCGCTTAGCAGGATGAGCCAACTGACAAACTCCCTAACATAACTTTGGTGATTACAACACACAGACGAGTAATACTGCACAATTAAAATGTCATTCAAAATTTTTTTTTTTAATGTAAAACCTGAATTGTGTAGCCCACAGATGGTTGTGGCCCTAAACGACCGCACATAGAACGCTTATGCCAGGAGCCGGTTCTGATCGGGCGGCCATATGGTCTGACCAAGAAGGGGGCGACCGGTCGGTGGAAGACAATGCACTTTTGTAAGGTTTATAATAAATCTCACCAAATCCGACTGCAGCTCCGATTCATTCATTTAAACTTTCGGCTAATTTAGAAATAACCCCTTAATGAGCTGTTGCTGCCTTCAGGTGAAAGGCATTGAGAAATACGCAGTCGGAAGGACCAGTCAAACTACAGTGGAGCTACCACAAACAAAAAAATGAGGAGATGAGGAGAAAAGAAATCGTTTACCTGGTTGAGCAGACATTTTGGAGTGCAGCCAGGCATTCAGAACTTTTTAAATGCTTTTTTCATCCGACTCGTAACTGACGTTTCAACCTTGAAACACGCGGCCACCGCGTCCACTGTGATCCGTTGCATAACAGCTCAGCCCGGCGGTAGAACGCTCGCGGGAGGCTGGTTTAAAAACACGCCGAGACCCTTTTATGTGCGAGGATCCAACAGCCTTCATCTCCCACGAATCAGCATAAACACATTCAGAACTTCTCTGAAGCCCAAAGGAAACTATTATCACCTTGATATGAGACAATAAACTGAACGTAAGGTGAAGACAAGTTTTTATTGGGAAATGGAAATGTGTCTGGCAGACCAGTTAAGTCTTTTATTGTGGTTGGATGCATTGCAAGAACGAAAATGGGAGACAGAAACCGCAATACACTTTCGCTAAAAGGTTTAGTCATGTAAGGACAAATTCTCAACACTTAGTGTTCTGAGACCATCATGAAGGTCATAAACAAAAAGCCAGTTAAGTCTGCAGTCTGAAAAAAGTAAGTAGGCCCATTATGTAATCATGTCCTGAGACTTACAATGAGCAAAAATGTCAAACCACAAACTAGGCTGTGTGAATAATATTGGCAAGTCATCGAATGTGATGCAATGTGAAACATCTTTCATCATTGTGACCTCTCGCCTTGATTACTGCAACTCTCTCCTTGCAAACCTGCCAGCTTGTGCCATACAGCCACTACAGATGATTCAGAATGCCGCTGCCCGGCTCATCTACAACCTCCCCAAATTCTCCCACGTCACTCCTCTGCTGCGATCACTTCACTGGCTACCGGTCGCTGCCAGGATCCGATTCAAAGCCCTGACCCTTGCCTACACTGCCGCCAACAGGACAGCCCCCATCTACTTGCAGGACATGACTCAATTCTATGTGCCTGCTCGACCACTCCGCTCTGCAGCAGCAGGGCGTCTTGTAACCCCTCCCACCCGCCCAAAGGGATCACAGAGCTTCTCCACCCTAGCTCCCCAGTGGTGGAACGAACTCCCCGTCCCTCTCCGAACCTCCCCCTCACTATCCATCTTCCGCCGTGGCCTGAAGACTCATCTCTTCAGACTATACCTAGAATAACCACCACCATGCTGTGTATATATATATATTAAAAAAAAAAAAAAAAACCCTTTTTCCTTGTCACTTGTTACATGTTGCCCCATCCCTGCACTTCTTGGTAAATTGTATTTGTCCTAATACTCTAGCTTAATCTTCTGCCTAGTTTGGCTTTGCAGATGTTAGACCAGGATAGTGTTCATTGTTCTCAGCTAGAAATAGCTGTACAAAATAAGTAATTGTACCTTACTGAACCTGTGATTCAGCAGTTGTCTACGATCATGAAAATGCACTTCTTGTACGTCGCTTTGGATAAAAGCGTCTGCCAAATGAATGTAATGTAATGTAATGTAACATCTTATGTGGCAATGGGTTGTGTATACTTGGTAGATGACCACCTTAA
This sequence comes from Anguilla anguilla, assembly GCF_013347855.1. Lineage (NCBI taxonomy): Eukaryota > Metazoa > Chordata > Actinopteri > Anguilliformes > Anguillidae > Anguilla > Anguilla anguilla. The sequence continues at coordinate 33,177,668 of NC_049209.1, forward strand.
AGGAGGAAAAGTAGTCATTTAGCCCTCCCTCAGCTGTACCCCACCATCAATAACATCAGGCCACAGCAGCCAGTCCAAAATGGTGCTGCCTGGTCTTCAGCCTGCCTAATTCATAACAGAGCTCTGATTCAGGCTCAGTATCACAGGGAGTTCTGATTCAGACTCAATGTCACAGGTAGCTCTGATTCAGACTCAGTACCACAGAGAGTTCTGATTCAGACTCAATGTCACAGGGAGTTCTGATTCAGACTCAGTACCACAGGTAGCTCTGATTCAGACTCAATGTCACAGGGAGTTCTGATTCAGACTCAGTACCACAGGTAGCTCTGATTCAGACTCAATGTCACAGGGAGTTCTGATTCAGACTCAGTACCACAGGTAGCTCTGATTCCGACTCAGTATCACAGGGAGCCCTGATTCAGAGTAAGTATCACAGACATCTCTGCTGCAGTGGCTAAATCAAAATAAAAGACCTGAACCGCAAATGTGTGTTGTCAAAAAGTATATTCTTTAATAACAAAAAAGGTCTCCTGGATTGAATTTGTTGCATTCTGGGACACCCCTGCCAATTACAGGAGGCTCCTGGGCAGTCCTTGGAAGTAGGCAACTGTAGTACTCAGGTCAGAGTAACCAATGTGGGAATAGTGTCCACAGCCAGGGATGTATGCTGTTTCTCCAGGAGGTGAGACTCAGTCCAACAAGGTGCTGGGAGTGGGGGGGGGGGGCAGCTTGGGCTCTGCAGTGTGCCTGTCGAGGTGTGAAAAAAGGGGGGGGGTGTCATACTTACACCTCCCTGAACTGGCCAGGAGTGTGAATGGCAGGGTCACCCATAGGCCCCCACTGCCCTGGTCACAGAACTGGACCCAGCACTTAAACTGCTGCTAAAAACAGACTGAGCATCACACACAATGTGGTGAATATGCTAGGTGAGGTCATGATGCACGCCACAATGCAGATGTCTGGTTAAGGCTGGTGTGCAACACTCTTGAAGCACTGGTTTGCACTGCTGGTTTTTACCAATTACTTTAGTTTCAGTTTTATGACAGCTCTATAAACCTTGCTGGTTCACCCAGGGACTTGATCACGTTACTATCTTTGGGGAACACTTGCAGTCTACAGCCAGACCAAAATATGTTTCAGCAGATTAAATAATTAAGAGCAGAAGTTGGCGCAAAATCCTGGAATAGATTCGCCCTTGCTGGGAACCCTGGGGTTAAAGTTAACTTGCTAGTGACAATGTTTACAACCAGAGCATTATTGAGTGAGTCAAGCTCATAGTGTAACTACCGCGTGTCATTGGGATGGCAGGTATGCCATCTCGCCAAATTACGCCTTGGCGGGGGCATGCCCCATACCTATACAGCACCGAGAGTTTGGCACTTTTCAGGGTTCCCCACAGAAATAACCACAACAGCCACAGACACTCAGCCCTTAAAAACATTAAAATCTGTACATTCTGACCCCATTTCAACAGACAGATTTCATAAACAACTTCACATGTCCACACAATAAAGCCCCAAACTAAGGGGATTTTGCGTTTTCTCCTTCTTCTTCTTCTCTTTCTTCTTCTCATTCTTATGTTTCCTGCCGCCTATCCCACTAACAACATGTCTCCCCATTGGACATTTTACCGACACCAGCCAAATCTTCACCTACACGACCCAATCAAAAACTCGCATACACACGCAAAATACCCATACCTTTTAACTCTGAATCATTTCCAGTTTGAACAGCTAGTCTGCCTGTGGCCTCGTGGGCAAGGTTACAGCCTTGGGAACATGAGGTCCTAAGTTCAAGCCCAGCTAGAAACACATCTCTTTAACCTGCTTTTACTCTCACTAATAATTGTCTACTACTTCTCAATTATTGCTTTTGCACCATATCTACCCGCCGTTCACCGAACGTATACACTGCATTATGACGTACCGTCTGCACGTTCAGTTATTAACCGGCTACAATATTGCAAAGCCATATGGATTCAACGGAAGCGCTTCTGTCCTTACTGGCCTGTGTTCTTCTTTAAAACTACGGACAGGTTTGCTAATGATATTTCACGCATTGCATAGCTATGTCATGGTGCTGCACTAACAAAGTCACCGACTGGTAAACCTCCGGTTGAAGGATTGAATCCCGCCTCGCCCTCAGGCAGATAATTTCCTCTTTTACACTAACGTTTTCTTACGCTTATATTTGCTTTACCAAAACTCACTCACGGCCACCCATATGCATTTCATGACGGCAAATGTATTCCTTCTATTAAAAAGTTACACCAGTTCACCACTGTGCCATTTCTACTAACTATATTCCTTCACTTGGCTACCGTACAAAACCTTCTTATCAGCAAACGCCCCGTTTCTACATTCATGTTACCTCGCCCTGTTCTCTATCCAGCCACATACAAACAATTACTAAGTATGTACGTTCTGCAACTCCGCATTAAATCATTACATTTAAAATCATGACTCACTCATAATTATAACTACTACTACTGAACATGAGAAAAGCACATTAGTGCAATAGATTTCACACGTTACTTAACCCTCCACTTTAACAAATACTGCTTTACACCGACTGTTATATATACCGTTCCACAAGGAAACTAAGCTCGCTCATGGTCACTTCATTTAGCCTACTTTGCACTATACTCTGTGATCATGTCAACCTTCACCTACATGCCCATTCTGCTAAAAACATATTGTTTCAACTACGCTATTTCATAATTTCGCCCTAATTTCTCTCACACTGTTGTTATTTTCTCATATGCAAAGCCTCCTGGGACATATGCGTCTACTCCTATTCTCCACTATCAAGTTTTCCGGTTCTAGCTAAGCAAAACAGTGAAGAGGATTCCTACCTGCAGATAAACCTATCAAAATGCCTTATAAACCTTACAAACACTGAAAGTGCATCTCCACGAAATAACAGACAACGGAGCAGGACAGAAGGGTACACAAGTTGCTCTAATTCTACGGGCTTGCTCATTCTTTTGTCAATCAAGGCTCGTTGGATGGCCGTCAAATCCGTGAGTACATACACTGGCCATATTTCACCTGCGTTTCTGATGCGTTTACACTTATACGCCACCGCACGCTTTGTCACAGCCACTGTTTTACATATATAGCAAACCGAAACTGCTAAACGGTACACGCTCATCAGACTGTACAAATTCACACAAGGATAGCCATAATCCACAACCGTTTCTTACAGGGTCACTTTGCATTTCTCACTCTCATAATAAAACGCTTTGTAAAAAGAAATGATATCTCATAAAAAACATGTTTTCAACGTACAAAAATGCCAAGTTACTCACACATACAAGACATACACCATCTATAACTCATTCATTCAGACTGCCAAAATCCAGGCCTGCCATTAAAAGTATTGATATCAAAATGATGCCAAGTTACGGTACTACAAACAATATAGGCTATCTTGCCTCACCGAAATGAAATAAGATGTATTCCAAAGCAATGCTACCCAATATTTCCTCAATTCTTTCAAGTCACTTGGCCCTGTGTGTATAAGCATGCAGTAGGGCCTATGGGCCTACTTCACCACTAGCTTGCTAATTAGCTAAGCAAGCAAAGCCAGCTAACAGCTTGACGACGCAAAAGCAAACTAATGCTGGAGCTAGTTTGCTAGTCAGCTAAACAGCCTCTTTCTCAATTATCTACTTCACTTATTTTACAACTAAAATGCCACTGTGACGATAATGTGCTTCTTCCAGCGGAATTAGTAGTCGGCTAACCGCTTTATCAATTAAAAGACTTGAAAACGGAACCGTAAAACAAAGCACAAACGGCCCGTTAAGGTTAACAAAACAAACTATGAAAAGGACATACTGGTCAAGTCGATATAGACTAAACCATTAACACAAAGGTTTGTGATGATTTAATCAAGTTACTTTAAAAATATAGAACGAACAGAAGCATTATCATATATGAACCAGAGAATATTATTTACCAGCAAGAGAAGTCTTGGAACGTTAGATCACAGAAGTCAGCCTTCTTTATGAATGGTTAGTACTCTATGGAATCTCATATGCTATTTTCGGGTGAAGTCACAATAGTAAGACGTGGAATCTGCTATAAATTAAACTCACTTTACAGCAGGTTTTCAGATTGTTAGCAGCATAAGAAGAGAGAAGCACGAACGAAGAAACACAAAATAATTACATAAAAACGAGATGGGAAAAAAGTTGGAGGGGATGGGCGGAGAAAAGGAGTCGATGGAGGGAATTCTACAACAGCAGCAGCTGTTTGATGGACAGCTTACAGGGAGTGTCATAGACGAGGAGGAAAATAAGGTAGCATATTTTAACATGCGTGCTAAGGTTAGAACATAAGGACAGCTAAAAGGTTCTTTCTGATTTCCCAAGACCACAGTCAGTAATCCTAACACTTTTTTCAGTGTTTCAGTAAAAAGAGATAAAAGGGCATTTGCGTAAATGACATTAGTACATTTCTAGTAAAATGGTTACATTTGCAGATGTTACTGAACTCGATTTGTAGCCTAGATGGACTAAACGGCCTGTTCTCATCAGTAGCCTACATATGTTCTTCTGTCCTTAGGAGACTGGGACTGAGCAGGTGGCCGCCATAGGGGCACAGGTTAATAATCTGTAAAAAACAGTAGAACAGGTCCTGTTGATGATGGAAACTATGGAAAAGAGGATTGCTGGCCTGGAGAAGGCTCTGTATGAACACCGCATGGCAATCCGGGCAGAAATTGGAAACGCGATAGTGATGTGTACTGGAGAGAGCACGGGAGAGACCTGTCAGCGCGAAGGAGAGAATAAGGGAGATCAACAGAGCGGAGCGGAAAACGGCGAGAAAGAGAAAGGAGGGGAGGAGGGGGAAAGTGCAGAAAAACTCCAACTGAGAAGGATAAACAAGGGAAAGGACAGAGAAAGAAGTGGACCTGTTGGACATCAGCTAAAATGTGTGGGCACAGGAAAAAAACTGCCAGATCTGAGGACAAGAAAGAAATAACAAGGGATGAGGGGAAAAGTGATGGGGAGGAGCAGAATGAAGCTGGGGAAGGCATGAGTGGGAAGGAGGAAAGACAAATTAAAGATGAAGAAAAGAAAGAAAAGAATGTGGGACAAAGTGAGGAGGATGGAACTGAAAAAGAAAAGAAGGAAGGAGAGAAAGGCCAGAAAAAGAGATTGAGTTTTTGGAAGTCGATAACAAAGAGGTGGCAGAGGAAGAAGAGCAGGGCTGAGGAAGAGAAGCAAGGAATGAGGAATTCAAAGAAAGAGAAAGCAAAATAAGAGATGATAAATGAGTAGCAGCATCCATGCAGCAATGAACCCCAGTGATTGTGGACTAAAAAAAAAAATTAACTGCAATGTTGTAAATTTCATGTTTTTCACACTGCCTTTTTCTTACTCTTTTTCACAGTTTCATTCTTAGCCTCTATGTCTCTTTCTTGCTCTCTTCTGTTTTTCTGGTTGTCTCTCTCTGATTCCCAGCCTTTCTTTCGTTTTGTTTCTTTCTTTTCTTGCATACTCTGTTCTCTTTCTTGCTTTCTTATTCTCTTTTTCTCTTTCTTGCTCTCTTTCCCTCTGTTTCTCTCTTTCTATTTCTTTCTTTCTTCCTCTCCTTCTCTCAGCTTCTTTCTTTCTCTCGCTCTTTCCTTATTAAATATATTAAAAGATTTGGTTATGAAGCTATGTGTCTTTCATAATCACAACACAAACTAGAATAGTGCACTCAGTAAAGTGCAGATCTTCGCCAGGCGTGTTAGCTTTGCTGATGCTACAATAGCTAATGTGGTGACATGTTAGCTAATTTCATTCATATCAGCCACGATGTGTTAGACAGAGCTAATGTTGACATTATAGTCTGGCACTTTAATTTCAAATCTGGACAGGAACCATCCCAAAAGACCAGCGATGTAAAATATCAATTTCAACGTGAATATGCCAACAAAATAATTGCCAGAGATTCAAACATTAACGTACCCCGTTAGTTGGCGGATTATTTTGTTGGCATTTTAACGTTGAAATTGACGTTTTACATCGCTGGTCTTCGTTCCAAACGGAAGCAGTTGCTGAGCACTTGCGGCCCCTACCAGCCAGTTAGGAGGAGTGAGGAGTTAGCACTCAATGTATTTCAATGGACAATGATGGAAATGAATTCAAATAAAATACTTGTCGTTGATCGATTTGCAAAATATTCGAGAATTCAGGTCTTTGGCTTGCTATCAGCATGCACAACAAGTATTAGGCTAATCGGCCCAGTAGTATGCAAGATTAGCTGCGGACAGATACACAAACATATACGCACACATGCGCCCAAACCAGAGACTGTAAAAAATATGGACAAAGCTACTGTGACGTCACCCATTGACTCTCCGTGGGTCTCTAAAACACGTTTTGAAGCTCAATGGCGGGCGCGGCCATGTTGTCGATTTGGAGCCAAAACCATAGAGTTAAGCGGCTCTGTGATTTTTTCAATGTGATTGACAGTCCGGTGCGGAAAAGCCCATCAACCTGAACGAACGATTGCAGAACGAACTTGAGGCTAGCTGACTGTCTGCCGTTATGTTTTAAAATATATTATCAGATGTTTACGGAGTTTAATTTCCATCCGTGACTGTACTGTGTCATGTAATCACGTTATATGTATGACATTAAAAATACAATTATGATCAGTTATCTTCAATGTATGTTTCTCAGCAAAACGAATATGCTTAGCTAGCATATCAGCTTGCCAGTGAGCTAGGTAGGCTATCCGTGGTTAGCTTACGCATTAGCAATATGAACCACAGGGGAAGAACATTGACTACACTGATGGTCAATCAATCAGAGATGTGTAGGCTACTGGTGATTTGACTAGGCTCACTTTCATATAACTGTCTGGTAGACCTGCTGTTAACCGAGCAAGTTATCATCGTAGGTTTTCGCTACAGTCAGTTAATGAGCCAGTAACTGCTACTAGATACTCCATCGCCGTTTGTGGTGTTCACTTGCTGGGTGACGCTAGCTGACCGATCGTTCGCAAATCACTTTCTACCGAATAAAAATTAACACTGTCAGCGGTGATTAACAAATCTACCAAATATTTTAATAACTGATCTGCAGGCGTTTTTAATATGACAACGCACTTTGTACAGCAAGTTTTCCACCTGGTGCATGAAGACAAAAATAATGTAGCCTACATTGAATTTCTAATTATTATTAGGCTATTATTTTTTTCTTGTAAATCATCAAAACCAATGGAGAAAAGCCGATATACGCAAGGAGCCCCCAGGACCAATTCTGAGAACCACTGTCTTAAATGCCTAGCTTGTCGGTCTCTGAAATGCTAAAAACATGTTCCTTTCTAAATGCCAAGATGGTTAATTGCGTTAAATTATGTGTGTGTGATTTCATTGTGTGTTGTATGTTATTCAGCAAATGAACCTTGAGACTCTTAATTCGCTTCGTGAAACTGAAAAAGTGTTTATCCCAAAATCGGGATTATAGTAGCTTTGTCACATGCGTGAAGCATGGCCCAGGTAGACATTTACGGAATGTACACGACTGACAAGCCGTCAAACACATTTGACAGATTGAATATTTGCAGTTTAGGGTTAGCTAGCTAGTCAAATGGCTTGGTAGCCGAAGTTGCGAACTGTTTTAGCACAGGCTACTGGACTACCAAATATAGCAAGCTGATTACGCTTTCTGCCAACTAATTATTTGGTTAAGTAGGCTAAAGGAAATAGTAAAAATGACTCGGCTACCGAAAAACTTAAGAGGAGGATTATTTTATGGTCGTCTAGTGCAGCTGTAAATAGCACACGCCATAATGAAATCACCACGAAATGGGATGCCTGCATTTTCTGACTTCGCACAGGTGGACCGTGGCCGGAGCCGCAATGTCAAGGCCAAGAGGCGTCACCGCCCACCCCAGTGACCATAGACTGTAGCCCCTACTGTAGCTTAGTCCTCCGCAGAAATCAGGAAGTGACGCAAACTGTACCTCATTGGTCCACAACAAATATTATAACAGTGCCCAAATGACACAACAAATCATGAAATCGACCCATGGACAGTCATAAGACGAATAAAACACACATATTGTGACTATTTGTTCTCATGAGAAAAATTTATTGACTTTGTATTTTGACCGCATTTGTACCGTAGACTTACATGGAAACCGGATATGAAAACACCTATACTGGAGCCAACCGTAGTGGCGCTAGTGAGCAACCAGGAGCAACAAGACCAGGAAATGAGCTTCAAAATGTCTGGTTTTGGCCGCTTGGCCCAAACGCATAATCCCCTCTAGGCTCTTGCCTGGCGGAGATAATGAACATAATGGTGATGTAAAACAAGACAAGATCACAAAACTCAATTGTACTGTCATGAAATGAATGATTTGATTTGATGTAGTAGATGCTAATCAAATTTAATTAACTACCAGTGAATACAGATACTGATGATCATCAGTAAGTTCCTGCTGCCCAGACTTTGCTTACAATGCAGGTGAGTAGCTCAGGTATCCCAGTGATTTTATGGCTTCAACAGTCAGTGGGCTTAAGAAAGTAAGTGGGGGCAAAGTGTGTCTTTGAAAAGTGTGTTGTAATCCAGAAACAATATCACCAGGTTTCTGAAAAGATCCCTAGATGCAAGATGTGCCATTATTGCATAACACTGTCATTTCATACAACAGCGGAAGTTCATTTCAAGTTTGTAGGACCAGGAATGTTTTGGTTGTTGCCATAATATAAAGGGCAGACCTTGGCATGGGGGATGGCTGTAGGTAGCTAGTGCTTTTTTCTAACAGTGATACCAGGTAGAGATACAATACTAATTTTAGACAACATACTGCAGGAGGGATGTCACAATTAACTTGTAAGTTTTCTCATTACAATTACTGTAATACAATGAAATCCCAAATGAGCCAGTACCAGCCAAAGTCATTCATCAAATCACTCAGAAATGCTGTGGAAAATAACCAGCTAAAGAAAATATGTTCATATACAAAAACTTAAACTATTCTCCACATTTTGGTTATATTTACATTACTTACGTACAAGCCAAAGGTAAAATATAACAAATTTTTACTTTTACAAAAATTAATTTGTTTGTAAAATGTAACAGAAAGGGTCTATAAGTGAAGATCTTGTGTACAGGGAGGGAGATGTGTCATGTTATCATTTCCATCTGAGTTAACATGGGCTGTGGGTACACTAATGCACTCTGGATAAGTGTGTGAAAAATCTATATGTAATGTAAAGTAAAATGACTGCTGATATTTGTGTGTGTGTGTGTGTGTACAGGTCAGAGGTCAACTCTGGAATTCACTCCCTGTTAACTTTAGAAAGGCAGAGACAGGTGAGTTTCAAGTCTCTTTTAACAAATGTATTATTTTAGATTAGCCTTTTGTGTCATTTTATTTTCTTTTTTTTCCTTATTTTTATTTCTTATTCTTTAATGCATTTCAATGTTATCTTATCCTATTCAACACTGTCTGTTCCTTATTATTATTATTATTATTATTATTATTATTATTATTATTATTATATGGAATCAAACTATAATACAAAACCACTTTTTCTTGATTAATTTGTTTATTCTTTAATTACATGGTCTTATCATTTCATTACTTTTATCATTTATAATATTTAGGTTCACGCATGCAGCTTGCTATGATAAATACGAAAATAAACAAATTAACACTAACGCTGTATGTCGCTACTTTGGTCAATTGCCTGTTAGATAAATTATCTAGCACGGGCTGTCGGAAAAGGGTTGATGACAGAACGATGAAATGTATTTTTCAACGAGATAAAAAAGGTAAAACGATGTCTCGCGAGACCCTGCCCATTTGACCGGCGCAGACTGGCTCAGTCGGTATCACCGCGGCTCCATACGCTTTCTGTGAACTGAAAGTCATGGCCGACGGTGACTTTTGTTGCTTATTCAAAAACACGGAAATTACAAATCTCACCGTACCGTTACGGACTTTAACGGCGCTAACGTTTAAGTGTTAGCTGGGCAGACAACTTACTAGCATAGCGACACAACACTGTCACCCAGGTTAGTAGACAAGCATTTTTTTCCTGAGTTTTGGAATACTGGCTAGTTAGCTTGTGGTGCTAGGCACGCTATTGTTTACAGTGCTGTGGCTGCTGTTGCCGTAATGACGACCACGAATGATTCGCTAGCTATTTGTTATTTTTTCTAAAAACGGCTAACGTTATCCATGTTAGTTGAGTGTTCAGTGAAGTGAGGTTGAATAGACTACCAAATAACAGGTTATTTGTTCAGCGCGTTCCAGATAACAATCATGATTATAATGACAGTCGCTAGCATGGAGTATATTAGATAACGGGACCGTTCAGTGCGGTTAACTGTCCCTGTGGATCATTATTCGTTGGCTATCCTTAACTTGATACCAATATACCAAATCGTTTATTCGCTAACGCAGCCTTAGCCAACGTACACTAGCTAACCAAGCAGACAAACGCGAGGGATGTTTTTGTTCAATTTCCAGGTGTCTAGTTGGTCAATATTTACCAGTTCATATATTTTCATTGTCATTACAATGACCGCTAGATATGTACTGTACATGAGTAGACTAACTGCAGGCTAAGTAACAGTTTATGTGGCAGTTAATTATTCGGCTATCAAAATTGGCTAACAAATGCTAGACAACATTGACTTGACTGGAAATGGACAAAATGGGGTAGACCACGGATATCTCATGTTAGCTAGGCCTAATAACGATAATGTTTCACTTCCCGAAGGAAGTGTCTTAGTCCAGCTTGTTGGTGTGGAGTCAAACGCGAAAATACAATGACGAAGGTTTAATGTAGGTAGTCTAGCTAAGGTTAACGCCGTGGTGTATGTTCGAGTGTAGCGAGGTGGATATTTTTGTAATTACATAACTAGCTAGCTACAGACTAGCAGCTGGGTATTGTTGCTAGCTAACGTGAGGTTGCTAACATTGCAAAATGTTCCCATTACCCTAGCATTGTAATCGGCAATATAACATTATGCAACAACGCACGGCATAGAACGGTATGCAAAATTTTACTATTACCCTAGCATTGTAATCGGCAATATAACAGTATGCAACAACGCGCGGCATTGACCGGTATAAAGCTACGTTGTGTTCCCACGGATCATTGAAAGTCTTGCTGCCTCAGGTTTGGCACACACTTCACAGAAGTGCTTGAATTAATGTTGGCTTGTGTTTTACTAGTCATCTGCTGTAACTTTACTGCATATGTGCCGTACGATGAAAATCCCAAACTGTTGTGAATTCAGTTGGCATTTGTGCTGTCTTTCCAAATCAGGAAAATCTCAAATATACGGTTTTTGATAGTTGTTTAACATGGGTCTTTTGAACAGGAATCGACGTTTCACTTTACATTTGAAATGTGGTTGTAACCCAGCATGTGGATTCTAAATGCTCCAGGGTTCTAGAGAGCTCCGGCAACAACCAGCAGAACAATTACAACGATCCTTGAAGTTCTGATCACTGAACTTTTGAATTGTGTCCTTAGAGAATAGACCAGTGGTTTCAAACGCTATTCCCGGAGATCCACAGTCCTGTAGGTTTTCATTTCAACCCTAATTTGGCACTCTTGACTCCTGGCAAGACACCTAAATCCTAATTGCTCCCAATGAGCTGACTGGTACCTTGCATGGCAGCCTTTTACCGTTGGTGTGTGAGTGTGTGTGTGAATGGGTGAATGAGAGGCATAAATTGTAAAGCGCTTTGGATAAAAGCGCTATATAAATGCAGTCCATTTACCATTTACTAATTATCTGTTCAACAAGATCTCTAGCAGTTGAATGAGGTGTGCTTTGTCAGGGTTGGAGTGAAAATCTACTGGAAAGTAGATCCTCTGGAACGGGGTTGAAGACCACTGCAATAAACATTTTGATGGTCTGAACAGATGCTTGAAGTTCCTGGAAAGGTGCAGATATCCTGGAATGGCTTTGACCGCTGCTTTCTGCTTTGTAACCGTTGACCGTTCCCTGTTTCCCTCCAGATCTTGGCCTGTGCTCCTCTCCTGTCCCACAATGCCCTGCAGTGAAACCCCAGTGTCCTCGAATCTGCACCATAGATTCGCTTCATAGCAATAACCACCGCCTCTCCCACCAGCACGGTAAGTCAGGGGTCACTGTCGATTTGGGTCACAGTGCAATGCGGGTGACAGAGCGGTGTAATTGCCTTTAGGTGCACAAAGGTTTTTGGTTCAGAACCCAATTATAGAATAAGATAATATCTAAATTGCTTAAGGAAAATGGAAACCATACAACAATTTCCTGATGGCAAGGCCAATTAGTAACCCTGTAGTGCACTCGCATACACTGGCATATAATATACTCACTGTACATATAATATAATACGGCATATAATATACTCACAAGCGGATTAGTGCTCATACAGTTGAGGTTTTTTCTCAAACCTTTCAGCAGCATTTGTTTACCTTTTATAGTTACTTTGAGTTGTCCATACACATATTGCACTTCATGCACATCATTGCGTCTGTAAATCTCCAGTCTTCCTGCTATATCAGTTTGACCAGCTCTGTTCCTGTTTCTTATCTCTTCTGATGAGTCAGCATTTCCATTTCTGTCACGGAGTGGAAATCTGTTGCTTTGACTGTTTGTAAGCAGGGATAGTGAACGCTTATGTGCTGCTGTTCATATATCAACCTAATGATGTCATTAACACACATCTCTCCATGTTCTCTGTACTCACCCTGCAGATCCAGGTCCAGTCTGTCCCTCTGATTGGATAATTCCGTACTATCGCTCAGTGTTAGCTGTACCCAAGACATTTCCACGGAACAATGGTTTCCCGACCTGGAGAGTTGCCAGGTAAGCAGGAGGGGCATGGCCACGGCAGAACCACCAGAGCAGGTAGCAGGTTAATTTATTGGCTGCGACCAGATGAAGCACCTGTAGAAGGGACTCGTAGAGCAGCTTCCCAAACTGATGGCAGTGGCTCGTTTCCGTTACAAGATGACAAAAAGTAAAGTAGTAGGCCTAATAGTGTACGAATAGTGGCTTTTCCATTCTTTTAAGTGTGGAGCTCTTATAAAAATATTTCTGTAATACAGTTCTTGTTTAATGCTTGAATGACGCAGACCTGAACTCTGTCCATGTTCCTAGCCTTGAATTGGTCAGTATGTCAAAATAACAGTAAAATATTTAACTTCACAAGCTGTAAAACATGTCTAACTGAGTACACCACTGCCTAGCTGATCAAAATCTATTTAACAGTTCAGTCATTTGGCATTACTGCTTAGTTTGAATTTAGAAAAGGTTTCTGTTTGGTGTGCCATCCGTACTTAGCTAACGGTCCATAACGCACCAGGCCTGGGGAACTCAGTAATATTTTACATATAGAAAGAATCCTTTTCACTCTGTACAAGAGTTAGATGACGTTTTTAAAATCTGGCAACCAATTGTAAATTGAATAAATGTGAATTAGGCCTATAACCAAGTTACACCTGAGTTATTTGAGCTGTGTCACTTCAAAATAGGTGCTTTACCTAACCGGTCCCTCTCTGTTTGCCAACAGTGGTTGTTTCCTTGTTACCCTCAGTCTGTATGTATTGTTTACTCTATGCTGTATTAAAAATATATTTTTTTAAATGTTGAAAAAGCTTGTTAGCTAATCCATAATTACATCCTCAGGTCAGTCAGACTGTGCAAGTTAATGTTGGAGAGCTGCCAGGATGTGCATTGTTACCTTAATTAAATCCTAACTGCAAGGTTTGGAGTTAGCGTTGTGCTGACTTTCGAATAAGTGACAGGACAAACTGTACTTGCGGGGTCTTGCAGCAGAGGCAGGAAGAAAGACTGTTCTGGATGACTGCCAGTCTGTCACCGTCTCTGCCCTGTGGTATTGTTAGAACTGCAGTATCTTCTCTCACATCCATGCCAAATTTGGGTGTGTCTTGTTTATGCAGAGAGTTTGTTTTCGGGGGAGAGGGACCCAGAGCTGGCTGTTTTTAACCGTTCAGTCAGGGATTTTCCTAATGTGTTTGCGGGGACTAGGGACTGCTGTGCAGAGTGGGGACCTCTGTGTGTGCTGGTTTTTTTTTCAGCCAATCCCATGATGAGATAACGGGTAGCATAACATGCATTTTTGTTTTTGTTTGTGTTGTGTTGTTTTTTTAAAAAAAACAACACATTCTCACAATGCCATGTTAGCCCATTGTCGATTGCTGCCGATGGTGGGTTCCATTAATGTGTTGAGGTGGTCAGGCTTGCAGCATTGAGCACGCTTTAACTGTTTTTACCTGTCAATCAGACGGTGTAGTTTCAGCTGTGGTTCAATCAACAGCTCATTAGTTGCGGCACGTGGCTTTTTCACCTGGAGTAAAACCCACAAACACAGGATCCCCAGGACGGAGTTCAGAAAAGTAGCCACTGGGCCCCTCAATCTAGAACAGACTGTAGGGAAATTCTCAGTTGAGCTGGCTTTTAGGTAAATACTTTCTGTCATGTTTGAATGCGAACATGCAATAAAAGAGTATGTGAAAAAGATCTGAAAGGAAGAGTTTACAGAGTGTATAAATTGCTATTAAAGCAATGTACTGTAGGGCTAATTGCAGGCATGGTTATGTGTGTAAAGTTTCCTAAGAAAATAATAAAGAAATAATTCAAGGTGCACAGGCACTACAGTTATTTTTTAAGCATTCAGCCAGACCAATATTTAAAAGAGTTTATGAAGATTTATGAAGAATTGCACTTATACAGTGTTTCCTGTATTTTCTGTTGTGTTGTAGTCGGCTTTTTGCTTTACTGGAGCAGGTGCACTTCCTCGGGTGCAGGCGGATGATTAGATGAGGTTCTTTCTTGGTTCGTGGTCCGGTGCTCTTTCCTGGCCCTGCGTTTGTGGCTGCCCTTCTGCGCTGTGCGCTTATGTGTTCACACCGGTTTGCTCACAGGGCTTTGTACGCGCGTGTGCTCACGCGTGTGTGTGTGTGTCCACGCGTGTGTGTGCATGCTCACGTGTGTCTCCGCTCACGCACAGCGCTGGAGTCCGGCGCTCCGGACGTGATGCTGGGGGGGATGTCCCTCCCGATCGGGATGGCCCGGCGCGCCCTCAGCTACGACGACGCCCTGGAGGCACCCATGTCTCCCCCGCCGTCCGACATGAACGTCAACATCCTGTGGAGGAGACCCATCATTCCTGAGAGGAAGTTTCAACGTCTGACTGAGGTGAGTCTCCCTCCCCTCTTTTACTGTCCACAAAACAGCATGTACCTTAGCTTACCTTAGCTTACCTTAACTTAGCTGCCTGGCAAGAAGCAGTATTACTTGAGGACTTCGTTATGTTGAGGCCTTTTAAACCATTTTAACCTTTAAAATATAAGATCACAAGTATGTCATTAGAATGTTCTAAACTGAACATTCTAATGGTGATGTAACAATCACTACTGGTAACAAGGAGCAATAGAATTCTAGAACACTGACTTAGAATTTTGGGGAGGGGGGAAACATTCCAAAAAACCTACTCTTCAAAAGTGTTAAAATCTGCTAGTTAGCCTGCTGAAACAGTGTGATTCAGTTTGTGGCACACCCCACAGTCTGCTTGCAAATCCCCTTCATGCCAGCGCCCACTGGCTGGGGGTCACGCTGGGACAGGAGGGCTCAGTGCTGTCTGCCTTGGAGACAGGTTTACGCAAGCAGTTCAGGAGAGAAGGGAAGCTCGTGAATTCAGGTTGATTTTAATGAAAGTAAGTGCATCTGGAATCTGTGGTGTAGCCTGAGGCTGGCCCTTGCGTGTTTTGACCTGCGGTGATAGTACTCTCCAGTGAGAGGTTTTGGGCTCTGTTGAACGCGTGTATTTTCCTCTCTACCGTCTACAGGAGGACGAAACGGAGAGCGTCCTGACCCACGCGGCCTCCTTCGACCCGGAGTTCACCAAGCCCTCGGTCCCTGTGGTCAAAGCCAAGGCCTCGGCCGTCATCATGAACTCCCTCATGACCAGTAAGGGCTGATCACACACCTGGAAGGACTATTCATTAAAAATAAATCCCCCCCCTTTTTCTTTTCTTGCATTTGACGACTGAAACGCATTGATCACATGTCCGTTTTGATCGGTTTTGCTCCCCTGAAATAATAACTTAAAAGTCTGTGCACCGATGTTGTTGCATCCTTGTTGTTGCAGTGCGGCAGTTATAATATTGTAGCTTGTTCTTCCCCCTAGTTTGACTTGGCATAAGTCAGGTCAGAATAATGTTCACTGCATGAACTGAACTTTGTTCTTTGCTATTGTACGAAATGAGTATTGTACTCAATCGAACCTGTGTTTTGTAGTTGTTCCATTGACCGTGATATGCACTTTTTTACGTCGCTTTGGATAAAAGCATCTGCTAAATACATGTAATGTAATGTAGGGCATATAACACACACACTGTAAATACAGCACACACGTGCTGTAAAGGTGCTGTCTCTCCCGTCCCCTGCAGAGCACACCCATGAGAACGTGCAGAGGTTCGAGAAGCAGGCGGGGCTGACGGACACGGGCTACACCCCCCACAAGGGCCTGGCGGCCGAGGAGACGCGCTACCACCGCATGGCCGAGTCGCTGCACGTGAGTACGGCGCCCGCGGTGGCGCCCGCGGCGATGGCGGGCTTCCAGCCTTATTCAGCCTTTAAGCCGCTTTAGCAAACATGCTGAGTGCTGAGCTGTGATTGTTAATAGAATGTGAATGGGTCTGAGAGTTCCAGCTTTATCAGGGAGAGGGGGTTGTACCTGGAGGGATGAATGGAGACCAATGAGACATTTCTGTTTAAAGGAGAATTCTTCTCCCATTCAGTTCAGTAGCATGCTGCCACCCTTTATCGTGTGAATACGACAATATGCATATTTATTTGCAGATGGAAGAATTATTCATATTTGAATGAAAGTACTTTTTTCTTTGTACATTCCTGTTGAGCTTCTTGAAGCTACAACCTCCCATAATTAATTTCTTCTTCCCCTGCGCTGAACAGTACTAAAACCCTGTACTGAAGTCTCTGAAAATAAGGCAATGGGGAAAATGAAGTAGTGGTCTGCTGTTGATCGCAAATCAATTGTTTGTGACAATATGTCCAGGACAACCACATGCCATGAGTCCCCGCAATGCACTTCAGGCCCTTAAAAAACCTGCTGCAGAGCTGGCAAAAGCAGAAACAGCCCATCACATCCATATCGCTGTGCTGGCATGGAGAATGGTGCTGATGCTTTCCTTCTGTTAATCTGGAACTTGTTACGATATTATGCCTAGAAAAATAATACCTAATGCACATGTATCTATTGTTGTTATTTTATCTTATTTTTTCTGCCCACACGTGTACCCTGGATTGCTTAAAAATGTTTGTTTTCAGGTGAACTTCCACTTAAGGCCCTTGTGTGCATGTGCATCTCTGTTTGTCCACCAGAGGGCGCCCAAGTACTTGAGGCTTTGTTGTACTGACTGTACAGTGAGCCAAGCTCAAATGGACCCGATGAATGCTGACTTTGTTAAACTTCAATATAAACCAAGTCTACTGGCAACAGCCAGCAAATGGGTCACTGAACTTAATTTCTCTTGCCTTTGAGAACATGATATGTCAGGTTCAACCCTGCCATTTCTTAAAAAAGTACATTACCAGTCCAATTTGCAGCAGGCCCATGGTAGTAAATGCAGAGATTTTTGTCCGGGACCTTTCGGCGTGGAACTGCACTGTGTGTTCATCGCGTCTTCTTAACGGTCTTCGATGGCGTGGCGTCTCTCGTAGAAAATGAAGGTCCAAAGTGGGGAGTCCCGGGAGGAAAAGCAGACCTCGTCGGCCCAGTCCACCCCCAGCAGTACCCCCCAAGCATCCCCCAAACAGAAGCGCAGGTACAAGCTCAGGGGTCGCCCCGCACCCCTCCTCGTCGCACTCAGACCTCACAAAGGGAAGCCAGCAGTGGAAGGTCCAGGGGTCAGAAAGTAAAAGTTCTGCCACGTGTTTCTTCCACCCATGAACTCGGCCAGCTGGTTTCACTGATTATCTCTACCTCCTGGCTGAAGAATTGTGCTAATCAGCAAATCCAGGCGATTGGAACAAAATACTGGAGACTTTTACTTCCTGAATCTGGATTTTCTACCTCTGAGTGAAGCACAGTCCTGACTCCTGCTGTCTCAGCCACTGTCTACAGGGGCCTCTGTGGTCAACCTGGCTCATATCTGTATTCAGTGTATTTGCTGTTTTATTTGAATATGATAATGGTAAAATGTATTATTCATTATGAATCATTATATCTATTTACGCGCCCGTCACGTATGTAATCATCAGCGCGTATTGGAAACCCGCTTAACAAAGCTGTGGTAAACAGACTGACCTTTTGGTTCTTGAAAGGGGCCATGCATCTCCCGACAGTTTGTTTCGCTGGTCCGCAGTGCTCCAGGAGTGCTTCTCTCTAATTAGGAGAAAGCTTTGTCATCCTGACAGACAGACGGCCTGACAGGAGCGTGTGCATGAATACGCGAGCCTTGCCCATGCTAGAACCTGACAGTCTTTGTCTTGTGAGGTCAAACATACTAGCACTCTTGAGTGTATTCGAAAAATGTGTATTTGAGAGTGCTAGTTCTCTATTTTCGGTTTGTTTATTTCTGAACAGAGCGCCAGGGAATGTTTTTTTAGGTTGTGAGTTGAGCCTGCTGTATGTTAATGAGCTGCTTGTGTGTGTGTGTGTGTGTGTGTGTGTGTGTGTGTGTGTGTGTGTGTGTGTGTGTGTGTGTGTGTGTGTCTGTGTCCTTGCCCTCCCCCGCGTGGCAGAGGATGGTTCAGCCAGGGCTCTATGGCCTCCCTGGCCGGTGTGGAGATGGGACCTAACCCGCCGGCCCCGCCCCCCGCAGAGCCGCCACTCACTGAGGGAGCAGGAGCAGGAGCGGGAGCTGTGGAGCGCTGGGGCGCATTTGGGCCCCGCCCCATCGTACAGAAGTCCACCACAGACCCAGGTACGGACCGGGCCACCGCAGGTAACCACGGCAATATGGTTCTCATTTCACTTTTATTTATTTCTTTATCCCATTCTTTTATTTGGTTGTTGATGTAGAAACTGCGGTAACATGCTGCCACGTTGGAGGGCTCTATGCTAATATAAGTTGAAAAATTGATTAGCGTACTAATGCATCCCAATTAGTAGATGTGCTCCTAAATTATTTTTACAGTTAGTACACATCAGTTTTCAGGAGCAAATGCTCCTACAATGGGAGCACTGTTGGTGTCTCTCGTTCATTATGATATTATGTAACCTAGCATGGTGTGGAAAGAGACTATGCCCTCCCTCTCTCTGGCTCCGCCCCATGTCCTGTCCCCGCCCCTGCCATCTCTGACTCCGCCCCCCGCTCTGTCTCCAGGCGGCTTCGCTCTGCAGGCCTACAGGGGGGCTCAGAAGCCCACCCCCATGGAGGTGATGAAGGCCCAGGCCACGCGGCTGGCCGAGGACCCCGCCAACCTCAAGCCCCCCAAAATGGAGATCCCGGCGATGGAGAGCAAGCGCCACTCGCCCCGCCAACACAAGCTCCGGCCCCGGGACATGAACGTGCTCACCCCCTCCGGCTTCTGAGGGGGAAACTACCCCCCCCCCCCAGTTTCTCCCAAAAAATCTCGAGAAGTCCACCGTGCTTGTAGCTGGTCTACCCTCATTCCTCTCCCTCAGAAAAGAGATCCGGATCGTACTCTGTGTTCCACTCGTAACCCCCCCTTCTGTGACCCGCTTGCAGAAATGTTCCGGTTTCATTCCTGTAAGTCCTCTCTGTCCGGTGCCTACTTCCCGTACCTAGCGGCAGTGTAGATCTTGTGTAGTACAGCTGAACACGTGTGTAAGTGCGATTCCGTTTTTACCTCCTTTTGTTTGAACTCCTCCTTTCTCAGTTTGCCTTCCCGGTTGACCCTCTGAATCGGACCTTATTTGTAAATGTTGTACTTGTGTTTCTTTAATTGTCCCCGCCCATGTTGCGGTAACGTGACGTCGCGGTGGCGTGAGCAAATTCGACGCGTTCCCACGGTCTCCTCACCAATCCCCAATGCGTTCGCTCCAAGATTTTATTCCTTATTTTTTGTGTTATATTAAGAAGTTGTTTTTTTTTTTTAATTTTTCTTATAGTGTGCTGTTTTCCTCTCTGCAGATCCCTAGATCACATTGCTCAGGCTCGCCGTTTGATAGGTCATTTCTTCAGATTGCTCGTGAGGTCGTACAGTCAATGGTCCAGTGATTTCTGTTCATCTTAAATGGATTGAGTATCCTAGTGTTCCTATGTTGCTCAATGGGAGTCTGTACTGGTAAACAAATTTTATAAATGTGGCGTTAAGTGTAAAACGCTGAGGTTTAGTTTCAAGAGTTCAGTACAACACACAAAGACACCAAAGTGGTCAAACTGTAGTTTAGTTATTGTCAGATTTAAAATGGTTGAATGGACAGGCTGTTCGGTTAAATACACAACGCCTATCTGTGTGGTTCATTCGGTGGTTTACCTCTAAATAAACTCAATGCTGACCTAAGCATTCTCGCAAATTGTCTGAATTTCTGCCCTCAAATAAGTTATGAAGTTTAAGATAAAATCATTGGAAGAATATGTCCAGTGCTATACCAGGTAATATCTGGGTCTTAGTTTTGAATTATGGCTGTTGGAAGGCAAAATTGTTGCAGTTTTTGATAATGTTCAAAAATATAAAGCTAGCAGGTCAGTTCAGTTGAAGAGTGGTGTACACTCGTACCGCTGCATAGCAACGGTAAAATCCTCTAAATTCAACTGGGCACATAAGGACAGTCTTTTGGTCCTGTTAAATTTGTCTTCTAAACATTGAAAGAAGCCTACCCCAAACATAAAACTGCCACAATTTAATGTCATTTATTTTTTATTTTTTTGTACTTAAATAATGGGTTGTTTGTTTCAGATGATTGTGGTCATGTAGATCAATGAGTTTGTCATGAGTGGCTCTGTAACAGGTTTATCTGTTAGCATTGTGAACATGCTACCCCCATATAGTAAACCTCAGTGGCCACACCGGACCTCACAGTACTCATAGCATTTCACTTTAAACCACACTGCGCACAGCTATCCCATGTACTCCTCCTCCGGATCTGTAAACACACAGCTGTCGCTCCTGATCCAGTCTACAGAGGCCTATCACTGCTAGCATTGCTATTCCTTATTTTTATTCCCCAGGTTTTTGTGTCTGAAGAGTATGAACATCTGAGGTTGTTTAGTCAAACAGCAGATTTTTCCGGCTTTGAAATTTTTTATGGTTCTAGAGCACAAAGTATTTTTTTTTACCTTCACAGACTCAATTATCTATATATCATGTCATGCTTCATATTTGCTCAAGAGAAAGGTATTTTGTCCTTGTTTACTCTGCATATTTCATTGCTGATATGGGCTTAAATTTTGATAGAGATGTTTCCGCATAGATGCCTGAGTAAACTGCTTTGGTAAATAAGAGTTTATTCTTAAGCAGTTTACAGAGGCATCGCTACAGAAATATTTATTGAAATGCAGTGTCATTGTCTAGTAGGGATCTACCTTAAAAAAAAAGGAGTTTTTTCGAACAAATGCGTGAGTTGGCTCCTTTATCCATTATCAGAACGTAGACTCCAGTCCAGTCTCCAGTAGTGTCAAATTTTGCGTGCTCCATTGAACTGTTATAAGTACAGATGTTTCAGAAATACAAGGTGTGCAGACTCCTTGTATGTCTGAGCCATTATAATAGCTGAATGGAGCATGAAAAATTTGATACTGTAAGTGGTCTCTGCATTCTGATAAACAAGGAGCAGAATCCAGACTTCAGCATTTGTTCATGAAAACAAGATTTAAAAAAAAATGCAGATCCCCGCTAAATGGTGGTGGCACATCGTGATGTTCCCCAGGAGTTTTGCAATAGCATCATCTATTTGCCTTTCTCTGTGCTGTGCATCTGTTAAACTGCACACATTGTATTCTGACTGACAAGCTGATCAAAACCAGTGTGGATTCTTTTTCTGATGTATTTTACAGAAACTGGAGCAAGTTATATTCTCTCCCCTGAAAACAACCGATAGTTCTTATGAGGAGTGTTCCCTCC
Source organism: Anguilla anguilla (assembly GCF_013347855.1). Taxonomy (NCBI): domain Eukaryota; kingdom Metazoa; phylum Chordata; class Actinopteri; order Anguilliformes; family Anguillidae; genus Anguilla; species Anguilla anguilla. Next base: position 33,199,713 of record NC_049209.1, read on the forward strand.
ACCCAGGATGTGGACGGGGGGTCGAATGACATCGCAGACAAACTTTCTTTGTCGAAACAAAGGGGTTACACAGTCATTGAGAGGGAAAGCAAAATTTGTTTTTTTAAAGAATAATTCTTTCAGGATTGAGGTCCAACGCCGCCCCCACCCCTCTCAGAATGTCCCCGACGTGAGCCAGAAACCGCGCCCGATTCACAGAAATCGGCCAGCGGCATGGCATCTCCCAGCCAAGTTCAGTTTCATCATGTCAATGTTTGGGAGACGAGAAAGAAAGGGCAGAGGCTTGGAGACCCATAGGGAGTATATTCTCCTCCCCCCTTTTTTGTAAATGAGGGAGAGGGGGATGAAGATCTGCTTCTGCCTGTAATTTCTCTTCCCAAATCCTGGCTTGGTGTGCCTTCACAAGAAGACCTCCCAAAAAAAAATCTAATAATTTCACACCTCTAACAGGAAACTGAGATGTATGTGCCTAATTTTAAATCATAAACCCGAAAGAGAGCGGTTAACCAGGCTGTGAATGATCTCTTAATGTACCGCGAGCGCTTGTACGCACACTCTACCCCCCTCCAGAGAGCTTCAAATGCTTTCTTTGCCCTCCCACAGTGTCACCGCTGAATTACTCTGTTCTGGAATGACTCCAGGGCCCCATTCAGTTCCGTTTAAACTTCACAATCCCCCCCACCCCCTCTCTCCACCCATTTTACCCCCCTGTTACCGTCCGTCTGGTGCCTGGAAGCTGGACATATGCTCTCCAGTGACACCGAATCCCTTCAGCGCTTTGACGGTGGATCTTAACGGGTGATGCATGGTGGGTCACTTCCCATTACTTCACTGTGGAGCCCGGCGGGACGTCCTGCTGTTAAATGCGGCGGTCGGCCTTTTCCTGGGGTCCACCCAAGCGAGTGAGCGAGCGGCTTCCTTCTCCAGCTGGCCCTCTGTCCTGACTGGGTTCTGTGCTGTGCGTAGGGATGGGAGCCCCACTCTCTGGGGGGTCTCTACAGGAACATGGAGGTACGGGAACAAAAAAAATCTTTGAAGCAAAAAGAGGTTTTGGAAAGTGTCTGTTGCATTTCCAGGTTTTGTGGACATTGCTGTGTTATGTTTTTGTTTATTATGCAATCATTTGGGATACTGGAGTCTCGGGGAGCCTATATGCAAAGAGATGAATCCTCTGGCTTTCAAGTTTGTCACATGCCATGGAAAGTTGCCAGTGGTAGTCTTGACAATTAACAGCCTCTTTTTTTCCTAATCATAGTGTTAATACTATAGTTTCTGAGCTCCAAGGTGGAACTATCAAGTATTCTGTAATTCGCTGATCAGATAGTTAAACTGAAGTGCTCTTTCACAGAGAGTAATGTCTTGATTGGTTCATGAGCTTTTGATTGGCAGCATGCCATAGCTCCACCCATTATGGGGTCCTTGAAGCATCGCTCACTGTTGAAGATTGGAGTCCAAACCATTGTTTGGTGCACTTCTGTCTGTTATATGTCTGGGCTTCTGATTGGCTCGCCTTGCACTGACTGTGTGTGGTTGGTGAGCTCTTCATAATACAGCTAAAATGCCTGCCAGCTTTGTTGAACAGTTTTAATTGGCCAGTACATGAGTGAGGAGGGCAGGGTTAGCACTCTTAGTAGTAGAGGTGATGACAGTGTGGCTGTGGACCAGGGTGGCCTGCCTGGGTGCTTGGTACAGGAGGCTTGTTTCTGATTTAGGAGGCCCTTTCCATCATTACTGCACATCTGTTACACATACGCACCAAGTCGCATAGCATGTGGGCTCGACAAACACTGGGCCTCGGGGTGTTGGATGGGCTATTCCATCATATAAAGATCATTGAATCTGTGCTGCCTCTGCCCAGCATCTATCCAAAATAAACAAGCCTGGCGGAGCCAATCAGGCTACAGGTATGTTACCTGAGGGAATAGCAGTCATGACCGGGGTTTTGTGTCCGAGCCAGAACAGCTGACAGAATTCAAGTGATGTTCTCGCACAAGTCACTTTCCCCACTTTATCAAGTAATGGAAACACGTATTTAATGCGTTTACAGAGTTATATAGTGCCTCTGATAACCCCCAGATATATCTCTAGTTTACAAAGTAGCTGTTTTGAAGTGCAACAAAATAACTTTGCAGTGAAGAGTAATTGATTCTTTATCTATAATTTATCCCTCTACATTGGGAGATTCATTCATGTGCACATCTGCTCTAAACTGGAACTGAAAAAATGAAAATCCAGACAGAATAATGGGCTCAACTATATTTTCACAGTCCTCTGGCCAATTATTACTGTGTGTTGACGGTGTTCCACAGCTGTGGAAGAACGTGTTAATAGTTAGTCATGTTTTCCTGATTCTGTCATTGACCAAACATTTAAGACCCAGTCCTGTCATTGGTTTAGATAATCGCACTGCTTATGCCTGGAGAAATGGCTCTTCATGAAGAAAGAAACTTGATGTGAAATCATTTTACTGGGAAATACATTTTACTTAAGAGCTTCACAGAAAACAACCAGTCAAACATGTAGGCTGTGATTCCCGACGGGTTGCTGCTGACGATCGTTTTCTGGTAAAGGTCGAGTTTGTAGAGTATGAATGTTGGCCTGTGTGTTTGTGAGGTTGCGTCTGGAAGCAGCGCCCGGCGTTTTGGATGGGGTTGTGACTCGAGCAGATGCAGCGGCTCCGTGGCACAGAGACAGGCTTGCAGTTAGCCACGGCGGCGCAGCTGAGAGTAATCGCACCGGGGGAGACGCCGTGCGTCAGCGCCGGGAGGCCGAACAGAACGCATATTGTTAAAGGCGGCGTCGCGTTTCAGATTTATGGCGACCGAAACCGGAAACCCTGTCCGAACTCAGCGCCAACCCCGGAGTTCTCCTGTAAGGCACGGGGCGTGAGGACGTGTGGACGGGGGGGCGCTGGAGTTTTTAATCAGCTGAGGGGCGGCAGGGGGTGACAGATGCTCTTATTTAAGAAGATGGAAGACTCCTTAGCTTTTGCTGTTGCGTCCATCTTGTAACAACCGTAACCTGACCCTGTCCAAGCTCCAGCCAATGAAAGAGGATGCAGCAGTGGCTTGGTGTTCAGTGACTCAGTTTTGGTCATTGATTTTCACACCAATGCGGGTGGCCATGCAGTAGGTTACAGAGCCAAGGAAGTCGCTAGTATCACTTCTGCTGTATGTACCCCTGGGCTTGGCATAGCTGTTAAAATTTATAAAAGATTCTACCAATATTGTGTTGCTCTGTTATGGGAAATGGCCTGTATTTCATATTCACTTGAATGCACTGAGTATTATGAAACTGAACACACATTAATAAAATATGAAGAAGTCACAGTGCATAAGGATTTTTTCCATACAAGTTAATAGCAGCATAAATATTGATAATACAATATTAATACAGTATAACATTAAATTGGCCGCAAGGGAAGAGTGTTGGGGTACAGTATTTAGTAACTTGAGGGCTATTTCTTGGCAAAGCCCTCCATCTGTTTTTCCTCTTTCAAGGAGTTCCGCCAGTGTAAAAATGGTGAGCAAGACAGTGGGTTCATTCAGTGAGAACCAGGACATCAACAGCAGTGTCTTCAGTTTGTGGTTTAGACCTTCCTCTGTCAGTTCCTTAGTCCAGTATTTCCTGGGACAAAGCTGATTTGCATGTTCTGCAAATGTCACAGGGACCCCAGAGCCAGATAATTCAATGCTTGCTACATGTCTCCAGGATTTTCCCTGCACCCCCAGAGGGCAACACCCAGTTGGCTCTTGTGTTGCCCAGGGAGAGGGTTTCCCCGTTGGATGGCCTTATTGAGCTGGGATGACAAGTTACTCCTCACCCCTTAGTGACCCCTGCTGGTCGATTGGATGCCTGCAGGCCTGCCTGTTGAATCAGGGGAAGTGTCCTCCTCCAGCTCATGCCTGTGTGTGACTTGCGAATTATGGTGTGATAAGAAGCAGTGGCAGACATCATGTGCTTCGCAGGAGAGCACGTGCTTGTAGGTGAGGTTGCACGTGCTTGTAGGTGAGGTTGCACGTGCTTGTAGGTGAGGTTGCAGCAATAGTGCTGCGCTAGTAGACACACAAAATTGAACTTGCAAAGCTCTTTTCGGCATCGTTTAAAAAATTTAAAAAAAACATGTAAAATGATTACTTGATGCATACAAACCTGGTTCAAATGTTGTTCCGGTTTGTAATGGATATGCAGTTTTGTCACTGTTGGTATTTGCAGACAGTAAGCCAGGTTTGTGGCAGAGAACATCATAATTTGTCCTTTAACCAGGCATTTATGGCTCTAGTACAGCTATGAAGCATGCCTTTCTCCAGTGCTGATGAGAATTCCTCTTTTGAGTATGGGTGTGTTATAAGACTAATAACAATATAACAATAACAATAAAAGTGGTTTCTTAGATATAATGTACATTTATGTATAGCATTCATGAATATATACCAAATTATAACATTATTGTGCCAAATAATTAAAACTATGTTATCATTATTGAAGATATATGGGATGTATAATAGCAAACCAGTGAAATAACAACCACTGAAACCTTCACATCCTGATTGGACTGGTCTTAATTACCATTGCCAATATTTATTTATTTATTTATTTATTCTGTTACACCAAGTGAAGCTGCTCACCTTTACTTTTATTTTTAAAAATAAAAAGGAAAAGAAAGAAAGAAACAACATAAACACCCACAAAAAACAAGACAAAAATAGGAAACATTAAAAAGGGGGGGTATAAGAGGTATATTAGATGTATTTTTGAAAAAGAAAGAAAAAAGAATAATAAAACCTTACAGAATTAGGAAATGTGTTTAAGAAAGTAAAGGCAGAACTTAATAAATAAATTAAAAAGTACTATTAGCTCATAGGAAAATATCTGAATTCTAGTAAATCAAAACCAGTGTTGGTATGTGGAGGTATGAATCAGATGGTGGTGATTGGCTGCTTATCTGTGTGGTTTTTTGTGTATGAGTGTATGCATGAATGAGTGCATCTGTATGTGGTCAGGCAGGGTAGTGGCATTCATTCACTGGCAAACCTAAATGGTTAATCACGAGTGCTCAGGGTGTATTGATATTTTTAATTTGTTTCTTTTTAAGGAGGCTGTCCTTTTCGTTGTGATGTGTGGTCTGCAAGTAAAATCCTTATCTGATGGTTTAACTTTTTTTTTAGGATGGAAATACTTTTTCTAGTATTAGAATTACAAACCTTCTGCCACATTTTCATTGGTCATATATGTCTGGCAACATTAATTATTCTTTTCTAATACATCAATCTGTCAACTGGTTTGGTACTACCACATGCTGAATAGCATTGGCAGGCCAAAACCACTGATTCTCAGTCAGATTACCCAATCCTCCCCCTATCATTTAAAGGCTGCATAAACCCTTGCGTTCCATACTCGTACGAAGACTGAACAAGGTAGCTTTACAGTTTGGGAACCCCTGCCTTATCGAAATTTGAACTAACCATGGAAATATGTGTCCAATTGCAGCCTTACAGCCTTGTGTTTTATCCAGCCTTCTCCTCTTGTCAAGACGATAGTGACAGAGGCGGCTATCTCAGATGAGCCTGAAAAGATCTGTGTGGAACGATTAGCCCTGAATAGGCGTTTGTTTGCGCTGTTCTGCCGGCGGTTTTCGAGTGCCGTGCAGAGAAGGAGAGTGACTGTTCCGTGAAGTGCAATAATAAACATCAGGGTTTTCCCAAACGGAGCCCGATTGCTCTCGTCGCATTTAAATCACTGGCTTCATTGTGTCGCCCTTATCGGCTGTTTATTTCTCCTCCGCCGATGTGAACCGTAACCAAGATGGACCTATTCGTTTGACTCATTAAAACGGGTGCGCCATTTTGTGCTGCGGATCTTGATTCGCGTGTTTTCTTGATTATGACTCTGTTTAAGAATGCGGATAGCTACTGTAGAGTTGGCAGAACATTTTTTCCTAATGCTTAAGGCCTAATGTTATCTTGCTGTCCTAATCTGTCGTTCTTTTTTTAAATCAAAAGTCTTCCTTATAGAATTAGCAGTGAGTCACTTTTTAAGTCTGCAGGAAGTACTGACCTATATGTATATATGCAAAACAAATTCTTTGGCATCTAATGCAAGTTCATATCTTTAGGCAAGAGGATCAGGAAACCTTTTTCCTGGGGACAGTGCAAATATTTGTGGGATCACTAGTCTACCACACATGTGACTGTCCTTTAGTTACCTATCAGAGCAATCGAATTTCTTTTCCCAGACAGGGAATATATTGAGCATTTATTCTCTCGCTAAAACATATTTTTTCTTACAAAAAGGTACACAAAATAAAAGTACATATTAATTTTCCTCAATGTTTTTTTCCAGTGCTTCATATAATTTTTAGCCATTTTTCTGCCCAAATTGGAGGGCCCGACTGTATACAGCCATGCTCAAGCTTCAATCCTCACAGCCAATGCAGGAGGCTGCAGACAAGTATGTACTCTTCTGTGAAGCACGATGCGGCCAGCTGCTTCTTTTCACATCGCAGCCCACAGGCATAGCTGGCATAGATGTGAGTCAGAGGAAGACACTTCCTGGGTAGCTTTAGCTAGCAGATTGTGGCTGCCCAATCGACCAGAAGGGGGGCACTAGAGAGTGATTAGACTGTCTGACTGAACACTCCCTAAACCTGGGCAACTGCTAGGCTACGGTCAGTTATGTGTGGTCCTGCAGGGCTACCAACTACAGTCAGGATTTGATCCAGGAGTGCGGGATCCATCCGTGCACTAGAACACTAGCCTAAAGGGGTAGATCACTTTCTGTGCTTTTTGGATATTTCTAACAGTTTTACTGTATGCTTTGAAGTGGCAGCTTGTACAGTCACATTATGCCTTCAGAGGTTGGGCATATGTATTGTAGAATTCAGTCCGCCAGAGAAGCGGATTGGTCTCGACTGCGCCGCCTGGTGGAGAGAGCTCACGCACGTTAACTAGTCAGCCCAGGTGCTTAAAGGTGCGTTGCTCTCCACAGTACAGGGCCAAGATCAGGAGCTCACACCGAGAGCGTGTTCCTTTACTTGAGTTGCGTTTGATTTCAGTTTTGTTTCTTTTCACATGACATGACCTTTTTTTCTTGCCAGGGAAAAGTCATTGGATGTGCAGTAATTGATCTGAGCTGAGGTGCCTCATTCATCGGTGTTTGATACAACCAGAGGACTGAATTTACTCGGGTGAGGCAGGAGGACATGCCACTGAGCGCTGGTGCCCTTGTCTCATCACTAATTAGGCCAACACTGCTGTTTGAGTCAGGTTGGCATCATGACTGGAAGATACCCAGTGATGCATAACAATAACAGAAATGAATTCCCAATGAATTCGGATTGCCCAATTATGCTGAATGGGGACAACGGCCCATCTGAGCACCAGGGTGTTACTCAAGGTGAGTCAACGCAGGTGCCTCCATTGCAAGATACAATGGTAATTTATCCTCAGCTGAACAGGTAAAAGCTACCTGCCCTGTGCCTCTGTTCTCTGGACACTGTGTTTGCAACATGCTTGTTGTTTAGAGCAAGCCTTGTTCTTGTCATTTTTACTATGTTAACTAGGAAAGATGGCAAGGACTATAATCGACTCTCCTGTATGGCTTTGCACTGCTTCCAAAGTAAAAAAACTTTGGGCAGACCTACACATTGTTAAGCATCTACAGTAGCATTAATTAGCCTTCCGTGACAGCATATAAACCATTCAAACCTGATCTTCCGAATCACGAAACACTGCTAGCCTAGCTTGAAAAATCTGATCATGCATGAAACCATTTCCAATTTGTCTGAATATTTGCTCTTGGTGCTATACAGTAACCCGACCTCACTAGATATTTTGCAGGGCTATTTAAGATCCAGAACAAGGTGGAATTGGCCCAGAACCGGGATTAGCGCTGCTTTGTAAACCCGCCCACCCTGCTCAAATGTCACTCACTGATTTGGAAGAGAGAAAACAAACTCCTTCCTGGAATGACTGGTATTATTTTCTGCACTATCAGGAAAATTGCCACCACAATAGCAACTTCACCTGGGAAAGTCCCTCTCTATTTTATTCCTAACTGCATTCTGAAGAGTTTTATTGTACAGAAGCTTTTGGTGACAGAAGACATATTCATTAGTCATACTAGTTAAATATCTCATTGATGCTGTCATACATTTGAAGTACCGACAATTATTTAGCCAGTACTGTTTTATTGATTTTCCCACTCTCTGCTCTGTATAGAGTATTATTAAATCTTTAAAAAATCATCCTAAATATTCACTGTAACACAGTGTCATAAACTCCTGTCACCAGCTTGAATCTCTTATAATTAGAAAGCTGAAAGGACACAGGAGGTGATGGTTGGTTGTCTAATCTAAAGGGGGATCTGCATCCTTAGAACCAGGTGGTTTTCATTGTTATTTAGTACTTAACTGATTCATTAAAATAGTGGAATATGCAATTAACTCACTTTATCCTGTTTCTTAAGCATAATTTTGATTTTTTTACTGGTGAGAACAAAACTCTACTGCAAAATAATAAGTTTTAGCTTGAAATGGAAAAGAAAAGGAGAGCAAAAGGACTGTGAGCAAGTGAACTTTAAACGTAAATTTGAACTTTTTTAACTTCTCAATTTTAAGTTATTAAAATAGATTTCTTTAAAAAAGTAGTCGGTATATGTAAGCGATCACAGTTTGTTTCAAAGATTGTGTCCTTGTGCAATGCCTTAAAAGTAAATGTGCTAAATACACTCAATAAATGTGATGTATATTTGCTCATCAGCAGTTGAAACCCATCATAAATTCCTCCAGCAGCATATGCTGCTCGTTATGAAAAGAGAAAGGTATCATTGTTATTCTTGTTTCCCTAGCAACCCAATACCAATAAGTAACACAATAAGTAATGGCCCACCCCTTCTTCAAGTCTTTTCTTGAAAGCTGGGCAATTACATAATCGTGAAAGCACAGTGAAGTTGAAAGAGATAAAAAGCAAATCAGTGTTATCAGTTATCAGAAAAGGAATAGGTGAAATTACATGGCAACATTCTTTCACATATCAAAGTAGACAAACATTATTAGACTTATATTATGCATGTTTTTGATGGCTTGATGAGCAGGCAATAAATTCTCAGCCACCATGCTTCATAGGGTCTCTTCCCACACCCTAAACAGCCACACCGATTGGTCAGATCAAGGTTTCAGCCAGCGTTCGTACTGTGTTTGCGCAATAATAGGACATTTGTTCATCGGAAAAGAGGAGGAAGGAAAAGCTGTGTAAAGGGACTCATTGGGAATCATTGATTAGTATTGATTAGTATTGCCCTTGCCTTGTTCGGGGAAAAGTGCATCCGAATTGTGCAAGGAAAATGCACCAGATCTTGGGCAGAATCCTGAGCTGTTGGAATCGAGCACTTCGACCTGCAACCTTATTTAGGCGTTTGCCACTCGTACACTTGTCTGAAAAAATCGTTAGACAGAAAATAGACAGTTGAGTTGTCTGACTAGATCACACTTGTCCACCCCCACCCCCTCCCCAATGCTGGGTCACCTGTTGCCTACGTTCTTCCCTCTGCTGTCCTCTCTGTGCTTTGCCAGGTGTAATTAGTGATCTGTGCACTGCAACCCAACTATGGCTCTAAACTATCTTGCTTCGGAGCCCTTTCAGTGGAATGTTCTTGATGGAGTTGCCAGCTTATGCCCTAAACTGAAATTCGCAGAACATTGATTTATCCTGAAGGTAAGATCACTAACCTGCTATGGCTGTCAGCCCTATGGCCCTACCTAATAAATGAAGTCACCAAGCCTTGAAGGACATTCTTGTAGGTGTTTAGCAAGCGCATAATCTCATTTGAGTGCTCCAGAGTACGTAACCACACACCTAACCATACCTTCCAAACCTCCACATTTCTTTACCATGTGTGTTCTCTCAGTTGAGTAAGATAGTGTACCAGGGGAGTGACACTCCCAATGACATCACAATGGTGACGTCTTAGTCAGGGGTGCGCCCGATTTGATCTTGAAGGCCTTTTTTACTTTTTTCGCAGTGTTCTCAGAAGGATTGATTGTCCTTTCTTGTTGCAGCAAAGCTTTTTTTGGGGGGGGGGGAATCCACATTAATATATCAGTGGAGAGACCAGTTCTACCAGCCTGCATGGTTTTTTTAGTCACAGCAAAGCTTTGGAAATGCCAAGGCAAAGGCAATACCAGAGCATTTATGGAAAGTTTACCTGATTCCATATTGGTTTATCTGATCCTTAAAGTTAAATACGTGCTACTCTGGGCCAGCCCCAAGTCTGAAGGTGGCATACAGTTCTGTTTCATGGACACATCTGACTTCAATTGACCTACTGCTGCCCTGGAAGTGACCCAAATGACCACAGGGAGCTCCTTCTTTTTCTTTCTTTTTTTTTTTTTTTTTACTTAAAAGGCATGTGACATCAGACACCTTTAGCACTCTCTGCTCACCCTAAACTGAGGGGTCCCTCCTGACGGCCCCGCCCCACCCGTAGCCATGGGCCGTCCGTCATCTGCGTCACTGCGTGGCCTGCTGAGCGTGTGAGAGGGTATGTTCCAGAACTTACTCTTAGAAATAGAGAAATCTTTTTTTGTTTTGTTTGTGTGTTTATGTTTTTTATTATGAAGTTGCCATGCAGTGCATGCTGTATTGTGTTAATCTAGCCAAATTTGCCTTCATATTAAGTTGCTAGGTGTGTTTCTTAGTACCCTGTGGACACCTCATGATGATATAATAGCCATAACCCATCTCACCACACTGTGGTGGAATGTCTACCATTTACATGTGACGCAGTATTTATGCAGAGAACAGTGATTTCCCATATATTTCCACATTAATATGAATCACCTTCATTTCTATTTAGCCTCTTGAAATAGAAGACCTTTAATAGCAACGACTTGATTATATCCTCCTAAAACCCTCTGTAGGGGACATGAGTCTCACAAACCATACCTGCATATATTATATTTTTGTCATCCAGCCAGGACATTTTTTCTGCCAAATCTCAGGAGGTTATAGGCACAATGCAAAATTAAAGTTACTTGACAAAGCAAACTGTAGCAAGCTAAGCCACTGTGTCAGAGCCCTGGGGATGGGGAGCCCCAGGGGTCTGCTGGTTTTGCAACCAGTTCTGACCCAACAAATCAGTTGAGGTGAGTTGCTTATGTAATGAACAACTTTAACCCTACAGGGACAGTAGGGTCTTTTGGAATGTTTTTTTTTCTTCAAAATTGTAAGTCAGAGTTCTAGATCTCCGCTGCTTTCTCTTAGCAGTGGTGGTTATTCCATCGGCTTCAGAATGTTCAGTGAAGAACATTCTAATCACGTATGTGTGATCTTATACATTAAAGGGTTAGTTGATTAGTTAAGAGCTGAGAAGCAAGGGCCTGTAGCTCGTCAGGATCAAGGTTGCCGCTGTTGCTGTGTGTCATGGCATACTCTGCCGCACCAAATCCCATGTTCCACATACTGGACTAAGCAGATGCTTCCACTGTAGATACTCTGGTTATGATATGAGGTACAAATACATTAAAGCCCTGCACAAAAGAGAATGTGCCAAACCTACACATTGTTAAGCATCTACAGTAGCATTAATTAGCCTTCCGTGACAGCATATAAACCATTCAAACCTGTTCTACTGAATCACGAGCCAAATGTTAATTCTTAAGAAGCATTTCCTCATAAATTTAATGATCAGCATTTCCTCATACACAAAATGATAATCATGCAGTAACATTCCATGATGCAGTAACATTCCATTCCAGTGTGAAAATTAATTTTGAAATATAAAATGATTGTAAAAAAAACAAAACATCAAGTTTTCAATTCTTATCAGGAACCACAAAGGAAGTTATGTGTAAGGAGTCAAACAAAACAAAAAAAATGGTAACACATATGAAAGGTAAGTCATTTATGTAGTTTGTCACTCAGGGTTAACAACAAAGTACCACTGAGCTTAGATTGAATGACCCCCACCCCCCAGGAAGATTAATGTGTCATTTAGGTCATCACTTGCCTAAAGACGATAATAAAACGCAGATGTACGCTCAAAAATCACTGTGATCGAGCATTGCATTGCACCCCCCCCCCCCCCCCCCCCCCCAATCACCCAAGGCGAAGCAGAGCCAAGTTGAAGCAGTGGGGGGTATGAGGAAACAAAGTATTAAAGAAAAGATAATGGAAGACAACTTAGCGGGAGAAATAAGAGGAAGTAGACTGTTCCGGTTAATACGGGTAGGGGAAAAAAAGAGATTTAAAACAGCACGACAGCAATCAATTATGTTACCTGCGAGACCTACTAGTTTGGCACGATCCTGCAGCCGGTCCATTTATTGTATTGCTTCTTACACAGTACAGCAAAAGGAACTGGGGAGCTGGGGGATGAGGGGGGGGGGGGGGGCATTGCACTCTACACAATGTTTCACTAGAACAGTGGTAACCAACCCTGTTTCTGGAGATCTGCCGTCCTGTAGGCTCTCATTCCAACATTAATTTGGTGCACCTGACTCTACTAATTAGCAACTGAACGAGATCTCCAGCATTTGAATGAGGCGTGCTTGGTTAGGGTTGAGGTGAAAACCCACAGGGTGGTTGACCTCCAGGAAAAGGGTTGGGCAGCTGTGCCCTTGAACATCTCGAATGAACTTGGCTTGCCTCTGAATAAATTACATCTGATGCATTCATTTGCATTGTCTATTTACATAATGAAGATCCCCATGAAATACCACACGTTTCAGCGTCTTATCCATGAACGTACCTGGGTATTAAGAGGAGCAATGCTAAGTGAAATGCTCTCAGCCAATAGGACAGTGGTATACTGATGCGTGGAGCTGAAGGTGAGCTATGTCACGTCCTGTCTGCCACCCCAGACCTGCTCCCAGCTGTCTCGCCAAGTGGGGGTGCCAAGGAGAAGGGGGGGGGGGCGGGGGTGCAAGCCGGGATCATAGTCCCGACGCAAAACAGCAGTGCACCGGGCACACCCCCCCAAAATTTTCTTACAATTTCACATTTTACACTGAAAACAATTAATTATGAGAATTATAATTATGTATTGCTTCCCCCTTAGCATCTTCAGCGACTCACTGGTGATCTTACTCACTGTCTTCCCTTCTGTCATCCAATTTATCAGTGCTGTAGGAAAAATGATTTTGACAATCAAAAATTATGAGTTTTTTCAAGACTGTCATTTTTTGTAGGTAATGGTAATGGTATAGGTAGCATTGCCAATTTCATAGTAGATTATGTCTAACCATTTTTATTTTTTGCCTCTTTCTGGTTGTTGAGACAATGGACAGCCACTTTTCTTGTTTAAACAGTTATGTAAAGTTGAGCCATAGCTCACGATGGTATATTCACTTCAGCCCCCTGTTCTGGTGAAACAAAGGTGAAAAATATTTGCCAATCCTTGAGCTGCTTTATGTTTAAATATATTATATATTTTACTCTAGTAAAATATATATCTTTGAATATATCTCTAGAGTTAAAGGTGTGGTGCAATGTATATGATTCCTTAACATGCATGCCAAAATGTATTATAACATGGAGTCACTGATGAACCTTGGTTGTGTAGCGAGAGCCAGTGTGATAGTTTCTTTGCTAGATTTCATTCTGCTTGAACCCAGCAATAAACTGCAGTCCATTCATTTCCCCGTTGCAAAACCTTTCGAGATCCAAGAGAGATTCCTCTCCGGGTCCTTATTATAAGAGTGACCCTTGCTTTCTTTTCATCAACCCCCCTCCTGTGGTAGGGCTCAGGGGTCAAGTTCACGCTGGGTGCAGCGGGTAAATTATTGGGGACCTTCTGCACCGAACACACATCGAGCTGACCACAGGTCAAGGGGTTCCCTAGCGACGCTCGCGCGGCTAAACGACGCCTGGCCTGTACCAGCTCTGGGGGGGTTAGAAATCACCCGGCCCAAATTCCCAGGGCCCAGGTAGTTGAGCGTTAGAGTTTCATGACCTTTGATCCTTCCCTGTACACTTTTTTTTTTTTTTTTTTTTTAGCCGTAACTCGTTAAACTTCCCTGAGGCCATTTTGAGAAATGACGGCAACCGCTGTCCTCAGTTCCTTGAATGTTCCGAAGTAATTGCAGTTACCGTGGTGTGATTTTATCATTCACCTGTGCTCTTTCTTCCTTCTTCAGTTTTTTTTTTTTGTATTATGAGGGCTCACCGATAGGTATAATTTTATCATAAGTGAGAAGATTGGAACTCAGGGGCACCAAGGGGTATCAATGCATGAGATATTGTCAAAATGGACCCAAGGGCCAAGTTAATGGCTTACCAGTGCTGTGATGTAACATGTCTCAAGAAAGAAAGAAGTTTTAAGGTTTATAGTGATAAGCTGGTGAAAGGGACATCTGCAAACAGCCAAGTTGTTCCCTTTCCTATCTGAATATGACACACGGACCATTGCTGCATGTCTGTAAAACCATATTGAGACAAAATAACAACAAAAAAAAGATTCCATTCATGTTTCATATTTTGCTGATGGAGAAGAGAGAACTCGCACACAAACACACATGCGCGTGTGTGCATGCACACACTAGAGGCTTACATGCATGATATGTACCTCCAAAGCATATTGTAATTATATTGTATTGTATATTACAATATATTGTATATTTTAAATGCATATCATTTATATTGTGTGTCACATTTACCTTCAAGAGTAAACTGAAGATTTATTTACATACTTATGAAATTATCCATACATTTTATTAAAATTGGAGACTTACACTCCAGAAAGCTGCATTTCTGAGATTGTAAGGCTGACATTGTTCATGATGAATCATCAGTCCACATCAGTGCCAGTCCGCCCAAGTATCGTCGAGCAGTGATCGGAGACAGAGCTGAGGGACATGTGGACAACTTTCAACAGCTGCAGTCTGACGGTGAGGATGACGGTTTACTGAGGAAGCACAAGGGGGCTGCAGATTCATAATCCTGCTTCAAGGCCCTTGGGAGGCAGGTGAAGGTGCATGGCAGCATTGGCACAAAGGCGGGGGCGAGATTCCTGCACAACTGCTGCCAAGGAGGCAAAGAGGCCTGCGCATCTTATTGCAGATGACTGACGAAGCTTAAGTGCTGATAACGGAGCGGAGCTACTGTAACGTGTGAAAAAGGTGAGAAGGCAATTTACGATGATCTATTAGTCCTGCCGGTCAATCATTCATGCACCCTGAGCAGCAGGGACTAGTATCTCTCCAGTCCGTTTTCAATTTCTGCTGCTTTACAAACGGTTAAGAGCAATATATTTACCTTGAGTTAATTATGTATGGTGGCTGTGGCCATACCCCTGCTGCCCCCCCGTCTCCATTAAGACTGTGGGACACATGGGGGATCATCCTGAACAGGGGCGTCATAAGGGGTGGAGGGGTGGGGATTGGGCTCAAAAAAAATCGAACACAGGATTTTCTGGGGTGGTGGGGCCCAATGAGAGATCTTTTCACGGGGCCCAAAATCCCTGGTGGCACCCGTCCCCCTGCTCCTGCGATGGATCATGGATGCTGTAAAAAGTCACAGTGAGTTTGAAAGGGAGGGGGCATGGTTTGTTTCAGCACCATGAGGACTGAGCTGTGTGGAGCCCCGCAACTATCCCTGGAGTCACTCAAAAACAGTCATTCATCCTGTGGAATAGTGCTGCTCAGACATCTACAATAATAATAATAATAATAATAATAATAATAATTTTACTATTATTCAATGTATACAGAAGGTTATATAGATTAATTAAAATGGATTAGTTTTTAAATGGTGTAATAATGTTGTTGTAACACGCTCAGATTCATCAAGAATTTTTTAAAGATTTTAAATAGTACTTTTTATTTACTTGGATCAGTATTCAAATGCATGTTCATTAATAATAATAAAACAAATGATCAACATTAAAGAAAAAGAGCATGAGAACTGAAAAGGAAATATTTAGTTTGAATTCATTATCGTGCCTGAAAGGTGACAGACTGAAGACAGACGCAAGACCTTGCAATTAGTCATCATTTACACAGAACAATAATTAAAACCGAATCATATTGTGCAAGAAGAAAAAGAAGCGTCAGTCATTTAAATCGAATGTCTCTACGTGGACTGTGGGTACTGGCCGCACCTATTAGTCGGAAACTTAAACTTACATCGCGTTGGCACAATAGCATAGCAACAATTACCAACTCCATGGAAACCAGAAGCTTCTGGAGTTTTGGCGATGCTTGAATGGCAGCTGGGATGTGATGCATTAATAGGCAATGATATCGTGCTAACGATGAAGGCGGACTGCGCCCTTGGCTCACCGGTTTCTCGGCGAGTGGACGGAGGAACAGTGTTCCTTCCCACCCGACAAAAAACCCTAGGTCTTGTTTGCACTTATTTTGGCACATTATCTTGGGACATGAAGTTTATGAAGATTTAATGAGGAGTTAGCATCACATCCACTTTGCACTGCTGCTGTGCCATCGGTTGTTAAAAAAAAAAAAAAAAAAAAAAACAGGCATGCGGTAACAGCCCAGACATTTATGACATGCTATAAATTCCCAGAGTGATATATGCTTGGATATGCCATAGCTTAGTATTTACAGGTCATTGTGTTCACCGCTGTTTGTTTTCAAAGCACGTCAGATCCCGGAATAGCCTACATTTGCGGTACCAATCGCATCAGTTGCGACAAAGCTCTTCAAATATATTTCCCGGCAGACTATAATAAAATTTAGTAATCAGATTAATAAGGATGATGCGTTGGACACTTAATTTATAATAAGGAGTGCACTGCAATTCCCTCCAACCAAGCTTTGAGTGCTCTGTGATTAAATGTTTGATTAACTTTTTTGCAATCATGTTCTATATTTTGCTTTCTTTCCCTCGTTTGTGTCTCACTCCTTCAGCTCGTGTTCCTGTTCATCCATCCAATTGTTTTTTCATAACACAAATGCAGAATAAATGAAAAAAGAGATAGATAGATAGATAGATAGATAGATAGATAGATAGATAGATATATAGATAGATAGATTCAAATTGAAATTTTTAGAAAAGCAAAAGTTTGTGTATGTGTACCCTCTTAATTATTTAGAACCTATTACAGTTTAAAGAATATAATAATAGCCTTCTGGTAATGATAATAACCCATCTATTATCTAACACGCTTATTTCTGGTCAGGGTCGCAAGGGGGCTGGAGCCTATCCCAGCATGCACTGGGCAAGAGGCAGGAAGACACCCTGGACAGGTCGCCAGCCCATTTCAGGGCACACATATAGGCAATAGACTCCCCAATTGGCCTAACCTGCATGTCTTTGGAATGTGGGTGGAAATCAGAGTACTTGGAGAAAACCCACACGGACACAGGAAGCACATGCAAGCTCCACAGAGAAAGGCCCTGGCCAGGACTTAAACCCAGGATTTTTTTTTTTTTTTTTTTGCTGTGAGACAACAGTTCTATCCACAGCATCACTGTGCTGCTTAATAATAATAATAATAATAATAATAATAATAATAATTCCTGCTAAAAAAAAACATCATTGGTCAGTTTAGGAACCAGCAGCTTAATCAAGTAAAACTTGGTGCAGCAGCATGACTATCACATTACCAACTAACATGACCAAGACCAGCAACTACCATAATAATCACATCGCCAACATGACCAAGTTCAGCTACCGCCATAACAATCACATTGCCAGCATGACCAAGTTTACCTAACAGCATAACTATCACATTACCAGTTTGGAACTTTTGCTGGCCTGTGCTGTTTTTTTCAGCAGAGAACAACAACAACAACAATAATAATAATTATAATAATAATTATAATAATAATTATAATAATAATAATAATAATAATACTAATAATAATAATAATGTATTATTATTAGTGTTGGTAGTAGTAGTAGTAATAGTAGTAGTAGTATTAGCAATAGTAATAGTAGTAAATTATACCTGTACTGTCATTTATTTTTTTACTTTATTAACAGAGCAAGAAAACATTTTTTATTGCTAATTTGCATATATGGAGAACTAGATATGACATACATGGACTATTGTTCCGCACGTGACTGGTTTTGGTTGTACCAAATAATTAGTCTTTCGTACGTAAAGTGGGTGGTTCAGCGGTTGCCTTGGATATGGGGGTGGAGCAGTGGTTTTGTGAAACTCGCTTTAAATAAGTTGAGGGAGTAGCTGCAGTAGCTAGCTCATTTCGGATCTAAAAAGGATCGCTCAACGAGGAAAGTTCTATTAGACCCACTACACGAGAAAATCTAGACCTCCAAGACTGTCAGAATAATGTGTGGTAAGACAAAGCAAGATTTGGAATGAATTTTCATGTACTTGCTGTTCATGTTTTCTAATAGTATGTTTATGGATTTGGTTTGAGTTGCTTACGAAGTAGACTTTTAATTTCGAGCTATACAATGTTTGAATAGACTGCTGTTTGGGAAAATACGATTTTATGGATTTACTCCTCTTTGCGTACTTCATTACATTCTCATGCACGGCTGCAGCTCGCGTTGCAAACTGAGGCGGTACTGTTATTCAGGTGACATCCGCAGGCATACGGTGAATGTACCAACGTGTCATCCGCTTTTCCAGAATTGGCTATTTCGCAGGCGTTGTTCTGAGCAGTAGTTCTACATTTACAAGAGCGATACCGTGATACAGATCTTCGCTGTTAGCCATATTTCTATACGTTTCCGAGTCGCCATGAAAGATGTGCAAGCGCGGTCTGTCTACTACCTCCAAGTTTCACCCGATCACGTTGGAATATATCCATTGACAGTTACGCAGGCTATGCGTACCTCCGCGGTTGCGAAGAATGCAGCATAGTTGGATATACGATGTTGTAGCCTATACAAGTTCCATGTCAGATAAATTGTGATAGGATACATCTGTTTTACGCAATTCTACAGTTATGAAGTTACGCGCTGAATGGCAGATTAAACTGGGCAGTAGACCTAGCCTACCGCTCACTTATCTGACTGAGTGAATATTAGGTTTAACCGTGACATGGACTGACACTAATGCACGAATGATCTATGATGTGTAGCATGAAGACCAAATTAAGGCGCGGCTTAATTCGTGTATATCCCGTGCGAGGGAGGGTAAACGAGCAGCATCTGGAGCCGCTGTGAATGTATGATTATTTTCCCTGAAGTAAGCTGTTTGTTGGTACTGTAGCCTATTATAGCTCTTCGGAACGTTCGACATATGGGGTTTTTTGCCCTCAACTTTCATACGAAATTGTCTTCCATTGTCCTGTAGACTATCACTAAACTGACCGTATTTCTGTCTTGATTGACAAAACAAAAACAAAAAACAAAACATACAATCAAGACAGAAATAATGTCCTTCTTGCCCGAGACCTTCCATAGTTTGCAAACCATGCCGTTATTCTGGGATGAAAGTAGTTTAAAGGGCAGGATTGGAGAACGGGTTCGTCCGAACACGTGCACATGGGGCGTTAAAGGGAGCTTGGGAATTTTGAGCGGAATACGTCCGTAACAGCTGGAAGCAGACACTAAAACATAGTTTGTTGCCATATTACAGAGTATGCAGGGTGCTTGTCTCCACCCATGTGTGTGTGTGTGTGTCAGAGAGAGAGATTGGTGATGAGGAGGCGCAAAATTAACTTGTGAATGTTACCCCTGTTTTTCTGCACGCAGGAATTTTCGGGTATCTGAACTACCGCGTGCCAAGGACAAGGCGGGAGATATTTGAGACACTGGTGAAGGGCCTTCAGCGGCTTGAGTACAGGGGATACGATTCTGCAGGTAAAACTATAAACATGAAGATTTATCGGCCCTCTTCATCAGTTCTTTTGGGAACGTTTTTATTTCTAAATTGTGGCTCAGCTGGAAGAAGGACGAGGTGACTGTTCTGATAAGAACACTAAGAGGAGAATACAACAGTCCGCTTTCCTAGGTTTCTTAATTGGCCTGATAGATTATAGATTCTGATGTGATGTCACCTCTAATGAGTAGCAGCAAGTATATAGGCTACCTCAACAGGGAGAGCTGACTGACTTTTTACTGTGTGATTATTTCATATTCAGTGTAACTACTTTAATCTATTTCAAATTCTGGGCAAATTGCCATCGCTTCTGAAGGACAAATAGAGCGGGGTAGACCAGATTAAGCTCTGGTTTAATGTCTAGAATGAAGCAGCATTCTGCCCCAAACAACAGATCTTACTTTAGCTCACTTCTGTCACAAAATAAATAAATAAATAAATAGAACCTCATTTGGATATAGGCTTAGCAATTAGCTAAACAATTAGCACCTAAAACTTAACCATAGAGGAAATATTTGAGCCATATATTGGTGCCATTCTATGGCTGTGATACCACTTAATGTCACTGCAGTTGACAGTCCACAGTCTCTGGAGAAAGCTATGGTAATTGTGCCTTAACATTAAAATGTTACTTAACTTTGACAAAATTAGTGCACACCCCCCTTTCTTGGACTTTGACTGTAAATAGTATATGAATAATTGACATCACCCAGTGTGTTGAGTTGACTTATGCCACATAATTCTGATTTGCTATTGAATTTTGTTCAGGCGTTGCAGTAGACACCCCGGTTAAAGACTCAAAGGATGACGGCAACATCTGCCTGATCAAGAAGAAGGGAAAAGTAAAGGCCCTGGATGAGGAGATCCACAGTGAGTCAACGAAATGTCAATGCACCACCCCTCTCTCCATCACCCATTCTAATAATGCAGTGTAGTGCAGTGGTTCCCAAACCTGTTCCTGGAGATCTACCACCCTGAGGGGTTTCACTCCAACCCAGACAAAGGACACCTCATTCAACAGCAATCTTGTTGAGCTGGTAATTATTAGAATCGGGTGTGCCAAATTAGAATCGAAACGAAAACCTTCAGGACAGTAGACCTCCAGGAACTGGTGTGGTGTGTAGTGTAGTGCATGCACAGTATAAATATCAGTGTGTGAGTAGGGGTACTTGGGGAAACTAAACCAAGTGCACCACACCACCTTCTCTCAGTTGGCATGTCTTTGTACGGACCAGACTGTAGCCTGCTTGGTTTTTAAAATAGTCTTTTTTGACTTTTTGTGTGCGCAGAGAAAGACTCCTTGAGTCTGGACACTGAGCTGGACACTCACTTTGGCATCGCCCACACCCGCTGGGCCACACACGGGGAGCCCAGCGCCGTCAACTCCCACCCGCACCGCTCCGACAAGAACAACGGTGAGCCACTCCTGCCCAGGCTCACGTGCACGCATTCACACTGCTCCGGAAACACACACACCTGCACCGCAGGCAAAACACGCACATACACTCACGCAGACACACAAGCAGGGACATACACACACAGGCACACACAGGCACACACACTAACATACGCACACACACACACACCAACATACACACACAGGCACACACTCACGCACTAACACACACACACACACACACCTGCACCGCAGGCAAAACATGCACATACACTCACGCAGACACACATGCAGGGACATACACACAGGCACACACACTAACATACGCACACACACACACACCAACATACACACACAGGCACACACTCACGCACTAACACACATACACACACACACAGACACCTGCGCCACAGGCAAACATGCATGCACACACACACGTGCACACACATGCACGCACCCTCACACACACACACATAGACACATATGCACACACACACACACACACACACACACACGCAAGCTCGTACACACATATTAATTTGATTTCTGTAATGGGCGAGTTGCTGTTTCCGGGGGCTGTTTACAGCAAGACTTTCCTAGGAGAACAGCACTGTGTGCTGCCACTGTGATGTCATGTTCCTTCAACTCGCTGCCAGCCCTCTAGGAAAAAAATATGTAGCCTTCAAAGGGAAGAGCAGTGAAGGGTCAGAGGTCAGATGGGTAATTCAGTGAAACACATTGCCTTGTTGCACTGATCTCTCAGATGTTCTCACATTGTGCCATACTCTGTAGAGAGAGGGTCATGTTTAACACACACACACACAAACACAGACACACACACACACACCCACACACACGCGCGTGCACACGCACGCACACACACACACTCCCAGAATCAGCGGGTTGTGGTGTGGACTGTGGATTTTATAATCATTTCCCCACTACTGGCTATTCTTTGTCCCTAGTTTCATACACACAAACACTCGCTCGCACACACACACACACACACACACACACACACACACACACACACCTAAAATAGGTTTGTCCGGTTCTTAACCCTATGATTTTATGGAGGAGACAATGCAAACCAACCGGAATTACAACTGCTCAACTGTGTCAGTAGGTGGGATAGTTGCTGGGTGTGGAACAGGCTCTTTGAAAAATGCTTGAGATGTGACATCCTGTAGGGATTATAGCGTCACGGTGAACTTAATCATTTGAAAGAGGATCTCACTTGTGCAGAATGTGTTGTACAATCCTGGTTTGGAACAGAATCCAGCCCAGATGTTTGCTTCGGCATTCACACCAAAAGAGAAATATGATTCCAACCATTATCTTTGTTTTTTCCCCTGCAGAATTTGTTGTGATCCACAATGGGATTATTACCAATTACAAAGAACTTCGGAAGTATCTGGTAAGGAACAAACAATCCACTAGCTTTTGATAGCACTTCCACTGTGTGTTCCCATATGATATTGGTCATTCCAAACTGACTGAATGGACCCAAAACTCTTGATATATAAGTTTGACAGTGACTCGGTTCAGATTTATGTGCGTGGGGATCTATGAGATGCCGACAAATTGCCACGATTCGCTGCACTCGTTAAATTAGAAAAATGTTCTTAGATTGTAGATGGGGCACAGCTTTCCGCAATAACTCCATACATTACAGTTGGGACATGGCTTGGAGGATATAGCTGAAGGGACAGAAGAAATGGGACTTAAGAAACAATAAAGTTTCACATAACATGCACTGTTGCCTGAGTGATTAGAGAGAAAGGAAGATGTGGCTATTTTCACTTTATGAAGAAAGGATCCAGTAGAGAAAAACTAGACAAGCTGCTTTTTTGTAGACCTGGTGGATAATTTTTAGGGAGGTGGGGTTTCGACTTGAATTGGGAATGATTGCAACACCATGCTCTCTGACGTGGCCGTCTGCTTCATCCCCTGCAGAATTCCAAAGGGTACGAGTTTGAGTCAGAGACAGACACCGAAGTTATCCCGAAGCTGATCAAGTACGTCTACGACAACCGGGAGAACGATTACGTCTCTTTCTCCACCCTGGTGGAGAGAGTCATTCAGCAGCTGGTGAGTGTCAAACATGGGTGGGACCCTACAGCAGATATGCAGGGGAAGGGTAGAAGGGTGAAGGGGTGGGGGTGGGGGCAGGGGTGAGAGAGGTGGGGTTCACCACTGGAGGAAAAACATTCCTCCAAACTGAAGCGGATTTCAGCCTCATGATGCCTCCGCAATTAGGATGAGAAGCTGAAATGAAACCGGCATATAAATTCCATTTCTTTTAGGCAACACTGGATTTAAGATCGTTAAGACAGGGTGACACAGGAGTTATTCACGGTCCTGGCAGACGTGACGGGCACAGAGCCAGTAGAAACGGAGGAAATTAGCCATCTGCCGCTAATCTTACTTTGCTATGCAAACTTCATGACTAGCCCACCTGAATCCCTCTCCTTCTCTTACTGCTCTTGGCTGCTAATTTGAAGAGAGTTATATTTTAACTAATTTTAAAAGAAGCACACGTTTTATTGTGCACTGTAGGCTCTGTAGTACATTTAAAGGTAATAGAATAAGTCGCTTCGACTTGTGAATATTTAAGGGGTATTGCAGATTTGTGATTGAATGAGCCAGGGCCACTGACGACCCCCTGAAGTATATCCCTGTGGTACATTCTGAGAAGTGCGGGACTAGGGAGTTGTCCTCTGTGCCGAGCGACCAACGCGCCGGCCCCAGGTGACATCATTCTACCCCCCCCCCGTTATCGTTGCGCAGTCTTAAAAACAGTCTCTCTGGCAACCACCTCAACACCCTCTGAGACGTCACAGCTTAAATCGAAGAGGTCCACTGCAGTATAACTTGCATCACAGTTTTTGGGGTTTTGTACTCCCCCCCCTCCCTCTTTCCTAACTGTTGTCTTTGGAAACCACCCTGTCACACAATCCTTAGCTGCACCCCCAGAAAGCAAAAAATCTGAACACCCCCCCCCCATCTCTCCCACCCTCCATGAAACCTCAAGCCTTGCCAGAAGTTTAGGAAAGCCGTTAATCGGAAACAGACGGACAAACCCCCTCCTGACTGTTTTGGTTTACACCCCCTCGCTGTGCTCAGAAAGAAAATTTTGTCAGTGCTGGTACCTTATTTTTTGACTCGCTCACTGTCCACAATTGACACGGTTATACGTCTCCCCAAGTCTACACCACAACCCGCTGATTCCGGTAGCGTGTGCGTGTTTTGGGCGGTGGGCGGTGGGCGATGGGTGGGGGGGGGGGGCGGAGGGAATGGCGGTTGAAGGTTGAGGGGAAAAATAGACAAGACACTACAAACCGATTGCTCAGTTTTAGCTGTTTTAGCCGTGTCTTCTCGTTGTTTTGTTGCCTTCTCTCCCACCCCTTTCATTTTTCTTTGTACGTTGAATTGACCTCTATTTTTCTCTCTGGCAGGAAGGAGCTTTCGCTCTCGTTTTCAAAAGCATCCACTACCAGGGTGAAGCCGTGGCCACCAGGTCAGCAAAAGTTTTTTAAATAAATCTTTGTGCTCTTTTTCCCTTCTTCCTTTAGTGATTTTCTCTTGCTGGAAATGGTTCGGCTGCAGCCTGCACTGTTTGCCCACATGTGCAAGCTCTCCTCCGGGGTGGGACGGGGGGGTTTTGGGGGGTGGGGGGGGGTTTGGGTCACGCCGACCTTTTCCCCCGTCGGGTGCGTGCTATTGCGCTGGGGGTGCGCGTGACCCCATTCTGCCAGCCCCCGACCCGGGCTCCCCGGGGAGGATCATTCAGGTTCACGGAGCGAAAACTGGGCTTCTAGTCAGAGGCCCGTGGTCCCCGTGTGGCTTGGGGTTGCCGCCACACTAAAGATGAGTTATTATCAGCGAACGGAACAGGGAAATGAGTCACAGCACAGGACTTCACTGAAAGGCTCGCAACGTTGAACAGGACGCGAAGGGAGAACAGCATCAAGGCCCACATACAACAGAGGTGTCCAGACTCTCGACCCCCGGGGGGGGGGGGGGAGCAGCCGTTCATTCCAGTGGTACCTGGACTGGTATCGCACCTCATTGGCTTGCAGATTCATCAGAACCATCCTAGCTAGCTGTCTCACGCCGTCGTGTTCCGTTTCCCTAAAAATAACCAATAAACAGAATCTGGTGAAGTAACTACGGGAGACGGGGACGAGCGTAAATCTGTCCCGTTCGGGAATGGGGAATGCGCTTCGCGGTCACGCTGGATAGCGTTCCGTGTCATTTCCTCGTCCCTCTTGTTTGTTTCCCCTTTGCCCCGCCGTCAGTCTGCAGCGCTGTGGGATAGTCCTCTCTCGCGACGCGACGGTGGATACAGTGGACGGCAGGGGAGGGAGAATGGGTGTGGGGCGCCTGTCTGTGTTTGCCTGTGCGCGTGGGTGTTTTCTCCATGGAGCACCCGCAAGTGTTTTGCAACACACCGCGTTCTGGCACGTAACCGGTGCACATTCTGGCGAGGCCTCAGAAAGGCCTGAACGGTGCGTTTACCGGAGGATTTAGCGGCAGACAGAAGGGTGACTGTCGACAGTGTGTGGGTGAAGGGATGTGGCCAGCCCTGAGTTTCAGGAGATTGTGGTTCTCTGTTTACTCCTGGCTTGGAAAGAGGTGTATCTATGTATCATTTTCACACACACAGACACACACAAACGCAGGCACACACACACACTCACACACACTCACACACACACATGCACACACACACTCACAAACACACACACACACACAAACGCACAGACACACACACACACTCACACACACAAGCTCTGGAATTCTGCTGAACCTTGAATTAATCTCCAAGATTTAAATGAAGGTTGAATGAAAATGAATGAATGAACACACACAGACAAACTGAGACATAGGCACACAGGCACGCAGGCTTGTTTTATAGTTTTCTCTCTTTCTCTTTTGTTCATCAGAAGAGGGAGTCCTCTGCTGATTGGTGTAAGAAGCAAGTATGAGCTGTCCACAGAACAAATCCCCATCCAGTACAATAATGGTGAGTCTGCCAAAGCTATCCTTAGCCTTTCATTCGATTTCCACTTCTCAGTTTCCCATCTATCCAAATTCAGAATAAGAAGTTCCTCCTGAGATTCAACCAGCTCTCAAGGTGAGGGATCTCTCTCTCTCTCCTTGCTCTCTCTCTCTCTGTGAATTTGATCTGACTGTCCCCCCTGAATTGTTGTGTTCTCCCAGTTCTTTTTGACCTTTGACCTCTCTCCCAGCACATATCAGCAGCACAGCATGAGTCGATTAACAGCATTTGCATTTCTGAGTTACACTTTTTGCAAATGCTAACTCATTCCAGATTCCATAAACAAATAAATACAGTTAAAAGCAACCACTAATAAGTGCTAGTCCATAACGTCAATTTTTAAAATATAAATTATGTACCATCCTTTTGACTTTATAAATATATATAATATATAAAACTTACAGATTTATTTAATCATTTGGAAAGCATTCTGAATGTTTGATACACATAAGCTGAAAGCTTAAGACAGGCAGGCTTGCAGATTTCTGTATTCTATCAGGATTCACACAGTCCTGTTATGGCCCAGAGCAATCTGTCTGTCTGATATTAATGATGGATCTAGGCGTGGATAAGCCTGAGACATACATGCAGAGTCTACTGCTGTTTAACAGCACTTGAACATCTCTTGGAATGCAGTGCTCTGAACTGGCTAGTCCCTTGTCACTGGATTATATAAGAGTTACTGTCAGATCATTGCTACTGGGGCCTGTTTCAGTGGTTTAAAGTCCAAGGCAAATTCCAGTGTTAGCCCAGAGTGGAACATGAGCTTTCACTCTGCAAGCTAGCAGAGGTAACACCCAGTTATGCTTTATAATTAAATCTTTGGATTTACTGTCTGCTATTTTGTACCGTCTGCTTTGTTAACCTAAATGAATAAATAAACAGACAGACTGTAGCAGTCCTGTAGGTCTGCTGAACCCTAATTCAGCTGTGTGCTGTGCAACCTGAACAAAATGTTAAACTGATTACTTGCAATGATTTTTCATCAAGTTTATCTTGTAGACTCATGGCATGTCCACTCAATTTTC
Source organism: Anguilla anguilla (assembly GCF_013347855.1). Classification (NCBI taxonomy): domain Eukaryota; kingdom Metazoa; phylum Chordata; class Actinopteri; order Anguilliformes; family Anguillidae; genus Anguilla; species Anguilla anguilla. Next base: position 33,226,957 of record NC_049209.1, read on the forward strand.
CCTTGTCGGTAAAAAACTGAATTCACCTTTTTGTGAACAAGGATTCACAGGCCTAGGTTCAGGCTGTGAAATAAAAACCTGCCAAACATTGTATGTGAATGTGATATGACCTCCATTATTGACGTTTTTTTAATATATTTATTTTTTATTGATTTATTTCAGTGCTGAGCAGCAGTCGCTGTGTGTCCTCTGCAGTTCATTCTGTATCTTCTGTCTGTGATGTGTGCCAAGCCGAGTGGCTGTCTCTCACGTGGTTAAACGAACCAAAACAAAACGAAGAAGTGAGAGAAAACTGACCCGCGTCGTGTCTCTGCTTTCTTCTCCTCAGGTCACCACAACGATGGCGTCCAGGAGAAAAACTTCCGGAACAGGGTGGACAGCACCGGGGCCCTGCACTCTGTCAGCGCGGGCAAGGCGGTGGAGTACTACTTCGCCTCAGACGCCAGGTGAGGTCTGGGACACCGCGGGCGGGGGGGGTTCGGAAGGACCCGTGTTTCCATGGGGATGCAGCTTAATTGACCCGTTAGAACTGGCGTGGATTACATCAGTGTTCATCCTGAACTTTGACATGCTGACCTGACCAATGTTGATTGAATCCAGGCCTTTGTCTTCTACTGAAACATGGGGGGGATACTCTTTTTGCATAAATATCTGTAAAATCAAGTGAGCCAAAAAGAGCATTGAGCTATTGAGTAGTAGAATGGGAAAGACTGCCAAAGCAGACAACATGTGTGATTGAGATGTGAGTGCCCTGTCTGGGGCCCTCTGCTGGCCAGAGTCCTTACCTGCATTTAAATGCTGTAGAAAAGAAGATCTCCTAGATTTTGTCAACGGGTCTCATTAATTAGAATTTTTTTTTTTTTTTTTTTTATAATTTAAGTGATTGAACAGCATTTTTAGAGACCTCATCTGAGAGCACACCAGTGTTCTGCAGCAATGTGGTTGGAAAATGCTTCCAAAGATATGATGTAAACTTTCAATATGGCGCCATCCGTCCTCATAATCTATTTACTTGTAAATTTATGACCAGGTTACAACGGAAGACATATCCAATTTTGCTTGCATTTCCAGCTCCAGATTTCTTTTTTTTCTGAGAAGACATCTGGCCAAAACTCAGATGTTTCCCAACATTTCTGGGCAGTTATCCAGGAAAAGGAAAGCACAATCACTGCCTCTGTTTAGACCCGAAGCCCTCTGCTCTAGAAATTGAAAAAACATTTTAGTAGCCTACATATGACCCAGCACCACTGAGGGAGGGATGCTGTTGGTCTGCTTTGAGAGACGATTGCAAACTAAAACCTCACAGCCTCATCGCCCCTGTTTCATCCCTTCTATGGTGCCCTCTGCTGGTCAGAATCATTTTCTACAATTACAATTTCTACACCGGAATGCCTTACTTAACTCATTAGAACTAAATAACTGATATTCTGATACTCTCAGTATGTTCACAGTGGTTTGCTAGTGTGTGCATCTGAAAGGAGAGCCAGTATATTTGTTGTATCTGAAAATTGACCGTTTTCTTCACATCTGTCTTTAAAGTCCGTATGCTATCACCCTGGAACAGTGCCATATATCCTGATTAGTTTATTTTCCATTAAATGACATGACAGAAGTTCGCCTTTGGTAAAGGCTCTTAAAAACACACAGGACGCTGGCTCACATAAAACACAAGCCAAAGATAAAGGGTGAAACACAAACAAGACCACTTGGCAAGCAACAGAGACAGTTAAATAGATGAGCAAGAAAGATGCAAAAAAAAAAAGTACCCGACCGTAAGTTTGTTTCTTATTTTAAATGTTTATTGTAGTGGGAATGAAGGGTTTTTTATACACATTCTTTTTGGCCTGTGGGACTTTGAAGTGGCATCCCAGTGGAGTCATTTAGACTTTAGTGTTCCAGCTAGTTTATTACCTTAACTATAACTTACACAACCCATTTTATTTGTTGTGATAGATCCCGTATTACATTTCTGTGACATCCATTCTACCTCTGCCCCAGGCCAGCCCGTGGAGGATGGGCTCTCCCTCTATAGCCATGTTCCTCCTGAGATTTCTTCCCATCAGGGAGTTTTTTCTCACCAGCGTTTGATGGTTTTTATCAAACGCTGGTTTTTACCTCATGTGCTTGCTATTTGGAGATTCAGGCCTGGCCTGGTCTTTTCCGTTACTCCGTAAAGCGTCTTTGTGACAGTTTTCTCTAAAAAGCCCTACAGCAATAAAATAGATTTCACCTGATTTGATGTGGTTGAAAAGAGTTGTGAAGGGGGGTATGAGGGCTCAGCCTTTTCTCTGACCGACTGGGTATAGAGTTCCGATGTTTTTATCTGGGCGGTTTTATTTTGGCTGCCTGATTGACGATCCTTGTAGGATTTGTTCCGACCCTTGCCTAGGTGGGTAAGAAATCACCTAAAATAGTGACTATTAAGTGAAGGGGGGGTATGCTGTGAGTGACAGAGTGACCTATAACCTCACTGCCTCCTCTTCCTCCTCTCCTCCCGCTTGGCAGCGCCATCATCGAGCACACCAACAAGGTGATCTACCTGGAGGACGACGACATCGCGGCCGTGGCCGAGGGCAAGCTGTCGGTCCACCGGGCGAGCCGCAGTGCCGGAGAGGACCCCGTCCGCGCCATACAGACCCTGCAGATGGAGCTGCAGGAGATCATGAAAGGTCAGAGGTCAGGGGTCATCCGAGGGTCGACCCGCCTCCTGTATCCCTTATACCTTCTCTTGTTTCACAGTGACAGTGGGATCCAGCTCAAAACGGGAGTTACTGGTGCTGCGTCTCAGTTTATGAACGTTCATGAAAAGGCATTCCCCAGGACAGAATATTCGTTGCCATAGTATCGTCCTTGGCCATGCCCCCTCATGAATATCCATAAGATTCAACACGTTGGAAGATGATAGCGTCAATGGTAGATGGAATGTTCAGTGACTAGAACAATGGAGCTGAGTATCTTATTGAAATATGGAATCTGTGTCCACGAGACTCTCCAGAGGTGACAGATTCACGTTTTATTATGTAAACATGTGTGACAGGGAGATGTTTTTTAAAGTTTTAAAGTGCAGGAAAGCAAATGATTTAACTTGATTGTTCAAAACTCTTAAAGGTCATAGAAAAGCACATACATTCAAAAGTATCAAGGATAAATACACAGATTTCCAAATACACATTTCCATTGATGTGCTATAATTAGAGATTCGCTGAGAAAAGAGATCCCTACTTAGCACTCATGGGTCACCAGCCCCTGTTAACCGAGCCCGGGAACAAGAGCCAGCCTTGCAGCAGTTTCCTATAAAACTGGGCTTATAGCAGGAAACTGCTGTCTTGTATCTGCCCACCCATTTCCTGCCTGTCCGACTGGCTGTAGTGATAGGGTAGAGGAACCTCAGCATGGTGCTGGGTCCACCCTGCCTGGCAAACAGGCTCCTCCTCCACATGAGCTCATAGTTATTGGGTGGGCAGATACAAGTGTATATTCACTTTTCAGCAGCTCTTTGTAAGTGTATTATCTTCCACAAATTTATTTACAGAATTAAAGCACAACAGCAATTTAATGTGTACCACTTTGATTTTTTGCTAGATTGAATTAAAGCCATCTTCTCATCTCTAGCTAGTAATGGTCACAAATAACTTCTGCCAGAGAGTTTTCATTTCATTTCTCATAGGACAAGTCGTAGTAATTTTCTTTTAACGACTCCAGCCCACTGGAACACATGGTACTCACTGAAGCCCACATTTGCATAAAGCTACAAAATGTAGATGGATGTGAATATGCAAATGCATACACACTGAGTTTGCTTTGCTGTCAGACGCTAACCTTTGCTTTGCTTCCATTGCAGGGAACTTCAAGGCTTTCATGCAGAAGGAGATCTTCGAGCAGCCAGAATCCGTCTACAACACCATGAGAGGCCGGATCTGCTTCGACACCAACACAGGTAGCGACCGCACGCGGCACGTCACCTCTCTGTGGGGACTGGCCCTTCCCCTCCACACCCTCAGAGACACCCACACAAACAAGCTGAGTCTGGGTGAAAGAATTACAGCGACGGTTGGGCAACATGAGGAGGAGATGCTGTAGATATCTGTATTCACAGGCACCAGGGAGGGTTTGAAAGCATATCAATGACTCATCACCTCTATTGTTATTAATGTGGAAAAATGCAGTAATGCAGTTCTCTGGAGAGGTGTATTTGAGTACATTGTGGCATAGCTTACACAAAAATAAACTGAATGTGAAACAGTATGTGACAGCCACCTGTATTTCAGATGAATCACCTTGGTTATTAGGTATGTTACTTTGAAAACTATGGCCCTTCCCTTGAAGCTGTCTCACTGTAACATCTTAACACTGGAATTCAGAGGAATGGAATATCTTTCCTAAGCAAGAGTATCTGGTAGAGCAGTGATCTTCATTCTTGGTCCTGGAGATCTGCAGGGTCTGCTGGTTTTTGTTTTCGCCTTAACATCAGCAACCAATTCAGACACGAGAAACCAAGTGAGATGGGTTGACTGTGCAATTGACTGCTTTCATTGGTCAGTTAAGTACCGGCAGACCCTGTATCCTGCCAGGACCAGGAATGAAGATCACTGCGGTAGACCATTCTAAACCTAAGGGTGAGAATGTAGGCTCTCTCCCCTGACGTCTCTGGTCTTGTGTCTGTCCCTAGTGGTTCTGGGTGGGCTGAAGGACCATCTGAAGGAGATCAAACGCTGCCGGCGCCTCATCGTGATTGGCTGTGGGACGAGCTTTCACGCGGCTGTGGCGGTAAGCGAGCGGGGAGGGGTTGTGTGTGTGTGTGTGTGCGTGTATGTGTGTGTGTGTGTAGTGTAATTGAATGTTGACATTGACTGAATGGCCTGTGTGTAGGAGGGCTAAACCTACTTTCATTGATTGATGGCAAAGCAAGGCTAGCTCAATGATGGCATGCTATCCCAAAAGCACACTGTCTGAAGAGTTCCAGCATTGTGCCATTTCTTGATTTTGAACGTTTTATTATCCTTTTGACCATATGCGTATCCACTCTAAATTAAATCACAGAGATGTTCAAACTCATAATAATTCCAATATACTTGTAAATCATCAATAATACGAATAATACTCCCCTTGCCATGCATTCCAGCTGCATAGTGTTGATTGTGCCAATAAGCAGCGATAAAGACTTAGCGTGATGCTAACCGCTCTGCTCCACCCTCAGACCAGGCAAATCCTGGAGGAGCTGACAGAGCTGCCGGTTATGGTGGAGCTGGCCAGCGACTTCCTGGATCGCATCACCCCAGTCTTCAGGGATGACGTCTGTTTCTTCATCAGCCAATCAGGTACGAGGGGGGCGTGGCCGTCGGTTGCAGGCTGTAAAATGAGGAGGGGAAGACACGCTGTCTGCAGTATTTCGGCACACTGTGGCCTTGTTTGTATGGCAGTATCCATTTGAATACGTTCCCTTTTATGACAACCCTTATGAACAGAGCATGTTTTCTGCTTATGAACGATGAAGGTCATAAATATTATAGCCATGAAAGCATAAATATCTGTGATTATTTCCTCAATGAGTTTCCTTATTTCGGGAAGTCTATATTCTGCATGTTATCAAACTCACACAACTCATGCAATTTAAATTATGTCCGGAATCAGCAGTGCCCTACCAGGGATTCAAACCGGCAAACCTCTGGTTACAGGACTACCTGTACCGTACCATTACTCACCAGTGCTGGAGCAGGCAGTGCCATTAAAGAGACTGGGCACTGGGCATGGCTACGGTCAATTTCGCATTACCCTGCTAGCGTTAGCTCGGCCGTGAAGATGTTGCTACAGTAACTGTCTCCTCCCCTCAGGCGAAACTGCGGACACGCTGATGGCACTGCGGTACTGTAAGGACCGAGGGGCGCTGACCGTGGGCGTGACCAACACCGTGGGCAGCTCCATCTCCCGGGAGACAGACTGCGGGGTCCACATCAACGCTGGGCCCGAGATTGGCGTGGCCAGCACCAAGGTACCCGGACCCCACCCGTAACCTTTCGGTTACAAACCCGGCACCACAACACCTTGTGAATCGCCTTCACCAGTTAATAACAGTGTTCCCCTGTTTGAGTGCAGCAGGAGGTGTCTGATGAACCAGTGCCATAAGAGTGTGTGTGTATTATTATTGTGTGTGTGTGCATGTCCGAGAGAGTATGTATGTGTGCGTGTATTTATGCATGTGTACTGTGTGTGTGTGCTGTGTGTATGTGTATATCTGTGTGTGTATGTGTGTGTGCACTGTGTGTGTGCTGAGTGTATGTGTGTATATCTGTGTGGATGTGTGTGTATACTGTGTGTATGTGTGTATATCAGTGTGTGTGTGTATGTATGTGTATGTATGCCTGTGTGTGTATGTGTGTGTGTACTTTGTGTGTGTGTGTGTGTATGTATGTATGTGTGTGTGTACTGTGTGTGTGTGTGTGTGTGTATGTGTGTGTGTACTGTGTGTGTGTGTGTGTGTGTGTGTGCGTGTGTGTACTGTGTGTGTGTGTGTGTGTGTGTGTGCGTGTGTGTATGTGTGTGTATGTATGTCTGTGCGTATCTCTGTTCTGACAGCTGTGCTGCTATCCCCAGGCATACACCAGTCAGTTTGTGGCCCTCATCATGTTTGGGCTGATGATGAGTGAGGACAGGATCTCCCTGCAGAAGAGGAGACTGGAGATCATCAACGGCCTCCGGACCCTACCAGGTAAGACCTGCCACCCCTCTCCTTACCCCCAGTTCTGCCCTGCTCTAGTGTACCTCCAAATCTCCCTCTCCTTACCCCCAGTTCTACCCTGCTCTAGTGTACCTCCAAATCTCCCTCTCCATGCCCCCAAAAACTACCCTCCCACAGTGTACCTCCAGATCCCCCCATCAGACCCCCAAACTTACCCCCAAAACCCAACCTTGTCTCAGAAAGGCCATTGGTAAGGAGACTTTTTGTCACTAAGATGCAAAGTTTTTGTAGATCCCCAACTGGGGCCCTTCAATTTTCTTCCAAAGCATCAGCCTCTATGCATGGGACACTTCTGTCCTTCACCACATAGCTTTAGCACTGTTCCATTGGTTTTAAACTTTGACCTAATAGTGGACAGTGGGAGATTTAATTTTTTACTTTATTTGCTTGTGAAACCCTCTCCTGTCTTGTGAAGGTCAAACTTTTTTTTGCCTTTTTTTTTTTTTTTAGTTAAAAATATTTTTGTTACATACTTTTTTCCTCAGACATGATCAAGAAGGTGCTGTCGCTGGATAATACTATCAAGAGCATTGCAGACGAGCTCTACCAGCAGAGGTCTCTACTGGTCATGGGCCGTGGCTACAATTACGCCACCTGCCTAGAGGGGGCGCTGGTGAGTCTCATTTTAATTTTATCTGGACCCTTACTTTCTGACCCCTGGACTTTCCACCTCTGTTGAGGTAGTACACACGCTCAGAGAGTAACACAGTTGGGCTGATTGCTGATTAGTCCTTTAGAAAATAAAGGAGATCACATACTTGCACTCGGAGGGCTGATTGTTGATTGGTCGTTTTGAACAGAAAATAAAGGAGATCACGTACTTGCACTCAGAGGGCTGATTGTTGATTGGTCGTTTTGAACAGAAAATAAAGGAGATCACCTACATGCACTCGGAGGGGATCTTGGCGGGGGAGCTGAAGCACGGTCCCCTGGCTCTGATCGATAAGCACATGCCCGTCATCATGGTCCTCATGCGGGACGCCTGCTACACCAAGTGCCAGAACGCCCTGCAGCAGGTCACCGCCAGACAGGTGAGCCACACCCTGCTTACACACACACACACACACACACACACACACAGACACACATGCATACACACACACGTGCACATACACATACACATACACACACACACACACACACACACAGACACACATGCATACACACACACGTGCACATACACATACACACACTCACATATGCACACGCACATGTACACACACACACAGACACACATGCATACACACACACGTGCACATACACATACACACACACACATTCACATATGCACACGCACATGTACACACAAACACACACACAGACACACATGCATACACACACACACATTCACATATGCACATGCACATGTACACACAAACACACACACATTCACATATGCATACACGCACATGCGCACATACACACACACACACATACGCATTCACATATGCACACGCACGTGCACACACAAATGCATGCGCACACACAAACACACACACAAATGCGCATACATGTACACACAAACACACACATGTGCATACACACACGCACATTTGTATACTATACGCACATGCGCATACACACACAGAGTTGAAACAGCTGAAAGTTGAAATAGAAAGTAAGAATAGGACACTGACCCTGAATCAGATCACACGTGGCCCGGGGCTGACCGCACACGTTCCTCCTCTCGCTCTTTCAGGGCCGGCCCATAATCGTGTGTTGCGAGGACGACGCGGAAGCCCTGAAGAACGCCTATAAGACCATAGAGCTGCCGCAGACAGTGGACTGCCTGCAGGGCATCCTGAGCGTGATCCCTCTTCAGCTCCTGTCCTTCCACCTGGCCGTGCTGCGGGGATACGACGTACGTTACGCCGCGTTACGCTACATAGGATACGGCACAGTGCGCGTTACGCTACGCTAGGATACGGCATGTTACAGAGCATGATGTAACACTGCAGTGCGTTGAATTCTATATTACTTTACTTAATGTCCTCGTGGAAATGAGTGCGTCTTTTTAAATGTGGTTTTTCTTTTTGGGACTTGCAGGTGGACTGCCCCAGAAACCTTGCTAAATCTGTGACTGTGGAGTAACTTCCGGAAGGAACACTGCAAGCTGTTGAAGCTGGTGAAAGGGAGATACCAAGAGGCCTTTATATTTTAGTGCAATCATGTGTGTTGTGTGTGTGTGTGTATGAGAGAGGGAGAGAGAGAGAGAGAGAGAGAGAGGTGTGAGGGAGAGAAAAGGAGAGGGGGAGAGAGAGAGTGAGAGAGAAAGAGAGAGAGTGAGGCCTATGCGTGTAGTACAAGACTCAGAAGACCAATTTCCACACTCCTGGTGTGTCCAGGAGTGCTTTACATAGTATTGTTGGAGACTCATTCATCTCAGTTAAGGTGAAGAAAACTCTGAACTATGCAGTAGAAATCTCCACAATGTGCCACAGACGAGAGTCTGCTTCCAGCCCCATGCCGAGCCTGACACTGCGCACATCGCTCATGTTTACCCAGTGTTATTGAAGTGATTACTACTGTGCAATATTTACTACAAGCGGGACCAGAAAGCTGTCGTTTTTGTCGGGGCAGAGGGAGTTTAAATTTCTGTTGAGTGCTTCAGAAAGGCAGATTGTGACAGCTCCAAGGTGCACCTGGCTCTTTAAAAGCCAGAGGAAGACTCGAGCCTACATAAACACTGAATGGGAATGCGGCATTTGGGAACATTTAAGGGGAATGTTTGGGAACTCTGAAGGGGAATATTAGGGAATATGAAGGGGGATGTTTGGGAAACTTGGAAGGATTGTGTTTCCTTCCATTTTTATTAAGCAGAAGTTTGTAACTCTACTGTTATATGTATGAGTCCACCATTTTGTGCCTGAAGGCATGACCTTTGACCTTGTGAAACAGGTTACTGCCAACACCCTGTGCTTTGGTCTGACTACGCATCCAGGGACAGGGAAAGGAAGGCGCAAGTCTCCCTGCACAGTGTCAGTATATGTACCGCACATCCCAAAAATTTGTATCATTTGACTGAGTTTAATATCAACTGCTCCTCCTTTGAATAATGTTTTTCCCTCTTATTCAAATGAGGACAGTCAAACATACATTTAAGTGTCTTACGGTTCAACCATATTCTATTGTAATGTTTCAGATTATTTATGACTTTTATTTTTCAGGAAAAGAGGTGTAACTTATTTTTCCATCCTTGCTTGAATCAAAAGTGTTTTTTTTTTGTTTGTTTTTTTTTTTGCATGTAGCAATATTTATTGTCGTATTCTTTGTCAATATTCCATTCCAGCTTCTAAAAACTTTGGATAGCCAGTTACGGTTCTCTTCCGGATTAAAATCAAATGCCTTTAAAACAATAATTCATATGTTTTATTCAGACGGGGATCCTTGTAGATTGGTGAATGTAAAAATGTGATAAATGAAAATTGATTGTGATATACTTTAATATCTGCTGTGTCGTTTTTTGACTCTTAAGTTACATGTTCCTTTTTTTCAACAGCATTATTCCGAGGTCTACACACCAGACTATATTCTGAGGTCTTTTCACGCCAGACTATACTTTGTACAACTCCATTTTGTTTACTATTCCGCATTTAACTGATGCTCATATCCAGAGCAATGTACGCACAGATACTGCCTATACAGCAAACTGCTTACTGTAGCAGTTCAGGTTAAGTACCTTCCTCAAGGGGACAATGGCAGTGCCCCAATTGGGAATCGAACTCAGTCTTTGAGTTAGAAACCCACACTGTATACATATGTAGTGAGGGTACATACTGTACACTGAGTTTAGGATTGCAGTCTCATTGCGCAGTAAGATTATGCTTAGTCCTCTGATTCAGTACCCCTTATCAGATGTAACCCATTGCACATAGACATAAGCCTTTTTTCCCCACTTTCGTTTGAATTGTCATACCACAATTGATGGAATATGGGCAAAACAAGACCCAGTCTTTTTTATGGCCAAGGTTAAGGGAAGTCTCCTTGACCAAATTAAAATTCCCAGACTAGCAGCTGAAAACATGTTACGAATATAAATTATGAAAAAAAATATATAATTTTGACACAGACAGCCAGCTGCACCAGCATAAGTACAGACCTAAATCTACAGTGCCGTTTAAGGTGTAAGATCACAAATACATGATTGGAATGTTCTTAACTGAACATTCTAACATTGATGTAACAATCAGAACTGGAGTTCTAGAACACTGACTTAACATTTAGAAAAAACATCTTAAAAAACCATACTCTTCAAAGGGTTAAACCACAGAACCCTCTAAAAACTGAAATGGTTCCCAAATGTGAAATGCAATTTTAGAATTGGAAAGAGTTCTGGTTCTAACACATTTGACTGTTCCAAACCTGGGTCTAAAGCTCGAAGGTAAAATAGAACAGGTCAAATAACTGGTAGGAATCTCAAAGCCTGCTGCTTTGAGACACCATTGACAGCTTCCTTCTCTCATTATTGGCCAAATCACTGTGTTGAATTTAGCAAGACACGAACAGAATTTGGCCTTATCGTTCAAGAGTGAGAAGACATTCAAAGTAAAGTTCTGAGAAGCAATGGAATTATTAGAACATTATCCAATGTAGAGCAAAACATACCACCTATTAAAGAAAACGTATGATTTGTAAAACTAGTTCTTTAAAAAAAGAAAAAAAAACTAGGGCAACCTTCAAGACTTGTAGAACAGCGCAGCCCTCTTCCCCAACAGCACTAAATTACTTAACATTAATATGACCATGTAAACTTACACCTGCAATGTAAGAGAAGAAACTTTTTACCTCTGCGCTTTTTTTTCGATTGACACGGCGACTGCGTGATTACGTCACTCACGTTTACAGTCGGCCGTCGAATTGTTGTGAGCAGCCCTCCGCTCGAGTCGTATCATTGACTGGAGTTCGGGAATTTTACCAATCCAACTCCACGGAAACCTTGCTCCCACTTCCCACTGCAGACGGCAAAGTAGCCTGTTCGTCATTTCTCTCGCTTTACCCGCGGCGCTGCGTGAATGTTGAAACGGCAAGCGGCTACTCTTCCGCGGCAGTGCATGGGAGCGATCTGGAGAAACGAAGAAAAGAAGGTAGGTGTCATGAAATTTAGTCCGCCTGTCCGCTTGCAGGGCTCCCTGTAATCCTACAAAAATAAAGTGATGAAACTGGGGCTTTGATTCTGGTCCGTAATTTCGGAAACATTACTGCAGCAACGGGCAGATAACCACATGACTGAAAGGACAACATTTTGTATGTCAGTGTGAAAAAATACCCAAAGTCATCATTTGAGCTTTGGCCTCTTGCAGTACTGACGGCATAGGACAGTAATCGCGGGTGAGACATGGCATGATATCGATGAACCGGTGTACAGTGAATTGTGCTTTACTGGTTGGAACTGGTATAGTTGAGTTTTAAGAGCGAACAAGTCATATTTAGACCTTCCGTAATACCTATTGCGACCGAAAGTATCAAATAACCACAGCCCTATTAAACTGGGATGTGTCCTGTTTGGAAATTAGGGGGCTTGTAAAATCTGCTTGAAGCAGAGTTCTGCCGGTTGTTGTTCAAAGCAAACGAATGACGTACGTAATGTATGAAGTACTGCACATCTGAAATGATCTCGTACGTGAACCGTGGAGCGAAGAGAAGCGGGACACATTATAGCTACCTGGCTATTTATGTGTGTGTCTGTGTGTGGGTGTGCGTGCGTGTGTGAGCGGACTGAGGCACGCCCAGAATAGCATATTAACCATTTGTACGCATATGAATGACCAATTGGCCATGTATGCCTGTCTTATTAATTGCAATACTAAATTCAGCACCTATTCTTTTGCAAAATAAATATTCCAGGTGCACGCAGTTCAATATATTATGGTATTCAGACAATTTCTTTGTTGTTGTTTTGGCTTGGTACTCCAGCTCATTGGATTTGAAATGAAACAATGACTAATGACTATCTGAAATCCAGAATTACAAGCTCTTTATACATTGTCCACACATTTTAGGGGACCAAAAGTAATTGTACAAATTAACATTATCTTAAATTAAGTTGTCATATTTATAACTTGCATTTAAATTCTGTGCATCCGATGACTGGCTTAATTCTGTGACCCTTATCACTAGGCGCCAGGTCTGTACTGCAGCCATGTTCAGCTCCCGTTTGTTTTTGGGGCTTTTTGCCTTCAGCCTTGTCTTCAGGAAATTGAATTGGAGATGTTCAGTTGGGTTCAGGTCAGGTGATTGACTTGGCCAATCAAGAACATTCCACTGTTTGTATACTATAATATAGCCTACAGTACAATAGAACAACCTTGGGTGTAATTTGATATCTCATAAAAAACACGTTTTCAACGTACAAAAATGCCAAGTTACTCACACATACAAGACATAGGCTACATCGTCTATAACTCATTCATTAAGACTGCCAAAATCCAGGCCTGCCATTAAAAGTATTGATATCAAAATGACGCTAAGTTACGGTACTACAAACAATATAGGCTATCTTGCTTCGCCAAAATTAAATAAGATGTATTCCAAAGCAATGCTACCCAATATTTCCTCAATTCTTTCAAGTCACTTGGCCCTGTGTTTTGTAATCTTACCATTTTACAATGTCATGCAAACTTTGTGTCAGATCAAAGTGTCAAATATTTCGAATTGCCTCGTGGAACACATTGAAATGAATGTGGAAAACTGCTGGTCAGTAACTACAGGAAGCATATTTCTTCAGAAAACATATGTTTATACTTGCTTCTGAACTGAATTTCAGTAAATGTACAAGTGATTGTATATTTCCTACGTACAATAAATACTGCGTGTAAAATACATATTGTACATACATACATAGACAACTTCTTTATCCCCATGGGGACATCTCCCTGGCAGCATGTTACATTCACATTTACGAACAGACATTTATACCAAGAAACATACAATCATCCACGCAACAGAAAGGCTGGGCAGCGAAATCCATACATACTAATACAAATTGGACATATAGATGCCTATTCAGTCAATCTTGACTGTGAGAAACCCATCCACACATATGTTTGGCCTGTCCATGTACTGCATGCTTATACACACAGGGCCAAGTGACTTGAAAGAATTGAGGAAATATTGGGTAGCATTGCTTTGGAATACATCTTATTTAATTTTGGCAAGGCAAGATAGCCTATATTGTTTGTAGTACCGTAACTTAGCGTCATTTTGATATCAATACTTTTAATGGCAGGCCTGGATTTTGGCAGTCTGAATGAATGAGTTATAGACGGTGTATGTCTTATGTCTCGTATGTGTGAGTAACTTGGCATTATTGTACGTTGAAAACGTGTTTTTTATTATGAGAGTGAGAAATGCGAAGTGACCCTGTAAGAAACGGTTGTGGATTATGGCTAGCCTTTTGTGAATTTGTACAGTCTGATGAGCGTGTACCGTTTAGCAGTTTCGGTTTGTTATATACGTAAAACAGTGGCTGTGACAAAGGGTGCGGTGGCGTAAGTGTAAACGCATCAGAAACGCAGGTGAAATATGGCCAGTGTATGTACTCACGGATTTGACGGCCATCCAACGAGCCTTGATTGACAAAAGAATCAGCAAGCCCGTAGAATTAGAGCTTCCTAGGTCGCAACTTGTGTACCCTTCTGTCCTGCTCCGTTGTCTGTTATTTCGTGGAGATGGATTTTTAGTGTTTGTAAGGTTTATAATGCATTTTGATAGGCTTATCTGCAGGTAGGAATCCTCTTCGCTGTTTTGCTTAGCTAGAACCGGAAAACTTGATAGTGGAGAATAGGAGCATACGCATATGTCCCAGCAGGCTTTGCATATGAGAAAATAACGACAGTGTGAGATAAATTAGGAGAAATTATGAAATTGCGTAGTTGAAACAATATGTTTAAGCAGAATGGGCATGTAAGTGAAGGTTGACATGATCACAGACTATAGTGCCAAGTAGGCTAAATGAAATGACCATGAGCGAGGTTAGTTTCCTTATCGAACGGTATAGCCTATATAACAGTCTGTATAAAACATTAGTCGTTGAAGTGGAGGGTTAAGTAACGTGTGAAATGTATTGCACTTATGTGCCTTTGTCATGTTCAGTAGTAGTAGTTATAATTATGAGTGAGTCATGATTTTAAATGTAATGTTTTAATGGGGAGTTGCAGAACGTACATTCATAGTAATTGTTTGTATGTGGCTAAATAGAGAACAGGGCGAAGTAACATGAATGTAGAAACGTGGTGTTTGCTGATAAGAAGCTTTTGTACGGTAGCCCAGTGAAGAAATATAGTTAATAGAAATGGTACAGTAGTGAACTGGTGTAGCCTAACTTATTAATAAAAGGAATACATTTGCCGTCATGAAAAGGATATGGGTGGCCGTGAGTGAGTTTTGGTAAAGCAAATATATGCGTAAGAAAACGTTAGTGTAAAAGAGGAAATTATCTGCCTGAGGGCGAGGCGGGATTCAATCCTTCAACCGGAGGTTTACCAGTCTGTGACTTTGTTAGTGCAGCACCATGACATAGCTATGCAATGCGTGAAATATCATTAGCAAACCTGTCCGTGGTTTTAAAGAAGAACACAGGCCAGTAAGCACAGAAGAGCTCCCGTTGAATCCATATGGCTTTGCAATATTGTAGCCGGTTAATAACTGAATGTGCAGACGGTACGTCATAATGCAGTGTATACGTTCGGTGAACGGCGGGGAGATATGGTGCAAAAGCAATAATTGAGAAGTAGTAGACAATTATTAGTGAGGGTAAAAGCAGGTTGAAGAAACGTGTTTCTAGCTGGGCTTGAACTTAGGACCTCATGTTCCCATGGCTGTAACCTTGCCCACGAGGCCACAGGCAGACTAGCTGTTTAAACTGGAACTGTTTCAGTATTTTGCGTGTGTATGCAAGTTTTTGATTGGGTCGTGTAGGTGAAGTTTTGGCTGGTGTCAGTAAAATGTCCAATGGGGAGACATGTTGTTAGTGGGATAGGTGGCAGGAAAAATAAGAATTAGAAGAAGAAGAAAGAGAAGAAGAAGAAGGAGAAAACGCAAAATCCCCTTAGTTTGGGGCTTTATTGTGTGGACATGTGAAGTTGTTTATGAAATCTGTCTGTTGAAATGGGGTCAGAATGTACAGAATTTAATGTTTTTAATGGCTGAGTGTCTGTGGCTGTTGTGGTTATTTCTGTGGGGAACCCTGAAAAGTGCCAAACTCTCGGTGCTGTATAGGTATGGGGCATGCCCCCGCCAAGGTGTAACTTGGCGGGATGGCATACCTGCCATCCCAATCCCAATCTAGGTCTGCTTCTAGAGTCAGAATAGATGTAAAGCTGTAAACCTCTGAGTATTTCAGTATGCTCACAGACACAAAGGCACGTTATTTAGACACTTGGGTGTATATAACCTATACCATATACTGTGCTGAGCTGAGTTTAGGCCATTTTGCATTTTTTCTCCTTTTTTGCATTGCATATTTAAATGCAAACCTGTGGGTCAATTAGAATGAAGCAAAATGAGTCCCAGCAACCAATGGGATTTAGTCCTGGAAAAAGTGTGGATCACCGCACTTTGATACAGAAATGTTTGGAAACCTCCCTGGTGTAGCCTAATTTCTGAAGTTTTGATGAGCCAGTATGGACACCCAGTAGCTACAAGTTTGTGAATCAATTTGTTACATGTATATTACAAGTTTGTGAATCAATTATGTATATATGATACTAAAACTAGTATTAGCATTATTAAATTTAAATGTATACTCACACACACACACACACACACACACATATATATATATATATATAGGCTATATATATGTGTGTATGTGTGATGTGTATACATGTAAATTTAATAATGCTAATACTAGTTTTAGATCTTACACATCAAAGTAGGGAAATGCAAAATTTTCTCTGGACTTTTACACGGTCTATGTATATTTCACATAGTTTGTGCATATTGCTATTCTTTTGAATATTGATGTGCATATTTTGAATTCTGCTTGTGTGCTTCCAAACCTTGGCCACAGTATGTTGAAATGAGTACAGGTGTGGATATCATACATATGGCCCACTCAGTCCTGCTCTTAGTCCAGGCTCTGATCATCTCTCATCTGGTCTACTGCAACTAAGTCCATTCTGGCCTCCCTGCCTCCACGATCAGACCTCTGCAGCTCATCCAGAATGCTGCTGCTTGCCTGATCTGTGACCTCCCTGAATTCAGCCATGTCTCTCTCCTTCTCATCTCCCTCCACTGGCCTCCCACTCCCTCCCATATCTGCTCACATCGAATTCAGAACCTTGGGGCTAGCCTACACTGCTACCTCTGAGTGTCTGTCTCCCCCCGTGTACCTGCACTCCCAGCCAGGTCACGTCTCCTTGTCTGTTCGCCCCCGCCCACCCCCCCCCCCCCCTTGGTGGTGGATTGAGCTTCCCGCTGCATTCAGAACAGCAGAGACCCTGCCCATGTTCTGACACATACTAAAGACTCTCCTCTTCTAACCATGGTTCCCCTTACCCTCTCTAGATAACCTTATTTTTTTCCTTCCTTTGTATTTTCCTTTGAATAATGTTAGAGTTATGAATATGTAAAAGATAGGCTGTCTATCCTGTAGTACTTTATTTAGTTACAATACAAATTGTTTTTAGTTAGATTAACATTACACTTATTGATTATTAATGGGCCTCTGTGCCTTCTTAATGGTATCGCATTTTTTGTCTTCCTGTGAGTCACTCTGATCTTTACTTCTCTACGTCTCTCTTGACAAGAGCGTCTGCTAAATGATTATAATATTACCTAATTTACATTGCATTTTTTGTATGAACATCCAATTTTATCCAGAATCTATTAAATTACTCTTATTGCAGATGCACACTGATGCCAGATACTTGCGTATTCACTTTTGTGATATACATTTTGTGTGTGTATAGGACTGTGAAAATGTGTGGAAGCCTGTTTGTTTGAACTGGGAAAACCTGCTGGGAAGTGTAGTTATTCAGGACACATAAGAGGCAGAGCAGGGGAATCATTGCTTTTTTTTCTGGTCACAAAAGCTTGTGGAGAAGGATTTTCCAGCAGCGGATATAATTAATTATGAAATGTGCTGATACAGCAGTTTCCCTGGTGATGCAGTTTCCACGGATACTGCAGAGTGTGTTTCTTTGATTAGCCCGACTGTGCAAGCGGAAGGTATCGATGTGTTCTTCTCATTAATTTAGGACCGGGCGGGAAGTCTGACCCTGAGTTCACATTAAACATGCAAGAGCGGAGGAAGTCATTGTTTTTCAGTAGAGGCTCACGCAACTAAACCCCCCCCCCCCCACTGTCTGCAGATCTTGGAGGTGTGCAGTGTGGTGCAGAGTTGCAAAAATCAACTTTAAGTCTCATTCAAACCCTGCACCTGTCACATGACTGCAGAAAACCAATTAGGTAGCAGTGCGGAGGTTCCTGAGGGTATTCCACAAGTTTTCAGAAAAACCCTTCTCCACCTTGAAGGAAAAGCTGAAATCTGCATGTGAACTTCTTGGAACTATATCGGCTAAGCACCTCAGTTCATAAAAATTGGAGTGAGAGGTAGATTTCTTTCACTGATTTGACCTTGTAAACAAACCAGAGGCACAAGAGATAGATTTTTTATTTTGTAATTTTTAAACCGGAAAATGGTAAAAATTTTGTTACATGTACTGTAACATCTTATTTTTAAGCACAAGAGCTGGAGGTCTTAACACTGCCAGCCATTCTGCCCATGCTCATTTCTGATTGGCTAGACACTAAACATACACAGCACTGATCAGTTAAAATGTAAGTCGCTGAGCTGCTGGTTGGCTCACTGGGTTAAGGCACCATGCTCTGGGGCCCCAGGACCGAACATGAGAACCACTCACCTAGCTCTATTCTGTGGTGCTCTATTTTCCATAGGATGTTTACCTTTCTTTGGAGATAAAATGAATGAATATATCACAATTATTTACCTTGATAGGATGGATATAAACATATTGTTTGTGCAGTACCATCTGAAGTGTGTGTTCCACCAGCCCTCTTTCCACCCCTCCAGGGAGAGACCGGGGATGAAAAAGTCAAACCTGGCGCCGGTCCGTGCGCAGCTTTGCGATAACCCGAGCGCCAGGCTGCCCTGGTCGCGGCTGCGTTCGCTTGCGCTAGCTAGCTAGCGCGGGGGTACTTTCCTGTCCTCGTAAATGCGCTTCCTTTCCTCAGCAAGTGTTTTCTTTTCGTCCTTACTTCTTATCTTGACATTGGGCCCGGGGGAGAAGGTGGCCGCTTTTTTTCCTCCTCCTCCTCCGAGATGAATGGGTGTTGACACGGAGGCCCCGGCCCTGCCTCAGACTCGCCGGAGCTGTGCGCCGCTGCGTAACGAGCGGCTGGAGATCCGGGCGGCGTTTCCCCGACGATAGAACTGAAGATGAAGTGCGCAAGATAAGAGCCGGAGAAGGACTGATGGGACGGCGGACGGTGGAGAGTGAGAGAAGTGGGGAAGGAGAAAGAAGGCCCAGGGAGAGGTGATGAAATGACCCCCGGTCGCCCGTGGCCTCGTATAAGACAAACGTAGGAGTGCTCGTCACACACAGTTTTTCCCGGGGTGTCGTATTTTTTGGATTCGCCCGCCGGGGTGTGGCGCTCGCGTGTCTTCGATCCCCGTTGTTTCGGGGCGCCCCCCCCCCCCCCGGCTGCCGTGGGACCCCGGCGCGGCAGCGGGCGGGTGTTTTACGGCACGGCTGCACAAGGGGGCCTTTATCGCCTGTCCCGCCGGCAGCTCACACAAATCAGGGGGGGGGGGGGGGGGGTTGGGGGGTTATCGCCATGCCGACGTAATTGGCTCCTCGTTGGCTGGCACGGCGGGGTGCGGTTTTAACGGCTCACGCCATTTCTCCCGGGGGGTGTCCTTGGTCCCCGCCCTCTCTGTGTTGCTGGGGCCCCGGGGGGGGGGCAGGGCAGGCTGTATTGAGTTTCCCTCCAGGGAATTTTTATTCCTATCAATCACAGGGGATGGGTTTAAAAGTCCTCCCATTTTTATACGTGTGTGCGTGTCTGTGCGTCTGTCTGTGTGCTGAACTTGTGTCTTGAACATTCTTAAGTTACTGTAACCTGTCCATCTGCCTCTCGCATAAGTGGTGTGATGCAAACCCCGCCCTCTCCTCTCTAGGCCTGCGTTTCATCTTTCTGTCCTCTCACATTTTTGAGTTGGATACTCTGCTTTGTGAGCCAGATTATTATTGTGGATTGGTGGGTCAGACAGTGGTGGGTGTGGAGCAGGGTGAAATTTGGGGAGGGGGGGGTGGTGACTGGTTGCTCTTTCCTGATTGATATCAGTGCCCCTGAGGGGAGGTATCCCATTCACAGTCTGGCACGGGGTGCAAATCGGCATCTGCTGTGCTGAAATTCAGTTGGCCCCTTTCCCCTGCTACCCCCCAACACCCCCCACACCCACAAGCATGTTGGCATGTTACCATGTCGGATTACTTTTAACCGTGAAGGAGAAATACCACGCCGGTGTTCCTGCCCTCTGAAGCCCGTGGAAATGCGTTTCCTGCTCAGCTTCGTTTCGTGCCGTAGCTTCGTCCTGTAAATCACGCATGTTGCAGGTCTTAAATCTGTGATGTCAGAGGCTGTCGCTTAGCCTCTTAGGGTTCAGTCAGGAGGAGTTACGAGCCCTCTGGTCATTTAGGGTGGGGGGGGGGGGGGGGGGGGGGTGGTTGGTGTGCAGAGCTGCGGCTCAGAGGGTCCAGCCCCACAGAGCCCTGCTGAAGCAGAATTTGGGAGGGGACAGGGGGGAAGAGGGGACGGGGCTCATTCGTCACCGTTCCCATCCATCTTCTCCAGCTGAAAGCCGAAGCCAGCGTGAGCCGGAGCTCTAGGGCAGTCCCACCGGGACCCCCGAAACGCCAGAGCGAGCGTTCAGCGCACACGCCCCTTCACTCAAAGACAGGAAACGCACGGTCCATTAGCGCAGTGTGCTAGCCACGTACAGAGGGGCTTTCTCCTCCTGGCCTCCGAGCTGCCTGCTGAGAGTCTACTGATAGGCGGATCTGCCCTTATATCTCGGTCTTTTCTGAGGCTCATTCCTCTTTCTGAAGCTCATTCCTCTTTCTGAAGCTCATTCTTCTTTCTGAGGCTCATTCCTCTTTCTGAGGCTCATTCCTCTTTCTGAAGCTCATTCTTCTTTCTGAAGCATATTCCTCTTTCTGAAGCTCATTCTTCTTTCTGAGGCTCATTCCTCTTTCTGAAGCATATTCCTCTTTCTGAGGCTCATTCCTCTTTCTGAGGCTCATTCCTCTTTCTGAAGCATATTCCTCTTTCTGAGGCTCATTCCTCTTTCTGAGGCTCTTTTTTCTTTCTGAAGCTCATTCCTCTTTCTGAGGCTCATTCAGGCTTTTTATATTCAGTGTTACGCTTGTGGGTGAACAATTGTCTCGTCTGGTATTCAGCCACGGGGGTCACATAGAACAGTTTAGGCTGGAGGGGGAACCGTTTAAACTGGGACAGCTGGTCCTAATATTGTCCCAGTGCTAATGGAGATACATGACTATGTTTTTCTAAACTCCAGGTCTAATTAAACCTGTGTTAAGATTGTTGGTGTTGGTCCTGGGGGTCCAGTTGAGTGACCTCTGCCCTGCACCGCTGCCCCTCTCTTTTGGGTCTCAGAGACCCTTGGTCCAGGAGCTCCCTGGGTGGGGGGTCCTCAGATAAATGGAAGTAGTTACCCTTTAAAGTGTAGTTTCTTTATGCACCAAAGTATTCAGAGAGTACATTTTGCTCTCTATGTTAATAAGCACTGAATTCTAGGTTTCTACAGTTAACCTTGCAAAAGCAGGGATTCTATATTATATATTATAAACAATCCAAAGACATGCAGGTTAGGGTATTTTGGAGGGTGTTAACAGGGTGCTGCTGTAAAAAGAGCAAGCATGTATAAATAAAATTTAATAAATTAATAAAATACTGCCATTTAATAGATACTGTCATGTAGGACAGCTTGCACATATTTGCTCATTTTTACAGTGTGTCCTTTTATACAGCTGGAAGCGTGCTGAAGCAGTTCAGGTTAAGCACTCAGCCTTGCTCAAGGGCACAATGACAGTGTCCTACCTGGCAATTGAACCTGCAACCTTCAGGTAATGAGCCTAGTTCCTTAACCGTTAAGCTACAGTGTCGCCCTAAGAACAGGCCCTTCTCAGCAACAGGGTCCGCAGCAAATCTTGGGGCCTTGAGATTGACTGACTGGGCAGTGCTGTGCTCTCTCCTTCCAGGTTTGATTGGATCGGTGGTGGCTGAGGGGGTGGGGCAATGAGCGAGGGGGAGGGGCACTTCTACAGTGTCCAGGTGGGCGACTCCACCTTCACCGTGCTGAGGCGCTACCAGCAGCTCCGCGCGATTGGCTCGGGCGCCCAGGGCATCGTCTGGTGAGCGAGCACATAAGCCACAAGCACCCCTTTTAATGCGGCATGTGAAATACCATGTTCAGCCATCTCGGCATTTCTCTGGACTCTAATGAGATCCATTTTTCTCATTATGTATGGGTAAGAGTATTGGAAGTTTCAGTTTGGTAATGAACATGTTATTGAATTTAACTTGTGTATAGATTACAAAAACATTAACAATAAATAACATTATTATTATTATTATTATTATTGTTATTATTATTACTATTATTATTATTAATAATAATATTTTAAAAAACATCCTTAAATTGGAGTTCATCCAGATAAAATGCCTTTCTCAAGGGTACAAGATCACTGCTACAATCCTATGTTCATAACTTGTATTCTGTCCTCTCCGGTGCATTGCTGCATTGCCTCTCTAGCGTTCAGTCACAGCAGAGCGTGACCCCTGTCCTTCTCCCTTCTCTCCACAGCTCGGCTCTGGACGTGGTTCTGGGCCTTCCCGTCGCGGTTAAGAAACTGAGCCGGCCCTTCCAGAACCAGACCCACGCCAAGCGGGCCTACAGGGAGCTGGTGCTGCTCAAGTGTGTGAACCATAAAAATGTGAGCTGCTCTACCCCCTCTACCCCCCTGCCCCGAAAAACATGAAGGCCCCCTTCCACTTTGCATCCTGAACCCCCTGCTGTGTGTTTCCGCTCATAATATCTCAGAATACTGTGCAAAGAGCCTAACACTGTTTCTTGTCAATTTAGCCCAATACCTATACTGCAGAGAGAGTAGGTTTGTCTTGTTAGGATTCTGTTAGGAGACTGAGAGGAAATTATTTTCTTAAACAAGGGCAGCATGGTGGTGCAGTGAGTACCGAGTTAGGCTAATTTGCTCGCAGTTATGATTGTGTGAGTGATTGGTGTGCGGGCCCTACGATGGATTGGAGTCCTCTCCAGGGTGTAGTCCTGCCTCTTGCCCACTGCTTTCTGGGATAGGCTACAGTCCCCTGCCCCCCCCCCCCCCCCCCCCTCCAACTCTGACCAGGAATAAGTGGTTTAGAAAATGGATGGAAGGATGGCTTTTATTCACCAAAGCTAGAAAAGCAAACCATTTACATTATTTACGTAATCTTACTAATGTATGGGCACATTGTCCCTGTAGGGCTGTTTATTCAAAGTACTGTGAAGTGCCCTGTGGCAGTTAATTTGGGTAATATTACTAAATGAGTCTAGACTTTATTGGTTGATTCTGTAACCTGGGAAACCCTGAATTGCACACGGTCGCGCTGACTTGCCTGTCTGTGTAACCGTAACCTGCTCCGCAGCCCCCCCCCCCCCCCCCATTAATCACCGCGCTCTCCTCTCCCTCTCGTCCAGATTATTCGGTTACTGAATGTCTTCACGCCGCAGAAGTCGCTGGAGGAGTTCCAGGACCTGTGAGTAGCTCTTGGCTGCCTGCCCCTGTCACCGATCTGCCTGTTAGTAAGGGGAGAGAGCAGTGCAGAGCTTCGGGTTTGGGGAGGGAGGGGGGTTCTGTCTGTGCGGCTGGCGTTGGTGCGGGATTTGAGGGGTTCGCCCGGTCTCCCCCCTTTTCCCCAGGTACCTGGTGATGGAGCTGATGGATGCCAGCCTGTGCCAGGTGATCCACATGGACCTGGACCACGAGAGGATGTCCTACCTGCTCTACCAGATCCTGTGTGGCATCCTGCACCTGCACTCTGTTGGGATCATCCATAGGGTCAGTATGTAGGGAGCTATCCCATAATACCATGTGTACCACCAGCAGGGTCTATGTGTGGGGAACTATCCCATAATGCCACGAGTCATCCACAGGGTTCTGTGTGGACCGGGCTGCCCCGCAACAGGGCATCAGTGGGTCCCCTAATGTCATTCATTGGCTGAGAACAGGCCAAAGCTGTGGGATACAGCATACAGCACCTTGTGCATGTGTCATTTACATGGATAAAAGTCGACTGTGACCCTGTTTCCTGCAGGACCTGAAGCCCAGTAACATTGTGGTGAAGGCCGACTGCACTCTGAAGATCCTGGACTTCGGATTGGCCAGGACTGCTTGCACTAACTTCATGATGACCCCGTACGTGGTGACCAGATACTACAGGGCTCCCGAGGTCATTCTGGGCATGAAGTACAAGGAGAATGGTGAGAGGGCCTTCACACAATGCCGTCTTCACTTTAATGGATATGTTGCTTTTATGTAGCACCTTGCAGCCCTTTGAGAAATGCGAAGTATTTTACGCGTGTGCAGGGCGGCCATTTTGGCTCAATATGTCCACACTGGCTATGGTGGAGCTTTGACAGCACGTGTGACTAGAAGTCCACAAGAGTGTTTGAATTTGGCTGTCCAGGAGTATATTCTGACCTGTGTGTGTGTGTGCATATGTGTGCACGTTCTCTGTTGTGTTCCCAGTGGACATCTGGTCTGTGGGCTGCATCATGGGAGAGATGGTGAAGGGGAGCGTCATTTTCCAGGGCACAGACCGTATCCTTCCACAGCCATATCTCTCTATCTCTCTGTTTCTCTCTTGCTCTCTCTCTTCCCTCTGCTCTCTGTTTCTCGCTCTCTCTCTCTGTTTTTAAAAAAGCCTCTTTCATTCTTAATGACAGGACTAGACAGGCTGAAAGGCCTGTTCTTGCCATCAAGCGTTCTCTCTCGCTCCATTATCCTGTCAGTCTCCCTCTCTTTGTTTCTGTGTCACTCACAATCACAAGCCGTTTGTAAGCATCCCTTTGTGTTTAATTGTTTATTCATTTCTCCCTTTGAACAAAACATTTATTCATCGACGGTCGATGACTGCTGGAGAATTTCCTCGTCCTGAACCTGTCTTATCCCTGCTGGCCTGCACGGCTGCTGTTCCTGCCCTTTAGAGTGATAGTTTAGCCAAAATGGATGTAAATGTCTTTTTTCTGAGATGATGTGTGTGTTCAGTGTGTGTGTGTGTGTGCATGTGCGAGTGTGTGTGTGTGTGTGTTTGCGTGTGTTGTGTACTATTGTGGTGTATAATTCTGGTACATCAGGGTCAATACGCTGAATAAGCGGGACAAAGACAGCGGCCCAAAGTGCGCCGCAGCGTTTCCTGTGAAACTGCATACGTTTAACAGGAAGAAGGCGGATGCAGTCCATCAGGGCACTTCCTGTCCAGCACTTCAGCACTGCTGAGTGAATGAAACGGATGTTCCCAGGATCCATCAGCTTTGCTTGCTCTGCTCTTTCCTCTGGCCTTCACAGTGAGCTCTGTGAATGCCTCATCCACCTCTGGTTTAACCGTCTTTCACAGCAGATGGATCTATCCTGGTTAGAAATAATCGCAAAAATCGAGCCATCCAGTGTTTATCATGTTGGATCTGAGTATAATGCAACTTCATGTTCTTTTGAAATATAAACCTGCTTTTCTCAAATCTAACAGTTTGAGAATTTTACTGAAAAAGTGCAGGGTGTAGTGATGTGTATTTATGTGTGTGTGCGTGTGTGTGTGTGTGTGTGACGTGCATGACACTGGTGTAGTGTGTGTGTGGGTGTGTACACGCATTGAGCAGGCAGTTTTCCTGAACCGGGCGTGTCTCAGACATTGACCAGTGGAACAAGGTGATCGAGGTGCTGGGCACTCCCTCCCTGGAGTTTATGGACCGGCTGATGGAGACCGTGAGGAACTACGTGATGAACAAGCCTCAGTTTCCCGGAGTCTGCTTCAGCGAACTCTTCCCCGACTGGGCCTTCCCCACCGAATCCGAGGAGGACAAGATAAAGAGTAGGACCAGCACACCCGGCCTTCCCTTTTCTCCTCCACCTCTGTCTGTCATCTTCTCTTCTAACCTCCCATCTTTTCCCTCCTCTCGCCCACTCCTCTTCCCTATCCTCTCATTTCTCTCTCCCTCTTTTCTTTCCTGTTCTCTTCCCCCCCCCCCCTTTTATTGTCCTGTTAAGGTGTGTGTTATATGTCAGTATTTTCTTGTTAATTAACAGATGCGTCCCCATGTTAGGGAGAGAAATGCTATTGCTGTGAGCGCTTGTGCTGTGCTGAAATCGTTGCTATCGTGTTAAATCCTGTCCTTTTGTCTCGCGGTGGAGACAGCGATGGTGACGGTTTATGACTCGGCCCTCTGTCAACTCTTCCCGCAGCTTGTCAGGCTCGAGACCTGCTGTCCAAAATGCTGGTCATCGACCCCGAAAACCGAATCTCTGTGCAGGACGCCCTTGCTCACCCCTACATCCACGTGTGGTACGATCCGGCTGAGGCGGATGCTGTGAGTGAGGCCATTCTATTGATACAGTCCAAACTGAAAGCTATCCGACAAATAATATTCGTTTTTTTATTAACTGGCAGAAGCAAACCTCTTGCTTGTTTAAATGTATTACATTCCGATCTATAGTCTTAATTTATGGAGTTTAATTGGGTGAAGTCACGTTGTTAATGAACTGGGTTTATAGCTCGGTGTTTATCGATCGGATTCTGCTGTTAGCTGTGGTCCAGTTGTACAAAGTACTTATTGTACTGTGTCGCTGATCGAAGCATTTAAATCACCCTGATTAACACTATTCTGCTATCTATTGTGCAAGTGAATAATAGTAGGCCGATCCATATTGCATTTTTAATCTGGAAGGATGTGTTGTAGCCTCCTCCACAGATCTCCGACAAGCAACTGGAGGAGAGAGAACACAGCATTGAACAGTGGAAAGGTACATCATCTGTCTTCTTCTCCAACCGTGTTATCTGTTCCATGCAAAATCAAGTCAGCTGCTGCTGCTGCACTGTGAGAGCCTTTTTGCCCTCTAGTGGTGGAAGGCTGTTACTGGCACTGACAATGAGCAAGCAAGTTTGTGAGGCATGTCTACTTCCTATCTACTACGAAAATAGAAGCCGCTAACACTGTTCAAGGAATTAATGATGAGCCATTTTTTGTGTCTTTTTTTGTTTTTGTGGCTTTGTAAGAACAGAAAAAACCTCCCCACGTGTATTTCCTTTATTTTTTTTTAGAATTGATCTATAAAGAAGTTTTAGATTGGGAGGAGAGGAACAAGAATGGCGTGATGAAGGAGGAGTCTTCCGGTAAGTATGATGCTGTAGATATAAGTGTAAACCCTAAAGCCTGAATGGAGACTGGGAATTCTGAGCCGTGTGCCTCTGTCGCCCCCTGCAGACACGGCTGTGAACAGCAGCACCACTGCCTCTCAGTCTTCCTCCACCAACGACATCTCGTCCATGTCCACGGAGCAGACCCTGGCATCGGACACCGACAGCAGCAGCACCGACGCCCTGACGGGCCCGCTGGAGTAAAGGCCCTGCCCCGTGTCCCCCTCGCACCCCCTCTCCCTCTTTACCTCTCTCTTTCTCTGCTCATCTGTCTGTTCCTGGCAGCCTCCAACCATTTACAAGGCCTTCCGGCCCCAAGATAAATAAGCAGCTTCCTGTTTTTGTTTTTTTGTTTTTTTTTTTTACTATTTTTTTATTTATTTTGCGTCCCCATTTCACAAGTCTGTTCTCATTTTACGTGTGTTTGTGTGCTCTGAATGGCCTGTTCTGTCCTGTGTGTGAGAGGGAGGGGCTGAGGAAGAGAAGGACTGAGGAAGAGCAGGGTTGCTAGGTTTATCGCTCCACGCTCACAACAGCATGGAAATATTGCAAGATATTACTGAGAAACCCCTCAACAGTAGGCCTTTTCAGTACTCTACGGTAAGCTTGAAGAGTAATCCTGTACAATAAGTCTCTACGGTCTCTACGGTAGGCCTTCACAGTAAGCCTCTACAATAAGCCACTCCAGTAAGTCTCTACATTGAGACTCTGGCCCGCAACCCCAACACCTGTATTACATACAGTAATATTCTACAGTAAGTCTCTACAGTAAAATAAGATATACTTTTATTGAAGCCTCTACAGTGGGCAGAACAACTAGCCACAGTAAAGCGGCAAAGTGGTGACGTTCTTCTCACAAAAAAAGACGCACCTAAGGGGCGGTTCCATGCTTCACTTCCTGTTTATTTTCATCACCTCAACTTCCTCATCTAATCAACTTCTGCATGTGGCTCAAAGTGACACCGGCTGTACGTCCGCTTCTTTCATACGAGGCCAGACAAGCACACTCTTGACTAGAAGACGACTGAAAAAGATCATCCCTATTCAGAGATGACTTTTACTTTTACGTGCTTCTTATTTGTATTCTTACAAATGGAGATTCCTCATCCCTCATTTCTTCTGTTGAACAAGGAAAAAATGAACAGTGTTAATGTGATCCACTGGTCTTTTATTTGGGCTTTACTGGGTGGGTGTCTTTTTAAAAGTAATAATATCGGTGTCTGTCTGTGATTGCTTCTTAGCAGAAACACTGCCACCTGACCTGAGTGTTGAGGTGCATGTATTGTACACAAGTACATATCAGTTTATTTTACAAAGGAAACAATGGTCCAGTATGAAAAAATCTGTTTCTACAGAGGTACTGATTGTCAGTATATACTGCAAAAAAAAGATGATTGTGATTATGATTTTAAAAATCGTATTAACTTGAAAACAAAATAGAAAACCAAATGTTGTCGTTCTAAAGACGGTGCACTTTGTGAATGTGTTGTTGCTGTTTTCCGTCATTCCAATAATAGCACTTACATGTAATAGTAAGTGTGCAAAGATAGTGAAAGTACTGTATAAAAGTAAGAAATTCAATGTTAATCACCCAAATAAGAGCTCCATGCCTCAGATAGATCCCATGCAAAGGCTTGCGGATATACAGACTGCTTCTCTCCATCTTGGTGTTTAATCTTGTCAGTGCAGGTGGGTATAATGCACTTATTTGTCCTAGTGGCTCTAGCGATCTCTCCTGATGTAAGCTAAATGCCAAGCCCATCCATCGGTTTCTCTCTCACAGTGTTTACATGGCCTGGCAGTGTACTTATGCTCAGAATCCCTTCCAGCAAATGTGGTCAGAAAAGAGATCATATCTGATCTGAGATCAGATGTATCTATAGATGTGATTTGAAAGAGCTGCGCTCAGCTGATCTAAGATCAGGTGTATCTGTAGATGTGTCTTGAAAGAGCCGCGCTCAGCTGATCTAAGATCAGGTGTATCTGTAGATGTGTCTTGAAAGAGCTGCGCTCAGCTGATCTAAGATCAGATGTATCTGAACATGAGTTTTGAATGAGCTGCTCTCAGCTCAACTGAGGTCAACATGGTGGAGCCCAGTTTCCCTAGACCTCTGTGTCATAGTATGTGTTTTCCACTTTTTTCTTTCTTTTTGTAAATTAGGAAAAAAAGATGTTACTTGTGTGATGTTTCCCTTGCATATCTGTCTCACGCTTTCAGTGATTGTAGCAGTCCCTGTCGTGTGTATTCTTTGTTCCACATTCGCCTGAATTCCTGAAGCTTGGGGGCGAGAGGAAGACCAAAGAACTGCTGAGACTCGTGAACACGCAAGTCTCCACACTCCGGAGTGTCCCTCAGAGCTCCAAACAGAACTTCTGGAACCTTCCGTTAGAACGCAGAACTCTGTGGCTGGACTTGGATTGGACTGAATGAGTGAGCTGTGTTTTCAGGGTCAGGGGGGTGGGCTTTACGTTTGAGAACCGTTACCTGGGAAACCGTTCAACCTTACATGCATCCATCATGCCTTAAGAGACTGCTGAAGTGTCAGTGTCAGTGTGCTTGTGTGAGGGAAACTTGAAGACTGTGCGTGTGTGTGTGGCTTCTGTGTATAATTGTATTAGGTTTTATCTACTGTTGTTTTTACCACAATGCGCTATGTTCTTCCTTCATCAAGTGCTTATCTTTAGGCCTTTAATTTTTGTAACTTTCTGGTTCTGTATTCTGACACTGAAATGTGTTATATTTGTGCTGTGAGTGACATTCTGCCTGTGTTTGCACATGTGTTTAACTGTGGTGGCAGTTGTGTCGGTGGAAGCTGTGTGTTTGCGGTGTGCGTGCGTGCGTGTGTGTGTTTGTGTGTGAACGTGCATGTGCGTGCGTGTGTGTATGTTGTGAGGGGGTTTGTGGGTCATGTCTCTGTCCAGCATTGTCTTCCTCTTGAACTGTTGCTTTCTGAACAGCACACACAGTAAACTATAAATACTGTAAGTGTACACCTCTATTTTAAGAGCCACTTCATTCCTGTTACAAACAACACCTGAACCATATTTTCGTAGTCTGAGCGGTGACAAATGAATTGTCTTTTTGACACTGAGGTAGATCACTAATTCTCTGTTGTCATGTTCTTGGGATCACTAATTCACTGTTGTCGTAGTCTTTCAGCTCACTAATTCTGTGTTGTCATAGTGTTGGGATCACTGTAATTCACTGTTTTCATGGTCTTGAAGTGTCCCCAAGATTGCTTGTTTAAAGCAGACTCACTCAGAATTCTGCCCTGTTTAAAGCATTCCTAAAGGAGTCTGCAAAAAAAAAAGTCATGCTTTTGAGAGAAAGGAAGGTGCTCTTGTTTTAAATATGTGTCTTTGCGAAAGAAAATTATGTGCTTGGGTGGAGCTAGGGTGTGTTTAAATGCGTCTTTGTGTGGGAGAAAGTCATATGTTTCAGAGAGGGGGAGGTAGATCGTTTGAATGTGTTTCTGTGAGAGAGAAGGAGATGCGATTGGGGGAGGGGAGGTCGGGGGGGGAGGTGCTTTAATTTGTCTGCAGGTGGGTGAAGAGCTTTGGAATGTTTTTCAGTGAATTCCTGGCTTCCCCTCGCTTGACCTGTCCAGAGGCTGCCAGCAGGCATTACCTCAGTGGAGGATCTAAGGAGTGCGCTCCACTTAATGAGCTTCTCCGCTCTGATCTGGCTTCGGGTGTTAGAGTAACACAGAGGTCATCTTAGCCTTCGTTTCAGGGCAGCATGAACTGGACAAACACTGTGGCAAGTAATACGCTGGCAATACAGCCTGGCGGTGTATTTCCAATGTCTTACGACTGTGCTGCATGTGTGTGTGTGTGTGTGTGTGTATACACGTGTACATACGTGGAAGCATTCCTTTTTGCCTGTGTGTGCATGCATGCTTGTGCGTGTGCGTGAGTGTTGTGGCACAGTCCTAACACTCCCCCTGGTGGACACTTCAGGGAAGAAACATTAGCGCTCTGGCTTTTTCACCACCATTTCTCATTTGCTTTCCTCTGAAGCGGAGGTTTGGAGGCGATGAGCATTTTTGCAACTACAGAAAATGAAATGATACGTAAATATTGTGTCGATGTGTGTGGGGAAATACAAAAGGTCAAATCTGCTAAATAAATGCTTGAACAGAGGACAGTTTCAGAGCAAAAAATATTTTCTTTGGTTATTTTATTTCATTAAAATGGTCATGTCAAAAGTGTGTGTATGTATCAGTGTGTGAGTGTAAAAGAAATACAACTCCACTTGATCATCTCTGTTCACGGGGATCTCATGGGTATCTCCTTAGGGGCATTAGCAATTTTCTGAAGAATTTTTCTCATAGAGATCGTATTTAATGTCAGGTGCTGGTACACTGATATTTATTGTACGTGGATTGGCTGACTCTTTGGACTGTGGGTTAGGTGAACCATCCACATGATTTAAGGATCAGTCCTAGCCTATGGTTTCCTCATTAAGTGACACCTGCATGTCTGTAGTCTTACTCGTTACTAAGGAACGGCTCTAATCTTCATAGCTTGGTCATGTGGTTCAATCTCAATCCCATTAGCCAGTCACATGCTCTCTTCTGCAATGCAATCTAATTTCACAAATACGTATCCACTTATAGCCAATGAGACCATGCAGCAAGGCAATTCTGATGAGGATGCGATTGTTTATGAGTGTGTGTGTGTCTGTGTGTGCTGCAAATACTGTACATCTACAAAATCATTCAAAATCTGAAAATTCTGGCACAGTGACACAGGACTGTCTTTTGTCCACCCCTGTGGAATTCTGGGATGTGACTGTCTGGAAGTCTCTGTCCTTAGAGGTGCTTGGGGATTGGGGGGGGGTGTCCGACAGTTTGGTTGCATAGTTCTGGGAAGAGGTGCGCTCAGCGTAGACACCCCCCCACACCACTGTGGGGACTGAAGCAGAGTGGTGAGGTTAGAAAAAAAAAAAAAAAAAGGGATTCACCAAAAGGTCAAAATCCTGAGGTCTTGCAGTGAAAGTCGCTTGAGCAGAGCTTAGCCCTGGTTCAGCCCTGTGGGTGTCCGTTTCTGTCCTCCCCTTGCCGCAAGCCATTTTCTTTCATTTTTTCCTGGGGCAGTCTTTTCAGTTCTGAGCACATTGATATTTTCCACACTGCACACATGAACCTTTAAAAATCTTCTCGCCTTTGGTTGGCTTGTTCCTCGTGATGTCAGGGGCGTGACGGGAGCGAGGCTCCGCCCCCCCCCCCCCCCTTCGCTCAGAAGCTCTGCACGATGCGCTCGGCCTTCCGGGCCTCGCCGCCCAGCTCGCCGAAGGTGTCGAAGAACTGCTCCATCTCGGCCTGCAGGGCGGCGTTGCGGCGGTCGGCGTCGGCCCGGCCGCGCTCCGCGTTGCGCATCTTTATCTCCACCACGCTGTACCAGCGCCGCTGCTGCTCCAGGCTGGCCCGCAGCCCCGACACCTCGGCCAGCAGGGCCTCGTTCCTCTGCTCCAGGCTGGGGGGCGGGGAAATGGGGGTCATTATGGCCATTATATGACGGTAACAGTATGTTCTCTCAGACACACTAAAATGGGACACACACACACAATGTATGAAGAGACACACACACCAACGCAACAGCACAAGGTGCAGAGTCAACAGGGTTGAAACTGAAAGATTGAGACTCGCACACCTGATATAATGCTCACAGATTAAAGTTTTCATCCCACAATTTGTAGAATTATATCAAGTGTGTGAGTCTCATTCTGTCACATACACACACACATGCAATGCATGTTCATGCAATGTAAGGACATGAGATTTGTGGGGAGGCATGTTTTGGAAAGGTTAAATTGTGCATGCTACCATGAGCACAGGTTGTAATGAAAACATAAAATAAGAGTAGTTTGTGTTTTGTTGATTGTTATTATAGATAGAGGAATTGCATATATGAGAATATTTCCATGACATCGTATATTTGTATTTAGAACTGCAAAGCAATTACTTAAAATTAGTTCCATTTCAATCTTTTTTTTCAATACATTCAGATATTATCTACATGGATTTCCAAATGCATTCAGACAGCCAAATCTTGCATTTGTGAAATATGTATTTCAATAAATAACTACTAATTTATACTTGCACAGTATATGCCCCAGTTCACACACAACCACACGCATGCGCGCACACACACACACACACACACACTCTGGACAGGTGCCACACAGAGGCATCTGTGTCTGAGCATTTCCCTGCCACTGTTTGTCAAACACCGCATCTCTAATGGAAACATCTATAAATAATTCCCTGAGCGATTACACACACACACACACACACACACACAGCCCATCAATCCTGTGGGCTCAGGGTCCTACACAAGTAACATCAGTATTCCAGCGTGTCTCCACAGAGCTGAGAGAGACTCCGCAGAGCGCTGTGAGATTAGCGGGCGATGTGATGTTTCCTGGTGGCTTCCTTTTAAAGGGCAGTGTGCCACCGGCATTGAGCCCGGCCTTGTTCAGCGTGACGTTTCAGCACCGCACAGGGGATAACCAGGGCGTCTGATTCTGGAAAGCATCTTAAAATAGTCCCCTCCCCTGCCAGCTTAATACATTGATGCCATTGTATCACACTTATTCCACATGCCACGTTTCTGCAATGAAATTCCTGAATTTACCCACACCCTCACACTCAAAACTTGGCTAAGTGGTTGATAAAAGTTTTATTTAAAATCTAATTTTCTTTCAACCCATCTTGTCCTGTGGGTCCTTACTTAATCGATGCCCAGTGGCGTCACTAGGGTAGGTGTCACCCAGTGCGGTGGGGGGGGGGGGGGGGTTAATAAACAGGTAGTGTTTAAACATGCCACGAAGACAACCGTCAATCAGACAGGTAACACGGTAGCGCCGGAGGGCGGGTGTGGGCACGAGGAATTGCGTGTTATGCATTCAAATGACAAAGCGCTTCTCGTCACATTAACACTGCTAATTGAATCAACCGGCAGTGAACTGCATCAGAGAAACTAGCTGTTTCAATCCATCGCATTATAAAAAAACTCTCTCTTTGATTTGGAGACATTGGGAAAACAAAAACAGTCATTTTGGTGTCACCCCTCTGATGGTGTCACATCCGCACCCCCCGCACCCCCCTAGTGATGCCACTGTCGATGCCCTATGTTGCACGGCTGTTTGAGCTAACTGCACTGCTAACTGCTAACTATTCAAACACTGCCATTCACTTTGTCCTACCCGCAAATCGGAAATACTGACTGTTAAATACTGTTAATAATGGTGGATCATGGTGGTGTTTGAAAGGGGGGGGGGGGCAGGTCGCAGGGTCAGGACTCCCTTACCTTTTGATCCGGGACTCAAACTCCAGCCTCTGCCTCGCCATCTGCTGCCGGAGCCCGGCCAGGATGCAGTGCATGGCGTTGGAGGGGGCGTGAGGGGCGGGGGCCCCGGGGGTGTCCGGGGGGGCCGAGGGCAGGAAGACCTCGCTGCTGCCGCTGCTGAGGGGGGCGTCGGTGAGGGCGGAGGAGGCGGGGGAGTTGACGCGGCGCTCCTCGGGGTCGGTTCTGAGGGAGGGGAGACCGCCGGCGGCGGGGTCCTCCACCAGGAGCTCGCAGGAGGACCAGGAGCTGGAGTCGGCGCTGGTGGCGGCGTCCTCGCGCTCCGGGGTACGCGCCCGGGCGCCGCTCCCGCCGGCGTCCATGTTGTCGTACACGGACAGGGTGCTCTCGTGGGCGTCGCTCGCCCTGCGCCTCTCTCGCAGACCGCCCCCCGCCGACCGGCCCCTCCCCCCTCCACCCACCCAGCCGACGGCGCCGCCCGGCGCGGGGCAGCCTTGCCGTGCTGTCGCTGTGGGAACCTCAGGGGGAGACCGAGGGGGAGGGGGCGGGGGCGGGGGCGGGGTGGAAGGTGGAGGGGGAGGGGTCTGGTAGCAGGACAGGAGGAAGTTTTCGTACAGAGGGTCGACGGGGCTGCCGAGGGAGGGCGTGTCGAAGGGGCGGGGCTCCGTCTCGGACTGGCGGCAGATCGCGGCTTCACCGGGGGGGCTCTGGGGAGGCCCTGCCTCGGCCGCTCGTGGGGACAGGGGGAGCCCCTCGCTGCCCGGGCCGGGGGTGGGGCAGGAGCAGTGCGGCTGGGCCGCGGGGTCCATGCAGAGCCCCTCCGTGAAGGGGGAGGAGCCTGGCCAGGCGTCTCTCTCCCTGACGAACAGGAGGCTGAACTCTCTGATTAGCTCTGACATCAGCTGCTGCACCACGGCTGCTCCTGGGGGAGGGGCCAAGTGTCACATTTCAATCACTTTCTTACTGTCCCTCATTCACACACACACACACACACACACCCACATGCACACGCGAACACACAGACACACACACATACACACAAAATACACACACAAGCACACACACACACACACACACGCGAACACACAGACACACACAAACATTCTTCTTTCCGCGTGCACACACAAATGCGCACTCAAGCATTCGCTCACTCAATCACTCAGTAACTGACTCAAACATACACACACTCTCCCCCTCCACACACACACACACACACATTCTTCCTTCCGCATGCACACTCAATCACTCACTCACTCACTCAATCACTCAATCACTCAGTAACTCACTCAAACATACACACACACATACACATTCTTCTTTTCACATGCACACTCAATCACTCGCTCACTCAATCACTCAGTGGCTCACTCAGACACGCACACGCTCAGAGAGGCTGGTTCTGGAGTGGAATTACAGGCGGGCTCCTGTGGAGGTTCCGAGCTCCTGCTGGCTGAGGTCCAGTCACAGACAGCTGCAGTAATGCTCGTGCAAGTGAGTCTGTGCTGCTGCTCTGCCTCTCACGTTACATAACTAACCGCTGCCTGTATTTCAGCCAGACAGGTTCCTCTGATGTGCATCGGTATGGCTCCCCTTTTATCACGCAAGCTTTGTTTCATATGGCGGTGATGGGCTGAACAAAGCTGACGGTGGCGGTATGATGGGCTGAACAAAGCTTAACGGGATAGGACTGTAATCTCCTGCTCCTGTTATTTCTGTAAACTGTATTATGAGTACAGCCCATCTTTTTCCAGATAGCCACTTATGCATGTATCTCTGTAGCACACACACAGACACACACACACACATACTCATACACATACATACATATGTGCATGCAGACATACATGTGTATACACACCTATACATACATACATATGTATGCACACACACACACACACACACACACACCTCCGATGATGCTTTCGGGGTCCTCTGCTTTGGGGCGCAGGATGTTGGGTCCGAACACGGTGGCCAGGTTCGGGGTGCTCATTTTGTTGCTGCTGGAGTGGGACTGAACCTCGTTCAAAAACCTGCAACAACACAGACCCCCTCTTTAAGGCCTGACTTAACCCAACTTTACAAACCCGTAAGGATATAGACCTCCCTCTCTCAGTCTCTGCATTAAATGGCTTATCTCCTTCAAACCAGCGACAGCACAGGTCCACTGTTTCAGGAGCCACCTTACTGATATGCCTGCATGACGCTGAGAATGTATAACAGCACTGCACTACATTCTGTATGATATGATAGTCCTGAAAATATGAGAATGTGAAAAACTATGTATTTGCAGTATTCGGAAGCATGAGTGAAAATGTGAATAAATGACCAATGAAAAGTTTTCGTCAGACTCACTGGCAGATGTAGTGCAGTAGGTTGAAGTTGGCCACAGGAAGTTCATGCAAGAGTCCTTTCAACTCTAAAAGACCCTGAGAACGCAAGAGAGAGAGAAAGAAAGCAGAAGTCATAAAACTGATTTAATTGCTATATTTTGCCTCATTGGGCTTACGCATGTGTGTTTGTGTGTTTGTGGGTGTGTGCGTGCATGTACATGGGTGTGTGTGTGAGTGTGCATGTGTGTGTTTGTGTGTGTGCGCACATGCACGGGTGTGTGTGTGTGTGTGTGTGTGTGTGTGTGTGTATGTGTTTTTGTATGTGTGTGTGTGCGCATGTGTACGGGTCTGTGTGTGAGTGTACATGTGTATGTTTGTGTGTTTGTGTGCACATGCATGGGTGTGTGTGTGTGAGTCTATACTGAGAGTATCACAGTGCAGTGGTGTGTACAGTACCTGCTTCCTGTCAATGAGGATGTGTTTCCCGCAGAGCAGGAAGTCCTGGTAACGGGAAAAAGGCACCACAGGTTCAGGCAGCTCCCTCAGGTAGAGTTTCAGCAGAGAGGCCACTGTGTGTACGTCCGTACTGCTGGAATACACAATAAATACAGCACACACACACACACACACGCACGCAAGCACGCACGCACGCACACGCACACACACAATGACTACACAGGTCACAGAGAGGGGAAATGAAACAGTAGATGGGCAGTCCTTTAGAAAGAACTTTATTTTATTTCAGAAGAACACTTGAGGATCATCTAAAGAAGACACCGGACACCTCTCATCTGAAACCATGTACAACGGACGGCAGGAATCACCTGCAAAGGTGCCAGGTGTGT
This sequence comes from Anguilla anguilla, assembly GCF_013347855.1. NCBI lineage: Eukaryota > Metazoa > Chordata > Actinopteri > Anguilliformes > Anguillidae > Anguilla > Anguilla anguilla. The sequence goes on from NC_049209.1 coordinate 33,264,633, forward strand.
GTTTCCCTGACAACAACTGAAAGAGTGCCATGATCACAATCCAAAAGCAATCCCATCTCAAAGCTATACTGAAACTGAGTCAAAAATCCCAAACGTAATGGGGATTGCGTGAGACACTGGTCCTCAGTCCTGGTCCTGTAGATCCACAGGGTCTGCTGACCGTTGTTGTTATTCAACATTTGAGGAGCACAGCAATTGATCAGGTTAAAGCAATTGATTACACAACTTGGGGCATCAGGTTTCTTGTGTCTGAATCTGTTGCAGAGGCAAGAAGACAAACCAGCAGAATCCGTGGCCCTCCAGGACCAGAATGGAGGATCAGTGGTACCAGCATTGCAAACAACACCTGTTTGTTCATTACAAACTTGTTCCTATACATTTACACTGAGGTCAAGTCCCTTGCTCAAGGGTACAATGGCAGTGTCCTACCTGGGAATCAGACCTGCAACCTTTGGGTTAGAAGCCCAGTTCCTCACCCGTTATGCTACATGGCCGTCCCCCACTGGTCCTACACCGTTCCCCTGCGTGTCTCACGCCTACCTGTCGAAGGAGGGCTTCTCCCCGGCGTCGAAGGCGTCCTGCAGCTCCTTGACCAGCGTGGCCTGGCCGGGCTGGCGGAAGAGCCCCACCTCCTGGAGGCCGCGCTCGCGGATGAACGCCACGCACTGCTCCACCACCAGGGGCGCCGCATGCTCGCCGTACCGCCGCTCGTACACCACCGTCTCCTCCAGCCGCTGGCCAAACACTCCTGCGGTTGGGGGGGGGGAGAGGGCGGTTTGTCAGATGGAAAATAAGAGGGGGATAGAGATGTAAATGAGATGGATGGTTCAAGGAGAGAGGGGAGAAAAGAAAAGGGGGGGGGGAGTGAAAGAGAGTTTGATGTTTGATGACAGGACCAAGCCATTAAGCCATCAGAGCTTGTCATATCAGACAGAGAGAGAGAGAGAAGAGAGTGTAGATGTGTGCAGGTGCGTTAATGGAAGTATGTTTGAGAGCATATTTGTGTTAATGGGAAAAGGCATGCTGAAAAAAAACAGCATCAAACCTACAAAGAGTGTCACGGATTAACAAGTTGCCAGCCTGCAATGATAAATTTCCCTTCTACAAAATTGAAGGTCTCATTTATTGCACAAACTCAGGCGAACATTATTCATTTTAAATTCAGACAGGAAAAGAAACCCCATTTTAGCGAAAGCCTGGTGAAAATGAATAATAATACCACACTTTTTGTGCCATTTTGCGTGAGCCTCATTTCATGATTTGTTGTTCTCTGAATTTTAGTCAACTTTTCTAAAATAAAGCAACACGATCAGATGTCTTTCAGTCCTTGAGTGTGCGGTGTGTTTTAGGGTTAAAATGAAACACCCAGAGTAAAAGTGGCATGTGATTGGTTGCCCCCTGGGTCATGTGGAAAGAGGTGAAGGGCTTTTGAGGAATCCGTGAAGCGATAATCGGGGGAAACTGTGTGTGTACACGTTCATATTTCTCCTTGCTTCCTGTGGCAGCATTTTTAACAAGTACCAGTTCCTGAATATTAATTTACACAAGCATCATATTCAAAAAAGAATCTTATTTTGGAAGCAGCAGTGATTTTTGATCCATTTATACTCCATACTGGTATGGAAAATAACATTGTTGAAAAATGGCAAAAGCAGATTACTTTTTTGATACTCATTGATTTAAGATCTTCCGCTGTTTCTGTCTATTTCACCTTCTGAACAAGCATTTCTTCTCCCTTCCATCTACCTCAAGGACAACCTTGCACATATTCTGTGCCCTCCGTCCTGAGGCAGTAACTGTTCCTCCGTGCACAGTGAATAAATGATCTCACAGTCTACTGCTGTGTCCTACACCAGGATTCGACCCGACAACCATGTTTGCCCCCATCACCAACTCTGAGAAGGGGTTGACAGTGTGTGGGTGAGAGAGCCTGCTGCTGTCGTGGGGTGGTGAGGGTTCCGTGCACTGTTCAAAATGCTCCCCTCAACCCCTCAAAAAAGGTGGTTCTTGAGAAAAAAGCACACATGGAGGAGACACGTAACCTCAATTCCATTTAAGTACTCACGTCTCCTGAAGCTGAGAACCCTCTTGATCCGCCTGTAGGTGGCGCCGGAGAGGTAGCTGCCGCTGCGGGACAAGGCCTGCTTGTTCTCGGGCATCTTCCTGTCCCGCGTTGCCTTGTTTTTGTCCCTCTCCCTCTGGCCCTCGTTCCCCGGCTTCTCGTCGGGGCCTCCGGCGGTCCGCTCGGTGGGAGAGACCTCTGGCAGCGAGCTCAGGGCGGCAGTCACTGGCATACTGTCTCCTGATGTTGACACAGAGCCACGCAACCTCACACCCCTCCCCTGCCTCTCTCCACCTCCCCCCACTCCTTCTCCTCCTCCTCCTCCTCCTTCGCTCTCCCCCCTCCTCTTTGTTGAGTCAACTTTCTCCTGGCCAGGACACGCCGTTCTGCCTCCTCCTCTCCTCCTCGTCTCCTCCTCCCTCTCTCTTTTTTTCCTTTTTTTTCAGGTGTCCAGACGCGACTCCCAGTGTTGCACTCTCAGTTAATGAGGAGAGGCCGGATCCTGAGGCTAGTCTAATTCCACGAGATCTGCATACCCAGGCATTAGGAAATACCTCTCTGCTACGTGCTGTAATCACAATAAAATAAAAAATAAAAAGTTCTCAGGTTGAGGGATTATCCTCTAGTGAGAAGAGATTTCAGGTTTTAAAGGCGCATACTTCAGACGCAACCTGAAGCCGTTAATCTTAAGGAAATGAAGCACTCCAGCCAAAATCCGCGATGCTATCAAGTCTGATTACATCAGCTGAAGCCGATGATAACCTATGTTTCAGAGTTCAGGATTTTTTTTCGAAAGCAAAGGTCATAATCTGCAGAGGATATCAGGCAACCCTGTCTGTAGTCAGCATGTCCAGGCCCATCAACCCCCCACACAGAACCAAATGAAATTGCAGGATGGGCGCAGTAACATGGGTTCCAGAGATCAGGTGAGGCTGGTCTGAAGCAAAAACACACCCTACCTCCCTAGCCAAGGGTGATGAAGGCTCCATTGGCCAATGGGGGACAGGGGGCAGGACATAATGACAAAAGGTCAGATGTTTTTTTTTTTAGTTTAGCCCGGAGGGGGTAGGTGAGGGCTGACTGGCTTAATGTCAAGTCAAGATCAGAGGGGGGTTGTCATGGGATTTTCAATCCCTGCCTCCTGAGTCTCCAACCAAAAAAAGGAAAGAAAAAAAGAGAAAACAGCGCTTCTCCTCAGTGTGATCCTCTCCTCTCTGACTCTTCTTGGAGCAGACAGACTTCCCGGTCCAGATTGGAGGTCCGTAAGGTGTTCCAGGAGCCCAGGGAATTTCTGAGCTGTGGGTCAGAACTGAAACGCACCCGGGCAAAGCTGTGGAATGCCTTCGCGGGCCTTTCTCGTGTTTCCCTGGTTGCTGATGACACTGCTGAGGGTGCTGGGAGAATAAGACGTCCAGCCAGTTTTTAATTTCCATTCAGCTTCCCGGGGCCTCCCTCTGCGTGCCTCCTTCTCCCTCTCTCCTTCTCCCTCTCCATTTCTCTCGGCACCGGTGCTTCCTCCCCTCTTCCTCAGGAATGCGCTTGTTCTTTCTACTTCTTCTGAAGCGAGTGGTGGCTCCTTCTCTCAGGCTCGCTCTCTCTTTCTCTCTCGGTCTCGCTCTCCAGGCTTGATATCTTTCTCTCACCGTTCGCTGGCACTCGGAGGTGTGCTAGGACTACTGCAGGACTCCGTCTCTTTTATCAATGTTCCTCCCCCCCCCTCCCCCCAGTTCCCCTGGGCCCCACCTCTCATCTCCTTTCCAAACACACCCCCTTCCCTACTCTCCTCAACACAGCAGAGCCAAGCTTAAACTGGCACTTTCTTTAACTTATTTCTCCTTAGTAATCATTAACAAGAGGGAACAGTAGCAAAGGATTACTAAAAAATAAACAGACCTCCCCCCCCTCAATTGTTCCATGGAGTTTCTATAACAGCCCCCCCCCCCCCCCCCCACCCCCGACCCCCCTAAACTGAGTTTGCACCCTGAAGCGTAAATCTACTGCTGATAAGAAGCCCATCAGTGCATAACAAGCTGATTGTTGGCACAACTTTTCCACAGCGTTAATGTGGCTGCATTCAAAATGCTGTGACATCACCCTTATCCCACTGGCTTGTTTTCTCTTCAGCAATGCTAAAATCAGGAGAATAGAGACTCTAAACGAGCACAAAACAGCAGCTGGGTGTGAGGCTAAAGACCTCACACAGAAGCTTGCAGTCAGAGAAGGCAGAGTAGTTACACCCCGTGTGTTCCCCCTTATACAGAAGCCAAGCCGTGTAAAGGTCGTCAGCAGGACCCATGTCGGATAATGTGGGTTGACGCTTTCACACCAACAGCAAACACGTGACTTACCTGGATTGTTGCTAAGGTGTGAAAGTGGTTTGAGTGGGGGAATAATCCACTACAAAGAGCACTTTATCCACAGTCTTGCTTCTTTGAATTGATAAATGAAAGCTGCTTGCAATTCAAAACTTTTCCTATTGAATTGTCCATTATGCAAAGTAACATTTGGCAACTCACTTTGTAAAAGATAAGGCAAATAATATTTGGTATGAATTAAACCTGATATTAAACTTTTAAGAGTAGCCCAGCTTCATCCCAGCTAATTATAGAGGACTAAGCACATTGGCATGAAAAAGTATGAGATTCTGTATGTATTTTGAAATGTGTTGGTTGTGAAACACCTACAGTGCCATGAAACAGTATTTGCCCCCTTCCTGATGTCCTCTATTATTGCATTTTTGTGACCCTGAATGGTTTTAGATCTTTAGAAAAAATGTCACATTAGGCAAGAAGAACTTGAGTAAATGCAAAACACAGTTTTAAAAGCTCAATAAAGATGCTGTGGCAAGAACTGCTCTAAAACCTACCAATTTGTCTGAATTAAAGCTTGGAAACCTACCAATTTGTCTGAAATAAAGCTTGGAAACCTACCAATTTGTCTGAAATAAATCAGTTCTGCAAAGAAGAGAGGGCTAAAATTCCTCCGTAGTTCTGTGAAAGACAGATATAAAATTATAAAAAGCATTTGGTAGCAGCCATTTTTGCTACCAGTGCAACCAGTTAAAGGGGCCATTTACTTTCTTCACATGGGTGATATGAGCGTTATGTAATAACATTTTAATTAAATAAATGAAATAATCATTTTAAAAATTAGAGTTTTGTGTTTACTCAGTTTACTATTGTCAAATATTACGTTTCGTCTAAAGATCTGAAACCATTCATGCAAAAACAGAAGAAGTCAGGAAGGGGAAAAATACACGGTTTCACTGCACTGTAGGTGTTTCACAGTTTCACAAGGCAGTTCAAAACTGAAGATCCTTACCAAGATAACCTCGTGGGGACTAACCCAAAATAAGGACAGTTGGAGCCTCACAGCTCAGAAGCACAACACCTTTACAGAAACAGAATGACATTTGGGACGTCTTCATCAACAAATCAACAAACGAGAGTCAACAAAAAAGAAAGTGATTGAAATGTAGGTTTCCAACTCACAGGTTCTTGAAAACCCATATTTGTTTTAAGCGTATGGTTAAGGTGTAGGTTAAGGATTGTCAAAAAAGTATAGGTTTTCCAAAAAAATAGAAAACCTTTTACATTTTTTATTAAATTGAATGCCTGATATAGGCCTGTTTATTTTGTCAGTGGATGGATTACTAACCCCCTGCAATGTGCTTCTGTAGGAGATTGACAGATGAGCCATAACCGGCACTGAAAGGAACCAGGTACACACATATCAGCAGTGCTGTTTAGAGAGCTGGGATAAGTGTGCTTCAGAGACCCAGCCAGATTGAGATCTTCCTCACACTCTTCTTCAGTGATCTAGACCTGATGTACTCATCCCAGGAGACAAAGGCACAGTCGGAGGCCAAATCTGTCCCCCTGACCCAATTAGTCAGTGGTCTCAGAGGAGCTGCGTCAGACCTGGAGTCTATGAATCACCATCACACAGCCCATTGTTTCACCCTCTGCCACACCCAACACTCAAGAGAATGTGGGTTTGGGAACCGCCCCCCCCCCCATCACATCTCCTCAGAAGGGTGTGTGTGTGTGTGTGTGGGTGTATGTGTGTGTGCATGTGTGTGGGTGTGTGCATGAGTGTGTGTGTGTGGCTGTGCACGTGTGTGTACCTGCGAGCGTGTGTGTGCGTGTGTGTGCGCGTGTGTGCGTATGTGTGCGGCTGAAAGTGTCTGCCAAATAACTAAATTGCAAAACTGTAATTGTAGCATATGCATTGTTGAAATTATTGTTGAATTATGCTTTTTAATACAAATAGTTTCAGTATGCTACAGAAATGGTCGGAGAAATATCAAACAAAGTGCTTTGCTGTGAGCAGCAACAGACCATCACACATGAGCAATAGACATGTTGTCTGGAACATGTTGACATTTATAGGAAAAATATGAGCTGGCATATCAGTCTAATAGTTTCATGACACAAGGTCACAAGGTTGTTTTTGTTCTGGTATGTTGAATAAGAACATAATCTGTCTTCAAATGAATTACAGCGCCTCAGAATGCAAAGAGAAATATCTGAAAACAATAGGTCTATGAATACTCACAGACACACACATATGCATGCAGAAACACACAAACACACACACACACACACACACACACACACACATTTACATGTATGCCAGATCAGCCAATCTTATACACATATCCCATTATAATTATAATTGGTATTGCATGAAAGAGATTGTTTTCTATTTCTGTGAAGTTTTAATGTATGATTCTGTTCGGCCCAGAAATTCTTCTGTGCAGTGTATATTTGACATATTTTCTGAAGTTTCTGACAACCTGCCAGCTTTACAACGGCTGACATCAGGGCAATCTCAGATTGGTGAATTAAAGCGCAAAAAAAAAAAGGTTTCTTTTTCGTCAATAGATTTTCCTTAAAGTGACAATACTTGCACCTGAGTACAGTCTTTGAGTACTCTACCCTGCTCTGGTTGCACTGTTTATATCACGTGTCTCGTTTATGAGTTAAAGTGACTCCAGGCATGTCCTACAGTATCTGGGATTGGCCTGACCTCAGCCGGGTCACCTGTGCAGTTTACCTGTGAAGGGTATCCACACGCCCTTGTTGAGGGTCTTCAGCCACTCCTCACCTTGACCACAGCTGTTGGACAGGAAGAAGTAGGACCCGGGGCTGACTGGCACGTCCCGGTTCCCACCTGAGCGACAGGGTCAGAGAGAGGACAAAAAGGTAAGAATTACTAGCGTACATAACCTGAATGAAGGTTTCCTCTGACTCAAGAAAAGCAATGTTTTTTGGCCACAACTCAAATGTCAGCTAGTATTTGATATTTGATCATTTCTGGACGGTTCTTTCTAATAATCAAGAGTTATTAATATTTAACCCTCCTATTATCTTTGGGGTCAATTTGACCCCATTCAATGTTTAACGTCTCTAAATAAATGATTGACATCATTTTTTTTGCTTCATATTTAATGACTTTTCCTTATTTAATGGGGACAACTGGGTAAACATAAAATTAACATGATGATATGTTTTCAATGTCCTGTACACATTTTGTACGCATCGGTGTTCTTTGGGGTCAATTTGACCCCAGGCTGTTTTAGCTGTATAAAACATATAAGAAATATCAACATTTTACACACATTTGTTTTGGTAGTTTTGGATGATATTGAGGTCACAATAACATGCAATTTTATAATCTTCAAAAAACTTTCCTCTGCCTTAGGGCCCTAACCTAACATAACCATACCTGTAATAGTGCGAGAACCACTGATAGTTCACTTTCACTTGCTCTGTGTGATCACTCTTTATAATCTCTCTCAATTGAAAATTTCTGTATGATTTTATTTACTCTGACTCCCTGATTGTTTTTGTTTATTTTTATTGATCTTATGGGTTTGATTGCTCCTTTTTATCAGGTACTTTTGTTTTAAGTTGTATTGTTAGTAACTCCTGTGTTTACTGCTGCCTATTTTGGCCAGGTCACTCTTGAAAAAGAGATTTTTAATCTCAAGAGTTTTTTTTACCTGGTTAAATAAAGGTTATTAATAATAATAATAATAATAATAATAATAATAATGACCTCTAAGCAAAGGTTTTCTGCCAATGAGGTTTTGTCACAGCTCTTCGACAGTGAAAGTGACATAGAGGAGAATGTGTCTGAGACAGAGGATAATGTTGAGGAGGACCCTGATTATGAGGTATCCTCCTCTGATGAGAATGAGGCCCTTAGTATTGACCCTCCTGTTGTCTCTCAACCACCAGCAGACACGTTACCTTCCAAAAATGGAAAGTTATTATGGTCCCTCTCCCCACTTGAACGACAGGGTAGACTTAGTGCTGCTAATATCATCAAAATGGTTCCAGGCCCCACCAGATATGCTGTCAGCCATGTCCAAGACATAAAATCAGCATTTGAGCTCTTCGTAACACCATCAATCGAAAAGGATATACTTGAGATGACAAACTTAGAGGGGAGGCATGTGTATGGGGACAGTTGTAAAGACTTGGATGTGACCCACTTGTAAGCCTACATTGGGTTGCTCATTTTGGCAGGAGTCTACAAGTCAAAAGGCAAAGCAACAGCAAGCTTTTGGAATGCTGACACTGGAAGGACAATATTTCCAGCCACCATGTCTCTAAAGACATTCCATGTTTTCTCCCGTGTCATACGCTTTGATGACAGAGAAACAAGGCAGGGCCGATGAGAGCGTGACAAACTTGCAGCAATACGGGATGTATGGGACAAGTGGGTTCAGCAATTACCCTTTCTTTACAATCCAGGCCCCCACGTGACTGTGGATGAATGTCTGGTTGCGTTTTGTGGGCGCTGTCTCTTCAGACAATACATACCAAGCAAACCGGCCAAATACGGTATCAAAATATGGGCAGCATGTGCTGCACAGTCCAGCTATGCCTGGAATATGCAGGTGTACACTGGTAAATCCCCTGGGGAAGCACCTAAAAAAATCAGGGCATGAGGGTGGTACTAGACATGGCTGAAGGACTGAATGGTCATAACATTACATGTGATAATTTTTTCACATCGTACTCCCTGGGTGAGGAACTGCTGAAAAGGAAGGTTACCATGTTGGGGACAGTGAGAAAAACCAATTTTAGCTCAATCAGTGAGTTTTTATGGGGATTGCATATTTTTCATAGTCGCGTAATAGGTATTCTGGATGTATAAGGGGGGGTGCTTATGTTTTATTTAAAGGGCTATTTAGGTAGTCAACAAAAAAACATAAAGTACCTGACACAAAATTGCGGTAACAATTTTAATTATTATCATTTTCTGGAGGTTTAAATTGCTGTGGTCAAATTGACCCCAAGGATAAAAGATGTTAGTAAATTTGAAGATAACATGAGGGTTAAGTGGGAAAAACATGTTTTTTCTCTCTCTCTCCTTTGTTAAATTTGGTGTGGAGTAGGATTGATTCCCCAGGGTGGCAATGCTTACAAACCCTTCAGTTTGGACTACTTCAGCAATGCTTGTCTGACCCTGTGGATGACATGTCAAGCACAGACCACTCACTGTGGCCTTAGGTATTGGTGTCTGTTAAACTAATCAATAATAATGCAATATTGGTCGATTGCCCATTGGGACAAATCACTTCAAGATTAGATTGAAATGTCTCCCAGAATTTATCGTCTGTGTATTTTCACTGTGCTGGGAAAGAACCAGTTGCCCAAGACGCCAAGATGGGGGTGGGGGGAGGGGGGGTGGGGATGGGGGGCGTTCATCTTGTGCAAAAACTCCCAGTTTCTCTTTGATTTGGATGGATAGTGTGCTATGTTATGTCTTTCGTTCCCCTCTTAGTTTCGTCCCAGCAGATTTTTCAGGGAAAGAGACACTGTGTCCTGCTGAAAGAAGACAGATCACCACTTAATCTCCAGGGTCTTTACTCAGAGCAGATCAAGGACCAAGATGATCCAAGAAGACAAATGCCGTTCTCTGATCTCTGCCTTTAAGTTTCAAAATCAAAATAATAAAATAAAAAAAACTCATACTGCGGCTGCCAGACCAAACCTCTTACTGAACCCATATCCAGTCATCACAAATCTGATGCAATCACTGCAATACGAAGGGAGAAATGGCTTTTCATTATGCGGATTACATTTTTTAAAAGTCCGAGTTCTGACAACCGGTTTCGTCAGATTCTATTGATTTTTTTACTCTTAAAATGTTTTTTCCCCAGAACTTGAAAATAAAAAAAATAAAAAATTAAGGTCTAGGCTGTGCAACTTTGGAACAAATTCAGCTGAAAGTGATGTTTGCACTCCCTTGTATGTGGGAGCTGGATACTCTTAGGCAAATTCATAATAACTGAGACGAAGGTGCTCATAGCACATGCACCTAACCTTTAAATAATGCCTAAGATGAATAACTGACTACTGATCTCAGTACTGCAAAGAGCAGCATCCCTTTCACTCATGGAAATATCTGCTTTCTGTCCCAGCCATGTGATAGGTAAACAACCTAAGATGCAGATGTTAATTGTTCTGCACTGGCATAACAACAGTACAAATATCCATGATAATCAACAGTGTTGCAACATAACCATATCGGGGTTATTATATCCCACTCTTAGACAATGTGTGCTCATATGCATTTTTATATGCCCTGCTTAGCATGAAAATAACCCAAGATGATAAAAAGTTATGATCAAAACCCTATGAAGAAAGTCATGAAGTTCACAGATGGCCACCTTGAAGCACATCTTCATTGAGCACAGAGAAAACTCATTTCATCAGACACATTTTATTTATAGCCTATTACTTCTACAGTAACAAAAACTATAAAAAAAAACCTGAAATCGGTATTCCAAGGACTTTAAAGTCAGTCTGACTGCTGAAGTTGTACCCGTTGACCAATGTGCTTAACTTGAATTGCTTCATGAGGTTTCCCACTTGAAAATATTCTGTATGAGAAAGTCTAGTTAGATAAGGCTATTCGCTTTGGAAATAAGAATGTACAGTAACATCCATTGTTGGCAAAACTAAAGACTCTCTCTGTTTCCAATTTGATGATTGCAGTAATTCTGGAACGCATACTGTACTTACTGTAAGCGCAAGCCACGTTTGTTGTTTGAATGAACATTTACGGGATCTGTGCTAACAGTTTTGACAAATAGCCAGGTATTTCAGAAAGTTTTTTTTTTTTTTTTTTTTTTTTTACGAACTGAAGACCGAGAAAAATCTAAATGAAATTCATTGTTTTCTTAATATCGGGCTGTTAATTCTATGAACCCTTATATCCAGTATGGATTTGGCAGAGGGAACGTGTGGCCAGTAAACCGGTAAACTGGCCTATTTAGTGGTTTGTTGTGTAATCACACAGACGTTGTTGTGCCAGCTGTGCAGACCAATGGATTTCTTTTGTTTTCAGATCCTTGCACAACATAGGAAATATCCCGAGGCACATTTTAATGAATGTAAACCTTGCAATTACGTTTATGTACAAAAAATCCTACGCTTGCTTAAATTCGTTCCTCTCTGTTAAATGCAGAGTTCCGTATCGGTCAGACGGCATCATAGCGTCGTTCTGATCGTTTCAGCTATTCCATCTCCCCCCACGCTGATGGGGAGCTGGGAGATGGAACCTGCACGAACCTGTCCTGTACCTGTATGTACCTGCGCAGACGCTGACGGTTCCCTGAACCCCTACTGCCAGCCTACGCAGGTCCCGTCCCGTGTGTCACAGTCTGGGGAGTTCACCCCTCTCCTCCCATACCAGGGCACCAATGAGACGCAACCAAGTCTCCAAAAACACACACAGATAAGGCGGTGTTTACTGAACATGGCATGTTTTGGGCTCGCTTTTCGCCGCTCTGTAAAACAAAGTGCCACTCTTTGGGGTGGAGTTTCACAGTGGCGCTGTGTGTTCCTCTCTTGACTGTTTGGGACTGGGTTGGTGCAACGGTATTTTAAAAAAGAGATTTACGTTTCTATTTTCTGATGACTTTCTCTATTTTATTTTTATTTTTAACACCATTTTTCTTTTTCTTTATGAATGGCTGTATGTGTTTGTGGGCCCAACCATGTGTGTTTATAAGTCCTCTGTCATTTGGGAGAGCACAGAAAAGAACCAGCTCTCTTAATCACAGCGCCTTCATATTGTGCCACAGGGTGCACCACAGGAGTCTGGTGCCTGATTAAATATGGACAATTCTACAGACTGAATCCCTCCCTCCCAGTTTGAGGCTACACCCATTTATGTGCCCTCCCGTGGGGCTGTAAGCCACAGCTCCCATTGGCCTGCCATGGATTATATAAAAAATGGAAACCATTCACACACTGGAACCCACTGACAAAAACAGCTACCCAGCCAACCCGACTGTTTTATTTAAATATTTACCTGTCGCCCATAACCACATAACCCTGGCACCGTCTCTCTGAGACAGAGTGGACTTTACTATCATAGTGCACATGTTGCAAGGCGTGACTAGCTTTAATGTCTTGAGACTGTCAGACCTTGGCCCTGGGCACTCATTGTGCCCCTTTGGTTGCTGTGGCAACAGGATGACCTCTCAGAATTAATTGGCCTACCTCATCAGTCACCTTTTAGTACAGAAAAAAGGGTTAGTAACGGGGATAAGGGATCATTAGATGTCCTAATTCAATTAAAAGAAATGTTGTCTTTTCTTACATTTCCCCCCACTGGTATTAATCACTCAGCCGGGCTAGCCCGCTGTAATTAAAGAGCACTCTCAGATCCACGCACCTTCCAGGAGAGTACGGTCATTCATTTAGGCGCAGACAGTTTTCTTAATGAGCCGTGAGCTGTAAAGAGCCCATTTAAACTGGAGGATCAATGCCTGGTGAATTGTCCTCTATTGGACTGTCCCAGGTTGTGCTGTCACCGTCCTGTCACTGCTGTGCTTCTAGAGAATACACTGGCCAGCGCTCTGGGATACTGCAGTGTTGAGTAACAGCGCTGTTCATCTCCAGAGTATTGCGCTACTGTGGCACTGTGCTTTTTAGCTCTGTAAGCTACGGCAGGGTTGAGGCACTGCACTGTCCGTCTGTCGAGAACTGCAGTACTGAGTCGCAGTGCTTTTCTAATCTTGTAGTATCGCGTCATTGTTCTTTCCATCTCTAGACGATTACAGTATTAAGTGATGGCGCCATCTTGCTTTGTACAAAAATCACACAATTTATCACACATGAAAAAAATTGTTTTCATTTAAAAGCAAACCCCACAGACTAATACATGGCCCCTGGTGGTCTCCATCCCCCATTTTTGGGACCCCTTCATTTCTGGCCTTCAATTCAGTAGGATAAACAGCAACACCAGACAACTTTTTAGATAATCAAGAATGGCCAATTGGCAGAAGAACAGATCTAAGTGCAAGTTCACGATCCAAGCCACACAATCTGGCTTAGATTTTTTATTCTTTCATTGTTATATATCATAATTCTTTCAGTTACAAGGTAATGATGTCCTATTGCAGTGATGAGACGTAATTAAGGGAAGGACTGCGGATCAATATCTTTGGGAATCAAACAGCTGCAGCGGAACATGTTCCCCCAGACGGTTAATGAAGATGCTGCAGACCCAGTTACCGTAATGAGCATCCTCTGATGGGGTGGTCTGGGTCTAACTGAACTTTATTACTTAGCGGTCTGCTTTTCGAGTCTTGCATCATTAAGACAAATGCATTAGTTCATTATATCAGAGAGGGAAAAGCTCCGGCAGATTCCGCGGAAATCACATTATTCTCAATACTCTTAAAATGACCTCAAGCTTTTTTTTCTGTTAAATTTCTTCAAATATCTGATGATTTTTTGCTGCATAAAATATGTAGGCCTATATCCAGTGAGGTTATTTATTTTTAGTATTAGCTTACAGTTTGCCTACAAACCCGTGCAATATAGCTGACATGATTCTGTTTAGCTTTCTGGTTTATTTGATGGCGACAAGGTGATGATCTCATCTTCAAAAACCCACTGTGTCACACTTGAATCCTGATAGGTGCTGATTAGAGATATTGGTGGTAGATCTGCCCAGAAATACAACCTTGTTTTAGTTCTCCAGTCAACAAATTCAATACCCATTAATATGTACAAATTAAATAATGGTTTGATTTACAGATTGAAAATATGACAAGTCTATATAGTCACCAGAAACTATATGCCTTTTTCTTGCAAGTCACAGAGATCACCCTTCAGACTTTTATGAAAAGCTACGCTGGGTATGATTGCTATCCAGCTAACATGCTAATCAGTGTTGCTTGCTTTAAAAAGCCCTGATTGGCTGTATTGATATTTCAACTGAAGGTGACAGACTTTGCCTTGTACTGAAGTAGAACTTCAGTTAAACTGAATGGTAGTTTCCCCATAAGATTTTCAACTACGGACACTTGCCACTAGGGATGCCATATCATGGGTTAAAAAGATATGATGAGAACCCACCCTGAAAATTCCAGGTAACCATGGTTTCACAATATTGATGAATGCACCATGAACACACTGCTATGACTGAATATAATTAATCAATATTAGCATGAGTACAATTCCAGCTTTGAAATCATGTGCCCCAGTGCTTCCTGATTATGAATAAATATGTTTACTTTAGTTATTTGCTAAGGGGTTCTCAACATATTTGAGAATGATGATTTAAGGAGATCAAAATTCTAGTCATGTGCTTAAGTATGCCTGGGTTAAGAAGTTACAGAACTTACAGCACTCCTGTGTTCCAGAAGATAACACCCACCAGTGTGAACTGCTTAATTCCAGCAAAACCATTTGTACTGAATTCATGAACGAAAGCTTTTGGCACAACCTAATTATAAACTTTTGTTTTCATTGAGTGCAAGTTGCTCATATAATGTTCAAATAACACTAAAGTGAAGAAAGCTGTAACTTTGGACTAGAATACTCAAATATGTAATTTATTTTCTATATAGTACTGGAATGATACGATTCATCTTCCAGACTTAAATAGCTTTAAAGTTTGACTGAATCCGAATCAATTGAAGTCTGGCTTGATTGCATTGAAAATGCCTTTACTGTAAACTGGTTTGATCTAGAGGACTGTCTGGTTTACACATCCTTGATAATATCATAGTTGCAGCAACATGATTTAAACATGCTTCCATTTACCAGTATGTTATACTTCCCATCGATCTGCAGCCTGTGGGTGTTGGATAGAGATGTTCAGGTTAACCGTCTTACTGCACTGGGAGTCCCCAGCCACAGGGTGGTCATTTCTGGGGGCTGCGGCAGAAATGCATTGGGAACCCCTGTCGTAATTGCCCACCAAATGGCTTATAGTAAGGACGCACAAATCTGAATCCCTTCTACTACTCGCTGATTCCAATATCCTCCTGTAGGGAGAGAAGACTCTGGTATAAAGCTGAAAAACCAAATATTGCACTATGCTGAATCCTGTTGTTCAAGTGGTCATAAAAATAATGCAAATAATATTTTTGGAAATATTTTCACTGCATAATGTTTTTTTGTGTGCACTTGTATTCAAAAATTTAAATGTAAATACTAACTTTTTTTCTCAATAGGACACCAGGTTTTATTCACTTAATGATTAACTGTGAACACACGCTCTTATGAAAACGGTGTAGTTCCCTCACTGTGAAAAGTGGAAGTTAACATTTGCTTTTGTGCCTTTTGATTACTGTATTATGGACGTTTTAATGCTGAACTGAGCACTGGTCATAGGCTGGAGGTCTCAAACGGTAATGCTCTGAGCTGATCCATTTCCAGAAAGAAAACAAAGACCGTTTTGGTACACAAGGCAAAGAAAATATGTATAATGTCCACATCATCCATCGTATGGCTTGTGATTGTGAACAAGAAACAAGGTCCAGAGGCCATCCCTTTTGAATTTTTCGATCTAATTTGTCCTCCCGTGGGAACAGAGATCGGTCATGAGTAAATGCATTTGTAAATACAGTTGTAGGACGGGGGGGTGGAACTTCTGTCATGTACGGCAAAAAAACTGGATTCTGCTCTCGTCTTCCTTGTGTGGGAGCAGGTATGTAACATGGTACCACTTAAATATAAATGAGTCATGACAATCAAGCCCGAGAGGTCATAGGTCATCAATGACAGACGTCAGCCATAACAGGGTGAGATCTGGAGATCTGAGATCTGAGATCACCCATTACAGAATTATATATTTACCTATGAGGTCATATCTTGATAGTAGAATTGCAGTATTTTTGTAGAATTGCAGTGCTTGCCAAAAGTGCAAGATTCTTATTCAGGGTTAAGGACTAAAAGCTTTTCTGTTAGAATGATTGCACAAAAAAATCTTATAATAATTTTACACAAGAAAATGCAGCTGGCCTTATTTGCTCCTTATGTAACACTTTAATCCACCTATTGGTAAATAAATGATCCGAAACCTGTGCGACCTTTGTCACAGTGGTGTGTAAGGCAGGAAGTTTTGATCGAGGTTGAGTCAGCATGGCTCCTGAGGGCTCTTTTACGCCCTCTTAAGGTCACACATATCTGCTGCTCATTCAGCCTCCCTGCTTAGGCAAAGGGCTGAGCCGCTGCTACAGTGCATTCTGGGGGATTTCTGTTCCGGTGGCTAAAAACTTCAATGCTTTAAACATCAAAGCTTTAAATAGTTTGAATTAAACATGATTTCTGTTGTGTACTTAGCGAGAGATGCACATTTTCAGCATTTGAAACTTTGAAGATTGTTTGAGCTGCAACTCGCATCACGTTGGCGGTAACACTGACTGTCCTCATACTGTTGTACCGAGAGAACCCGGCGATATTCTGATCGACGGATGCTTCTGAGCTCGATTCCCGGTGACCTGTTTTTGGCGTCGACTCGGCGGTCTGTCAGAGGTCTGCCTGTCACTGAGCGGCCGGCCCCCGTCTCTCTCCCGCCAACCTATTTCAGCCTCTCCTTCATTACTGTGAGTGCCCCTCACTCCACCTCAGAGGCCATAAATCACCCGGCCAATTAGCACAGCGCTGATGTGATGGCTGCCCTGACCCCTCCCCCAAACAACCACTCCCTGGAGGATAGAGCCACTGGCTTCACGCAGAGGACAAAGATACGCATTCCTCCTTTTGACACAACCAATTCACTTTATTCAAATGTTTTCCCTGTGACACTGTGAGGTGTCGCTGTTTCTAATTGTGTGAAGCATTTAAAAAGCAGAGCTCAGGTCTTTCTCCTGCACTAAAACAAAGAGAAAAACCATTCACGTTATTTGACTAGAAAGTCAAATTCATAAAAAAAAAACTCTATAAGTCAAGTCTTAAATTCTATGCATCTGTTTTGAGCTTCAGGGCCTGATTAGCTTAGCATTATTTGCGTTAAATTTTTGTCTGTTTTCAGCTGAGCATGTTCACCCATTTTTTCTCAATCAAAGAACAGGCAGACGTTGGCTCTCCCCTTTGGCCCTATGCCCATATGAAACGCCTAGCCGCTGTCCTCAGCCTCAGGTTATGTGAACAATAGATGTGAGGGGTGTAAACAGCACTGTATATTTACCTGACTGCATTTTCTTAGTCAAGGTAATGCATTAGCAACTGGCTCTCTGTGTTTGCCCATAGAATCATCCTAATCAACTAACACAGACTCTCAACCGCAAAATTATACTAATCAGTTAACACAGACCATTGACCACAAACATGTACTAATCAGTTAACACAGACCCTCGACTACAAACTCATCCTACTCAGCTAACACAGACTCTCGACCGCAAACTTGTACTAATCAGTTAACACAGACCATCGACCACAAACTGATCCTAATCAGTTAACACAGACTCTCGACCGCAAACTGATCCTAATCAGTTAACACAGACTCTCGACCGCAAACTTGTACTAATCAGTTAACACAGACTCTCGACCGCAAACTGATCCTAATCAGTTAACACAGACTCTCGACCGCAAACTTGTACTAATCAGTTAACACAGACCATCGACCACGAACTGATCCTAATCAGCTAACACAGACCCTCCACTGCAGACTCATGCTAATCAGCTAACACAGAGTCTCATACACAAAGTCACCCTAACTAGTGAACACAGACCCTTGCAATCCTTATCCGCATTGATTCCTTAGTCTTCACTGTAAAGGAATTGAGTGGCTCAATTGACATATCAGATTAAATAAAGCTAAACGAATCAAGTATCTTCTCAATATATTCTAATCCAGTTAAATTAAATAGTACAGTCAAACTCTCTTCAACTCCCTCTCTTCATGTTCCTGTCATTATGGTCACCTGACCTATGCACATCTTATATACTTGTTGGTCCCAATGAACTAATTCTATGACTATTATGAGGAAACTATCCTGACTGTACCTGTATCCCGAGGTCAGAGGTCACTGGAGGAAGCACTGTGGCTAGCTCCATTCTAGGCAAGCTATCAATATCTGTGAGAAACACCGTCCGTGACTATTTTGGTGGCTGCCCACATTTATGTGTTTTTTTCTGCCCCCTAGTGGTAAAAAGAAATAAACTGCCATAACTTTGCCCGGGTGCCACTCTCACAGCCCTTAAATCCCACTTCCAGAAGGTTTGCACGCCCGTGGCTCAACATACGTTTTGATTGGTCGCGGTCTGAGATGAGATGAAAGACGCGCACAGAGAGCACCGCTCATAGCCAGGCGGAATCTCGGAAACGAATGCCAGGTGACCTGTTGGAGGAGAAATGCGGACAGAGGGATGGACGGAGGGATGGGGGGAAAAAAGTGAAAACGGAAACTGACCTTTCCGCGCGGCGCTATCGTACTTCCAGGACTTGAAGCAGGCGAGCCCCATGCTGCGGGTCTGTGTCGCTGTCCCAAAACCCCTCTTAACCCCCGCGGCGCCCTGTCGCCAGACCTCCCTGCGCCTCCCCGCGTTCCCGCATCATCTCAGAGAGCGCAGAGAGAGAGGATGAGAGTGAGAGGGAAAGAGAGAGCAGGGAGAGAGAGAGTGAGAGAGAAAGAAAGAGCTGGGAGAGAGAGAGAGAGAGAGAGAGAGAAAGACAGGGAGACAGGGAGAGCGAGAGAGTAAGAGAGCGAGAGAGAGAGAGAGAGAGAGAGAGAGAGAGAGACAGGGAGAGCGAGAGAGGCTTTTCCACACACTGAAAACACTGCCGCTGATGCACCACACTGGCCACAGAGGGGAGTCTGCTCAGCTCTGCCATGACCTGGGACACCGCCCACCATCTCCCCCCGGCCCCCCCACCCCACTCCCAATGCTGGGGGGTAATGCAGGAATAGGACAAAACCAGTCAAACACTCACACACTCATACACATGCACGCAAACACATGTACACACAATCTCCCAAACACACACACACACTCATACACACACTCACTCTCACACACGTGCACACACACACAGACACACAGACATACACACACACGCGCACACACACACACACACACGTATACGCCAGAAAGCACAGTCTCAGCATCCTGCCACTGTAATTATTTCAATGCAGCGGTGTTTTCTGTGGAGGCAATTACCCTAATGCAACCCTTCCATCCTGCGGCATATGGCCATCGGCTGGCACCCACGTGCAGGCTGGGGGGATGGTGGGGGGGGGGGTAATAAAGAGAGAGCTCGCACCAGCCCAACGCTATCACATAAACTTTTGAACTATCGTCCATTACGCTAAGAGGAGCCCCCCCACCCCCGTCCCGTCCCGCTCCGTCCTGTCTCCCGGATTTATCATCCCTGCCCCTGGCAGACGCTCGCCGCGCAGAGATATATCGATCCTCCGGGGGGGGGGGGGGGGGGTCATTTCATTTTCCGGGAGAGACGGTGCCCGCTCCTGTCTTAAGCACCGCCATCAACTGTACGGCCGGTTGGACGGTGATGGTCGCCCGGGTCACCAACAGACTGCACAGCCAAATATGAGAAACACTTGCACAACAGACAGGTAATTTACTGCAACACTACAGAACTACAGAGGGAGACACCGATCATTAAGCATAGAGAAAGAGAGAGCAAGAGAGAGAGAGAGAGAGAGAGAGAAAGAGATTATATGAATATATGTGTCATTATTGTCAACTTCAATATCATTATTATCATCATTACTATTGATTTTATGTAGTTTATTTATTATAATTTTCCATTATTATTTCTAAATACCCAATCAGAGGAAAGTTCTTGATTCCATGCGTGGTTCCTGTATACTTGTTTCTAGTCTCTAATGGTATGTGCTGTTCAGTGTTGCATGTATGTTTTGTTGTCATACTGCGTGTCCTGGCAATATAATTTCAGTGTGCAAACAGAATTGAGCGAGAGAGGATTGGAAGGATGGACAGAGGGAAAGAGCATGAAAGAGCTTTTCTCTCTTCATTTGGCTGATGCTGCCTCCTCCAGCCAACCCCCCCCCCCTCCCCTTTACCGCTCTGTCTGTTATTGCTCCCTCTCCCTGTCCTGTCCTACCTAATGAAGATGTATTTCTGTTGAGATACACAGGAATGCCTTCTACTTAACTCTCAAAGGCACCCACAACAGATTAATCAAATGACCAAAGATGAATGCCTGTCAATATCTTGCTCCCAACTGTTACAATTTTATTTCCATTTTTTTTACTCTGAAGCCATAAATGTGTGCAGAATGTGAGCAGAACTGAACTGCATCATGCTGAGAGCCTTCATTTAACCTTATCTTTTTGAGTCCTTCTTCTACTGTAGAACTAATGGCAGTAAAGGATTAACCCTTTACAGCGTAAGATCACAAATATGTGATTAGAATGTTCTTTGCTGATGTAACAATCACTACTGGTAACTGAAAGTAATGGAGGTCTTGAACACTGACTTACAATTTTGAAAAAAACATTACAAAACACCTACTCTTCAGTTCATGACCTCCACAGGAAGGGGAGAGTTGAAATTAGTGGTGGAAAATCCAGGTTCAGAAAGTGAAAGTCCTCCACAGTATTTTGTTCCAATCACATGGATTTGCTAATTAGCACAATTCTTCAGTCAGGAGGTTGAACTAATGAGTGAAATCAGCTGTCTGGAGTTCATGAATGGGAGAAACACATGGTGGGACTTTTACTTTCTGACCCCTGGACTTTCCACCCGTGGTGGAAATGGAAGCACTTCCTGTCTGAATATACAGTATATTTAAAGGTATATATAAATGAGATTATGCGCTTCCAACCACACCTGAAGCATTGGACGAACGCATTCCACACATCAAAGAACAACACAATGTGCCTGCTGTACCATGCATAAATATGCTTTCCATCACACATGAAGTGGGGATGGATGTTCTTCCACAAGCTACTGCAGGGAAATATTCTAAGACTTGGGGCTTTTGCCATGCTGCTCACAGCTGCACTGATCCCTTCAGGAACACGTGGTTTTTCACTCGCGTGAGAGAGCAGCGGTGCACGCACACACACATTATGTGATTCATTTAATCAAAACAACACGACTGGAGTGAAATGTAATTATCGCTGAAAGGTTCCTAATTCCCCTTGTGTCAATACACCTGACTCACTCCATACCATACAGTATGAGGGGCTCTTCAGGAAATTAAAACCATCACCCCCCCCCATATTCTCATCCAGCTCCACCCCCATAAACCCTCTTCACCCCCCCCCCCCACCCCCCACCCCCCACATAAGCTTTGCGCTTCATGAAATGAGGTTTAAGGTTTGCGACAGTTTCTTTTCATTTGTTTCCTTTTATGGGAGTCACAGAGTACTTTCATCTTACTCATGTAATTACTTCGCGCTTGAAAAAAAGAAAAGAGAAACCACTGCTCTTGTAGAGCATCACAGAAGCAGATTTCTCTACCAGGCATGGAGTGGAGGAAATTTACACACAGCACTAGAGTGTAGAAACATCACATATATTTCTGAAGTACATATCAATACGGCAACTAAATACAAACTGGCCTATTTGGAAATACCTAGATGATGAGAATAAAAACAAAAATAAGACAAAGAATAAGGATATAAAACAAGAGATAAAGCTGAAAACTCCCACCCCAGAGAGAAACTGCCCTTTTATGCCAAGGCTTTGACTCCTGGCTGTGGTACTCCATGCTGAAATCCCATTTTTATTTATTTATTGTTTAACCAAAAAAACCAAGACTGTTTATGCATGCCAGATTATTTTTTTTTTCATCTAAAAGCTTAGTAAATCTGTTCCTTTAATAATAAACAGACATACGCATAATGCCACTTTGGACCCCCTTGCCCCAGCAATGCTTACTGTTCTGCATTATGAGCCTTGCAATCGGTGGTAGTTCTGCCCTGACTAAAAGTGTTATTGTCGCCCTCTAGTGATGAAGCTGTATAATAACAGTCTGTTGTCTCTGAGTGCCCGCTGGGTGCAGTTGCTGCATTCAACAGGAGTGAATAATAGGTTGCGGTCTTTATTAGTATTAGCAATGTAAATCTGTAAGATGAAATCTGCCACAGCTCTTGAGCACTCTGCTATTCGCCACAGTCACGCTGAGCAGGAGTCACAGCAGCCCTCATTCTTTATGTAGCCACTACATGGCAGTGTTGGACCATTGTTCTCCACGTGGAACTCAAGCTCCTTGGCTGTCCTAATGTATGTCGGTTTTTATTTCACTCAGTCTCTTGATCAATAAGGGTTACTCAAATCATTTTGAAGTTTTTGATTTTATCTTTAATCTTTTGTCCTTTAAACATAATGCAGTTTTGGTTAGTACCTTTTTTCCAGTATAGTTTAATTCCAGTGGCCACATGTCCTTATTAAGCACTTAGGTTTTCACCTGTCAGCCTATAATTGAATCATATTAACTGATATATTTGTGACCTGGGATCAAGATATTCTGAGCACGAAAAGATAATGATAACATAAATTAATTCCAATGATAAATCACTGACCAATCAGCCATCTCTCCATCACATTAGCAACCAATGGCTGTACGATGACAAGGTACTGAATTTCCATTTTAATCTATTTCATTTGTTATGTTGATAGGTGACATCATAACAACATTTTTTGGTATATATTCCCCTCACACAGACATTACATTCACAGGGTTTACAATTAGGGCCTAATTTACTAAGATCCTTTGCATGTGCAAAACCTTTTTGCACACACAAAATCAAAAACCTGACTAATTATTGGTCATGGCATTAGTTTTGCACCAGTCATTGGTTGTGTTACTGGTTTTGCATAGGCTTGAAGATTGTGTTAATTAAGTATTGTGGCTTTTACATAAAGGTCTTAATGTACACAACAGATCCATCAGCTCAACTAACTGGTTACTGGGAGAAGTCAAGGCATAGGCATGACAGGTCATTGTGAAAAATAAAAAAGGCAAAATGCAATATTAAAAAGGCCAAAAACTATACAGGTCCCTGTTTAGAAGTAGCTCAAAAAGTAGAAGTTCACAAACCTCACTCTGTTCTTTTACTTGTTTTAAAACCCGCCCCATTTGGTGTGAAAATGGCAGGCTTGGCAACAATATTTAATTTACAACACAATCATCTCTTAGGAGCATTTCTTCAATATATCTCAGTCCATGGCCTCTTGATGCCTTGATGCATGCAATAGAGTACAGAATGTCAGTTTTACTCAGTGTTGGGGAGTAGTGAACTACATGTAATTAAACTAGTGGTTTAACTACATTTTGCAGTAGCTTGCTGGTAGTTCAACTACATTCATATTTGCATAGTGATTCAAGTAGTTAAATTACTTTTTTTTGTTGCCATTTTTTGTGTAGTTAACTACTGAAACTACAAACAATTTTGGGCCATAAAAGGAAAGGAATGATTTTTTATTTTCCCATTGCTTCTCTACTGTAATTGAACCCCCTTTGACCAGCCCCACCCCCACCCCCTTTTTCTTTCATCCTGACCGCTGTGAAGGCATGCCCAGGCAATCAGGCAGCCACCACCACACACTTGACCTTTGTATAGTGCATGTGCAAAAGGGCGGGCGTTGCTCAGTGCTCACACAGCAACAGTGTCATCATGGATAAACCTCCCAAATCTCAGCCTGAGGAAGAATCACCATGGCCATACATGACATTGACTAGCTCCACCGACAAAACCTACGTTTTTACTTGTGAGTTATGCAAGCCGAGAGTAAATACACTCTCTAATGCAAGGACATCAAACACAAATCTAAGAACACATATAAAGGTGAGTGTATTAACATTGACTTTGCTAGCCAATTTAGCAAAGTTTAGATAAGTTAGCCACATTGTAATGTTACATACAGGCAAGTAATTAATTCAGTGAACGTTAACGTTAGTCTAATTAAATAAAGTCTGTAGCGTTAATTCGTCTGACATTGTGTTCTACCGGAAACAAACATGTCGCTAACCAGCTAATGTCAGGTTTGCTGACATAAAGCTAACCTTAGCTGACCTAGTCATACTATTCTCATAATGTATTTTGCCGCCTATACAATATGGCGCAATGCATGGGACCGGTACTCGGTCTTTCATGATAATCACCTACTATTTGATTACAATCACCTGTGTTTGCTGATCAAGGTGTCTGCAATCAATCCAATACTATGAATAGCTTAGCCAGAATCATTCAAATTAAGGACTGGCTAGGCTGAGGTTGGCTTGCTGTTCTTTTGCCACCTAAGGTTAATATTGAAACAGCATACAATTTTACTTAAAGTCGATATAGTGATATAGAGGGTAATTCTATGTACCATTATGAATGTCATGCTATTCTATATTAGAAGTTACCTGGCTAACTGAGTAATCCTGATTGGTGCAATACCCCCACCTGGACTCTAGTTTCTGGAAGGCAGTGTCTGACTGATGGACATTGTATACAAAACCAAAGCTAACATTGCTTGCACTTTCCCATGAATAGTGGGGTATTTTATTTTTTGGTTTATGTATGACCTGTGAACAAGTGGGCACTTTTTGCAATAAACTCAACTGAGTGGCATTTTTTGCTGGCATGTGAATTTTTTGTATTATATTTTGTTATAATTTTGTATCACGTGTACATTGTCAATTTGATTTATTTTTTTTACGAAGTAGTTTGAACTACTTTTTCTGAGTAGCTTTAGTTAACCAAACTAGATTTCACCATAGGGTAGCTTTGCTGTAGTTCAACTTCTTCCAGTGTGAAGTAGTTGGTAGCTTGCAAAGCTATGCTTTCAAAGTAGCTTCCCCAACACTGGTATTACTTAAGCCTGAACATTGGGCAGCCAAATCTTTGAAGGAACACACACAAAAGCTGTAACACATGCACACTTACTGGCCTTCAGTTCAACTATAATGAAAGACATTAAACATTTGTAGAGTCAATATATGCCAATTATTTGCAATAAAGGCAAACATGTTGTGTGTAAGTGGTGCATCAGTCTGTATAACTAGGGTCTGGATTTTCTTTTTCTTGAACAAATAACCCAAAAAACATTTATCCTGCATTTCATAGTTTAAAGAGGATTTACACGTGGGACTGCAGAGCATATTTGAAAACCGCGAGGGAAGACATTGCTTTATGAACATGCACCAAAAGTTTTGAGAACTGCATTGAGCCACATGGGGGATCATAGGCCATGAAGCTCGCCACAGATGCCTCAGGTTCTTTTACGTAAAAAGAAAGGTAAGAAAAATACACTCATTGGAATTAAGTACTTTTTGAAGTACTGTGGGAAAAAACCCAAGAGATGTTTGGCCTTCAGTAGTTTCTGTAGTGTAGTGGTTATCACGTTTGCCTAACACGCAAAAGGTCCTCGGTTCGAAACCGAGCAGAAACAGCCTTTATGCTACATGTCCAATAGCAGTTGCAAGTACAAAGAAAAAGCACAAGTGGATCAACACAAAGGTTCAGGTTGAAAACCGTGAGCCAGTCTGTGACGCAAAAGGGAGATGCAAGGACCCTTCTTGAAAGCTGAGACATAGCAATCCTTGCACTGAACTGCTTGTGAAAGGATTTAGTTAGACTGAGGAAAACATCGATTTGTATTACAAAGATGGTTCTCATGGCATCTAGTACTGGGGGAAATTGTCATGAAAAAGAGTGTTTCATGTAGAGACCCATGCTGGACTGTTGAGTGTATTTGGAGATAATGAGGGAGACATTCTGTTATCAAGGAGCTCAAACTGCTCCAAGACCTACATTGAGACAACAATGTTTTTTTTTTTTTTTTACACCATTAGGGTTTCCACATATGCCTCATTGTATTTTTGGGCAATTGCAAAACCCGTGTTTACACCCATTGTTTAAGTGGGGAACTTACGCACGTGAGAGTAAACTGTGTCTTCTCAAGTTTTTGTCTTAATCGCTTTTCATGCTGAGGTACAAAAACTGCACAATCTTAAAGGATTCAAGCACATCCTCCCAGCCTTCCTCACACACAAGAAGGCCATTTGTAAGATGGTTATGGACAAGCTGAGAATAACCGGCAAGTCCCCAAATGACAGAGTTGGTCATGGTGATAAAGTTGCTCATCCTGAAATATGAGTGTGCCAACCTGGCCTACCTCCTGGCAGGACAGAACATCAGGAATGCAGAAGCAGGGCTTTATGGATAGACTACCATCACTGGCTTTCCAGAAGAAGTAGGTTTCCATAGCTTCCCTGGTGGTCTAGTGGTTAGGATTTGGCGCTCTCACCGCCGCGGCCCGGGTTCGATTCCCGGTCAGGGAATGAGCTTTTCCCCCATTCCTCTACGAATGACTCAATCATTGCTCATCATCCACCATGGTCTGAAGATGCATCTCTTCAGGCTGTGCCTGGACTAACTGTCACTACCCTGCCAAGCACTCCAAATCTAGCATTGCTCTGATTGTTTGAATCCTAATTTGTTCCTGTAGCGTTTTCATGCTACGTTCCATCTAGCACTTATTGCACTTGTATCATAATCTTGATGTTGTAGCTCGTCGTCATGCCACCTAGCTTGACTTACCATAACTTTCTGATCTAGCCTATACTTTCTGTGTGAGCTGTACTTAATGTGTTCATGGCTATGAATAACAGTAACATAATAAGTATTGTACCTTATTGGACCTGTGTTGCAGTTGTTCCAAATGACCTTCGGCATGCATACGGTACATCACTTTGGATAAAAGCATCTGCCAAATAAATATAGTGTAATGGAAGGATGTTTTAAAACATCAGTTTTGATTAAAAAGATGGTTCTTCTAGCTTCAAGTACTCAGGTAAATTGCCAGGGAAAAGAGTTTCAAGAAGAGAAGCCTGTTTTGAATTTTGAAAAAAATTAAAAAACACTTTTCTTTCTTTGACATGCCACACAATTTGTTTTGCTATCCCAATCCCACTCACTTTTTAACTGGAGATCTTTTGCGTAAGGCAAACAAAATAACCTCCACACAACATAAGTGATTTAATTGTTTTTTATGAGAAGGTTAAGACATCTCCAAATTCCTCTAGGATTGAAGCAGTTCATCCAAGACTTGCGCATGGTTTCTGTAGTTTAGTGCTTATCATGCTGGCTGAACATACAAAAGGCCCTCGGGTCAAAACTGAGCAAAACATTTGCACTTAAAGGAACGTCCAAGGACAGTTACCACAAGGAATAGTAGGTGTTAACTAATGAGAAGGTTCTTCAAGGAGTAAAGGGTGAGCCAGCCTACGGCAATAAAAATGGATATTAAAAGGTGTTGCTTGAAATTTGAGAATAAAGACACCCTGCTAGGGTTCCCACTCCTTAACTTTCAATAACTTTCAAGGCCAAGTTCCCACAAATTCAAGGACTCAAACCAGTCTTTGTAGCAATCATTGTCAAGTTGAATTTTGGAATTTACATTTTCCTGACATTTTGTTAGCAAGGTAGCTAATTATATAGCCTAAAAGTAAAACAAAATGAATAAAAGTGCATCTGTAGAGCTTTAGCACTGATGTTATTAAAATTTAATGAATACGCACATTATAATAGCCTATTGTTTCCTTATGACCAATCAATGATAGTGTTAAACCGAATGGGTATTAGGAACACTCTGGGGAAGAAAATCCAGCAATGTGTGTTGATGTTGCGGATTGATTTTTACTTCAGCTCACGCAAGCAGTTGCAGTCTGTGACAGCTATTCATCTGAAAACTGACCGGACAGAATCTTCCTCTGATACTGATTGGTTGCGACCTGTTTTTAAATCAAATTAAGCATTAAAACACTTACTACAATGGGTATCAGGTATCACCACTTCTCAATTAGTGCATTAGGCAAGTAATACAATACCTTTTACTTTTTTGCGAATATGTATAATCAACATTATTTAAAATTATGCATAAATGATGCATACTTTTCGTTCTCCCCTCACACTCAGAGAATATTGACGGCAAAGACCTGCAATGTGCATATTTTCTAATTTAAACAACCTTGAAGAGCACGTTTTGTTAGTCGTTAAGTCGATAGGCTAGTCGTTATTTAAGGTTGTGCTGAAAGCTAAAGCGATAATTGAGGAGTGGAGTGGGGTATCATTTTTTGTGTAGCCTAGTTAGCGATTAAAACCGATTTTTCTTATTTGGAGTGTAGGGCTCTTATTTAATCCCAATAACATTACGTGAAGAAAGACGCCGTCTTGATTTACATAGTTTCATTTGCACTTGTGTATAAAAATATTATTCCAGGCACTAGAGTATATCATATTTTTGGATAGTCCAGAGGTTTATTTGTCCAAACATAAAATATCTGGAGTGTTAATATTTAGCAAACAAGCACCACTACGGCATAACTACATTTCCCAAATGTGGCAGCCTCGTTTTGATTGCAGGCTTTGTTTTCGAGCTGCAAGTGAGCGAGTGCAGTCGCCATTTTGAGGGCGAGTTGCTGATCCGAAAAGAGGTCGTAAAAGCACGAGAACATCGTGTAGAAATAACTGTATCCTATTTCAGGACTCTCAATACCGAGTTTGCAAGGGTAAGGATATTTAAGTGTTTAAGACCGTCATGTAAACTCAGACTAGAGGAGAGGTAACCGTTACACGTAGTAATTTAGGCAGATTTCAAAGTGCATAAGCTCGCTGGCTTCCTTGTGGGTGTGTTACCGACGTCTTTGTGCGGTAGCTAGCATCTTGTAGCTAGTCTGTAGTTAATATGTGTCTGTGCTTATCTAATTCACGCAGTTAATGCATGATATTGTGCGGGGATCAAAAACGGTACCTTGCAGGATTTTCCTTCGTTTATTTTTATAAGCGTCTTGGGTTAATGACTAAAAAACAAGGCAGCATGAATGCTTTCACACTTAGCAGCTAATCAAAGATGGACGACGATCAATCACTGCAGTGAGATGTCAGAAGATGCTCGTTAGCTTCCCAAAACACCATCAGCTGCAAACTAGCTTGCTAGATATTTCTGTAGTTTTCTCACGAATGTTTTCAGCATTGGCGTATTTCTTTGCATTCTTAGGCGGCATTAACATACATTTGTTCTGCTTCATATTTACGTTTAAGTAGCTATTGCTGTGAAGTAGACTATAACGTATATTTATTTTGGTTGTTTTATCCAGCTAACGTTGGGGACGCTCCTCTTGCTACGTTGTTTGTCCTAGTCCTCTGCCTCTGAAACATTTGCACTCTCGTACCAATGTCTTGAACGCTAAACGAGTAGGCTAGTATTTCTAATAGGCTCTGTGGCCATGATAAGTGGGCAGCTAATGTTCGGTGGTCTCCGGAACAATTTACGTACTAGACTGTTTGTACCCGCATATTAGTTTTATGGCAGAAAATGTGCAAATTAACGAAGCACACGGGCTACTTTGTTAGCGTGCTAGAACTTAACACCATTGTCATATTTTGCAGGGTTGGAGTTGCACCTTAGCAAGGGCCAGTAACATAATTGTGGTTGATATGTGACGTTAGCCAATGTGCTATGTTATTATCCTTTAAGGTTTGGTTTAGTTGATGATAACAATGATCACGGATGGCGAATTGTTCAAAATCTCCATTCGAAAGGTCCAAGCCACCAACCTAGCGAACTATCGCAAGTTTACAGTTGGCTAACTATGGCTAGCTGTCATGTTGGTGTGGGTCTAAAGAAGCACTGTTGTGGTCGTCATGAATCTAGCTAGTTATGCTAGCTAGCCAGCCCCACAGATGTAAAGGAAGTCGCGGGTATTATCTTTCATTGTGTTGGTATTTTTACGAGTTCTGACTTTTTTCATGACCTTTTTTGGCAGATGCGGCAGTCGAAGCGAATGCGCTCTCCGGACGGCTGGCTCTCCGAGTACAGCTGGGAGGATAGGTGGGAAGAGCGCAAGCGCCAGAAGAGAGGCTCGCATAGCAGCGAGAGGGAGAACAAGCCGAAGAGACACCAGCACCACTTCAGGACCTACGAAGGGTAAATACGCTTCGTTTTTTGATTCAGTGGCTGCGCCAGTCAGGGATTTAACAAGTGCTTAGACTAATGAGCGAGAAAACCCCTACATTTAAGAGACCACACGCTGAATGATGTTGCATACACTTTTCTGGAGTGGTTCCTGTCAAATATGAGAGGTATAGCCACCTACTATGACACATTTGGTTTTGTAAGTACGATTTTTAGACTGCAAAATTAATATGCAGTTTGGAAGGACATTTAGAAACCAAATCAATAACGAGAACTTAGGGCAAAGGGTGCAGACTCGGCTTTCAGAGGGAGTGGTGCGTTGGAGAGTGTTAACGTGTGTTGTAAATAAAAACATGTAAACATACCAAGTCGGTATTTAATGTGGGATATTTACTTGTTGGTGAATGGAATCATATTTATGTTCTTTGCAGGCTTTGGCTCAAGAGTTTCTACACTCAGTCCAAAAATTTTATTCACTGGAACATAGTGTAACCTAACAAGTGATAATGTGTCAGTCATTTGATTGGCAGCCTTGCCGAGCTGTTGCTATTTGTAACAACGGTGTCCTGTCTGTAGAGGGATTAATGATCTATTTTTTTTCTTGCATTGAGATCGTAATCCATGATATTACATGTCTCCTGGAGATCTAGCATGGAGATCATTGTACCAATGTGTATTTTTTGGAGGTGCAGTGTTATTTTCGCCTTTCAAATTTGATATTCAGAGTATTTAGTGATTGTTTGCCTGGCAACAACATTTTAATCCTTAACCATGTGCAAATGAAAGAAAATGCATTGATGAATATTACATTGAAATAACATGGTATTCATTATTTTCAAAATGATCTCTTTTTGGAATTGTTTTGGTTATATAATTTATTAGAAAACACTTTTTTCCCCCCGTAGTAATTTTCTGGTATGCGAGTGGAAGCAGAACTCTGGTTGCGGTCCGACTTAAGCATTTTTATGGTGCCTGGCTCTAATTATAGTCTCTTGGGGTTGACCTTTCTGAGAGGAGACTTGACACGTCTGACACTGGACCGGTGTGGAAAGTGCATTCCGTTCGCAGCTGCTGAAAGGGACGTATAAATATCACTCAGGAATATGTCAATACCTCCCCTGGATGGCTGTCCCCGTAACATTACCGCTTGGCGCAGTACCCCTGTGCTGTTCCCCTGCGGAGGCTGGGTCACTGGACCACAGTCCAATAACCGCAACCACAACCCCCCCCCCCCCCCCCCCCCACTTCAAGTTTGCTGACTGTGTCAGGGCTTTCAGTGTGTCTGCTCATACAGAGCAGGTTCAGTCACTCCGGGTTTTAGTAGATGCACATGAATGCGCCGATAGGATATCAGCGATCGTGAGGTGTCTACTCAATGCCTAAATCTCTATCTAGGCAAACCTGGAGTTGCTCAGGATTAATAATTTTTCATTAGGACGCCCATCATTGTTTTGACGCGTTTTGCAATAAACACAGCAGTTCTGGTCCCTGTTTCCTTTTGGTCAGTGGATGCCAGTGCTTGGAAAGTAATATTACCAGTCAGGGATTAAACTGGTGGAGTCCTACAATAATGATGCACAGTATCAGTTTGTTTATTCATTCTCTTGCTTTGACATGCCTGTAATGATATACAAGGTTTAACCGGTCTCTCCCCATTGCTGGTTCGGCAGGCATTATCTGGAGACCAGGAGCTTGAACAAGAGGCCGGACTACAAGGAGCCCAGAGCGCGCGAGGCCAACATGGACCTGGCGGGGTACGGGGACGGCGGGATTGGCGGCTGCGGCGCGGAGAGGGACAGGGACTGGCACCACTACAGCAAGTCCTCCGGCCGCAGCGTGCGCAGTCGCCGTAGCAGCCACGGCCGTTGCCGCGGGCGACAGCACAGCTCCTCCGACCGTCGCTCCGACTCGGTATGAAACTGTCCGTCTAGCGCCTCCCTCTCCCCTCCCCACGTTGTGCGCGTTCAGTAATCGCTGTTGTTCACACGACACTGTTTCCTACTGCCAGTTCCACCTTCTTCTGTGGAGTCTGCATATGACAGGCAGATAGATACAAGCACACGCTTTCTGACTCAGGAATAGCAGTGCATGTGTTCTTCATTTCACATTCAAGTGTCAACTGTTAACTAGCTGTTAACTAACTTAGAAATGCATTGAGCATAGAGAGGGACATCATGAAATTTCTACTAATGAGGTTTAAAAGTTAGACGCAAGTTTTTAAAGATGAATGGGAGGTAAATGTATTTGGGTCTGCTCCCATGTATCATTAGGGGAGTCATGGGTTTGTGGGAGGTGTCTCTTAGCAATTTTACTGTGAAGAGGTCCCTCTGAGAAGATAGGGTTCATTATAATTAGCAGAGAAAGTGGGGGAAGAAGAATGTTCATGCATATGTAATTTGTTGTATATATTCTCTTATTTCTATATATATATATACATCTTTTTATTCCCTTTGAGAAAAGTCACTTGTCTGAAAATTTGTTGCCATGTTTTTCTTCTGCAACACAAACTATGTGGGGGCCCACGTGCCTATCTCGGGGATGAATTTGAAATTGCTGCTGTGACCCGGCGCGGTTTCTGAATGCACCGAATATCTTCCCCTCCCCCCCGCTGAATGAATGAATGGCGCGTTCTGGCCCGATTCACGCGGGGTTTATGATGGTGCCGCTGGTGACCCAATCCCAGAGGAGCCACCGCAGGAAAAGATCCAGGAGTTTTGAGGATGATGAGGAGGGTCACCTGATCTATCAGACTGGACACATGCTGAGAGCAAGATGTATAGAATATACACCTTTTTTTATTTCTTTGCTTTGTCTGTTTGACTGGAAAATAACACTAGCATAGGGTAGTTTTTGTTTGGGGGGGATTGCATATTATAAATGTTTTAAGTTTACAGTAATTTTATCATTCAGATGTCATGAGTTGGGCCTATTTAGCCCAGAATTTGCACAACTAGCATTTTTGTTTTGTCATTTTTTTGACCATGCAATGTGGTGTACTGTAATGCTAAGTTATTTGATGGGGGTAATTCTAACTTATGTGGACTGAATAATACTTAAGCTTTTTTTGTCTGCTGCTGTGAACTGCAGCTGACCCCTCAGTTCCTCGGTGCTGATTTCCCCTCTTTATTCCTGTAGATGAGATTGTGTGCACTTTAGGAGAAGGCGCCTTTGGGAAGGTCGTGGAGTGCATTGATCATTCAAAGTAAGTGTCGTCATGCTCGTCCCACTGATACTTCTTTTCCAGGGATTTCCATTGTAAAAAATGTATGTAATGTGTCTTAAATATTCCTCCCTGTTCCAAGTAGCCAGATTTTTTGCAGAAATTTGACCAGACCGCAAATTCACACCTTGAAATCCTGAATTTGTCTTTCAAAAGTAACTGAAAAGTCATGGACTTTGAGTGAGGACTCGAGTGGGGGCTCTCATTTGAGTGGGAACCAGTATGGCTTGCTGATGTGTCCGTGTGAGAGAGCTGTTGCCCTTGTACATGGAAGCTTTCCTGCGTTATGGTAACAGATCACTGGATTCGTTTCAGGGGCGGCGCTCGGGTTGCCCTGAAGATAATTAAAAATCTCGATCGCTATCGGGAGGCCGCCATGTCCGAGGTGGATGTGCTGGAGCAGGTGAACTCGCTGGACCGCGATCACCAGTTGTGAGTACCGTTTTTGGCATTTGTTTTTTTTTGTCAGTTAACCTTTAAGGTACCTCTTGATCCTGAGTTTGGTGCAGGCCAGACCAAAATCTCAGCAAACCTTATGCCATAAACTGTTATCAAATGGTATTCCGGGTGGCCAGGTTTTGGGGTAAAAAATATTGCGGGATTCATTTCAGTTACAGAGGAAGAATCTTAGCTGATGTTTCCAGGATCACAGCAAAATGGTGGGATGACTCAGTTACTGGGAAGGAGTGTTAAAATGATGTTTCCGGGTTTGCAGTAAAGATGCTGTGTGATTTGTAGACGGAGGTAGGAGGCCGTGTCGTTGCTCACGTGTAGTTTCCCCGCTCTGTGCAGCGCGTGTGTGCGGATGCTGGACTGGTTCGACCACCACGGGCACATCTGCATCGCGTTTGAGCTGCTGGGCCTGAGCACCTTCGACTTCCTGAAAGAGAACGGCTTCCTGCCCTTCACCGTCGAGCAGATCAGGCTAATGGCCTACCAGATCTTCCGAGCCGTGCGTTGTGAGTACCTTCCCGGAAGGGGGGGGGGGGGAGGGTGCACGTGTACATGCGAGCGGTCGAATATGGACCAGTTTGTATGAATCCACATGTGCCGTAAGAAATGTTCTTTACTGTGTGCACTGTCTGTGGCCTTTTATTCTTTACACAGTTAACTTGGGTGATAGTGGGGGAAAAGTAGTGTGTGGTGTGGAAGTTTGACTTCAGCTTGTTCATTTAAGCATTCCTTGGAGATTTTCTGTTGGCAAAGATTTTCCAAGAAAGGCAGTGAAAAAATCTGGTATGAAGTATTGAGTTTTGGTTGAAAGTGTGTGTGTGTGTGTCTGTGTTTTTTGTTTCTCAGTCCTCCACCAAAATAAGCTGACTCACACCGACCTGAAGCCTGAGAATATCCTCTTTGTGAATTCAGACTACCACATCGAGTACAATCCCAAAATGGTGAGGGTCGCCGTGATTTGTACCACTACCACCTCAGATATGACAACCGTTTACTCTTACAGAAAGATTATAGTATTGGTGTTCTCTTGCAAATCCATGACAGCTGCGCTTCTCTGGGGGAATGTATAAGGCCATCACAGCATGGTATATTAGATTCTTATCACAGCAGAGACTGCAACAGAAATAGCAGAACAGGAAGCTTAGCAGTAAAATGAGTAACTATTCCAGGCGATGAGTGCTATATATCCGTGCATTCTGAATGGCTCTAACAGGTTGCAGTCGGTTGCTGTAATACTAGCATGCTGTGTTGATATTACTTTACGTGCAGTAGCACTGAAATGCTGATGTTAATATCCAGAAACGAGATGAGAGAACCCTGAAGAGCTCTGATGTGAAGGTGGTGGATTTTGGCAACGCCACCTATGACCACGAGCATCACACGTCCGTGGTCTCCACCAGACATTACAGGGCACCGGAAGTTATCCTGGGTGAGTCCCAGTTGGTTTGTGGGTGTGTGAGTGAGTTTTTAAGTGGAATCTGTGTGTGTGCGTGTGCGAGCATGAGAGAACTGTGTGAGTCTAATGAATTGTGAGCGACTGTGCGCGAGTGTAATGATTTGTGAGCGAGTGTGCGCGCAGTGTGTGTGAGAACGGTGTGAGTGTAATGAATTGTGAGCGAGTGTAATGAATTGTGAGTGCGCGCACGCAGTGTGCCTCTGAGCTGGAAGACTAGTGTCTCTTTGTGTTTTTGCGCAGAGCTGGGGTGGAACCAGGCGTGTGACGTGTGGAGTCTGGGCTGCATACTGATAGAGTATTACCTGGGCTTAACGCTCTTCCAGGTGAGTGAGTGTGGGGTCTGGGCTGCATACTGATAGAGTATTACCTGGGCTTAACGCTCTTCCAGGTGAGTGAGTGTGGGGTCTGGGCTGCATACTGATAGAGTATTACCTGGGCTTAACGCTCTTCCAGGTGAGTGAGTGTGGGGTCTGGGCTGCATACTGATAGAGTATTACCTGGGCTTAATGCTCTTCCAGGTGAGTGAGTGTGGGGGGAATGTCCAGGTGTATAAGTGTATTATATCTGAAGAATATGAGCCTGATGGTGACCCTAAAGGCTCTAAACCTTTTCGTATGCGCTTATCCAAGTCACTGGATGAGTGTGTCTGCTAAATGCCCATAATGCAAATGTTATGCAGTCCATTATTTCTGCTGCCGTTGATCTGTATCCAGTACAGTAAAAATCAAATTAATGTAACACTGCTGGATGTACTGCTGGGACCCTGCCTGTAGCGGGGAGCGTTCCTCCTGGGCTGTGTTTGCCAGCCAGTGTCCTCTCTGCTTCCTGCTGACATGCCCCTGACCCCTGACCTCTGCCCTCTGCCCTCTGGCCTCCTCTCACAGACTCACGACAGTAAAGAGCACTTGGCCATGATGGAGCGGGTTTTGGGACCCATCCCGAGCCACATGCTGCACAAAACCAGGTGAGCCAGTCCCACCGTGTTACTGCAGAACCCCGTCTTAGAAAAAGGAGGAGTCAGGTGTCTGTCATTTCTGTCCCGCATTTCCCTTTATTCTTTTAGCAGGCATCGGCAAGCACAAATAGCCAGAGTTACAAGTACCAATACAGAGTACGTTCAGTTACAGCAGTTCATATTTAGTGCAAGATTAAACTAAATCATCCCAAGCCGTGTCTGTTCCTGTGTTTGCATTTCTGCTGTTTGTGTGAGAGAAAGGTGGTCACGCAAAAAAAAAAAACTACCACATTTAATACAGATTGAGGACAGGACATGGTTTACCATGGCAGGTTCTATCCCGGAGGTTCACCATCAGTTTGTAAAACTAAGCAAAACCTGAGTATTTGTGAGAGCTGAGGTGTCACCCTCCTTGTGTGAGGTGTGTGTGTAGTGTGTTCTTGAGGAGTGAAATGACCCTGGTGACTCCTACAGGAAGCGCCGTTACATCCGTCACGACAAGCTGGACTGGGACGAGCACAGCTCCTCTGGGAGATACGTGCGGAAGCACTGCAAGCCGCTCAAGGTACCCCGTCACTGCAGAACAGACGCAAAGCAAGCACCCAGAGACACAAAACCAGGAGTTTCAGACACAAAACCAGGAGTTTCAGACACAAAACCAGGAGTTTCAGACACAAAACCAGGAGTTTTAGACACAAAACCAGGAGTTTCAGACACTGAACTGGGAGTTTCAGACACTGAACTGGGAGTTTCAGACACTGAACTGGGAGTTTCAGACACTGAACTGGGAGTTTCAGACACAAAACCAGGAGTTTCAGACACACAACCCAAGTCTTTCAGACACAAAAAGACAATACCCTTACAGGCAAAGCCAGTAGTTGGACACAGACAGGACCTACACACAAAGTCAGGACACTCCAGAGATGTAGGCTTTATTTCTCCGATGAATCCAAACGAACAGTTAAAACCGCATTGTGGTGTTATTGGAAAACTGATAAAGTGACAGTTAAGTCTGGTGTCTCCAATCCTAGTTCTGCAGTGTCACAATCGGCCTGACTTTCATTCACATTCAAATCTGCAACCAGACCCAGAAAACCAAGGGAGGTTGGTTACTTGCTATCGACTCAATAAAAAGTGCAGAGTAGCAGCAGAAACCCACACACAGCCTGTGACTCCAGAACCACGGTCGGGAGCCTGTGCCGTGACGTGTGCCTTTGTATGTGCGAGAGCGCGCGCCTGACGGCCTCCTCTCTCCTCAGCAATACATGTCGTCCAAGAGCGAGGAGCACGAGCAGCTGTTCGACCTGATCCACAGGATGCTGGAGTACGACGTGGCCCGGCGGGTCACCCTGGACGAGGCGCTCAGGCACCCCTTTTTCGACTCCCTCAGGAAAGGGAAGAAGTGACCCCGCGGTCCCCGGGCGCCCAGCAGTTGACCCGCCCCGCCCCGCCCTTCACGTGCTCTCCTGGGGAGATTACTATAGACTGCATCAGTCCGCTCTGAGATTACCTTTAGTGTTTAACTTATGCCCGGTGTAGGAACCTGTACTGTAATTACTTTTTTTGTGTGTTCCTTGTTCATTCGTAAAATAAAACTTGATTAGTACATTTTTTTCAAAATTGTTGTGCAAGTGCGGGTTTTTAAAAAAATATTTATTTTAGCAGATTTTATTACAGGACTCAAATCTGAGGATTTTTGCTTCATGGAACTTTTCTGCCTAAGACTTTTTGTTATTGATGTTATTAGTATTGGCACTGAATGCATCTCTAATGGGACTATTGAGTAAAATACTCAGGTTCTGGGATTGGCAGCAGTAGGTGTGATATGATGTCCAGTGTCTCCAAAACTTTGGGTTTGTACTGTCAACAATCACAGTACCCTGACTGAAGACAACTGTAAGCCATGTCTTGATGCAGATCCTGTTTGAAAATTGGATGAGATTTTCAAACTAAAATTAACTTTTAAGCTTTTTTAATGTTTCTTCCTCCACAAAGAACTTGTCACAGTATTGTCCGATTTTGTTCAGATTTTGACACCACCTGGTCACGGTGGATGTTTGCAAAATAACACATGCACACCCAAACTTTTCAATGCATTTAGCACTTTTATGAAAATGGGCTGTATATGCAGTCAGACTGCTGCTCCTGGCTCCACCAAGCCACACCTGAATGAAAATCAAATGTAAAATCAGATCTGATTATTTCTTGATTTGTTCTGCATTGATTTGGCCACTGTTAAACATCTTTTAGACAAGGCAGAGTCATTTGTCTGGGAATGAAATGGGCAAATGGCTGGCAATGCCAAGGTACAACAAGATATTGTTGCCATTCTCTTTGCACATGTATTCTTTTCCAACATCAAGCGTAGTAAACTGAAGTGCTACATTTACTTCATATATTCAACTTGGTACAATTTGTACCAGTTGAACTAAATTCTATTAATTTCATGTTCTCCTGTGTTGAGTTGGCTTTCCATATTCACTCATTAATGTATGCACCCTTTCTAGCAATGTAAATGTTCACATTGTCTGTAGATGTGTGGGGTTTGTAGCTAAGTGCTTACCTGCAGGTTCCTTAAGTTGGCAAATAATTCTGAAAGTTGCTGCTAAGAAAAATGACCAATGTGCGGAAAGCATTTGAAGTTTTTACTGCATTCATAAAAGTGCAGCAGCCATGTGATCCTGCAGGTTCTTTGTTTAAATTTCAACATGTAGTCTGCTGACAAGTATGTGTTCTTTGACCGAAAAATGATGGTTTTGTGGAAGTAAATCGCAGAGGTTCCAGCAGTACAAAGCATAGTTGCAAATATGGCATTGACTTGTAGTAGCCATTATAACACGGCAGGAGGCAGTATAGTACTAAATGAAATCTTGCTTTGTCCAACCCGTCTATGGTCCAACCGAAAGGACCTGAATCCAAGAAAATGAGGAAGATTCAAAGTGTTTTTTGAATCTTAGGGACGTCTGCTGATTAAATGTAAACATGAAACTAAAGCCCAGTCACTACACACAGCAGGTAGATTTGTATGGCATACCAGAGACGACAATAATAATAATAATAATAATAATAATAATAAAATGACTTCAATCTCAGAACTGGAGCAGAAGCGTTTTATATTAAAACTAAGAAATTAATTTTCTGGGAAGGCCTTTCACTGAATACCAGCGAAAGACCAGAAGGACAACTGGACAGCATCACTGGCGCTCACATTCTGCACAGATATCCTCCCCCGATGAGGTAGAAGAGAGGGAATGTACAGTGGGCTGGGTATGTGAACCGTCTGCCTTGTGGGCACGGTTAATGTGCCGTAAATGCACCTTCCAGGCAGAAACAACTGATAAATCCAATCCATTGTTTTATTTTCTTAATGTGCAAAATGCATATAGCAAAGCATAGGAAAATATGGACAGAGGGTTGTTTGGTTTTTAACTATTCATTGTATAATTACCATGGCAATGATGTTCCTTGTCGGCTTGTTCATTTTCTAGATAGTGTTCTTGCCCCCTTAATCCAGTGTTTAATTTATGGCCTTCCCATAACCGCTCACAATGTGAAGAGTTGACTACAACCTCTTCCTCGCGGAAGCACACTTGCATATAAGAGGCGCGAGGAAAATTATATTTCAAATAACATTTTTATGGATTTATGTTTCAGTTGTAAGGAGGGGCACTAAAAATCATTATTTTAGATAAGCGATGAATAAAAGCACTGCGTGAAATTGCCTTGGCAGCGCGGAACGTTAATGGGTGAGTGAGTGGTGCTTTAAATACTTAAATAGCAGCCAATTACACATTTCCTGGTAGCCTACTGTCAGCGTCTGGTTGCTTTATCTTCAAGTGGAAAATATGCCAACAGTCCACTCACAGTACTGTGGTTTCATTGCCAGACCCTGTGAGTTCTGATAAACTGACCTTTGGTATTTCTGTAATTTACTCTTTCTGCATTATCACGCCCGTAAAAAACAAACAAAAAAAAAACCAAACAAACAAACAAAAAAAAAAACTCTCAGATCCGCACTGGCGCATGTGTTTGGCTCAAATTAACCATGCTAACTGGTGCAAGATCGGGAACACATATTTCAAGCATACGACCATTACAGACTTTTTACACTAATTAAGTTTGCTGCATGTAGTCAAACTGCGTATCATGTATACCAATTTGTGAATACATTATTATATGAAGGGTTAAATTGTAAACTAGGCTATAAAATCATTAATACTAGTGTATAACAAACATAACTATAATCAAAACGTGCTGTGGTCAACAGCGAGAGTTTTTATTGCACAGTCCAGATTCAAAACTTGATGGAAATTTGAGTCCCTTGTATTTGTTTTTGGATCAGCGTCTCATACGCCCCCGTGATTTTTTTTTTTTTTTTTTTTTACCAGCACCGGGCAAGGAGCGAGTCATTTTACAGCTAGCGTTTACATCGCCTGCAGTTAATTGCTTGACTGGCTCGACATACGTTTGCCTGCAAGCGAGAGAGTTTAACCTAAGCGCGCGGACGCAACTTCAACACACCACGCCATCCAAGCTATCCAGCAGCTGGGTCGAGTTTAGCTTGCGCTTCTTACAACTTCACAACGGAGTGTTCTGCACTTCACGACTGACAGCAACAGAGTGCTCACAGGAAGCTGTGTGGCAGTAAACCTTCAAGCGCATGAACTGCTAAAGTACATTTTCATCCATTTTGAAAAAAAAGTATAAATTAAGAAAGTTGTTTAAAAATAGTAACTCTTGCAGGACGGGAAAGACATTGGAATTCTTCGCAATGGATTCTGCGGTGAAGTCTAAAGAGGAGACCAAAGGTTTGCGCAAGCAAAGCGGGTCCAGATCTCTGATTTTATCTACGGGGTCCCTACCGACAGCAGCGTGTTTTGTTCTGTCATTAAGTTCCATCGCGATTTGTTTTTTGACTAGTTTCAAAACGTCTCAGCTGGAACACAGACTTCATGCGCTGGAGATGGAGAAAAGATCCACGCTCCATCAGTCAGCCTCGGTCCTGATTGAGGAGGGAACGGTACCTGCGCTCCGGGACACAATTGAGAAGGTCGTTCAAGAGGTATGACCTCGTTAAGACTACTGTAAGCATTATTATTGTGTACTTTTGTGAACGATACACTGTTTTTTGTGAACGATACACAATTTTAAACATAAGAAAAAAATTAGAAGTTAGAAGATAAGTGTTTTACCACTCCGAAAAATATCTCACACGTGAGCCTTTGCTTTATGGCAATAAAGGTTTGATACACTTGCATTAAAAAAAAAATATATATATATACTTTAAAACATTAAGTTGCATTTTATTGTCAGTGCCGTTTTAATGAGACATAATACACGTGTATGTATCGTTCTGCAACCTATGTGTTATTAGCACTTATAATGATTATAGCCCTCAGAGAAAAAAATGGGAAAGACCTTCACACAGGTAGTTAGAAGGAAAATAAATTATTCGTGCGACATGCATTTTAGTAGCCTATTGGTATTTATGTAATCACTTTCTGTGTATACCACGCCGTATAGATAAAACAATGTTTTGTTTTGAACAATCGATCAATACAAAATTAGACGAGTGTAGAAATGTATTAAGGACTGATACGAATTATACATTTATGGTTTTATGCCAGGTAGGCTAATCAGAAATGAGAAATTACATTTATACGATTCTTACGCAGTGTACTGAAAGGAATCTGATTATTTTTAACGTTGCAATAAAAGGTGGTCATGAGTATACAGTGTTTTATTTATGTAAAAGTACTTAGCTTCCTTTAGAAATAGTTTGATTGGTCAGGTTTCAACGTACAAGCTGCCTGGCGCGTGGGAATGACGCCCTTGCGGAGTTTCAAAAAGGGCGACAATCGAGAACTTAAGTGGTACAAAGCGTTCAAATTGGTCAATCA
This sequence comes from Anguilla anguilla, assembly GCF_013347855.1. Taxonomy (NCBI): domain Eukaryota; kingdom Metazoa; phylum Chordata; class Actinopteri; order Anguilliformes; family Anguillidae; genus Anguilla; species Anguilla anguilla. The sequence goes on from NC_049209.1 coordinate 33,306,848, forward strand.
AGGAAAAGCTTTATGACTGTATGTATGACAGACTGAGTTGAGGCTGCATGCGTGAACGTGAATTTCCATCGTTAGACTTTTAACGCTTTACCTTCTTCCCGTGCAGAGGATTGCTCAGACCATACCGAAACTGCGCATGACGAGGGAAGTGGAGCAGGAGTGCGCTTGTCCGCCAGGTATGTCCAGTCTGAAGCGCTGTTATAGCTGTGATGCTCTGTATGGTTAAATTGTGACCCCATGTGTGTTGTGTTTTTGCATAAAACTATTGAATTGAATTACATTTCTGGAAGCAATGTTTATTATGCCTGTCAGATGTCACGGTTATGCACTTGTCTAATTGTTTTGGTCAGAATTACAAATAAATAAATTATTATTAGTTTTTTTTTGTTAATTTAAACAAACAAACAAACAATCTAAGAAACAGCCCCCAGTTACTTTCAGTGTATATCATTTAAATCAAAATCCGAATTATTATCCAATCAATTTAAAGAAAAAAAAAAAACACTATACAAACAGTATAAACCCACAAAACTCATTATTTTAAGCTTAATTTTTGTTCTTTCATGCATTTGTTGAAAGAATGGTTTACCTTTACCTGGAATGCGCTGACTTACCCAAAGGCCATCGAGTGATCTGTTCATGTATGGCCATCCTCAAGGTTTTTTAAGGGGCTAGCTGTATCCAGTATGTAGAGCTGTGGTTGAAGGACAATACAATTCAGGGGCTTCATTCAGTTGATCCACAGAGCACTTTTCCCTATTTCTAATTAACTGGAATTGTGTCGCTGTTTCTGTCTTGTGCTCAGAGATTTTGCGTTTGGTTTAGTTAGTAAAACAAGAACATTTCAGAGGATATTCCTATCTGAGCAGCTTTAGTATGTTTTGTACCATATAAGTAATAGTGAATCTTGCTGTTGTTCTGAGGGGCTACTCTGTCAGTCAGGGAGTCAATTAATAAAGTCAGTCATTAATCAAAATTAAAGATAAAGCTTACAGCAGGACAATTCAGTCTTGGTCTAGGCTGTGATATTTTCACATGAGTGGGCTGGGATGTGGGGTCGTGATTAGCACTCTGGGTTTAGCTACGTGCCATGCAGTGTTTTCCCCCAGCTGTGCAAATGGGTCACTGACTTTGTAAATAGTTTGAGAGATGGTCTTTGATGGAGGGATTGTTTTCCATTTTTGAAGTGCTGGGGTTTGCATGTTTCCCTCCACCCCTCCAAACCCCACTGTGCGGAATATCTTAGGAAAAATGATACACTTAGTGTGGGCTTGAGGGCCTGCTCGTTATTCTTTTCAAGTACCATTTCAGAACCTTGAATACCTGTTTTTTTTTTCATTAACTGCTAGAGGAGATGTATACCTGATTGTCCGGAGTGTGAATGTGATTGTTTTTCTTTGCATGTGAATCGTAGAGCTTGCTTTTGAATGCGTTGCACATCGATAGGTTTGGCGTCCCCTGGTGGACACTGCCAGTGTCACACTAATAGGGAAAGTATTTGTGTAGGGGAAGTTGCCTGACACCTCCTTAACCTGCTTGCTTCATGGTTTATATGCCTTGCATTATCTCTTCAAAGAAAGGTGATGTCACTTTCTCAAGAACATGGAGTATGTAAGTCTTTTGATGGGGCATATGGAATATGGACATGGAAATAAGGGAGTGGGCACATATATCTGTTCGATTGCATTGCCTCCTGGGAAGGTTGGGTCTGAGTCAAAACGTGCCATCTGTGGAGACTTGGGAGAGGCAAGTGTAACCCTGCCTTGTGTTTTTTAACCCTTTGAAGAGTGTTTGTTGGAATTTTATTTATTTATTTCATTTTTTTCAAAATTCTTAGTCAGTGTTGTAGAATTCCAATGCTTTCAATTACCAGTAGTGATTGTTACATCAGCACTAGAATGTTCAGTGGAAGACATTCTAATCACACGTGTGTGCTCACACCTGACAGCGTTAATTAACTTGTGATAACCACGGCTGCCACAGTACGTGTTCTTTAAAGAGCATGCGTTGCGGTGCGGGAGACCCTATTGATAGTGATGGAATGCGACTGCGTGTTGTTTTTTTATCACTCCCTGAAGATTGGCTGCTGATGTGGATGACACATTTGTGCCGCCAGCAGAAAATGCTCAACGCATTAGGCCGAGGAAGCACTCGCATGTGGAACTCGTAAAGACAAACGTTTGTGGCATAGGTTCTTATTTATTTATTTAATTATTTATTTATTGCAGCATGGCTTTCTGGTCTGCAGGGACTATTTGATGTTCTTTTCAGCATGTGTTATTTCTGATCAATTTAAAAAGTTCATGGCTACAATAATTGAAGGTGCCATAAATTAGCACACTTCAGTATGTGTGCTTTGGCTTCAGTTGTTTTGTATAGATTATTTAGAAATTTGCACTCAGAGTTATTGATTAGCCTCAGCTAATGAAAGTCAGAGAACTTTAGTTTTTATTTTGAAAGTGTTGCTTAATAATGGCTTGTTGGAAAAAAAAGGGTCGCACTTTGCATAATCTGCTTTTATTTTTGTCAGAACGTCTCAGCACAGACGCGTTTCGACGCAGTGCCTTCTTCACTGTGCAGGAAGTTTCAGCACAGACGCGTTTGGGCGCAGTGCCTTTTTCAAGCACACTGAAGAAGGCACTGCGCCGAAACGCATCTGTACTGAGATTTTCTGACAAAAATAAAATGAGATCATGCAAAGTGCGGCCCCTTTTTTCAACTTTATTGATTTACACTTTTTGGTCCAGCACCCTGAAAGTTTCAAACAAATTTTGGGAGTGAAGCCCATTTTATGTTTTTGCATTAATAATGGCTTGTGCATTTTATTATTATTATTATTGTTATTATTATTATTATTATTATTATTAAAACATAATAATAATAATAATAATAATAATAATGCAGACAGAGGAATACACATTACAATAATGGGTAATGAAGGGGTTGAGGTTGGTACAAATCTGCTGTGGTACCCAGAATTGCTTGTGCAAAGCCCCACTACTTCTGTCATTACAATGTAACTGACTGGGGCTCTCGTCTGTATTGAAAGGTTCCTATGAAAATAATCAGTGGGGAATGTTCATTTTGTGATTTGGGAATAGAGGCAGGACTAACATCTCTTCTGGGAAAGGGTTGACGGTTGACCTCTGAATCAACCTCTCTGTAACTCACCGTGCTTGTCGCTGGTCAGGTCGCGGGTTGGCGTGAGTTATGTGTCTGCCGTCTCTGAAGTACTCGCTGAAAAGAGATGACCAATCTCCAGTTCTGGAAGTTTCCACACTTGCCGAGTATGCGGTTGGATTTGTTGGATTTTTGGTGGAACTGTACATAATTTCATTCAAATAGACAAATATGATTGGCAGAACTTCCTAAAATGGTAATTAATCTATACTTAAAGCCAGTGAACACTCTTAGAGCCATAATGAGGTGGTGAAATTGGAATGGAGCCACCTGTGTAATAAGAGGTTGTTGGTTTTAGTCCCAGACGAGGCTCCACTCTTGTCTGCACCCTGTTGACTGTGGTCCTTAAGCTGAATCACTTCAGCACATTTGAAGGGGTGTCTGTAAGTCGCCCCGGCTGTCTTCTGCTGACAGAGTTTCGGATGTTGTTTGTTTACTGAGAAGAAGAGACCTCTCAAAGAGCTTTCCGGACTTTTCTACCACCGGTCAGCAGCGCTTTTTTGGAGATGCATGTCAGCGGTTTTTACGGCTTCCATGGACAGATGGGGAGCTGTTTGTGGGAGACGTGGAGGTGGAACCGGGGCTCTGTGTTTTGTCAGCGTCCTCGAGCGACCCCAGATCCGGGGTCAGCTGGGGTCAAGATACGGACTGAGTCATGCACTTTGCGTTATTTTGACCAATTGACCTCTCCCAGGCTTGACCCCTCCGACCACCTTTCTTGAACCGTTGGTTTATGGGTGAAGGGTAGGTAAACGTAATTTTAAGTGCCCTGAACTAGGGGACAACCTCCTGCGTTAGCGAAACTAAGCCATTGGCCCTAAGTGGCTCTCAGGAATCCCTAAGACAGCTAGAGGAGATCGATTCATGTGTAGCTTATGCTGCTGTCACTGTTGGAGCTCAATAGACGAAAGAGGGTCACTGGTGAGTGGTGATGTGTAGATGTCCCGGCACTGCTGGGTTCCTATCCCTCTCTGCATCCATTTTGAATCCTAACTTTGTCATCCCAATTACGTGCTGCCCTGGGGGGCCTGTCGGCAACAGTTGGCCTTGACAATGTCTGAATGTGATACCTGACCCTGGCATGCGGTGAAGGTTTTGGCCCTATAGCATGGCGGGGGGCAGTTCAGAGGTGGTCTGCAAACACCATGGCTTCCGTTGTCCTGTTTAGTTCTGCCACCTGTCATTCCCATTGCCGTCCTCGCTGCATTAGAACCCTGTGAAGAAAACCAGCATGGGGTGGGTTATTTTAGAGGGCATAAATATCCCCCCCAAAAAAACTGTCCAACTGGCTGAATACTTAGCACTTTCAGGCCTGCACCTTTCAAGTGTTGGCAATTAATGCACCCTCCCCTCCTACGCCATCTGCATTCAGTCCAATGAGGCCAGCTGGACAGAGACCAGTTTGGAGCGGAAACTGAAACGCTAACGTAGACTGCATGTGTGGCTGGGCGCTTAAACTGTGTTTCCACGCCGACGCCTCACTCATTGGTCAGCTCCACCTGGGGCATTCCGCAGCAGAGAACTGTTGTTCCTGTCTGAAAGTGCGGTGGCCAATCCTGGAGCATTGGCCAGTGGATTGTTCTGGAAACTCCGAACCTCGGAGCAGTCTAATAAAAGCAGCTGTTTTTCTTCAGTAATATTCCAGGAAATATTCTTATCAGTGCATCTGCCCAGAAACACACAGGTAGCATTGTTTTTCTTCAGACATTATCATTAATAGATAGGCTCTGCTGTAAATAAAATTTTGGCCTGAATGCCAGTTTTGCGTGTAATTCGCATCATTTTGGTTTATTAAACCAGGAATAAAGTTAACAAATAAATAAATAAATAAAAGTAAACATCATAATTTCCTTGCAAATAAGATTTGTGGTTGCTCTCTCTAGAACTAAAATGAAAAAGTAACTAAATAGATAGAAAATAAATTGCTTGGCCCAAACCTTTCAAAATGTATTTCTTAGAAAACACCAACAATAAAGCACTATTTTTTCTTTTCATTTTTATTGAACGTTTGGCGATGCCTCTACAAATGATCCTCATTACATCGTCAATGATGTTTGGAAATTCTGGAGGGCAGGCTACAGGGACATTAGACATGGGCAGAGGTGCAGCAGGGCCACGGACCGTGGGTGGTCAGGGGTCAAAGGTCGTGACATTCATCAGATATGAGTCAGTGGGTGTGGAACTCCGAAGATGAGAGAGAGAGACGTTTTCCATGCTGTTTATGCTCAGGAGGGAGGTATGGGGAAGATAAGGAAAAAAGCAGCGTGATTAAGTGATCATTTCAGTGTCCAGTGATGGCAGCGGTGTAGCAGATAAGACAGGCTGAGGACCTGTAAACATGATCTGAGACCTTAGCCTATTTGTTTGTGATAAACAAGCTGGCAGGTTATAGTAAGTGCCACCTGCCAGCACCTTGGCCAGTTCTCTGTTTTAGTTCAGTTTGTCCTGTGTGTGGTTTACCTTTATGCATTTTGCATCAAATGTATTTCATTGAAGGACTGGGTTCGACTTTAGAGACAGTTTTGTTTGATTACAAAATTTGATTGTAAATAATGTTTGAGAGAAATCGGTCACTGGCGGTTAAGCCCAGCTTAAAGTGGAACACTTGTCCTTTGTGAAGTGTACGCAGTATGTATGCAGGATAATTATCGAATAAATGTATGTTGTCCACCTCCTGTCTCCTCGGCCTCCACTGTTGCAGATAGACCCTTTTCCAAGAGCCTTGTGCGTATTTTCAGATAAGAAAGATAGGAAAAATAAACATGTGTATTGTGTTAAATAGAGGTAGAGGCAGGGATGCCAGATACATTGATAAGAGTAAACTGTGCATTTATATAACGGAAAATCCTTGCTGTCATGTGCATTTATTTTACCCATGTTTTCAGCTGGTGCTCGGTCGCTGTGTCATGTGCTGTTCTGCTGTTTGTCTTCCTGTTTTTCTTATGGCTTCTCCCATGAGAGGTTCTCAATGCGCGCTGTCAACATGGCCTCTCTGAACGTAGAACTGGGGATTTTAGTCCCCTCTTGCACCTGCGCCGTTGTTTTCGTGCACATTCAAAAAGTGCATGCTGTAAATAATTGTTTATGATACATGATGCTGATTTTAATAGGACTTGTCTCTGTGAGTGTTTGGGGCACTGGGGGGCACGCTCACAGCCAGAGGTTGCACATGGTTTCAATACGGCGGTTCAGTGTGGACTCCAACCTCAGCCCCCCAATGGCTGACCGCAGGGTAATTTCAGACCCCGCCCCCCCCCCCCCCCCAAAGCCACTAAACACAGCACTACAATGCAGGTGCTGGTCCCCCCCCCCCCCCGAAAACTGTGGCAAAGGATTCAAGTCTGTGTTCCAGAAAACGGTCCGTCTTTCTTTCCAGTCCAAAGCATTTCGGAGCCTAAAGCCAGTTCTATTCCCCACTGGTGTGTCCCGCTTGCTGTTTGGGTTCATTTGTGAACCTTTTTTCTGTTCCTTTTAGCTCTCGATTTTGTAGAGGTCTGTGAAGTAGAGAGAGGGTATTTAAAGAAGCGTTTAACCCTTATTGAATCACTCCTGCTCTAGAGTGGCAGACTGATATTCTGGAAGAGAGTCTGTTCTTCCAGTGTGGTGTTTGATTTCAACTTCCCCTTAACGTCCACTCTGAAAAACGACATCTAGTATGTTTTATGATTTTACATTAAATATTATGTCTTTTATGAATGTAGATGAAATCGTATGCCTTTTATGATGCAAGATTCAGGCGGAATCTTGTATTAAAAAGTAAAAGGGGCTGCTTAGTCTGTTATTAGTTAACTGCTTCAATTTTCATTGCTTGGTGTAGTGGGCCTGGCAGTTTAATGGTTTTTTGCTTGTAGCTTTCAGACTCGGATCTCTCCTTCTGCTCAGTAGGCTGATTCTAGCTACGGGAAAAAACTGTGGTGAGCAAAAGGAAGTGATGCAACATATGCAGGCTTTTCATGGACCCCAATGTGGGTGGAGCTTATTATCTGTGACTCACCGATCTGAGCAAATCATGGTGTTTTGCCGGGGAGAGAAAATATAATACATTTAAACTCCAAAATGTTGAATTTGTGAAGGCGCAAATGAGGTTGCACAATACCCTCCGCTCATTGAAAGCATGTGTTTGCCTGATCTCTGAAAGGCTCTTGGCTTGGATACAGTCCTGCTGTAAAATCTGTCTTCAGCAAAGTAGCATTTTAGGGTTTGAGAGGAGTATGTGAACAATTATGGAGTGCTGTGCGCCATTGTCAGAAGTCACAGCTGATGAACTGAGCAGCCTATACACTACAGAGGAGAGAAAGAAGAGGATCTATGTGGTGTCAAAGAGAGGGAGACAGTGTTGTGTGTCCGATCCAACTTTAACTGTTTAGTATCAATAATTCAGCTCTTTATAGTAGCGTGTGAAAGTCAGTACTCTGTGTTGTGTCTAATAAATTCTCTACCCCTCTGCTAGAAGAGTTATTGCTATGTAGGCCTAAATATCATAGAGTGGAGGGTATGGCAGAATAAAACCCAGAAAATATGGAGGGTCAGACATCCCAATTTCTTCCCTCTCCACTGCTCTGCCCCTGGGCACGGTGCTTGTTTGGCATGTCCTCCTCAACACTTGCATTGGGTTTTTTGGTTTCACGCCCTTACGGTCTTCAATGAAGTTGTCCGCCTTCCACACAAGTTGTCAGCAGGATCCTTCAGCAGAAATTGCCTGTGGAAGACCCTGAACATTTCCTGATCAAATAAGGAAAGCAAAGATCTTCTTGGCCAGGCAGATTGCTGTAAGACCTGGGTATGGTGACCAAGTGAGTTGGATCAGACATGCAACGAGAGAAGAGACAATCTCACTAAACTGGCTGCCCTCTTGCCTGCAGAGGAAAGAGAAGCCTACAAGAACTACAAACATGGTGCAGGGCAGTGGAGCATGAACTTATATTACTGGCATTTAGTAGACACTCTTATCCAGAGTGACTTACACAAACTTTTACTTAGCATGTACACTGCATCCATTTATACAGTTGAATATATACTGAAGCAGAGCAGGGTAAGTACCTTTCTCAAGGGTACTTCTGTGTTTTACCCAGGAATCGAACCTGTGACCTTTAGATTACAAGACCACTTCCCTAACATTTATACTACAATACATTGCTGCCCAAAAACTCTTCACCCCAGAGGGTGCACAGTGAAGAGACAAAGTGGAGCAAATAGCACCAATAGTGGAGAGTCTTTGGTGATGAGTGATGGAGTGACTGACCAATGAGACCACTGTCCATGTACATGCAGATTCAAATTTGAATCTGTCCCACGGAATCAGCAAGGTGGGGGTTCTGTTTCTGGGTGTGTCAGAGCATACGTTTAGGTTTGGGGAAAGACAGGGAGACATGTCACCACCCTGTATTTTTATATGAATTAATCGCAAATCTCACAGCTAGTATGCTTTGAGATTTGACATTTGACTGCGTGAGACTAGGTGGTCCAGCAGTGTCTCCCCCAAAGTCGGAATGAAACCCACACCTGTGTGTCAGAGTAAGCCAGGTTGCTCAAATTCTTTTAATAAAGCAGAGCAGAGATTCTGCCTCCAGGTGGGCTGGTCACTGATATGCTGGAGGTGTTAGCTCGAGGTATCAGCATGAAACGCGAGAGGCACTTTAAACATACGGACCATATTAAATTACATTTTCACTTTTTAAACATTAAAACGCGAGCTGATGCTCTGGGACCCCCTCTCACCAGCACTGCTGAGGGCCCCGGACTCACTCCGGATGATTCTGCACATCTGGAGCTCGTGGGTTCCGTAGGCTCATTTAATCTGGGCGTTTTGGAAGTGTTGAGTTCAAAGATGTGGTCTGATCTCCCAGTGCGTCGCTCCTGGATGTAGGTGTGAATGTGTTTGTGCAGACAGACCACAGCCTGGGGTTTGAGGGCTCATTGTGATCCTGCAGGCATCGGGGTCCACTTAGACAGGTTTTATGAGCTTTACTCATACCTCCAGCCCCGTGCGGTTGGATTGCACTTTCATGCAGCGAGATGGCTGTCATATGTGTCATAATGCTACCAACAATTAAGGAATGTGAGTATGGGCATTGTAGGTTGTCACATTGGTTGGGATGTCTCCTTGGCAATTTTCCATTACCAAATTAGGAAACCTAATTTGTAGGTTTGCAATGTTGGAGTAACAGGTGGATTATTTATTTATTTATTTATTTATTTATTTATTTTAGTTTTAATTAATACCCACAGCTCATGATGAGGGATAGTGGAGATTGCCATTGGCTTTTATTTTTCCCACGGCGTGCAGGAATTGGCGGCGTGGGCTATGCATGGAAAATTGTGGTCACTCACTCACTCACGGACGACCTTTGAGGGACGTTTTGTGGGACGCATGCGCAGGTGGTGCTTCGGTTAGTAGGCCAGCTAAAATGTGTCTGCGGAAGTGAGTTTCGCCCGTGGGTCTGGACGGTTCCGTGCTTGTTTTACTACATATTGTCATTGTTCATTTTAATTAGACTAATGTTTTTGGAGACTGCAATGTTTAGAGATCTGTGTGATCAAATTTTAATTAAAGAAAAAAATGTAAAAATAAATGTTTGTGATTTCTGGTTTTGGCTGTTAACAGCTGTCAGTAATCACGTGCATATGGAGAATTATGCCCATGCGAACTATCAATCAATGTCTGACGCTTTGGTTAATTACAGAATTCACTCTGTCGAATTGGCACGTGGCTGTACAGATTTAATGTGGATGAAAGCCACGTGGGGCCATGTGGATGGCCTCTGACTGCTTTGCGGTTGAGTGAGCAGGCCAGGCGGTGATGTGTGAGTTACTGCTGTTAAATTGAAGCTCCATGTTTTTGGGTGTGGCTGGATCACATTGCCATGTGCCTATCCTCTTTATAGGAGGACGAGAAGGCTTGCAAACACACATTACATTACATTTATTTGGCATACGCTTTTATCCAAAGCAATGTACAATAAGTGCATACCGAAGGTCATTGGAGCAACTACAAAACACAGGTCTGATAAGGTACAATACTCATTTTGTAACGGTTATTCATAGCCATGAACAAGTCCAGTGGATAGAGAAGAGAGGTAAATGGTCACAACTCAAAGTGTCTTTGTGAAATTTGTTTCTTTCCACAAACTTTAGGAAGCACCGTAAGGTAGTACAAAGACTCAAAGCAGATGTGTAAATGATGGCATAGCTGTTTGGCTATCCCCAAAAATACAAAAGAAATGCACAACAGAGGGGGCAAATTAAATGCATTCAATGTCATGTTTGGCTTTAATGTGTGACTTCCAAATGCAGTCACAAGTTTAATGCAAAGCAAATGTCTGTTAACATCAGAAAGTAATTAAATCTATCTGTCCATCTGGCTATCTATCCATCTTTTGTAGAGCATGACCCCTCAAGCTCTGGGGGCTTTGCGGATACAAGCGCAGTTGCCAAGTACTGGGGCAGGTCAAAAAGGGGTGTGGTCTGAATCTGGGGAAGGTCAAAAAGGGGTGTAGTCTGAATCAGTTTTGGTATGTTAATGAAACTGCTGTGTATGATGCACATGGAGGCCCATTTCAGTTTGTAATGAGCTGAAGGTGTGGCAAAGGTGTGAATGCTTTCTACGTGCTCTTTAAATACGATGGTTGAATCAAACGTCCTCCTTTTCCATTCCGTGTGCATGTTGCCTCTGCTCTCTGCTCCCATTCAGAATTCCCTCAGTCGTTACTTCTGTGTTGGATAGTCTATTATGCTCGTTCTATAGTTACAACACAAAATTAACTTTCAAGTATCTCTGCAAAGGAAATTCATTAAGTCATTAATTTGTTTTATTCATCACAGTGTACGCTGAATTTATTGCATATTTTGGAGTGCTGACCGCTAAGGAATAATAATAATATTAAAAATGACAAGCATCATCATATTGACGGTAATGGACTTCAATGGGGAAGAAGCTGTGTGCTAATGAACTTGACCACGGCTGTAAATGTAGGCCATGTAAATTAGGTATTGAGTAGTCTTAGCCAGTGACTGAGCACATTTGCTGTGCTGTTTCATAAGTGTGCTTTCAGATATCATAAGTCCACCTCGCTGTTCTGCCGGACATGGACGGTGTGCCTGTAATCACACAGAAATGTGTGTGAGTGTTTGTTCTACGTTCCTTAAAAGGATACTAGGGTCTGTCAAACAAGCAACAATATTGAAATGTACCTTTTTTTTTCGCGAGTAAAAATTTTCTCTGGGCCCTGGCGATAAATAAGAACCTTAGAAGCTGACGTTCCTGGCCCCTCTCAGCAGGACGAGCTCCTCCTTCACGGGAAGGCCTTGATGAAAACGTTTAGAGAGAGTCTCTGGACGGCACTTTAATAGGTCGTAGACATCGGTCGGACATTCAGTTGTCTTTGCTCTTCAGGAGCTTCTCTACGCGTCTTAAGGAGCGTGCATCAAAGCAAAGCGGTCTTTTTTAGGGCCGAGGATCACGCCCCCCCCCACCCCCCCACCCTCCCCACCCCTCTTCATGTGCGCTCCATATGAGGGTTTGGAGGCTGGTATTTGAATGGGAGCCCTGAAGCGAACGGGAGATAATCTGCTGGTGATTGCTCCTGGAGCTCCCGCCTGGCATAGGCCGTAATCAGCAGCAGACTCTCAAACTGTGCGCAGATTTGCTGCTCCTGGTCCGGGTCCGGTGAGCCAGCGCAGGCAAACTGCATTCAGATTCATAGTCACCAAGCACGACCCAGGCATTGCCTGCCTCTTATAATAATAATAACAATCATAATCATAGTAATAATAATCATGATAATGACAATAAGAACAAGAAACAGTTGATGTTGGGCCTTTGAAATGGGGTGCTCAAATCGCTTTCTAGCAAACAAAAATAACGGTATCTGTTGAATAATTAACACAAGCACTTTATGTGTAAAATATAGAAGCCGTGTTACAGTAAAAACATAGAGGCAGGTGTAGTAGAGGAAATAAAATGATTGAGGGGAAAAAACAGAATAATCAAGCAGCTTACTTTTGTAATTGAGGTTTTCATACAGTGCTCGTCATTAGCCTGTTTCTTTCATCCAGCTAGAATCTTAACCATACATCTCTGCAAATACTGTACCACCAGTGATCCTGGGCATTCTTCCCCATTCATTCATTCACTCATTCATTCATTCATTCTCTCCCTCTCTCTCTCTCACTGTGTAGTAGCACGCCACAGCTCCTCACAATTAAACATGGAAGTATGTTTTTCTGATGCTGGTTCTAAATTAGCACCAGGGCCCATATCTTCTGCGGGTGTTCTTCTCCTTCACATCTTCAGTCTTTCCTGTTGAAGAGTTTATAAAATTTTTGCCCCTCTGATCTTACGAGCAGTCTGGTGAGATTTGTCCTACCCTACATCAAAAAACATCTGTCTGCTAAAATATTTTAGCGGGCAATCTGGGGATTTGGGAATTGCTGAATGTGTTCCCTGAATGTGTGTGTATGGGTGTGTGTGTGTGTGTGTGTGTGTGTGTGTGTGTGTATGAGTGTGTGTATGGGTGTGTGTGTGTGTGTGTGTGTATGAGTGTGGGTATGGCGTTTGTGAGTGTGCACGTATGTGCATGGTTATCAATAGACTGAGTTAGCTGTTTAATTGAGTTGATTTTGGTAAGGACTTTTCATGTATACAGGGTACTTGCATTGACCGGGCTGGCTTGACCTGACTATGGAATACAGTTAATGTCTCAGTTTTTCTGTGTGATTTAAAACCACTGGCATTCACAGTTGTATGAATTAAAGTTGTTGTTACTGTCTGCAAACTACTGTTTGGAAAAAAAAACCTGTATGTGACAGTTGCCTTTCCCTGCTCCCCCCCCCCTTTAATTTCTGTTCTGGCCCAGTCGTTTACATTTACCCCTGATTTCCACTCTCTTTAGCGCTCTGTAATTTTCTGTCAGTTAAAATAGCAGCGTATTGTGATTTATGAACCGTGCAACCAGATGCTGAATCCATTGGACGTTAAACAGGGGGCCTGTGGTTGACTTCATCATGGACGACTCTTTCGGATGCATTCAGTGGAATTGTTTAGCGGGGATTTGCGTGCTGAGGTCTTGTTTTGGGAGGATGGTAATCTCCTCTAACGATGTGTATTGTCGAGCTCGTCTCCGATCGACGGGACAGATAAGATGGCGATCCCCGGTCTCTTCTGCTCTCCCCTCTCTCTCTCTCTCTTTCTCTCTCGCTGGCAGTGTTGACGCTGAGATGTTCAATAGGAAGTCTGTAACTGGAGAACAAGGGCAGCGCAACCACAATACACAAAATCAGAGCCGGTGTTTGTCTACTACATCGTCGTAATCCCTCTGATGCCATGCACTCATTTCCGTTGAAAATAGTGCTGAATGCATTTTGACGATTTGCGACATGTTCCTTGTTTCAGGAGATGTACAGATCCCGGTAAATAATTAAACATTCATTTTTCATGATATTTATCGCATACCCCTGTTTCAAGTTATCTCCTACAGTACATTTAATGTGGTTTCATTATTACATACTGCATGTATGTAAGTTATGCTCGTCTTTTGATGAGGACAAACAATAATTGCAAAAAATAGATTATTTATGCATTTTTAATGTGTTTTCCTGATTTATGTGGTACATAAGGTTTGACAGCCCATTTGACATTTGTGCAGTAATTTTAGGGATTATAATTATTATTATTTTCACTCCAACCCTAACAAAGCCACACATCATTCAACAGCAAGAGATCTCATCGAGCTGCTGATTAGTCAGGTGAGTCGGGTGTGCCAAACTAGCATAAAAATGAAAACCTACAGAATGGTAGGTCTCCAGGAACAGGGTGGGTTACCACTAGTTTACACCATTTTGTCCCCCCACCCCCCTGGTATTTCTTAAGATACACAGCATCTTTGCATTCCCTGACATCCCATATTGAGGAAGCAAATTGAAGAAAAATAAATGTAAAAAAAAAGATTCAGTTGAATAAAGTTGGAATGGATGTGTCCTCCTCTCTGCCCACAGCATGGTAAGTTTGGAAAGAGGCGAAACAAATTGACGCAGCCCCTCGACAGACCCTCCTCAGCAGAGATCCAAAGTACAAATACGAAATAAAGCAGCTGTCACAGGCAATAGCCCTCGCTTGATATGAAAACATGATTACACGCCGCGGATCACGCTGGGCATTAAATGAAAGGAGAAATAAACCGGCATGGACGGTGTATGGGATCCAGATGCGGCCTGTTGCCGGAGCTCTGCGTCGCTCTGCTTTCTTGGTCTGGGTCGAAAGGATATTGGTTCTCTGTCATCTGTTACTCTTCCTTAACGTGCCACTTTATTACCTAACACACACACACACACACAAAAAAAAAAGAAATTAAAAAAATTCAGTTGGTTAAGTCAACCTCAGAATCTCTAATTCTTTTTTAGAGAAACCTCCGCCCCCCTTCACCCCCCCCCCCCCCCCCGCCCCCCCCGCACGCCCCCACTGTACTCCCCCTTTTACAGCTTGTGTGGGGTGCCCTGTTATCTGGCATGTATTGTTTTATCTGGTGGTCTGCTTTGAGACAGTTTGTATCGTGTGTACCGTACGTATGGTAAAAACACTGGGTTTTATTAGACTGGCGCCCGGCAGTGCGGACCCAAGCGTTTTGGATCTGGGCCTGGGCCTGGGTCTGCACATGGGACGGGATCCGCCGCTCGACCCGCGTCTGGGAAACCATGGCGACAGACAGAGAGCCGCTTCTGGCTTCTGACCCCGGCCGTACAGCTCAGAGCCAAGATTACTGAGACCGATAATAACGTGGCTTTGACTTCCTTTATGGATTCCCTCACTGCTGTGATGCACATGTCTATTTTATCATTGCGGTAGCAGTATTAGTGAGAGTGGTGGTGATTGTAGTTCTAGTTGCAGCAGTTACAGTTAGTGGCAGTTGTGGGATTCAGTGTAGTAGGGAGAGTTTTTTATTTTTATTTTTTATTTAACCTTTATTTACCCAGGGTAGGTTCACTGAGCACGGATGCTCGTTTGCAGCAACGCCCTGCTTCACACTCATACTCATTCACACCTGGGAGTTGCCCAGTACAACCACAATCCTCTATTGTTGGCTACTGAGCAGCTCCACTGGAGGAAGAGAACATTTTTTAGCCAATAAAATCAGGGGATGATTAGGTGGTAAGTTTTTGCGAAAGCCAGATCTGGGATTTTAGCCAGGACAACGGGGATCCCCCTACTCTTTGCGAATGGTGTCATGGGATCTTTAATGAACGCAGTGAGTCAGGACCTCGGTTTAACGTCTCATCTGAAAGACAGCATCTCCTACAGCACAGTGTCCCTGACACTGCACTGGGGCACTGGGGTTTATTTGACCAGTGGGAAGATTGCCCCCTGCTGGCCCACCAACACAGCTTCCAGCAGCAACTCAGTATTCCCTGCTGGTCTCCCATCCAAGTACTAACCAAACCCACACTTGCTTAGCTTCAGTCAGCAGGAGCAGAGTGCGTGGTGGTATGGCTGCTGGAGAGTGGTGGTAACAGTAGTAGAAGTGGTAGTAGTAATAGTAGAAGTAGTAGTGGGACTGATGATAGTTCTAATAATAGTTAAAAAATTACTCCCACTTGTTGTGCTTCCACTTCTAGTATTAGTAGTCATTACAGTAGCAATAGTAAGAATAACTGTAGTAGTTGTACTAGTAGTAGCAGTAGTAGCATAGTAGCGGTGGGAATTATCATTGGTAATAATTAAAGTGGTAGTAGTATTGACGGTAGATGTTGGCAGTTGTGCAGAACATGAAGGACCGCATCAGTTCCCACCAGCATCAAACAAAATTGAAGTGGCTAATAGGGACGTGAAAGTAGACCTCCTTAGCTCTTCATCTCCATCTCCTCACCTGGATCCTTGTCCTGAGCTTTCAGCTTTAAAACCCTGAAGCACGTTCCACCCCACCTCATGTGCTTTTTGTCTTGAATCATTCTGAATTGGCCAAGAGCCCATATCCTTTAGTACCTTCATTAGAGAGGAAGGTTCTCCTTCGTTGAACCTGTCAAACAGTGAAGGCTGGAAGGGGTGGGGATTTCTCATTATGCCATATATTTACTCACCAGATGCGCTGCTCCAGGCCATTTAAACAGCTTACGCTTTCATATTTTTCCATCTGTGCAGCTGGAGTGTAGTGATTTTTTCGTGAAGCGATTAAGTTTCTCTGCTTGAGGGTGCAATGGCAGCATTCTGCTGGGGATTTGAACCAGCACACTTCTGGTTACAAACCCAGTTTCCTAAAATCTCCACCATACTTTAACCATAAATAGGCCTAGAATGCAGTAATTAGGCCTACCTTTTTAATTTACTGGAAAAATTAGACTTATGCTTGCCAGTCAGAAGATGTGCTGTGTGGAAAATGCTTGATGGGAGTAAAAACGATGGATTAAAGCGTTTAAAATCGAGGGGGTGTTTTTTCGAAGCAGTGCTCTGGCCTTCTCGCTGCATCCAACTCCGAGATTCACTCGGATGGTTGTCAAGGTTACCCCTCAGATGGTGCTGCCGTTTCAGCACGAGAGCAGGAAGTGAAAGAGCTGACGAGCTTCTGAGACTCACTTTCTGAGACCTCCAAAAAATATGGCTGCCAGGGGGTTTGGCCAGCTTAAGGCCTGGGTGCAACAGACCCCATAGTCTGGTAGCAAAGGCAGGAAACGGCAGTGGCGACTGCCCCAGGGAGGTGTGTATTCGGCTGAAGATTTGCCCTGGGTGGGGCTTTTTTTACTTGTGATTGATGTGACGTCTCGGGAGCGAGAGGTTGTTTGTGAATCGTCAGAGTGTGGTGGTTATGGAGGGTCAGACCTGGGGGTCAGCGAAGAGCTCCTGCAAGAGCTGGGTTGTCTGCAGGTATGAGCAATGTTGTAAAAATGATAGATTATTGGCAGTTCTAGGCTGTGGCAAGAGGCTTATTTTCTGATGAATATCCTTTGTGATTGAATGCATTTCATCCGAGGTTGATTTAGTAAAATCGTTTATTATTATTTAGCATAACCTCTGCCCCTATACCAGGTGTAATAAGTTATGCCTCCACACCAGGTGAAGGAACTTTAGAGAACACATTTTTCATTCATATAGATGCATATATGGGTTAAGTACGGTTTGAAACAAGCTAACATCTGTGCAACCTGTTACCCACACTATTTCTCAATTTGGTTTGGATTATTGAACTCATTTGCTTTAATTTTTCACATCTAAGTACGATCATAAAGCCATAGAGTGTCTCAGTTTTTTAAATACTTGTGTATATAGATAGGAGTTCAATTTCTGAAGCTATTTGTTTCTCATTTCCTTTGAAATAATTTTTTTTTTTAAGTGCACATGTTGTAGCTGGGCTACAGGTGTTGTCAATTTAGTGGCATGCCGGCTAGATTTGCAGCTTGGATCCAGGTACTGATGGATGATTAATTTTGACCTTTGGTGGAAAAACAAAAGAACCAGCCCAGAAATATAGGATTATAAAATGTGATCATAAAAAAACTCATCTGCAGTTATGTGGCTTATGTTGCTCTCCAGCATTCTCCAGAGCAGAACAAAACCTGATGTGAAATGGCCGTGTCAGTCTACTCTCCTAAGTCCTATTGACATCCCACCCCCGGGTGTAAAATACGGACATTCTGTGGAAAGCCTCTATTCCCGATGGAGCAGTATAATGTAGCTAGTGATTAAGTCACTGGGGAAACCGGTCATTCTTAAGTGGAATGTTGGTACCTTCTGTGGAACTGTGCTGTCTTCACAAGAACGGCAAAGTCTTTGGTAGAACTGTAGAGTCTTCAGTAAAGTATTCTGAAGAAGACTTCAGTTGAAAGACAGAGTCCTCAGTGGTATGTTGGAATCCTCAGTCGAACAGTAAATTCTTTAGTTGAATTATGTGAGCAACATTTATGGGACGTTGGGGTCTTCAGGGAGCCAGTGATTCTTCCAATGACAGTGGAGGTGGAAGGTTCTCATGAAGCCCACAGTTTCCATGGAAGATGTAAATCCTTAGCAACAGGGTTATACAGATAACCGGCCCGGTGATTGGCCGTCGTCGTTCTGATACGGTATCCGTCTATCCTGTTACCATTCTCAGAGTTCCTGACCCACCACATGTGAAACGATAGGCCTGACTGTGGCATGTGGCTGTGCCACTGGCTATCAATCACTCAGAACTTCTGGGGAGGGGACAGCCAAAAGCTCACCTTCTCAAGCTGGGGCATAGGGTTTGGAATTATATATCACTTGTCAAAGATTGGCTTGTCATCATGTTAGCAGACGTTGTGCATGTATGTCTTCAGCTCCCAGCTGTACAAGTCAATACTTTTCAAGAAGGAAAAAATAACAGTTGCTGTAATGAATTTAAATGTGGTACTTATACTACATAGCAGTTTATGGGACTAATTCATTTATGAATGTGAATAAAGCAATTTTATTGTTAAGTCATATATGTTTATGACCCAGCAGAACAGTGTTACTCTGGCCGATAATTCTTTGTAACTGATTAAAGGGCTATGGCCAACCAGTACTGGTACACACGAGAACAGAGTTATCTGAAGCATTTCCTCCATGCAGTAATGTGTCTGTAGTGAATGAATGTGGGCTGTGTTGTGCTGTAGCCAGAGCTGTTTGTGTTAGCGAAGTTTGTTTTGACCCTTCTCTTTTTCGATTTGTTTGGACTCTTCTGAGGGACTGTTTTGCTGGCTATGCATGCTTCTTTGGGCCTTGAATGGAGAAGTAGAGCTTATGTTATTGATGTTGTTTGTTTGTTTGTTTTTTACTATATGGAAACTTGAAAAGAATTCAATTCCCAGAACTCATAATTCTTTTCTGAACCCATTTTAAAACAGTATTGGTCTGTTTTCTTGTTATTCTTTCCAAATAATTGGGACATATGGGGCTGAACATGTCCAATTCCCACACTAAATTGGAATATCCAAATAACTATTTGTAGCTATGTTCACATATGATCTCCACTGCCGATTTGGGAGAGTGAAGACGTCATTGGTTCTGCTTCGAAACACGTGGAGTCACCAGCCTGCTCTTTCTCACACCACAGCCCACAGCCAAGCTCACACAGAGCGGAGTCGGAGGAAGACATGCGGCTTTGGCATGCTAAACGCAGACCCCTATCCGATTGAACCCTCCCATGCCCTGGGTGACTCAATCACCAAAAGCACCATTGTCACCCTATGAGGCTACGGGCCACAGGCAGCAAAGACTGGTTTTGATCCGAGACCGTAAGGCTCATCTATGCATCACACTGTGGTGCCTTATGCAAATGAGCATCCAACAGCCTTTGAAGAACTTGTATAAAAATGGATTGATTATGAAAGATGATTGATGGTTCTCTTGTAATGTGCTAAAATGAAGCTGTATTTACACCAGTGGGGATAATCAGGCACGTTTTCCTAAGTTTTAATGTTTCTCCAGTTAAATGAAAATTCCAAATCAAATTTGCTTCAATTTAACAGCATATTGGCACAGCATTGTCAGAGCAATTGGCAACATAAAATACAAATGAAAACAATCAGCAATAATATCTCTTTTCCCGTAAGTTTTTCTTTTTTTATATAGCAAAATTGAAGCCAGTAGACAAATCTGTGTTCCCTTAAGGGTGAATCTATTTTGGAATTTTATTTCTGCAATGCTCTGAATCACACCCAGCTCAGGTTGGGGGCCGGACCTCCCTGCTGTGTGCTGGCCTGTAAGCATCTGAGGCAGAACCCCAGGTATCAGACACGGCTGCTTTGTGTAAGTAACCCTTTCAGCTGTGTTTTTTTTTTTTGGGCTTTGGAGCCCGCGAGGGGAACAGGGGCCGGTTCTGCTTTGATGAACGCCCCTGATGTTGGATAAGGAACGAGCGGGAGGAGAGCGAGAGATGGAGGAATGCCATTCACATTCTGCCATCTTCCAGCAAAGTGGCTCTCCTCCAGTCCTCTCCCCCCATTGCTTTGAAGTGAGCGGTGCCCACCAATACACGCTGCCATTTTTTCCTTGCCAGTGAATTTCCAGATCTTTTGCAGTATTTCTTTAAAAAAAATTTTTTTTGGTACAGACATTCCTTTGAAAAGAATTTAGCTGAAAAATGAATTTATGTATTTTGCACCTGATGCATGACAATTGGTGATTAGACTGCACATGCCTCTCCAAGACAAACAATCTGGCAGCCCTTACTTTTTTCATTGCACTTTCATATGCACAATTGTATTAGGGCTTTTACTGTAGAATAATATATCCACTTACCACGACATATTGCTATTATTTTTCTGCTTACTATGACATATTTCTATTGTTTTCCTGGTTTTTTTACAATGTTCTGCTTAATTTTTCAGTATTTTTGCTGAGCCACACACGCAGCGTTGCATTGGTAGTGCTGCAGTTTTGCACTCTAAGACTTTTACAGTTTGGAAAGCAAAACATCAACATTATTGCAGTGTCAATAGAGATGTTGTGAATGGGTTTCATTTGTGAGTGAAATGTGAGATGAAGATAAAGAAAAGAATGGATCATTGTAGCAAAATAATAGTGGTGAAAGGGTGAAAGGATGACAGAGAAACAGATGAAAAGAAAAAAAGAATAAAAGATTGCAATTTACTTCAACTGAATACATAACAGACCTTGCATTGCGGTAGGCCTATATGAAATGCCTATGATGTTATTTAAGTCCAGTCAGTTAGTGCACAGTTTTGAGAGTGCGCGTGTTACTGGGTTCCTTTAAACAGCATCTTGGTAAAGCACTGATTCCAAATATTTCACTGGGAACAGAACATTTTGCCTTCACCTGGGTGAAGTATGTAGCAGCCGATCCGCAAGAGTGCCAAGTACAAATCAGTCATATCATCAAAGAAAGAAAGAAAGTGAGACAGAATGAACTCAGAAGGAAAGAAAGAAAGAGAGTCGATGTTTTGAACATGATGTTGGGAGAGGAAGACTTCATGAACCTCAAAATGTGTGGGCCTGTTCTAACGAACTAATGACATTAATATGTAAAATACAGTTATGAATAATTGATTTAAAAATGTATAACAGCAGTTTGATATTGCATTTAACTTTTTCTCACCAATTTCAGGGAAAATGTAACTAAAACCTATATGAATTGTTGAGGTAGTAAGGACTCATGAAAAAATTACAGCAGTGTACTGCAGTGGCGTAGCCAGAAATGAAATTCCAGCTGGGCCTGAATAAAAGTGGGTGGGCCACACAATCCTTTCCATAAATAGCTCAATAGCATTTACAGTACATTACAAGCGCGAAAGTGCTCTGCTATGTGTTGGCCTGCTGTGTTACACTGCTGTTGTTTATCTATTTAGTTTTGCCTATTTATGTTGATGTTTTTTCGCCAGGTTTATTTGCAGTAATACTGATTTGTCATTTCTATTGGACTTAAAGATCATGTTAAACAACTAACATTACAGGTAACGTAAACTAATCGATGTTCTCAAAACATATTGGCTTGAGAAAGTTTCATAAATCAGCTGCTGAAAATGAATGAAAATTTGAGGCGAAATATAAAAGTACATGTTGCTATTTGATAGGCTATATAGGCTACTGGAGTTGTTACCAGAATTCCTTACCTGAAAGTTCGTTTTATTCTTGGATCAGATAAAAGAATGTTTAAAGCCACGAAAATCAATCAAAGCGCATTGGCATTGGCATTTTCATCCCTTTCACTTAGTCTTTCGGCTTCATTCCCTAGTACTGTATTCGTGGAATCTGCCCACTGAATTTGGATGAGCTCGATTGAATAGATGTTGAATAGATGAAAATGCTTTCACTAGGCTAAGTAGGGGGAGGGGTATCGTATCAGCAGGGAAACTACGCTCTCAAAGTAACGACGGTGACACGTCCGCGTGTCTTTTTTTAAAGTTGTTGCTGTTATCGCTAAAAGACGAGGTGCGAGTTGCACCCTCGGATGGGCCTAGGCAAGAAGTGGGTGGGCCTAGGCCCAGCCAGGTCCACCTATAGCCACGCCCCTGGTATACTGTCCTTGATGCAAGAATTTGGGGTGGAGTTCTTGTCTATACCAATTGGAAGAGGTTGTGGTTTCTACTTCCAGTTGCAGGACCATCAGAGAGTGATTAAGGCTTCATCTTAATTTTCCTTCCCAGTGGAAGTTTGTTACGCAGCTCAATTACGGTAACTTGTGTAAAACTGCAGGCACAGAAACAATGACCAATGAATTATGTGCTGGAAATAGAAAGAGAAAAACAAAAGCAGCCCTTCTTAGAAAGTGAAGCAATATTTGGACGGTTACTGGCCTTTTGTTCGTTTTGTCCAGGAGTGGGGAATTGGAATGAGTCTTTCACCGTAATTGCCCCCCGCTACATTGGAAACAGCCGTACTTTTCTGAAAATGACTCGCTTCTTTTTAACATCTGCCTCAGAGCAACGTAAATAAAAACACCAAAAGGTCGATACGATGTTGTGGTTCTTTCGGCCAGCAGTCAAACCGCCCTGTAACATTCTCCTGTGTGATGGCTGAAGATAAACGTGGCTGGGCTTGGTTATTACTTGGATACAAGCCCCCCTGAGAAAACAAGTTTTCTAGTCGTAATGTTCTTGGTAGACCAGTAGGGGGCTTCCTTCTGGACCAAGGGCCCATGAATGGCCATGAGTATGGATTACTTAGTCTTCCCAAATCCCGTTATCTAATCATCCCACTAATTGAATTAGCTAAATAAATCCCTCCATTTTCATCTGAACTTATGTCAAGTGAGAACTCCATTTGCTGTGGCTCACCTAGATGGGTGTTACTTACCAAACCCCCCCCCCCCCCCCCCCCCATCCTTTACTTTGGTGAGGAAGAGACATTTGTGAGGTAAAAATTCTGTCTGTTATCCATCCTCTTGCTGCCCTCTTTAGACACCCTCAGCCACCCATCTCCCAGTCTGTCTCTACTGGATGGAGTCTCTACTGGATTTGGAATTCTCTGGTCCACCTCTTGATAAAGCAGCAGTTCTGAAACGTCCTAATCAAACATTGACGATATTTTAACAATCTAAGCGCACGGTCTAAGGCGCATGGCGCAAGTGCATTTAGGGCGTGTCCAAATCCACTTTTGCTAGTTTAACGGCGGATAATCTGAGCGCAAAGTAAGGCGCATGGTTCAAAGGGGTTGTACTTAGTCTCTTAATTAATCATAGGTGTGATTTGGGCATAACATGAAATAAACCAATCAGAGTGTCATCTCCCATTCCCTTTAAAAGCCAGGTGCGCTTGCTCCTTGGCGGATTGCTATTATAATGGCGGATTTGGCGGATAATTTTGATAAATATTATGACTAACCATTATGACATGTATTTTTTAAAAATATCCCGCATTGTGCACGCGCCTATGTAGGGGCATATTACTTAATAATATATATAATATATCTTAATAATGCGCAGTAAATAACAGTAAAATGCTGCGGCATTGACTTAAGACCAGGTTTGTTGGTCAATCGCGCAATCGTTTTCCACTGCCTCAAGATAGCAATGCGCCAACAATGCGACTGACCACACCTCATTTTAAAACCAACACACCCATGGGCACTCAGATGGACGCAAGTACATTTGCTATTTAAACAACGTGGGCGCTGGACGGGAAAATGACAACTGCGTCAGTCTGAAACTAGCAAAGACACTTGCATTGTGCTTGGCGCCGCTTTGCGCCAGGTGTAAGATAGAGCCCTAGAACTCAATGATACCTTCACTGTGAAAATCCTCTTTGAAAATGTAAACTGATGTACAATACATTCAAAGTAAAATCTTTTTTTAAATTTTTGTTCACATATATCAACTGAACATACATTGCAGTGTTTCTTTTGACTAGTGTGAATGGCTGTTGACAATTTCCACTTCATTATAAGCAAGGCCACTTCATTATATTCAGTTTTTTTTTTTTTCTCAAATGTATCCCACAACCCACTTCACTTCCTCTCATGACCCGGTTTGGTAACCACTGTACATTTACCATGCGTACACCAGGAAAAGCCAGCTCCACTATGCAGTCCCAGATCCACATTTCAGTGGTTAACCATTGTGCCCAGTTTGGGTCAAATTGACCCATTTTGAACTAAGAGGAATGACACTTTTGAGAGATGTATTTCATTGCCAGCAACTAATGAAAAAGTGAAACTGTACTTTCTGTAATTTCCAAGCTTTTAAAGTTCACCTTATATTGTTTTTAAAATTTATTTGCAAATGCTGTCTTGCAAAAATGTTTCAGCTATGCCTTCAGTGTGCAGACTCTGGTTTTCTACTGGTTTTAATGCACCAAACCAAGTGAAGGTGAGTGTGGTGATTTTTTGTTATGCCTACAATTAAACCAGTGTAAATGTGGTTCTTCTTTTGTGTTTCTATTTGTTGTTCATTATCAGCATTTGCTTTGTCTTTTTACCTAAATGGTTTCTTTGAATATAATATGATAAAGTTGAAAAAAATTATTGAGAATGTCATTTCAAAACAATAAGTATCAATACTCTACGTACATCATGAAAACCTTGTTTCGTTATTATTTTTCACAGATAAACATTATTTAAGCCCCCACTCCTTAATTATATTGGATTTATATAAATCACATCTTCATCACAATAAGCGAAAGACAATTCCCTTGTTAAATGTAATCTAACAGAGGCAAATGGCAACCATTAACCATACAGAACATATTGTTTATAATGTTTATAATTCAGATAAAGATAATGTATTGTGAACATTTTTGCATAAATTTCATTTCTGTATTTCTCCCAATAACGTCCTGGGTATATTTGGCCCTGGCTAACAGTTTCACAGGTGCTACTAAGGAAACAGAATATGAGGGTTTACTGTATTCATATAAAATATCCTTTTTTTGCAGCTCTCCTTCTCATCACAGCTGTTGGTTTTATGTATTTATTTATGTTTTATTGATACACACCATGCCATCGCATACACAAATAAACTAGAAAATAGGAGGTTCCAGGAAAAAGGAGACATCATCTTTCTGTGAAACCTTACTCATCATGCAGTTTATTTATTCATCACCTGAGTTCATCCATTTGAATATGCTTTTGTTTTCTTTCTGGATTCACCAGATGGCCATATGTAAACACTCCCTACTCTCACAGATGAGGATCAAAGGCACTCACAGTTTTGGGGTGAAAAAAGTACTTGATTTACTGATCTGCCAGTGCACAATTAAGGCTTACACTGTAAATACTTCTGCCTGCCCAGTATGTAATGTCATGGGAGCACTATTTCTTAAAGATTGAGTATGGGTT
This sequence comes from Anguilla anguilla, assembly GCF_013347855.1. Classification (NCBI taxonomy): domain Eukaryota; kingdom Metazoa; phylum Chordata; class Actinopteri; order Anguilliformes; family Anguillidae; genus Anguilla; species Anguilla anguilla. The sequence goes on from NC_049209.1 coordinate 33,332,241, forward strand.
CAATAAATCACTATACATCTATTGTAGAATGAGTTCATGATTTCATGTCCCTACTGCTGTAATGTTGTTACAGTCTTATTTTTAATCATTTTAATTTAATTTGAATGTGTTTGTGACCTGAGTAGTGAGGTACTCCTCTGTCAGTTCTGTGATAGCGAACCCCATCCTCAAGGGAAAAAAAAAAGTACACGCACACACGTATACAGTAGGCACACACACACACATACAGTGTGCACACACACACGCATACAGTATGCACGCACGCACACACACACACACACACACACACACACACATAAATATTCTTGTCTGCATATCGTTAGCACTGTCTTCAAACACAAGAGCCACAAATCAAAACAAAAAAAAAAAGTTTTTCAATTTTGTTTAGGGCACTGCAGTAAAGTAAACATAGATTCCTTCTCCAAAGCAAGACACAAACACACAAAAAGACACCCACCCCTGTGTTACTCTTTGCTGGCACACAGACTGAACTAATGCCCTGCTCTTAAAAACTTCATTCTGACCCTAAGGTTTCGACACGCTGGAAACACCATCTTACTGCAATAACTTGGGTTTCCTGATTTATGATGACCGTTGCACTGAAAAATGGAAAACTTGTGCTTCCATTTGTGTTTTCATATGTGATATAGAGCATTTGATTTTAAAAGTTTCATAGATAGTTTCTGTACAGAAGAAAATTGATACATTGACATATTGATTGTTATATTTATCTCACAGGTACACAAGTTTGATTAATATTGTTCATAATGTATGCTGCACATTGATAATCCTAAATCTGTTTTCCAAGGTACCTTTCATGACAATGTCGTAAATGTGAAGTGTCTTATCCTGAAAGTGATTAGATAGATAGATAGATAGATAGATAGATGGACAGATAGATAATAAGGGTGGAAGAGAGGGAAAATATTTCTCTCATATATTGAAAAAACTTTGCCTCTAGCCAAAACATGCAGGTTTAAACCCCAAATTGTGTTCTGGGATAAGAATGTTCATGATAAAGCTAGGATAAACTTGATTTATACAGGTAAAACTTTGTTCCAAAAAAAGCATCAAATCATTCTTTTTTGTGCTGCCCCTTTAAGAAAAATCAGAAAGAGTTGAGGATGGGGCCAACTTCACTCATCCCCATAGGGGACCCCACTCAACTCTCAGTGCCCTCCCATGTTAATTTATACGGCTGACATCACAGGCTGACAGGCTGAGGTTGCCCTGCGGCACCTTGTGTAACCAATTCCTTATTCAATTATGCAATCAAGGAACACTTGGATGCGCTGAACCATAGACACAGAGTTGTAGAGAGGGGGCAAGTTCACTGGGCGTGCTCAGCCAATCATATTCCTGGAAGCCCAGAGATGACCAGATACAGTTCGCTGAAGTCCGCAAAACAGCATACGGGCTCTGTAGTTTTCACTAAGCTCGCTTTATTACATTGTTTGTTTGATGTTGAGCATTTTTGTCCTCGAGGCGTTTCTTTTTTATGACAGCTCGGCGGACTGAAACTTGACTCTGGGCCCTTGTGTCTCTGGAGATGTTCTGCTGAGAGGCTGCTCCCTGACAGAGGATGAACTATGACACGCGCGCCTGTGATCTGGCGGATGAGCTTTCGTTTTGGCACGCGGGTCAGAGCGAGCGGCTGCATGGCGTGCGTACCCCCTGACCTGCTCCGTCGGTACCGAAACCCCCCGAAGGCTCGCGATTGGAGGATTTGAGCGGGCAAGCCTTTTGACCCAGGTTCATCACTCTGGGTAGCTGACGAGAGGGAAAAAGGCCAAAGATCTGTACCCAGGCACCCCACCTTCCGTGGTCCAGGATTTCTGGAGGGCAGAAGAACTGCTTCAGCTGTTGCCTGGTATCAGCTGTCATAGTCAGAGCTGTACAGAGAATGAAAAATGAGAAATGGCTTCTTTCTTGTTCACTTCAGGGCTAGATATGGTGCTTTTTTTGCATTATATGGGCAGATGTGTTCCATTTTTCACATTGCCGAAGCAACAGCTGAGCTCACATCTGGCGTTGTCAAGCCGGGCCTTAGAGACAGATGTGGAGAAAAGAAGAATCTTTTTGTTCGGGTACCGCGTTTGTAAGAATGCAGGATAAATAAACACCGAAGACCCCCCGTCACCCCAACAGTAGGGGGCGCTGGAGCCGTTAACCTCCGCCTGCGTGTAAGGCTGTCTGCTAACTTTAGTGAAATTACACTTTGCCACTCCCTGACAAAGGCTTTGCTGCCTGGACAGTTTTGGACGTCTTTACTTGTGTGCTTAGCACCTAATTGTAGAATTGAGACTATGGGTGAGCAATCGAGAGCTACTCCAACCGAGGAGACTTGATTAACAGCACAATAGACGGGTTCCTGGCTAGGCCTCTGGAAGCTGGAACATATGACCCTCTACCGATTGGCTGTCTGATTGATTTAATCATTCACATAGTTTTGAATAAAAGCTTCTGCTGTTTCCCACCTTGGATGACTGAGAAGCTCGTTCCAGGGCTCAGAGTAATTCCGCTGAACCCAGGGTCTGTTCCGTGATTTCTTTCATGCCGCCACTCTGTTACGGTCATCATACAGGAGCACAGGACCCAACCGGTTACAGAGCATCTAACCCAACCGCGGTGGCTGATACATGAAAACATGTTAAGCCAAATCTGGGGGCAAATGTGCCTACGAGACAAACTGTATGTTTTCAGGTTCCTAAAATGGGTTTGGAGTTCAACTCAGAATAAAATCAGTCATTGTAGAGTAGCCCTGCGTAGAACTTATGGCCAATGTGGCTGTAGGTGTTTTGTTTTAGTCCAGCACTAAGACACCTCACTCTATTTATCAAGGTCTTGATTGACAACCATGAGCAGTTAATTATTTTAATCAGGTGTCATTGTGCTGGGCTAAAACAAGAAACCTGCGCCCACGCCGGCCCTTTTTTGGATAAGATTGGACACCCCTGCTTTAGGGGGTCTAAGTGAAAATATGAAAAGGCCTCCCCTGCGTAACCGAGAGTCTTTATGCACATTCCTTTGCTTCAAGGGCAATAATCCCAGTCTATGAAGAGGTTTCTTGCTATTGTGGAAACCACCCCTGAGCCGAACACATGGCCCAGCGCAGCTCACTGCTGGAGCCTTTACCCCACAGGTGTGCAGAACGTAGCGTAGCAGCAGTGCTCGGGCCTTTGAGCCGTGTTTGGTTTCCTCCCGTTCTCTCTTTCTTACTCTTCTCCTTTCCCCCGTTGCATGCTGGAAGAGGCGGGCGTTGATCTCACTTGGAGGAACTGACCTGTCTGTTTCTCATGAGAGCTTCTGATCGACTCTTTCCATGAGATCTCCTAGCCTGTAAGGCAGGTGTTCAAACTCCAGTCCTGGAGGGCCGCATTGTCTGCTCGTTTTAGGTTTGTTTCGGCACAAGCAATCGATTTAAGTCATTTATTGGCTAAAAAGTTCACGCACCTTGTTCTTAAAACTAACTGGCTGCCGACTGAAAGGATATCACAAATACCTGCAGATGCTACGGCCCGCCAGGACTGGAGCTTTGACACCCCTGCTGTAAGGCAAGTGTTTCCAGACCTGGTCCTGGAGAGCCCCACTGTGTGCTGGTTTTCATGCCAACCATCATCATCTCTTGATTAATTAGGGTTATCAAAAACACGTGTTAAAGTTCCATAAATGCGTGCTGAAACATTGACTTAACACGATGCAGATTTGGCTTGTTACCATTTGCTTTATCTTTGAACTCATGAATTTTGCACAAATGGTTTAGGCTTAAGTGGCCAGGTGTCTGTACTTTCTGCATTGTGTTCCAGCTGATACAAATGATAAATGCTTATAAGCAAGAATACTGGCATGCATGCTCATTTATTTAGTGCATTTATGTGTCACTCACTCACTCACTTTCTGTCTGTTCCAAAACCAGAGAGAGAGAGAGAAAGAGAAATAGAAACAGCGAGAGAAGCAGCCACACCAAAGACAGATTGTAGTTGACCTTGATATCTTAACTTTGCAAACTTATCTTTTGCAAAATGTCGCTTGACTTGGGTGGCTAAAGGGGCAAAGTTCAGGTCAGATGTCATCAGAGTTGGGCTTGTAACAGGAAGGTTGCGGGTTCCATTTCCAAGACACTTCCTTGCACCCTTGAGGAACGCACTTACCCTGAATTGCTTTAGGATATATCCTGAGAATACAGATCACGCGGTTCCCTGAGGAAGCTGCCAATGTAATTTTAGGCGTTTAATTAGATTTGTCTGCACTTTCTACACAGACTGAGGACAGAAAATGACCCTTTGTACTCTGTCTTTGAGAGACTCAATAAGACAGGGTCATTCCAACATATGCAATCAACCAGTGTTTCATGAATCAATATCTAAAGAGGTCACTTGTGAACATGTTGTCATATTAGTTGATTACTAGCATTGGGGCCTAGGGTGTATATGAATTTACAATGTCTGCAGCCCCCCACTGACAGACATGCACACACACACAAACACACCATCTCCCGACATCCACAAAAGAATCAAGGGAGTGATATGCTTTTAGATTGCATTCCTGGAGCTGATAAGTTGGTTGAGTTAATCAGCTTATACATTACACCATCTGTTTTATACAAACAAACCTCTCAGTGGGACTGAGGAATAGAGAGATCAATGGCTTATGAAGGAATAACAAATCCCTGGCCTTAACCCCCCTCGTCCCCCCACCCCATCAGCGGTGACTGCAGGGGGTTAGAGGGCAGTGTGGAACTTTATCCCAGGTAAAGTTTCGCAGATAAGATCATTTTATAAGAGAGTTCCAGAACAGGACAAGCTGTCTGAGTCTTGTTTCACTCAAGCTGGAAGTCAAGGAAGTCCACACTGTTCTGTATCCGTTCCTCTCTAACAAGAGAAACTATAAGAAATTAATATAAATAAAATAAGTTGCACAGATGTCATATTCACTTTGACATAAAAAACATGCTTAGGCTCTTTCTGTTCAATGACTCTTAAATCTACTCTGTTAAGAGTTTAATTAACACTGGACATTTTATTGTGAATTCTATTATTATTAATATTCCATGTTTAATCAGAGCACTTAGACCAACTTTGCACATGGCCCCTTGACTGTGAACAAGCTGCTTTGGGTTCATATAAGTATGAGCGCAGCAGTAATGGCCGAGGGCCAGTCAGATGATCCCTGATGTATTTTCTACATGTGCGGCAGCAGCTTGATAGATTGCTGTGGTTTCTGTGCCAGCTCTGTTCCCTGCGTCTCACTGCTCTGCTCTGAACGAAGGCCAGCTTTCACACAGCGGCTCGGGACCTGGAGCCCGTTTGAACTGCGAGGTGCAGGTGGGAGCAGGGGGTTCGGGAGGGGGGCAATAAGCTGTGATTTCGGGGAGCATGATTAGGGTCTTGCACCCCCTACAGATGTAGTCTGTAACCCTCCCCCCTCCCCCCCTCTCCTTTCATTGCCTGATTTGATGAGATTTGGCCTCATTGTTCCAGCACTGCTCATTTCCTGTCACTGACCCCCATGCTGGGTGGGGTGGGGACCGAGCAGGGCTGGGCGGGCCTCCCCTGCCCCTTCTCCACACGCCCCAGCAGCAGAAAGGGGGTATTAATGCCCTGCGGGGTCAGAGGTCACTGCGTTTGCGCGCACGCCTGCGCCCTGATTCTGGGTAAGGCTGTGGGAGGTTGCGGGGGTGAGAAGCGAGTTAACAGGATTACAGGCTGGTTCCCAGAGGTCAGGGGCACTGTTTGATGCGAGCTGGGTTTACAGGAGCTGCGACAGCCTGTGAAGAATTAGACACAACTTCACCACCCAGGTCACCCAGCCTTGTCTGATAATGTTATTACACACACACACACACACACACATGCACATGCACACAGGCATTCACACACACACACACACATGTACACACACACACACATGCATACACGTACACACACATGCATGCACGCATTCACGCACACATGTACAAACACGCACACACATATGCACACACACACACTCACATGCACGCACTCACGCATGCACACACAAGTACACGCACATACACATGCACAAATGCACAGTGTGTGTCAACAGTACCAAGATGATTATGATATAAGTACAGCATGATTTTGAAAAAGTAATTATCAATAATTAAAACCAGGTATTCTGAAAAAAAAAGAATAAGACATTCAACTGAAAGAAACATTTCAAATTAGATTTTTATCAACTGAATAAGAAACCAACCAATTAAACTTTATTAACTTAGATTTCTGAGTCACAGTGTTGTATTAAAAGTTTGAAAAAAACATGCAAGTATGCTTCCATATATGCTTATTCATTAAATGGATAAGTTATAGAAAGAACTCACTCTTGGCCAAATGCTGTAATCATGAGATGTTTCTACTCCTTTGGCTTTTCCTTATAGACATGCAGTAACAGTGCACTGAGTGATGTAGGCCATGGTCTGGAGTCAAATCCTGAGAGTACCAGTGCTGGCTGTGGGCCAGGCTTCCATGTACCAACGTGGGAGACTCGTGCCTTCTGAAGGAGGGTAGAATTGACGAGTGTGCTCCTCTCCTAGATGGTGGCTGCAGCCCATCACTGCGATTGCCATACTGCTCAGCCACAGAACTGCAGTATAGCGATGCAGTGATGGGCAGCCAGTGCTTCAGAAGACGTGCTAATTCGTGCTAATTGGAAACCTACAGAGCATGCTGAACCAATGGGAGAGCCCGTAAATGTAATTGAGCATTCCAAATAATAAGGGGATCGAATAAATAGTAAATGGAAAAAAGGGACAATAAAATGTGTTTAAAAATACATTTCTCCTCCTACACCCAATGGTTTGTGTGTGTGTTCTAATATAAAAGATATCCTCAAAAAGGTCTTGCCACTCGATGCTCTCCGTTGTAGAAAAGCCAGCATTCCTTCTCTTTATCCAGCCAGTGGGATGAACAGATGTAGCTGGATGAACTGATGAACTGATTGCCATCACAGCGACCCTTCAGTTTCATTTCATCTTCATCTCTTGCTTTGTAGAATTGTTTTGGCTCGTTCTCCTTCTGGGATGCTGAATAAATCTACATTTGATCAGCCTTAATGTGTGCTGAAAGCATGAACAAAAAAAGGTGGTGTTTTATTATTCTATAAGTCTTTGCATCTGGTCTGTCTGTGGGTGTGTGTGTGTGTCTGTGAGTGTGTGTGTGTGTGTGTGTGTGCGTGCATGTGTGTATGTGTGTCCATGATTGGTGTTTATGTGCATTTTTGAGTGTGTTTTGGGAGACCATATGTTTTTGTGTAAGTGTTTCATGTTTGTGTGCATATGGAGACATTATGCCATCTGCTCCTGAACAGCATGATTGGTTCAGACCTGTGTCATTGATAGTTCTTGATTAACTTCACTCATTCTGGGATTACTAAAGTCTTATTCACTCTTCAATAATGATGTTTCTGCTCTTCTCTGTTAAACCAGTGCCATTTATGCAGTACAAAGCTTGTCTATCGGGTGCAGTTTTCAAACAGATGTTATTCTTCAGAGATCAGCTTTCACTCTGGGACACCAGGGATTTAGAAAACCGGTGTTGATTACCAATACATTCAGTAAATGCTGTTTTCATTACATATATTTAATCAGTTGCAGGAAGAGAAGTGAGCGTGAAATTGGACATTAGGGATGTGTGTGTCAGATCACACTGGAAGGACCTTGTGTGTCTGCAGAATCTTACCTGGGATTTAGCTCTCAATGGCATGAAAACCAAAGACCGCTTAGGACTGGAGTATCGAAATCACAAGCTTTGCCTCTGGAGGAAATGGACAGCAAGTCTTTCTCTCTATTTTTACGTCCATATTTTCTCATCACTTTTTGATATATGGGATAAATTTAATCTTCATGTTTGTGAGCCCAAAAAGTCCCAAAGCCTTACAGTCCTCAAAGTGAGATATCTGGCTTACACTTTACTTGGATATACAAACGTGCTTTGATTAGGGCCACCATCATGTCTCCATTACGTCACCTGCATGGATTTAAACAGGGATTCTCATTTTGAATTTTAACCTCTGGGGACCCATGTAAGCATTCAAATTGCACAGTCAATTGACCAGTTAAACAGTCGAGTGGCTAATTGTGACAATTATAAAAGCATTTAGTTGACATATAGAGTGAGTGGAAGGAAGAAAAGTAAAGATGTATTGAATTGCAAGTACACGTCCGACAAAAAGCAAAGTTTTGAGCGAATGAGTGCAGTATCCACAAAGAAGGATTTAATTTGTTTGCAAAGTTTGCAATTTAACCGGAATTGAAAGGAGATAGCAACAGACTGAAAATTAAAAACAAACAATCATCCATTAAGTGCTGAGATCAACACAGAGGGGGGCCGTCAGCCAGCGGGGGATGGGGGCAGACTTGAGCAATGGCTGAATGTCATTCAGGATTTAATAAATACGCTCTTAAGCGCAAATAATCCAAACAGCTCACATTATTACTGTAAAGAACTGCAGGGTAATTCCATCAGGACTGAGGTATGCGCTACAGACCACCACATAAAATCAGAAACACTGATTAAAACAATTTACAGCATACCTGTGATCATGGACAAATCAACTAATAACAAAGCAACCATCCTAACTGATTTGAGAGTATACATGTGGTACAGTGTATTAGCAAGGAAAACTTTCAAATATGTGTATACATATACACTCACCGGCCACTTCATTAGGTGACAGGAGTGGCACCCGGTGTGGTCTTCTGCTGCTGTAGCCCATCTGCTTCAAGGTTTGACGTGTTGTGCATTCAGAGATGCTCTTCTGCATACCTCGGTTGTGACGAGTGGTTATTTGAGTTACTGTTGCCTTTCTATCAGCTCAAACCAGTCTGGCCATTCTCCTCTGACCTCTGCCATCAACAAGGCATTTTCGCCCAGAGAACTGCCGCTCACTGGATATTTTCTGTTTTTCGGACTATTCTCTGTAAACCCTAGAGATGGTTGTGCGTGAAAATCCCAGTAGATCAGCAGTTTCTGAAATACTCAAACCAGCCCGTCTGGCACCAACAACTATGCCACGTTCAAAGTCATTTGAATCACCTTTCTTCCCCATTCTGATGCTTGGTTTGAACTTCAACAGATCGTCTTGTCCATGTCTACATGCCTAAATGCATTGAGTTGCTGCCACATGATTGGCTGATGAGATATTTTCGTTAACGGGTGCAGTTTACAGTTGAACAGGTGTACCTAATGAAGAGGCCGGTGAGTGTATATGTGAATAGAAAAGGCCACCCGTTGCTCCTGTTGGGAGGTGATTGGGCTTGTAGGTTGAGACCAGGTTGGACAGCAGCCACACTTCCACACCAGTTTGCCTAATCCACAATTTTCTCTGCAAACTCCTTCGATTGCACAGCTCTGTGTTTGGCTGCAAAATGGCAAGTTAAATCCCAGGCAAACCAATGAGTAAATAAACATCGCTTTGAAGGAAGTCCCAGTAAAAGCATCGCATAATCCTGGGATTGCATCACCAGCAACAAGTTGTTTTATTTTCACTTAAAATGCAATGACGCTAAATTGCTTTGAGCATAACGAGTTTATGATTTTTATGGAAGCGGGTGATAAATGTAAACCATGGAAAAGCCTGCGTTGCAGGTTTGGTCTTTAGAAGGACACTTTTCTGGGTGGGGGGTGCTCGCACTGCTGTGTTTGCATGATTGATTTAAAGCTTTCCGGGGCTCCAGAGCAAGTCTCTTCATCTGTAGAAGTGCTTAGTCAGCAAACATTTAGCGAAGCTCACCAAGGACAATCACTGCACATCTGTGGGCATTTGTGGCTCTGCAACTTGACATGACCAAGAACCAGAAAAGCGCTAGAGGGTTTTGTTGTTCAGCTTGTGGTATAAAATAGTCTTCCAAGAAATAGCCAGGCAGCCATTTTGACTTGGATCATCCTCTTCGTCACTGAAGTAGAAAAAGGCCCAATCTCTGCGATCAGATCCACGCGCCCTGTCGCGCCGCCGAATGCCGGCTGCTTGTGGGCTCGCAGAGATCAAAGGTCGCTCGGCTACAGGACGTCCAATGTTCCCGGGCTCCCCTTCCTGCAAACGGGGGGGACCCCATGAGGTGCCGTTGATAGCAAATGGTCAAAGGCCATCTGGCCACGCTGACAGAGACCACGCAGGTTCAGGTGTCAAGTGATGTGACGGATGGGATTCTTCCAGATACCAGGGACTGACGCTTGACGTCTTTCAGCAGCACTAGGCTGGATGTCTGATGCTTGATTATATCGCAGGCTGGCAGGGTCTAGCATACTTGCTTTCCTTGTTCTCCATGTTTCTTAGTTTTCTTCCATGTTAAGTTTTTTCATTCATTAATGTCTACTGCTCAGTTCAGCTTTGGTGTTCCTCAAGACACAAGAAGGTAATTTTCGAAGGGAGGAAATGTTTTGACCGAGACCCAGAGGATGTTGCATGAAATTAGTTTGTTTTTTGAACTGTGGTTTAAATGTGGTATCTTTGTTGCAACATTCTAGCTTTCAATTTTTAACTAGTTTAAAGAACATAATAGTCTTCCACAAACAAATAGTAATCTGATTTAAGTCAATCCTGATCACAAAAATAAGAATCAGAAACATCCTGCCATGATTCCCGTACATATTCTAATACACTAATAATTATGAGCTTTTTCAACAATTGTGTTTGTTGTGATCGAATCTGGTTGCAACAGTACTTTTGCAAGGTTCATGTAAAGGTTCTGTTTTTATACTTGAGCAATTCCTCCGGTGTCTGTTGTGTACCTGCACCGGCTGTGCATGAAGTGTACTCCGACCCAATGAAGGGTACTCCGACCCAATGAAGGGTACTCCGACCCAATGAAGGGTACTCGACCCAATGAAGTGTACTCCGACCCAATGAAGGGTACTCCGACCCAATGAAGTGTACTCCGACCCAATGAAAGGTACTCCGACCCAATGAAGGGTACTCCGACCCAATGACTGGGCCAATCAGGTGGTGGATTGGGAACGGTCGAGAAGATCTGCTGCTTGCAGCACATGCATCGGAGTAGAGCGTGTGCATTACGTGCATTCTCCCAAACCGATGAAGATTTCAGTTTGTACGAGACCGATGCTAGAAAACATAGCTCAGCCCCGATCGACCTCTCCGCTCCTCCCCTGTGGGTGCGCGCTGTCCTGGTGTCCAGATGAAAAGCCTCGGGGGCTTTGAGAGGCCAGATAATGGCATGGAAACACGGATGCCCCTCCTGACCTTGGGTCGTAAGCGAAGGACCTCCTTGCTGGAGGTGAAGGGGTCATTTGGCCATACTGTGGGACTTGGAGTGAGCCAGTGCACATGACATTACATTGCTTATCCAGAGCAACTTACACAACTGTTTTTTTTTATACATAGCATTTACATTGCATCCATTTATACAGCTGGATAGATACTGAAGCAGTGCAGATTAAGCACCTCGTTCAAGGGTACAACGGCAGTGTCCTACCTGGGAATCGAACCTGTGATCAGTTCCTTACCCGTTATACTACACTGCCCCCATAAGGTACAGGGCCCACTGCAAACAATACTTTGGCTGCTAAGAGCTAAGGCCTTGTAGAGGAAAAGAGGGAAGGAGATAATGAGACTAAAAGAAAATGACAGACTGATATGCAGACAGAAAATAAAATAACCATGCCATTATTGTGCAGTATGGAGTCCCATCTACAGAGGGGGCATGGGGGGCAGTGGTTGGTGGGGGTGTAGCCTGGCAGTGTTGAAGAAAATTCATCATTATATCTGTCCAGCTCGCAGATATTTACAATATCTACTAAAGTATATCTGCGGAAGGAGTCAATATTCCTAAACAATATCATAGGGACTCTGAAGAGAGACTCATAAACCAAATGAGTTACACCCTTTTATACATAGTATTCTAGGTTGAAACAATTGATTTCCTGTTTTATTGACAGTAAAAGAAATGGCAAAAATGAAAGAGTTGTGACAAAAGTTTCTCATTAGATTTTTTTACTATACGAGACTATATCACACATAATGCATAAAAGTGTGAAATAAATACATATACAAATGATGTATGATGTGGTCTGAGAGTATTGACAGCATCCCCTGATGTCTTTCAGTTCTGTAAGTGGATGGTTATTGTGTAGTAAGCTCCTCAGGGTAATCTGCCACATTATAAGTGACTTATAATAAGCGTTGTAACAGCAGTCAGCAGGGCACCAGTAACATGGCTGGTTAGTTTGTCAGCTAGATGCAGAGTGAAAAGGTTAGGTATGTGAGTTTTTGGATATTGTCCTTGTGAAAGATCTGTGTGTGTGTTCGTGTGTGTGTGTGTGTGTGTGTGTCTGTGTGTGTTTATGTGCATGTCTGTACAGGTGTATGTGGGTAGTTGTGTGGCACGAGCAAGTACACGTGGGTGCATGTGTGCGTGCATACATACGTGCTACTTAATCTTCTGAGGCATATGCGTGTGACCAGAGTGGTTATACAACCAAAAGTATTTATCAAGAGCATGTGTGCGTGAGTGCATGTGTGTATTCATATATTTTATTTCTATCATTTATTATGTTTTATATATTAATGTGTTTCCGTGATTGCTCTCTTAAGGTACTGTAGGTACTGTACGACGTAAGGCATGTTGCTGCACTGCCCCCCCCAATTGATCATTTGTCCATTGGTCATAAGATACGTGTTTGGTGCTGATGAGGTAGGAGGCATTCAGGTTGCCCCTGTTAAATTGATTAACCCAAGCGTCTCCTGCACCGCTGCACACAGGCTCCACCTGGTGGCTGTACACCATAAACAAAAAGCATTTGGTGCACGAGCACATTTAGTGCTTGTGGCTATGAAGACTTTTTCAGAAAATTTTTAAAAATTACATGTGTTCTTGTGTTTTGTAAATTAGTCAAAACACAGGGAAATATTTTATTAAGAATGTTTCCTTGATATACCTGAACTTGTAATGTCAAACAATGTTTCCTGTTAACAGCTGTAGGCTATAATTGTTTGAATAACAAAGGTTGGGGATAGATTATTGCATTACACTATTTGTTAATAGATATCCTTATACAGGATGAGTATACTGCAAAACTGTGATCCCCTACTAAACCCTAAATGCATTGCCGTACAACATCACTATATAATACACTTAACTCCTGAGTTCTCCCAGTACATACACTCCATCCAACTCATCCCAACTCAGTCCCAATATAATACACTCGATCCCACTGAACTGAACTGACTACAGTGCACTCTATCCCACCTAACTTCAGTCTATAGTGCACTGAACTCAACCCCCCTGAGCACACTCTGGCCCAGTCTATAGTGAACCCCAATCTATGGCGTACTCTTTGAACCATGTGAATGCTTTAGGGGGTGCAGGAACGTGCTGAGGGAGCCTGTGTACCTGCCAAGATCTCTGAGTGAGATTAAACACATCGGTGGCCTGTATGTGTGGACTGACGTTATTGTTAGGAGGCTTTAATTAGGGGCTTACTCTGTGTCCGTCTGTGTTCTCTACAGTGGCAGAGTAATGGTGAACACATTCATCTGATGAGACTAGTGGGGGCATGTCTCTGGCTGTGACAACTTTAAGTATTACATTTCATTTCATTTTATTATTAAGACTGGCTTTAAATCATCATCGAAGATGAGAAAAACAGCACCACAGACGCTAGATTATACGTTACCCTCTGCAAGCGATGTACAAATTACAGATATGCCTGCGAGCATTTTGGATATGGAGATGGATATTCTTAGCTGTGACTGAGGTTGTGGTGGGAGAAGGGAGAGGTGTGTGGGGGGCAAGGGGGACTGATGGACAGCGAGAGTGAAGCTGTCAGCATTGGACAGGAAATACCTTTTCCCCTGGCCCCAGAACGGAAGTGTTTTTTTTTTTGTTTTTTTTGGTATTCCCCCTGGTTATGTTCTGTGCCGACTTCATTGAGCCTGTGGTCTGCAGAGAGACAGGAAGGGGATTCCGCGTGTCGGTGAGGCGTGTGCGTTCCGTGTTTCTCAGAGCGCGGGGGGGGAGAACGGCTGGCTGCCTCCGCAGACTGGCCTCCATAACAGCTCCGAGCCGCTCTGATTAACGGGGCTGTGGGGAACAGGCCCAGGCTAAAAACGAACGCCCTGAGGAAACTCCACAGGGGTTTGCTGGGAGGTTAATTACTCTGAACCGCAATCACAAAGCGCTCCACTAATCACAAAATGCCTCAATAGTTCAATAAATATCCAGACTGTGGCCAGAGGATGCTGCGTTTCTCTGACCAGCGGGGCAAATGACACGAGCGGTCCAGTATTTCACCCGACACTCTGACGAATGTAAAACAGGCCAATTGTTATTTCAAGTTTGTTTGCACTGTAGTCGTCCGTGCGAAATCATTCAGGCAACGTTTAAAGCACAGACAACCTTAATTACTGACATACTGTAAGTCTCAATATGTCAAAGGGCTTTATGTTTTCTTTTTTTAGTTAGTAATTTGGTGATTAATTATTTGTATAATGCCCTTGACGTGTTTCAGTTTATTTATATATTTTAGATATTAGAATAGCTGACTGTTCTGGACACATGGAATGGGTTATCATTTATGTTTGTAAACAGCTGAGGTATTCTATCAAATCAACATAGAGATGGTGCAGGAATGTCTAAATTTTGTGAATGCCATTATTGGGTGTTGTAAAAAAGAATATTTTGTTATAGAATCAATAGCACTTGCATACCTGACTGTTTTTTGTTTTAGATAAAAAGCAGGCAAGATAGCTAGCTTTGTATGATTTAGTGATTGCCAGATGACTTAAAGAGGTTATTAGCTTGCTATGCTACATCTACTGCCATCTACGGTGGTGTCAGATGTTCTGGAAAGTGTCATTGACTCATTTTTTTCTCTTTCCCTCTGCATTCCTGCCTTCCCGCTTCCTGGTCTCACCGTGCTGCTCTTCCCTGCTCCCCACAAACAGGTAAGTAAACCTGCTGGTTATCAGTCTTCAGCCATTCACTGTTAATAGTACATCATCACGTTGTACTAGTGTTGGTAAATGAAGTTAAACAGTCTTGTTCTGCCCAATCTCGGCGACCCGTTCCACTGTTTGGAAGGCTGGGAACAGAGTCGTTTAGGACCACAGTCGTTTATGCGGTTGTTAGGACCACAACCATCCCTGGGCTGCACAATTCAAATTTTTTTTTTTTTTTTTTGGAGCACATTGAGGCAACAACATTATTTTTGTTTAGGCCACCAAATCCCTATCCAGATAGCAAGCGATTCCGGACCGGATCTGCACCGGCTCTGCTGACTTCAGGACAGAATCAGCCCAGATCTGCGCTGGCTGTGCTGACTTCAGGACAGAATCAGCCCAGATCTGCACCGGCTGTGCTGACTTCAGGACAGAATCAGCCCAGATCTGCGCTGGCTGTGCTGACTTCAGGACAGAATCAGCCCAGATCTGCGCTGGCTGTGCTGACTTCAGGACAGAATCAGCCCAGATCTGCGCTGGCTGTGCTGACTTCAGGACAGAATCAGCCCAGATCTGCGCTGGCTGTGCTGACTTCAGGACAGAATCAGCCCAGATCTGCACCGGCTGTGCTGACTTCAGGACAGAATCAGCCCAGATCTGCGCTGGCTGTGCTGACTTCAGGACAGAATCAGCCCAGATCTGCGCTGGCTGTGCTGACTTCAGGACAGAATCAGCCCAGATCTGCACCGGCTGTGCTGACTTCAGGACAGAATCAGCCCAGATCTGCGCTGGCTGTGCTGACTTCAGGACAGAATCAGCCCAGATCTGCACCGGCTGTGCTGACTTCAGGACAGAATCAGCCCAGATCTGCGCTGGCTGTGCTGACTTCAGGACAGAATCAGCCCAGATCTGCGCTGGCTGTGCTGACTTCAGGACAGAATCAGCCCAGATCTGCGCTGGCTGTGCTGACTTCAGGACAGAATCAGCCCAGATCCGGGCCGGAGTCGCCTGCTGTCTGGGTACAGGGCTGGCTCCGGCTGGGACACTGCAGCCATGTACACCTTTAATTTTCATCTGGTAAAAATTGGAACATCCATTCCTGAAATGATGTAGAGCAGAAAGGCAGAATCAGACACATGGTGAAAGAGGACATGTGTAGCAGAACATTAAGCACATACCTGCACAGGAACTACATGGGTACGGTATAGCGCCACTTCGTGCAAATTGGGTCTGAGGCAGTTTACGGGAAATAATTAGGAACGTAGTTCCAGTATGCAGCCTGACCACTGCCATCTGCGTTGGATACAAAGTTGTGACTGTGTTTGCTGATTAATGACATGTGACCATATGACTAATATAAACCAAAGAAATATAATAAGTATCGTGAGTTATAGACAATTGCAAGGCAGCGCACGGGGTGAAGTGTAGACAGTACCGAACACAGGAAATGGAGATAAAATTAGAAATGGCGCCGGTGCATTTATTGGGGGAAAACAAGGTCGAAGAGAACAGAACAGACCAAACACCTTTGCCTATATTCCTGGCTTAACTGAACACAGATGTGTCCCTTCTCTGTTATGCAAAACTGCTAAACAGTTAATTGGACAATACTGAAAAACAGACAAGAAGAAGAAGAAAAAGAAAGACTCATGTTCATCTTCTTGTCAGTTGATTTTTCAGTGCCCCCTGGCAACAAACAGCACGCCTGGCCTCCTCCCCCATGCTGTTTGTACCATCCAATGAATTTGCACCGTTAAAATGCTGTCAGTAACAAGCTGTTCACCTTCAGCTATAGATGAGCCAAGTGCAGCCGAACTTGATCGCTGGTGACACATTGTGTCATTGGGCGTGGCTTTGGGCTGTGAGTGACAGCGCCTCCTGTGTGGTTGGAGGTGCGTTACACTCAGAGATAGTGACAGTGACTTAGAGATAGTCTTCTCCTCAGAGTGTGACAGAGAACAGAGTTTCTGACAGAGAGAGAAGAGAAACAAAGCCTCTGTGTGTACAACATGCCCTGAAGCCAAAGGTCTCGGCGACAAGGCAAGGAGTTAATGACTGTGTCTGGGACCACAACCCTAACAAGCACAAGATGGGGTGCAGGGGGGGGGGGACACTGCATTAGCAGTTATGGGTGCTTATTGCTCATTTTATACCGTGAAGCAAACAGCAACGTCTAGAGACAGAGAGACCCCAGAGGTAGCGATAAGGAGGCCTCCCTCTCTCTCTCTCTCTCTCTTTTCTAATCATTCCCATGGAAAACAGGAAGAGAGAACAGCATTGCTAGGCAGATTTGAATCCGCTCAATTGTGGTGGGAGAGATCTGTGCATCCTGGATTCTAGGGGTGGGGGGAGCAGGAGTCTGATGCGTTTTAGGCTCCTGCTTACATCTGAATAGCATCTTAAAGCATCTTGAAAGGATGCGTTTGGGACTCGATCATTTTCAGCTCTAACGTTCTTATTCATGGCTGAAACTATTGGAAACGAAAGCCAAGAATACAATATATATGGAGAAACAGGGGTGGCCAATCAAATTCCAAAGGTGGCTCGTGGAATAAGGTTGTGAAACAAGCAAATTATAGACTGGGTGTCCAGTGAACTAGGGATTCAACAGATGAGCTGAGCTTGCTTTCTTTGGACTGTAATGCAAAAAAAGCATCTTGTGGCATTCATTCAGCCCTATTTCATTTTATCAGTGATTTGCCAGTCAGGTGGTCCCATTGGCTAACTTCACTCTTAAACTCTCGGTGTAAAGGAGAAAAAAAGAGAAGGTCAAACTGGAGGCAGGTTGAATTTGAGGCTGAGTGTAACCCAAACTCTGCCGAGGCTATGCTTGGTTAGCGATGGATTAAAGGCTGTAAACTTTATTTAAGCCCATTTATTTGCTCTGCCAGCTTGCGGTTATTTCGTTGTGTTAAGGCGCACCGTGGGATTAGGGTGGAATGTTGGCCTGTATGTCCCTCCGCTGAGGGTAGTATCCGTGGCTTCCTGGCTGAGGTGTTGGTGTGACTTCGAGAGGGCCTGAAAGTGCTTCTCTCTGCAGCGACCAGGTAAGTAAACTCAATTTCCAGAAGACTGTTACTCAGTCCTTTCCTCTTACAGGGTTTCAGTTCAAGAATTACATACATATTCATGTTATAATGAGAAATATTGTCTGGGCAACAGTTTATTTGAAAAATCTTGGTGCCTGTTTTAGGTACTGAAAGGATAACTGTCCTTTTAAGTATCACAGCAATGGAACTGGCATAGCAAAGCAAACTCAAAACAAACACAAAACAAACGCAAAGCAAACGCAAAGCAAACGCAAAACAGGCATCAGAGGGTCCAATTAAATAACATTCTCACCCTAAATATGTTGCCGCACACCAGGGTAGTCCCAGACATGTCAGTCTGTATTTTACTCTCATTATTTACTGCTTGTCCATGGTTCCAATAAAAAAATACCCGTTTAGATGGTACAGTTGTTCTGCTTGGTGGCACAGTCATGTGGGGCAGGGCTGTCTCCAGTTACCTTAATCACTTGCACCTGGCCGCTCCTTGGTTTTTTAGGTGCAGTGATGTGGGCCAAGGTGGAAGGCGACCCGGCACATGGTTTACAGTCAGAGTTTTTAAAACGCCGCCCCTCTCTGTTACAGGAACCCCTAATGATTTCCCTGCAAGCCTCCCTCCAAAATAGGATTCGATCATCCAAAGTCATGCATTAGAGTTAATGATTTTTTTAAAGTTAATCAGTTAACAAATGGTGATCCATGTGTTCTGAACAATACTTACAAGAAATCTTATCTTATGTTTTCATAATGGAGCTTTATATCATAAAGCAACTTGTTCTTTCTGTGCGACTAATTCTTTCTGATTACTGTGAGAGCAATTTGTGGCCTGTTGTTGCTGGGTGTAGAGTTTCTCTCCATCTTCGTGATTGACAGAATTGCAGTTTGATCTGAAATAGCAGCTCTTAGAAACAGGTTAACATATACACTACATGGCCAAAAGTATGTGGACACCTGCTATTCAAAATCTCATCCAAAATTGTGGGCATTAATATGGAGTTGGTCCACCCCCTGAATACTTTTAGCCCAAACCTTGAATACTTTTAACAGATAATAGAGATACTTTTAAGAGATGGATTACAAGGTGAAGTGATTGTGAAAGTAATATCTTAAAGCACACTCTGGTTGGGGGGACCGGAAAACAAGCAGAAAAAAGGAATTAATATGAAACCGAATGCCGTGTGTGTGTGTGTGTGCGTACACGTGCCAGAGCTCCAGGGAAGGATTTGCTATCATATTGCCATTTAATTTCAAGGCCACTGTCTGAACAACTGAGGACCAGTAGTGTCGTGATATAATGTGAAGTGTTTTGGAACCCGTAGTGAAACCCCACCCAACTCTTTCGCGCTAATCGTCGTGCCTCCAGTTTCACGTCTCGGATTGTAAGTGGCGTGCCATTGGTCCGGAGCCGAAGCCGAAGCCTGTGTCATCACAATGGGACCACTGCAGTCTGGGAGCGCTGAGAGCGAGAGACTCCAAATTAATATAATGGGCGGAAGAGGGATGTTTCCTCGGGGCTCCTTCGTTTTGGCACCAGCCCATGACTGATTTCCTCAGTGACTCGTATGGGCACGTAACTCTAGCCCAAGAAGCGTTTCAGAAAGCCTCAACAGCGCCCCCTAAATGCAGTGCACTGGAGAACAGGTCCCGGTAAGGTGGAATGTGTCCTAGGAATGTGTATTCAAATATTTATTATCTCATGAATGTTTGCTCAAAGAAAACTATCACACATTTTTTACACATTCTACAAAGGAATTATGTTAAGGAGCTTGTCTGTTTCATAATAAACTGATATTTGGTTTAAGTGTACAAAAGAATCTACATGTATGTGCATTACACTTAAAGAACAATTCATCTATAACAATCTGGTAATATGGCAATGGTAATGGAAATGATAATGGGAACATCTTTGTATGAATTGAAAAATCTCAGTTGCAGTTCTTAAGTATGATAAATTGACTCCAAATTCAGATACAGTTTAAAATGTCTAAATTCCAGTTCAATTCAGTACCAGTTCAAAGAATCTGAATTCCATTTCCTGACTTGGACTTACAGCAATTGTTAAGCATCTGAATTGGAGTTGGTCAACTCAGCTTCTTAAGATATGAATTGGAATTGTTCCATGAAATTTGCTCTTTGTAGAGTAAATGCACTCTCTCTGTTGCAATTGCGTATTGTATATCACGCTACACAGCCAACTTAGTCCTTGCCTCCGACGCCTCCTTGAATTGAATCTCTGTACTTGTTCATGTATACGAGGACATTATTTTTGACAACGGCAAGGTGAATGCTAAAGCGATGACTCGCCATGTAAAATGATAATAAGTTTATTCCCGGTGTAATTCGAGTATGTAGCTGACCGCAGACCTTTCTGAGGATGGACTGCTCAGCACATTTTTCTCTGCAGAGGTCTCTGTTGTGGGCAGAGAAAGAGAGAGCTCTGAATGAAAAACAGAAATCTCTCTATTACTGAGCGACCAGAGAATCCACTCAATTAAGATGCTCAACTGGTTAATTGATTTGTTAAGATATTGACTTAGCATTCCCAAACATCCTCTGT
This sequence comes from Anguilla anguilla, assembly GCF_013347855.1. Lineage (NCBI taxonomy): Eukaryota > Metazoa > Chordata > Actinopteri > Anguilliformes > Anguillidae > Anguilla > Anguilla anguilla. Next base: position 33,352,758 of record NC_049209.1, read on the forward strand.
GAATTAGGAAGACTTGAAAGCAGAAGAGCAGAGGTGGAAATGTTTTCCTCCACATACGTACTTTACTTGACAACTGCCATTTTGAATTCTGAGAGGGAGCATTGGTTCATTCAGACAGCAGTGGTGGCCAATGAACATTTGGAATACTAGGACGTTGAGGGCTCATATTCAAGAAGAACGTTGTCAGTTACTGAAGTGAAAGCATTTATATTCTAATGAAATTAAGAATTTAATGGGCCTCATTCACATTCACTTTTGATCTATTTTTTTTTCTTATGTGTGTTTGTTCATGGCTGTTTCCTTATGCTAATCACATGAACAGGACTAGGCATACAATTCATAAATAGTTAGCATTCAGCATCTCATACACCTGGGATTTGCACAAAAACAAAAATCTGCAAGTGTCATGAATCCCATATTGGTTTTTCGTAGGATAATTTTTTAAGAACAAAAGTAAGAATAATTTAAAAAAAGGACATTCAGGGACATTTTTGGAAAAGCTCTTTTGATGTTGTGACTCGAGCATGTATGTATGTGACTGTCTGAGAGACCTCACGCTGTATGTTATAAGAGGAACACCTAGCTTTTTCCTCTTCTGTGTTCTCCAGACTAGCTTGTGTTTAACAAGTATTAATATGTGCTAACTGAAAACAGAGCAGTCCTGCTGTATTGTAGTAAACAGAAAGGGCTAAACTTGTTATTGTCTGAGCTGTAGAAGGCATTGCAAGGAGGTAAACTCTCATTCAGACTCATATGTGCATCTCCTCATACATGGAGTAATGAGTCAAGTCACTGCGGAACAATTTAGTGCAGGAAAAACTGATATTACGAAAGGCTAATCAATTGTAGTGACCTGCAACAAATAAAACAGTCTCTTCTGTGATGTTTTAAGAAGCTTGGTCCTCATCCAGAGGACTGTTTTACTGCTGTGTGTGTGTGAGAGAGAGAGAAAGAGAGAGAGAGAGAATGACAGAGAGAGAGAGAGAGAGAGAGAGAGAGAGTGGGGGAGGGAGTTACCAATGCTGCATGTGGCTGTTGGGGAGATGGATGGTTCCTGTTGCAAGTGATTCTGGAAGGATTTAAACACTAGATCTGATGGGTCTCTCACACAGTGTGGGTGATTTTTTTTTTTTTTTTGGCTTCATGGGCCTCGTGTTCATCGTGTTCGTAGCTCCAGGGCAGATTTGTTTCCCTTTGAACATTCGTACAGACAGATTTCCTCTGCTCTTAGTCATCCGTGAACTTTATTTAAACTTTCTCTCTCTTTCTACCTTAGTGTGCAATAATTGAACTCTGTACTTAAAAAAAAGGAAAAACCAACAGACGTCTTTTTGTCACTACAATTTGATAAAAGTCTTTTCAAACATTTCACCTTTATCATTCTTTATACGTTATTCTTATTTCTCCTGGCATGCAAATGTGATATCCCGAAGGCAAAAACCCAAATAAACATTTTTGAATTAAAATGGGAAATCCTCAGTGCTGACTGCGCTTGTGTCCTGCTGCTCTGATTGGCTGAGCCTTCCACTTCCTTATCACAGTTCATTATGCCACAGGACTCCAGAGTATGTGCTGACCAGGAATTCCTGCATGCTGTGGAGCCATTCAGGGTGTGATGGGTTATAGCAACAACCAGGCCTGCGAGCTGAAAACATCAGTTTGAGATGTATCACGTCAAGAGGCCTTTACTGAGTCTTTCCATAAACTGAAACTGTAGGCTACTGAATGTTTTTATGCAGCTCTTAAAATGTACAGATTTAGGCAAAGTTTGGTATGCATGGGCACACAGTTGCCCACTCATGAAAGATCACACCTACCCGTGCTAATGCAAACATGAATGCAAGTGCACATGCAAGCACCCCCCCCCCCCCCCACACACTACAATGCACTACCGTGTGTGTTCTGTCCAATAATGCTAGAGCTGGGAAATTTAGCGACTGGATCGTAATTGGTAGTATTAGTCACACCTGCATTAATTCAGATCATGAATGCAGAGTGATGGGGCTCTTTCCCATCATGCACTCCTTCAGAAAGTCTGTTGGATCCATTTGTTCCATCTGGGAACAGTGAAGGCGGGGAGGTGGGGGGGGGGGGGATGGGGGATGGGGAGGATGACAAGAAGACCCCACTGGACAATTTTATCCGTCAGCACTGAGGCATTCTTCACCGATATGACGCACCTTTCATGTTGGCCGGTGGCCATTACGAGGGTGGGGATCTGGGGAGGACTCATAATGGTGTCATGTCCCCCCAACAGTAGTCAGGAGAGGAACAGAACAGACTTCTCTCTGTGACCTCCGCTGTCTCAGCGGCGCGTTTTAAAGGCGGCCATTTTCAGAGGGCCTGCCTCGCCTGTCTGTGGATCTGCTGAGGTCAAACGAGATGAAGTGCCTCTTCCACGTCCCAGACCACCCCTTTTCTTCAAGTTTCATTAAATCTGTTTGCTGCTTTGTTACAAGAAGCTGAAAAAAACATGAAGTTGTGTTAAATTAAGCCACGTGCATGAAACGTGCATTCATATTTCACAGACTTGGTAGAATAGAATGTAAGTGATGTGGCACTTGCTTGAACTTATTTTTTATTCTTATTTCTTAAAGATTTGTAAACCCTTACAATCATCAGCACTGCAGTGTTTTTCTAATTAAAATTTGTCTTAACACAGCACCGAGAACCAGCTGGCCAAATGTTACAATTTATAGGTCTTGCGTTATATATAATTTGATAAACATGTCGAGCGCACTATCACAGGTTCAGTGTACACAGACACTCCAATGCGTGCGCAGACATACACGTAGCTGCTCAGTCTGGCTCACTCTAGATGTTTTGCATTACAATGACAGGTTCGCAAAAAGTGAGCGTTTGCCCTTTGCTCTGACTTGGCAGCGGTAGGTAGCAGCGATTATGCAAACTGGGCTTGCAGCCTGCAGGTTGTGGGTTTGATTCATTTCCCAGGGTGCACTTTGCTATCACATCAGTGAGAAATGCACTGTGAGAGTGGCCTCAAGAAACTCCAACCTGTCTTACTGAATGCAAGAACATGCTCCATGCGTGGGAGTAAGTTTACCTCCCAGAGAAGGTGACCCTGCCAATCAACATAAGCACTTGTAATAATAACTTTTTTTTCTCCCATATGGTTTTGCATAGTGTATTCCCAGACCGACTAACCGCATGACCGAGGCAGACTTGACCCGGCAGTGATCTCTTTGCTCATTGGTCCATTGAGCTGATTGAAAGGCAGAGGGCAGGTTGTGCACCAACAGACTATGGGAGGCCCTTTGGGCATCTGGATTGAGGGGAGAAATTGGCAGGTGGGGGCAGATGAGAGTGGGGCAGGGATTTGGTAAGTGGGGGGGCTATGGATTTGGAAGTACTCCTTCTGGAAGTTTTCAGCAAAACTTATGGTTTCTCTGTCTTAGAGTTCAGGATTGGCTTCGTGTTCTTTATAGAATGATCCTGATTCCTCTGTGACTTATGCCCTTCAGTGCAACAAGATCACAATTTCACACTTATTCTACATAATACTCTCTTAGTAGCTGGTGATACTTAACACTGCCCATGAGTACAATCCAGCACTAAGCCTGTAAACTGAAAGAGACAAGGGGAATGGGAAAGAGAGGATGTTCAAGATTTATTGTTTTCATTAAAAAAAGCTCTGCATGTGGGCGATGTCTGTCTTTGTTCCAGAAACGTGTTCAGGGGTAGACTTGCGTTGACAGGCGATTGATGACACAACGCTCTGCTCTTCTTTCCCATGATCCCTTCTGCTAGGTTTTATGCGCCGAGACGGAATTCTGGCTCTTGGTGGAAAAGTTAATGTGAGCGGTGAATTACAAAGGCAGTTACAGTGCATCTCAGTGGGAGATCAGACGTTTGGTCATCTCTCTCCCCTCGAAAGCATCCCAGCCCTGCCCGGGTAACATGATCCTGTTTACTCCAGGTCTCTGCGTGTGTTTAAGGTTGTGTTCTGCATGTTCACATGGAATGGGATGTCCAGTGACTCTGTCTGAATGCCAGAAGTTTTGAAACCTGCCTGCCGTCGCTCTCTCTATCTCAGCAGATAGCAGTGTTGGGCAGGACTCTAAGTGAGTGTCGCTCTAACAGAAAGCAGATCGGGGAGCACTCATATTGCAGAGCAGGCAAACGGTTGATTTGTGGACATATGTGTTTGCGTATGTGCGGCTTTTTTTTTGCAACATTTCTAAATTCCAGCATGTTTAAAGGGCTTTGTAAAGTTAACAAAGCCTTCAGGGATGGTGTGTGTGTGTGTGTGTGGGTGTGTGTGTGTGTGTGTGTGTCCACGGCAACAAATGGAAACGGGAACGGGTGTTGATCCTGTTTTTCCCAAAACCGTAAACATGTGACATCACTTCCAGCTCGAGTCGTGCCATGTGCGGAGTGTCACTCCCCACCCCCCCAGAGTCAGGCAGGAGTGGAGGACAGCGAGTTCCCCTGTCTAATGGGTCACTTACAGCTTATAGTCCTGCAACACCGTTTCACTTGAGAATGCCAGTGTGAAGCATCAAGCTCCTTTCCTGCTGTTTGAAAACAATAAGATGAGCATCCATCATATCGCTTGTGCTCATCTCCTGGGGTTTCCCTCTGCTCAAGTTCTGTCAGCACTGCTGAAGACTTCATTTTTCTTATCTTGAGTTCTGCCTGAACAGTACAGGACAAAATGAGTCATAACACACAGGCACAGATTTTCAAACAGAGAGGCACAGAGAGAGAGAGAGACAGAAAGAGAAAGAGAACGCGAGATAGGGACAGAGAAACAATCTTACTATATTCTAAATAAATTAACCATTTTTATTCTGTTTGTATTTGGTTTATATGTTTATTTTATATGTGATGTATTTTATCATGCTTTTACAATATGTATGCACATGCATCATGCAATGAAACTAATTTGAATTTGAAATTGGAATTTGAGAGAGAGAAAGAGAGAGAGGGAGAGAGAGAGAGAGAGAGAGAGATAGACAGAGAGACAGACAGACAGACAGACATTGCACACTCTTCTTCTGGCAAGCACTCACACAGATCAGTACCATGCAAACTTGCTCATAACAGACAGACAGACAGTTTCCTAATTGAGTTTGACTGCAATCTCCGGTTTCTCTCTTAACCGGCTAGGACACCACGCACTGGCAGTGTGGCCCAAGCCACATCCTGAACTCTGTTTGTGGTGGTGCAGACACCATCCCATCATTTACCGTAAACAGCATCAGCGATGGGGTCCCATTGCCATTGGAATATGAAAACACAGTATAGCTGTCTCCCTCTGAGGGTTTCTGGAAATAATCCCAGACAGAAACTTCAACATAGCAATCGTGTTCTCGCATGTTCCAATCATGAGACTGACCTATCCTCAAAGAGCCGTAGTCTCGCTAGAGCACTGGTATTGCTAGAATCGCATAACAGATGTTGTGACGATGGTGACTGGGTGGCAGTGTAGTATAATGGTTAAGCAACTGCCCTTGTTACCTGAAGGCTGCAGGTTCTGTTCCCAGGTGGAATACTGCTGTTGTGCTGGACCTGTAGTGCTTCAGTATATATCCGGCTGTATAAATGGATACTATGTAAAAAATGCAAAAACTGTTTAAGTCGCTCTGGATTAGAGTGTCTGCTAAATGCCTGTAATGTAATGATATAGATGTTCTTAACAACTTGTGAACTGTATGGATATTCCCCACAAGCAGTCTCTGATTGTAAAGAATTCAAGATGTGCAATTTATTTTAATGCATTTGTTTTTCATGTTTGGATTTTTGGTTTCACAGTGAGTGCTTCTTGTGAACCTGGGGTGAAATGGCAAGGCTTGTTACAATGCAGGAAACATCACAGGATAAAAAGCACAAATTAGAACCAGCCGGTAAAGGTACACTAACAATAATAAAATGTAAAACAATTCTGATAACATGCATTCAACATGTAGTTCAATGACAGGGTTCCGTTATTGCTGCAGGCCACCTGTGGTGGAGCAAATTATACAGAATATTTATGATTGAAGAATTCCCCTCTAGGCCCGAAGTCTGCTTTTGTAAAATGTACCTTTGAGCCTGTGCAGGAGTTCTGAGACTCTGGACTGAATCACGTCCAGCCTAGCACACCATCCCCCTGTTCTTCTAATGCAAGAACCACATGAAAACGAGGAGACTGATTTGTTTACGGAGAGAGCAAGCGTTTCGGTAAGATTCATAGTCTTTCCTGGACCCCCACCGTAATTAATGTCACCGCAAGGCATTTTTATGTTTTTTTTTCTTTCTGTTTTGCCTGCATAAATAACACTGCACTTTTGTTGGATGTGGAACTAATTAAGACGGGATGGTTAAGCCGCATACCTTACCGTTTGGTTCCTTTTCCATGTCATGTCCCCGTACACACGACCGCCTGCAGTATCTGATGTTGCATTTAAACTTACTCATTTTGCTGATGCTTTTTCCCGTTACGGTAAATAAAAAAAGTGTCAATATAAAAAGGGTGACAACAAGCACCAGGACAGAGCGCACAGTAACACAACTGACATTTAGTGCATGACTGATTGGGCTCAACTGCGTAAGTGAATGAAGTAAAATATTTTCCAAAAGAAACTGAAGCGTGACTAACTTGATACAATGGTCTTAGGTGTTCTATAGTACAATAAAAACTGAGGGAGTTTTTTTTTTTTTTTTTTACATCTCTATAATAACTTTCACATTACATTTAAAGAAATATTTCTGGAGTTATTTAACTGACTCTTAAAAATAAACATGGTGTTAAACAAAATTTAAATGAAATCTGTTGGAGAGATTAATCTACTTTTTTTCATTTTTTAAATATACATTTGGGGATGCAGGGTGCAGGTGGATGATCATAATGAATTATTTTCGTATTATATTTATGGCTCTCCATTTACAATAATTATAGCCCTACATTAAAAATCACTTTGCTGAAATTTTGCATTAAAGCAGAAACACATTTTTAAGTTGCGTGACTCTTTTCCACTTGTGGATGTGATTTCAGGTTCAGAAATACAGCAGACAAATCTTAGCAGAGGAATTCATACCCCATATTGAGAAAGGACCTCCTTACACACTGTGGCTGAAATGGATAGAGAACCATTTCAGCTTTAAACTGATGTGGACCGGAGGCAAAACAAGTGTCTTTTCAATGCCGGAGGGGGCCGGAAGATTCTAGAGGCAAAAGGGATCTGGACGGTGTCTCCTGCCCTCTACGGGTGTAGGGATCGCCAGTGTGGTGATGGTGCCACTGAACTACAGATCCAGTCAAGTGTTCATGTGTGCACCTGGAGAGAAGAACAGGTATTATTTTTGTGTTTTGTTTTTGTGAGTGCAGATACCTGCGAATGGTGCTCATGGAGAATTCTGGGAACTCGCATGGAAAAGACTGTGAGCCTTTATTTGGGGCCGTAATTAAATCCAAATGGATATCAGACCCTTTGCAGCTTGTTCACAGAATCTCTAGACTAACCAGATGGCCAATCTATATTCTAAACATTGAAAGTTCTGTCGGTCTACTGTTGAAGTTGACGAAGTGAAATTTAAAAAGAAAGAAGTTCATGTTCCTTCTCAACACTCTACTGTCTCACTACGGGCACATCAAAGGGCAACATGATGTTAAACAGTGCCCTTGCCATTTAGAATATGTGGGCAAGACACAACACACACTGCAAATTCATAAGTGAAAACAAAACATATGATTGGTGTTCTTTAACTCTTTATTTTATAAAACACAGCAGGCCATCTGGTCCCCCTAAACCCATACAATCTGATGAAGTCTTTGGATGAAACACGTTGCTTCTACCGTCTTTTTTTCTTCTTGTGTTATTATTTTTCATGATTTACAGAACTTTACATTTTGACATATTCTGCTTACATGGGCATTTTTAAAATATAATATTTGCTTTCCTTCTTTTTTCATGCTGCTGTTTGAATACCTTTTCACCACTTATTGATTTTTTAGCTGCTCTGTTGCCATAGAAACTTTCCAGGTCAATTCATCCTGAGAATATTCATGAAGGGGAACAACCAGTGGCAGTTAGGCAGCAGTGAGCATTCTGACCTTGGTCACACCTCTATGAAAATCAACCAATCGCAGCACTCCTGTTACCCACCATATCTTCCTACACTGAAGCCATTGGAATACTAGAATACAGGGGGGAATACAGATGCTGACCACCTGGTAACTGTGGAGACCTGGGTGGCTTATCATCAAGTGACCATTAACAAGGTTGTCCTGTTTACCAGCTGGTACAGTTAAAGTGTCTGTAGGCCTAGATACCCTTGACTTTCAGTAATGACTGATGCATTATTAGTTCTGAAGCATTATTAGTTCTGGAGCCCCGAACCCATGCCTTTTAAATTAATTGAGTCAAAATGGTTTGACCAAATGACAACTTCTTCCCATGATCCATCTGTGGGTCCCAATTAACTTTTTGGAAACCTCAGCCTTCAGTTAAGGTTTTTCATTTAGGGCCGGTGCCTCTGGGATGCTGGTACGGCCCACAGAAGCTAAACTTCTGAGAGGAATTTCTGGAACATTCTGCCAGACAGACAGGAGGTTAGCAGCACAACAGCTTTTTGCTATCTCCATTAGCCAGTGCATCTGTGTGTGTGTATGTGCGCGCTCTAATGGATTTGATGGTTCAGTGGGCTTTTGTTTCAGCCCAGAGATTAAGAGCAGGCTTCAGCAGTCTCGGCGCAGTGTAATGAGCGGTGATGAATTAGCACAGCTGGAAGAAGGGTTCTAACACCGTCTCCGGAGAGTGCCCGGCCACGAGGGTTCATTTGCAATGTTTCATTTGTTCCGTGCCGTTAAATCTCGAGAGCTCCTCTCTGCCAGCTTTCCCTGGGGTACCTGGGAACAATGCAGTTCTTTCGCATTTTACTTTTCATACCGTTTTTGGGTGACTTCTCTGTCATCCTCCTCTTATTCTCACAAAGTACACTAAACTGTATACAGCTTTATTAATTTTCCTTAAATATGAGTCAGCAGGTGAGCACAGAGCACATACAGTATCTGCTAAGAGCCCTACAGAAGTATACTTCACCCAATTACAGCCTTTTGGTTGCACTTTATTGTAAGGGACAGTATGCATTGAATTATTTATTCTCCTATAGATTTAATTCAGTTTCCTTGCCGGGTTGTTTGTGTGTTTTACTTTCGGAGTAAATTTAGAAATGTGTAGTTTCCTTTTTAACTAATTGATATTCTTTCTGACTGAGTGCTTGGCATTGGTGGGAGTGCACACGTCTCATAATTCACCTCTGTGCAATTAACCTCGCGTTTACCTTTAGTACCATTAATAACCGTCCCAAAACCAGCTGTCACTGAGCAGTGCTGTATCTCACCAGCCCCCCCCCCCCCCCCCCCCCGTCCCCCCCCCACCGTTCATGGGATACAGCTTGCTTGCTTTCCTCGCCCCTCTTAATGACTGGGGGCGTGAGAAATCCTGACCTGGTCCACCCGTAAAGCCTGGTGTTGATCTCTGACATCACGGGACCCCGCCTCCCACTGCTACATCCTGTAGCAAAATGGAAAGTAGATCAGACTGGTGAAATGTTTCATGGAAATACTGTTTTGGTGAACATCCCAGTCAATGAGCAGGGGTCAGGGAAATCAGGAAAGTGGTCAGGCAGAACTGCAGCCCAGTCCATCGATTTAACAGGGAATTCAGTCTGCTCTGAACCTGGTTCCTCCTCTTATTATTACTCTTATTATAGCCGCAGTTGTCACTCTAACTACATTGCCTAGCGTGTCGTTTTGCAGACACTGTAGTACAGGAGTATGCAAACCCAAAAATCCTATTTGTAAAAGCTCAGATAAAATTTATTTTTTTCTTATCGAAGTTCATTAATCTACTGTGGAGACATTTGAGCTTCAACCCATTGTTCTTGAAGGATATAAGAAAAAGTATGCTTGCCTAAACATGCGCGTGCGTGCACACACACACACACGCACACACAAACAAACAAATACACACACACACGCATATGTACATACACAAAACCTCTAGTTGCAGCCTGTTTGGAGAACCTTGGTTTGCATGAGTTGCAAACACGATAGCTGAGTCCTTCTGATTAGAAGTTAATTAACAGTGTATCAAAAGCATAATGTTTACCCAATAAACATTAATTCTTAAAGCAGCTGGAGTTTGTTTTCATCAGTTTGACCTTGATTCAATTGGCTGTGCAGTAAAGTGGAGTGTTAATGGCCGCATGGCTACCTGCAGTGTTACATTTAGCTGTTTTCCCCCAGAGGCAGTGAAGCAGGGGCTTGTTTGTTTGTCTGTTTCCTGTTGGTGTGTGGTGTTGTCACGGTGATAAGTTGAGCAGCAGACCAAGCGCTCCCTCGTGAACACAGTGGTCTTTTTCCACGAGGTACGTGAGTCCAGGAAGTCTCTCTTAGGAGAGGTGCCGCGAGCTAACCTTGCTGAACGTTTCTACAGCGGTCTGGAGCCCGCTAAGAGGAAAATAAATCAGGAAACCGTCCTCCTACGCCGCTTTCCATACTCCCGCCAGTCTTTGTTTCCTCCTGTATCCCATGATCCTCTGCTCTATGACTAGCTTTGTCCTTCATACCACTGCCATTTGTCCCCCTCATTCTCCTAAAAAGAGCACATTTGAACACATTTTTTATTTCATTGGTTTCCTTTCTCATTTTTTTGTACTGTAATTGCAGACTGATGTATTATACAATTATATAGAACCATTTGCCCCGGGTCTCTTTTGCAAGAGATTTCCATCTCTGCAAAACTTCCAGGTTAAATAAAGGTTAAATAGCATAAAATAAATAGCCAGAATTCACATTAGAGCATTCAGTCCAACATTATTCAAATCAGCAAGAATATGAATTTATGAATTTATATGAATAAAGAATTGTTTTGCAAAATGAACTGGACAAAATGTGTTCCCAAGTTCAAGAGACAGGTTTGAAACAAATCAAGAGAATAAACAATATATGACATAGAGCATGCATATAAAATCAAATGGCTGTCCACTAACCATATCACTTAAAAAAAGACAGTAGCACATTAAAAACAAATGTCAATGAGAATGTGAGAGGAAAAAAGTACAAGAACAGTGTTGTTTTATCCTTTCCCTTCGTAAAAAAGTGCCTCTAAATCAAAATGGCCGAACTTGGTGGCCATCTCCTTACATCACTTTCAAAAAGCTCAAGCCCTTGCTCCATTTGTGACCTCATTACAAGAACCTCTCTCCACACAACATATTTTAAAGGGGCTGAATGAGATCACCAGATTTAGGTCAGCCCTGGAGGCCTGTTTCTCTCATGTTCTCATTTAAGTGTGGGCGTGATAGAGTGGGTGAGACGGTCTGGATATGTATTAGATAGCCGTACCCACACCAGTTATCTCCTAACAATAGGTTTTATAGAGCACAACGTTAAAACATCTTTCCTTATATCAATATCCATTGCGCTGCTGCAACTTGTTGGTTCAGCGACCATCACTCACATCACCAGCCATCCAAGCACTGTAACTCCCTGGTCGCTAACTCCCCCAGGCTAATTAATGTGCAGGGCTTGAATGTAAAAGGCTTGAATGTGAGCCAACTGACATAATGGTACTCCTCAATATGCAAACAATGTGGGGAAAAATGCAGTGAAAAAAAAAACTCCCACCTCTGCCATAATCCTTTGAAATATTTGCTTGCCATTGTTTTTGACCAGTTGGTTGTCAGATGCTAGTGACCAGACTTACAGGCAGCAGGCTCTTTTATGAATAATGGTTTCTCTCCCTATGGATGTATGTGAGACTGAGAGGCATAATTGTACCTGTTTTACTTAGAATAGTAGTAATAGTAATAGAACTAGAATAGGAGTGGATTGCCCCATTTTTTCTTTGACCAAAGTACCCCTGACTGTGAAGTAGGTATATCCAGAATGGGCCATTGTGGGTACAGACTTTTGTTTCAACCAACCAGTAACATACCTAATTCCACTCATCAAGGTCCATAGCAAGGACTTTAGTTGTTTATTAGTAGAATCGGGTGGTAACTTCTGGGTTGGAACAAAAACCTAGTGGCGACATAGCTCAGGAGGTAAGAATGTCTGGCAGTCGGAGTTACTGGTTCGATCCCCCACCCTGGGTGTGTCGAAGTGTCCCTGAGCAAGACACCTAACCCCTAATTGCTCCCAACGAGCTGATTGGTACCTTGCATGGCAGCCTTTCACCGTTGATGCGTGAGTGTGAATGGGTGAATGAGAGGCATCAATTGTGAAGCGCTATATAAATGCAGTCCGTTTACCATTTACCTGCACCCACACCGGCCCTTCCTTTATTAAATAATTAGTAAATTTTTTAACTTAATGAAATGTGAAGTTGTGTTCTGTTTTTGTTTCTCCATTTGTAATGCCCGGTCATATTTATCAGCTCTTATTGCCACAACACAGGCCTGTGCTTTGGTTGGGTGAAATGGGTCTGTGTTTATTGTCATGTTAAACAGGTCTGATGTTCTAGTTGTGGGAAACATGACTTTTTGAGATTGTGTGAACCAAAGAACTGCAGATGTTAGTCTGAGAACAGCTGAGCAGCTGACAAGCTATCAAATAAACATTTTGCTGGATCTGTTTACTCTCAATCTTTAACTACTTGACATTAAGTATACTTTGCTACAGAACTGATTAGGAAAAGATGTTTTCTTTTCTCACCCTGTTGATTGAATGTCTGATATCAGTGTTGGTTGACGGGGGAGAAAAGACACACAAGACTTGGTTTTGTGAAAGGTTGAGAGGCATAGACATGAATTTTAAGGTGGGAAGCGAAACTAGTCACCACTCAGCAGTGAAAATATCTTTTACCAAGGTCTTTCTTTCTGGCTTTTCTCACTGGTTACAGTATCCATATAGCTTGTTGCTAATGATTTATAGTGTTAATCATGTTTGCTAAAGAATGAAAGGGTCTTTAGTTTAAAATCAAGTGAAAATGAGCTTTGAAATGACCATGAAGTTACAAGCTGACTGAGGAACACGCTGCAGAACTACTCTCTAGTACAACACACACACACACAGATGCACATACGCACACGTGGGATATCTGCCATATGCACTAAACCTGTGGGATGAAAGACTAGTCATTCATGGGTGTTGATTCTCACCATAATCTCAAGCTTTTGTGGGATGACTATGCAAGTGGACTTTTGATACAGAAATAGGAAATAGAAAGCAGCCCTCCGAGATGAACTGTTCCCTACAAAGTGAGAACATATTGACAAATTCTGGACATCATTAAGTAAAATACACATCATAATGTGTGCTGTGATTTATACAGGAGCTGTTGCATGTCCTGTGTGTATTTTTGCTGCATTTGTCATATTTATATTGTGTGTATCTGTGCATGTGTGTGCATATCCTTGTGGGTTTATGTGTATGTGTGAGTTTTTGTACAGGCATTTGTGCATGTTTCTATGGAGGAGAAAGAGTGTTTTGTGTGTGTATGTGTGTGTGTGACTCACACACTGTCACATTTACCTGATCCTTAGCCCATAAGTATGTGTGAATTTCAGAGGTGTTATACCAGGTCAGTGGGAGTTTCCATTCACGACTGCACATTCTGTGTCTACACCTTTTCTGACACTTAACACATAACAATTCAGTCCAAACAAGCTTACATAGTAGTTATGATAGGCATTTACAAGTGCTTTAGGCTATTATTTATAGAATGGCATGCTACCTGGTATGTAAAAAAACATAACTGTGAATGCGTTTACATAATCAGTTCAAAAGGTCCGTATATACTCAAACCTGACTTTTTAAAGAGAATACTGTTGAAGGCCGTACAAATACTCCCCCATAAATTGTACAGCCCCATATGGTCACACTTTCCTTGTCTTACAACATAGGATTGAACACAATGATGTGCTTACAGTGCTGAGGTGTTGAAGGAATACAAACTTTGATGTTGGGGGTTGTACTAAAAACATGAATCAGGGCATAAATCTCACAATGATTTAACAGTCATAAAGATGTGTGTAATTTAAATGTAATTGCAATGTAATGAGTTTGTGGTGGTTTTGAATGCATCATGAATGTTGTATGAAGGTGGAGTAAATCATTAACACTTTTTTATGGTTAGTAATAATATGATCATTTGAGCCCTGGTTACTATTACACACTTTAACCGAGATGAAAGACGTCTAGAAAGCTAAATAGGTTCACTGCTGGAATGCAGTGAAAAGTTGAGGAAAATCGTTTAGGCAAAATGCTTCCTAGCTAACACAAATTCTGAAAAATAAAGACGGAAATGAATGGGGGTCAATGTGTGAATGGTGAATTAATGCAAATATTAAATCTATGGCACCTTTTTGTGGTTTCACAAAAAGGACCTTTTCACTAACACTATGCACTATCCTACCAAACTATTAGTATTTCAGAAAAAATAAATAATTGCAAAAAATACATATCACAATATGTATTACTCAAATTTTGAAACTGGCCAAAAGATATTTGTAAAACTTGAGGAACAGTTTCCCTGTGTCGCACACATGGAATGTACACAATTTTTAGCTTGTAAATGGATGAGAATCCATACCCCTCAGAATGACCATTGACACGTGAACCGTCTGAAGGTTACTGTACAATCAGGGGCGTTTAAATGTATGTATTTCCTGTGCAGTGCTGGAGGCTGGCCTTTTCTTTGCCAAGGAGCTGTCTGTCCCGGACAGTGAGACGCACATGTGGAAGCAGTGAAAGGGCGGGAAGCGTGAGGATGAAACACGACTCTGGGGCGTAGAGAGAGTCGGCCTTCCCGCGCGCTGGCTAGCACTTCCCAACGCGTGTCACAAAGTGCAGCCAACGCGAAAGAGTGCATCTACTGTAAACCTCTCCACTTTTATTTGACAGCGTGTTTGGACAGTCTTTGGGATTTCCAAGCCCAGAGACTGCATGTCCTGCTCTTTATTAGAGTGGAATGACTTTTTTCTTTTTCAAATACGAAGTAGGGTTGAAAGATTTAAGCCTGTGCTTTTCATGGATGACAGCACTAAAGGACTTTGGTTGTTTTCATGGTTTGCCTCCATGCGTAATGTAAAGAAAAAAAAACATCAGAAAATTTTCTGGGAATTCAGAAGTTTGAGTCACATTGGTCTTGAAGGAACATAGGAAAAGGATGCATGCCTGCACGTGAACACACACACACACACACACACACACACATACACACACACACAGTCTCTCTATCTTACATACACACACTCAGTGTCTGCATGCACAAACTTGCACGCATGGTCATACATACTGGTTCCACCTTTTGATGAAACTATGGTTTCTAAAATTCCAGACATAAATAGTTCCATAAATACAACTATTTTCATTGTTTTATTTGCTGTTAACATTCAGCTGAAAAAGTAATTGGGCATAAATATTTCATGTTTCAGGCCCTTTACAGTCTGTTCCAAAACTAGAGAGAGAGAGAGAGAGCGCGCGCGCGCCATGGAAGATGTAAGTTGGAAAGGCGCTTTATCATCTGTCAATCAGGGAGGGAGATGTAACACGGTCAGCTCTTTTCCCTGCTGATGCTGACTGCCGGCATTTGGAGCATTTAGAAAGGAAATATAACTTCAGCCATTCTAGCAAAGTGTTCAGTTCTATAAATGGATCACATGCATCCTGCACATGCTGTCGCCTCAGTGAGCCCAAGAAAGGTGTTACTGTTCCTATTTCAGATACCCTGCTGATCTCAGAGTCATGCCCTCTGATGCTGTTTCAGCTACGTCAACAGCCCCAGGTGATCTGCATTCCTGAAAATTGCTCCGCGGTGTAATCCGGCTAATTGGAAGGACTCGCTGAATCCATAAGAATGCAAATTCCATCATAGGCATCCTTCCGCAGAGGGGAAACCATATGGAGTGTCAGTGAATCCTCTGGATTTAGCTGGAGCTGACTAATTGATACCTCCTTGGGTTGGGGCTTTTCTTGGCGGCTATATAAACACAAAGTGCAGAGTGTGCCATTTCTAAAAAAATCATTAAAGCAAAAGCAGAAGAAAACTGTAACCAATCTGGTCCAGTTAGGGGGACAGAAATGATGTGGCTGACATAGTACAGTATTTGAAATACTCAGTTTCACATATATCAATATCAGTCAGTATAATGTATGCAATAAGATATCCGTCAGTTCACAGTTGATAAATATAGAGGCACTTAGGCAACTGAAATGATAGCTACAAGTGGGGTACAGTGAACAGGGTATGGGGGATCCATCGTTGGGATACAGCTTGGAGGGTAAGGTGACCCATCAGTGGACTATTTTTAGAGGATTTTAGAATAAATGGCTTTGAGCGGAGAACCAAGGCAGTGAGCTGAGGAAGATGTTCCTCCTCAGAAGAAGAATGGAGGCCTTGTGCTGTGAGATGGCAAGCAGCCCAGGCTTTCCCTGAATGATTTATTCCTTGTGCTTCCTGATTCCCCCGAGAACCTCAGAGAGAGAGATGGGAGAAGGGAGGACTGCAAAATTCATCCAGCCTGTTAGCGTCCCCTTAGCGTCCCGCTCCGGACTCTCCGGCATGTGGGAGAGGGTCAGCACAGCCAAAGGTTAAAATGTTCTCCCGAGATACCGTCCAGTGACGTATGAGTGTGGAGAACGTTGAGTATGCAGGCTGTTTTTTTTTCTTCATTTTACTGTTTATTTCTTTTAGCTTCTTATCTGATTTTCATGTTTTTCTCTGGCTGACTCAATTGTTTCATTGATCTGAGGGGGGAAAATCCCTGTTAGCACGCCTGGTAGTTCTTGCAAGTTCTATAAATACAGTTTTTTAATGTGTAAATTACATTTTACTTTTTTGTTGCAATCATTAATATTACAATCAACAGCAACAACTGTATTTTTTGTTGATTATTTTTTATTTTTTTAAATGAGTAAATGCCCACTGGTTTGGAAGGCTGTTGACACACGTGCATATTTCACCTTGGCATCTATGGTACGTCTAACATTCAGAGCAGCCAGAGTGGCTACTCAGATCCCTCAAGCGTGACATTGGAGAGGAGTCAGAGCTGTCAGCGTTTTCTCTCCCGAAAATGTGGCTCCAGAGATGAGCCAAACGTCATCACGAACGGCGCCACAGCCAAACAGAATCAAAGGCCCGCTTTTAAATTGGATTCAGCCTGTCCTCCTGATGCACTGTACTGTACTGTGTAGATTAGCTTCCATGAGCAGGGGGCGACGAGAGGCACGGGTGTGGTGGGGGTGGTGGGGGGGGTCGAGGGAAGCCTGGCATACGTTAGCGGGAATTGCGGATACACAACGCGTGGGGTCACTGTGGGGCTTCCTGTGGAAATGAACCAGGCGCACCCCCAAAAGTCTCAAACGTTCAACCAGGGGCGAGCTCAGACTCTGCTCAGTCCCTGCTGGGCCTGTGTGTCGTTTATGTTTTCTTTTCCAGCACTGAAAACAGACTTTTTTGGCTTTTGTCTACTTGACATTTCCTGTGGGGATTCATGTAAATATGTATTTATATTCTATTCGGTCTCCACTGTTTTATAGCCAGGGTAAAAATTCCACGAGAGAGAATTTCTACTCAATTGAAATGTATTATGCTGGTAATGTACAAGGTTGCTGCATGTTTATGTACACTATGTAAATTTACATCTATATCTACATTTGCACACACATGCAACCACGCACACACATAGTATCCTCCAACATGATTTATACCCTTGGCAAAGATAAGAAAAGAAGGTTGTATAAAACTAATGATAAAAGTAATGAACTGTATATATGTATCGGAAGGGTTGCCAGAAAAAAGCCTCTATTGAGGGTAATTAACAAAAATGTTGCTTTTCAACAATATTTCAAACAATTTTTTTTCCTGGCACATTAGCATTGGGATTGAAGTTGTAAGACAGTTTTTGTTGAAATGTTATGGTGAAAAGTTGTGGATGTTATGGAGTCACGAACTCCAATATGTACCAAGACATTTTCCCCAAAAACTGGTTCTGGTTATGTACTCAAACTTGACCACAAATGGATCTTTCAGCTAGACAATGGTCCTATGCACAGAAAAGCGTTAACTGGCCACAAAATTACTATTTATACAATGCAGTCGCCAGATTTCCTGATTAAAATGTGCGGCTGATTTGACATGGGCTGCCAACAAGCCACAGACTAAGGATCTGAAGGATCTGGAAATATTTTGTATGGAGGAACTGTCAGAGATCCCCTCCTCCCCCAATATTTTCACCAATCTCCTAAAACTATAGAAGGCAACTCATATGTGTTATGCTTGCAAAGAGATGTTGCACAAAGTACTGAAAAGTGTGGTTTGAATACACTTTTTTATATAGTTCCATAAAAGTTCCATTTTGGTTAATTCCATCAAATCATTATTAATTAATAGTATAAATTAAGCAAATAACATCCTAGCTTTCATAGAGGCATTCACTAAAATGGATGGGCCTTGATGTCTGTTGTCATGGCTAGCATATATGGCTAGCATAG
The DNA here is from genome assembly GCF_013347855.1 of Anguilla anguilla. Lineage (NCBI taxonomy): Eukaryota > Metazoa > Chordata > Actinopteri > Anguilliformes > Anguillidae > Anguilla > Anguilla anguilla. The sequence goes on from NC_049209.1 coordinate 33,371,203, forward strand.
CTGTAAGATGAGGCCTCAGTGATGGCCCAGTTTTCCAGAATTTCATGAGCCGCATCATCTAAAGCGGAGTTGCCCAAGCTATGGCTTGCCAAGGCCTTTGGTTTGGCACACAAAAGGGTTGGGAAAAAACTCATCCTAGAAGGTAATGGGAATGGGGGAAAAAGATCACGCAAATGATTCAGTATGTAAACTGTTGCTGGCTGATTCAAACCATGACTGACAGTACATTATTATTATTTTCACATACATTATGTTAAAAGTCCCGTATAAATGCACCAGTAATTGACGGAAGCCCCGTTCACATAATTTCCTGTGCAAGGCCATGTTGTAATGGTACGCATCAGGCACTGAAACAAACATACTGTTGGAAAATTCTGTTCTTACTCTTGCATCTGGGAATTGTAAGATTTTGGCCCATGGGTCATTGCAGAGATTCTGGTTTGGCTGTCTATACTCCAAACTTTTGGGGATGCCTGTTCGAAGGTAATGTTAGCAAGGAACCAAGAGGGGGGACATCATATGAAAGTGGCAACAGTTAGCAGAACTGAGGTCGTCACTTTCTAGTGCAAGGAAAAACAGACGGAACTACACATCAAGTTGACCACAAATTTTAATTGCGGTCAACCAGTCAAGAGCGGGCAGTTTAATCAAAAGCACCCTCTTAAGTGACTTGACACTGGTGTTCCAATTTCTTTCTTGTACACCACCTAGGTATGGGCAAGACTGTAACCATGGCAAATTATACTGACAGTGGATTCTCCTTGAGACTCTGCATATATTGGCGCCGAGGTCCAGCCATATATTTTTACACCTTAATCCAGTTAGGGAGGAAATTTAATGCTTTGTTGATAGTGTTCCCAGGCTTCCTCCTTTACAAAGAGGATTAATTTTACAAACATGCTTCTGGTGTGCAAACTAAGGTCTCCTACTAATGCACCTACAACTCACACGCCATCTCTGGGAACTTTGGGTGACCCCATCCAATCAACCTTCTACCCCAAAAACCTCCCCCTTCACACAGACAGACTTCAGTTGGACAGACTGGAGCACGAGATATTAACCTAAATTCAACCAGGAAGTAAGAATGGCTCATTTAGGTTTCTGAGACTTAACATCCAGATGTTCCAACTTCTCCACAATGTCAGTGCTAGCCTGTGTCAACCGAAGACAGTGATATAGGGAAGGTGGGGAACTTAGCCTTTAGCCTGGAATGCAATAATAAAAACTAATTTTTTGCTCATCGGCCACTACTGTTGCTTCACAATACCCTTATTACGTACATATTTACATTAGTGTATGCACAGCACAACACTGTATATGATTGGCCAAAGACCAAGGTCAACAGCCCCCGGAGCTGATTACACTCTGAGTTGGAGTTCTGTTGCTGTCGATGCACCTCTGCCTTCCGATTGGCCTATTAACGGCGGCACCACCCAAGTGGCCCCTGAAGGCGGATGAACCCCCCGCTTTCTGGATAAACACTGCCATTGTGAGCCATGACCAGCACATGTGAATGTTTCGGAAAGGGGGGGGGGGGGTTCACGACTGCTTATTTCCAGCAGGGCTCATGTGCACCCAGGTCACGCGAGCCTGTTCTCTCTGTGGCCCTCACATCTCAGACAGAGTAATGGCATGGCTACTTTTATCAGTAACCTAAATAGACTACCTATAAAACTCTCTTAAATGCTCTTATGTTGAGCATCTGCTGAATGTATGCCATGCCATATGATGTCATGTCGTGCTTCATTTTGGAAGTAGTCAGGCCCTGTTCATTATAGGAGGTGTTTTTAGTTTGTGGAGCTCTTTGCTTGTGTGACGGTCCGGGTAGGGGGGACCCAAACGCAGAGGGAAAAAAACACAAACTCAAAAGGGAAAATTAACAAAGACTTTACTAACACAAGGTGAACAAACAAGGAACAGACAAGGCCACAATGGGCTAAAACACAAACTCAAAAAATAATCTAATGAAACAGAAAACAGGAACTCAAAAACACAGACAGGGCAGAACACGGGAAGGCAGAGCACAAGGGAAGGACAAAAACACAAGTCAGGAACAAAATACAGGCAGGTGAAACACAAACTCAAAAAATAATCTAATGAAACAGAAAACAACAAGAACTCAAAAACACAGGCGGGGCAGAACACGGGAAGGCAGAGCACAAGGGAACAAGCAGGTACATACAGTCGGGAAACAAACACAAGCAGGCAGGTACATGTATGTCAGGTAACAAACACAACTCGGGAACAAACACAAACAGGTAAAAAAACGCCGGCAGGTATAAATGGACTGAACATTTAAAAGGCAACAACCACAAGGAAGAACAAACGCAAGGAACCAGCACCCGAGTCAAGGGAACAGAGAACTTAAATAGACAAGGGGTAACAAGACACAGGTGAACTCAAAAAACAATCAAACCAGAAGGAGGGGATAACAAGACACAGGTGGGAACAATGATGGGATAACGAGACAATGAAACAATCATACAATTAACAGGGAGGGAGCAGGACACAAAACAGAAGTGCCGCCATCTGGCGGCCCAACAGGGGAAACACAGACAGGAACACCGGAACATGACAGTACCCCCCCCCCAAGGGACGGCTCCTGACGTCCCAGGAGGCCGACCCGGGGAGGGAGTCAACAGAGGGTGGGGGCTGGAGACAGGACAAGACAAGAACAGGGACAGAACACGGGAACAGGACTCTGACAGGAACAGGGACTGGACACAGAGCAGGAACAGGACTGGGGCAGGAACAAGACTGGACAGGACAAGACTCAGGGCTGGGCTGGACAGGACAGGAACAAGACAAGAACAAGACTCGGGGCTGGAGGGGAACTCGGGGCTGGACGGGAACTCGGGGCAGAAACAGGACTGGACAGGAACAGGACGGGACTCGGGACTGGAACGGGACGCAGGACTCGGGACTGGACTCGGACGGGGGAACAGGACTCGGGACTGGGCAGGACCCGGGCAACACGGGGAGACTCAGGGCTGGGCAGGACCCGGGCGACACGGGGGAAACTCAGGGCCCGCACATCGGGCGACTCGGGGGAAACTCAGGGCCCGCACATCGGGCGACTCGGGGGAAACTCAGGGCCCGCACATCGGGCGACTCGGGGGAAACTCAGGGGACCAGGGGGACTCAGGAAACCAGGGGGGACTAGGACAGGGGCAAGGCAGACATACAGGACTGGACTGGGGCGAGGTGGACAACACTGGACTGGGTAGGGCAAGACTGAGAGGGAAAGACTGACAGACACTGGCACAATAGGGAGACCTACAAAGACAGACACAGGGACAAGCAGGCGGGGAGGCACACGGCGACACCGATGGACACACAAAGGGACAGGCAGACAGGGAAGGCGAGGGGGGAACCCAACAACTGACATAGGGACTGACACACAGGCAAACAAGACAAAACACACGCGGACTGGCACACAGACAGACAGGCAGACAGGCGGGCAAACACGTTGGCCGATGGGCTGACGGCCTGGGGGGCAGACAAACAGGCCAACAAACTGGCTGACACACATACGGGTAGACTAACAGACAAACAGGCGGGCAGACAATTAGACAGGGGGGCCGGGGAACACACGGACACACGGTTGGGAGGACAGACACCAAAGGGAGAATGGACACCAGGGGGAGCGACGAGACCGGGGGAGGGATGACCACTGGGGGGAGCGGCGAGACCGGGGGAGGGACGACCACTGGGGGGAGCGACGAGACCGGGGGAGGGACGACCACTGGGGGGAGCGACGAGACCGGGGGAGGGACGACCACTGGGGGGAGCGACGAAACCGGGGGAAGCACGAACGCCAGGGGAAGCACGAACGCCAGAGGGCAAGGTGTGGACACTAGGGGGAGCGAGAACACTAGGGAAAGAACGGACACTGGGGGGAGCGAGAACACTAGGGGGAGCACGAACGCCAGGGGGAGCACGAACGCCAGGGGGCAAGGTGTGGACACTAGGGAGAGCAAGAACACTAGGGGAAGAACGGACACTGGGGGGCGCGAGAACACTAGGGGGAGCACGAACGCTAGGGGGAGAACGAACGCCAGGGGGAGCACAAACGCCAGGGGGAGCACAAACGCCAGGGGGAGCACGAACGCCAGGGGGAGCACGAACGCCAGGGGGAGCACGAACGCTAGGGGGCAAGGCAGGTGGCTTAGCCTGCGGGGCGGCCAGAGCAGTCTGCGGCGGCCCCTGCGGGACAACAGAAGGGACCGTTGTCCTCTCCGGGGCTCTGGACGGCTCTGGAAGCCTCTCCGGAGCTCTGGACGGCTCCGGAAGCCTCTCCGGAGCTCTGGACGGCTCCGGAGGCCCCCCCGGGACTCGAGGCAGCTGCGGAGGCCCCCCTGGGGCTTGAGGCGGCTCCGGAGGCCCCCCCGGGGCTCGAGGCACAAGTAAAGCCCGAAACTTGGGTGTAGCAGGCGGCCTCCGCGGAAGGGTCAGAGCAGGCGGGACCTCCGGGGCTGGAGGCGGCTCTGGGGGCCTCTCCGGGGCTGGAGGCGGCTCTGGGGGCCTCTCCGGGGCTCGAGGCGGCTCTGGGGGCCTCTCCGGGGCTCGAGGCGGCTCTGGGGGCCTCTCCGGAGCTCGAGGCGGCTCTGGGGGCCTCTCCGGAGCTCGAGGCGGCTCTGGGAGCCTCTCCGGAGCTCGAGGCGGATCTGGGAGCCTCTCCGGGGCTCGAGGCGGATCTGGGAGCCTCTCCGGGGCTCGAGGCGGATCTGGGAGCCTCTCCGGGGCTCGAGGCGGATCTGGGAGCCTCTCCGGGACTCCAGGTGGCTCTGGGGGCCGCTCCGGGACTTGAGGCAGAGCAGGCCGTGAAGGCCGCTCCGGGACTTGAGGCAGAGCAGGCCGTGAAGGCCGCTCCGGGACTTGAGGCAGAGCAGGCCGTGAAGGCCGCTCCGGGACTTGAGGCAGAGCAGGCCGTGAAGGCCGCTCCGGGGCTTGAGGCAGAGCAGGCCGTGAAGGCCGCTCCGGGGCTTGAGGCAGAGCAGGCCGTGAAGGCCGCTCCGGGGCTTGAGGCAGAGCAGGCCGTGAAGGCCGCTCCGGGGCTTGAGGCAGAGCAGGCCGTGAAGGCCGCTCCGGGGCTTGAGGCAGAGCAGGCCGTGAAGGCCGCTCCGGGACTTGAGGCAGAGCAGGCCGTGAAGGCCGCTCCGGGACTTGAGGCAGAGCAGGCCGTGAAGGCCGCTCCGGGACTTGAGGCAGAGCAGGCCGTGAAGGCCGCTCCGGGACTTGAGGCAGAGCAGGCCGTGAAGGCCGCTCCGGGACTTGAGGCAGAGCAGGCCGTGAAGGCCGCTCCGGGACTTGAGGCAGAGCAGGCCGTGAAGGCCCTTCCTGGACTTGGGGTGGAGCAGGCCGAGGGCCCTGCCGACTGGGCTGGGCAGGGGACAGGAACACAGACCACAGCCGTAGGGAACCAGGCTGGGCAGCTGGACGGGACCGGCGGGACCCCCGCGGGCCGGGCCCTGGAAAGATCGCCAGTCGAGTCCCTTCGAATGACGCAGGGCCGGGAACCGCTGGCTGGGCAGCTGGAGGTCTGGCCGACCGGGAGGCAGCCCGACCACGGCGCCTCCGTGACCGCCCACCCCGGGCACTGGGAAGCTCAAGGGCGCTGGGTGGCGAGTCCTCCGGGTCACTCCACCACCCCGGTGGCATGATAAACAAACAAACGAACAACCAAAAAAAAAAAAAAAAAAAAAACACCTCTGCTGGGTCCCACACTGGCTGGTTCCTTCTGTGACGGTCCGGGTAGGGGGGACCCAAACGCAGAGGGAAAAAAACACAAACTCAAAAGGGAAAATTAACAAAGACTTTACTAACACAAGGTGAACAAACAAGGAACAGACAAGGCCACAATGGGCTAAAACACAAACTCAAAAAATAATCTAATGAAACAGAAAACAGGAACTCAAAAACACAGACAGGGCAGAACACGGGAAGGCAGAGCACAAGGGAAGGACAAAAACACAAGTCAGGAACAAAATACAGGCAGGTGAAACACAAACTCAAAAAATAATCTAATGAAACAGAAAACAACAAGAACTCAAAAACACAGGCGGGGCAGAACACGGGAAGGCAGAGCACAAGGGAACAAGCAGGTACATACAGTCGGGAAACAAACACAAGCAGGCAGGTACATGTATGTCAGGTAACAAACACAACTCGGGAACAAACACAAACAGGTAAAAAAACGCCGGCAGGTATAAATGGACTGAACATTTAAAAGGCAACAACCACAAGGAAGAACAAACGCAAGGAACCAGCACCCGAGTCAAGGGAACAGAGAACTTAAATAGACAAGGGGTAACAAGACACAGGTGAACTCAAAAAACAATCAAACCAGAAGGAGGGGATAACAAGACACAGGTGGGAACAATGATGGGATAACGAGACAATGAAACAATCATACAATTAACAGGGAGGGAGCAGGACACAAAACAGAAGTGCCGCCATCTGGCGGCCCAACAGGGGAAACACAGACAGGAACACCGGAACATGACAGCTTGTGCTCCATTGGGATCTCTTCAGCTACTTATCAGTGCTATACATTGGTATTGGTTGAAGTGAACTTTGTTCCCCTCTCACTGTAAAGTGCTTTGAGATTTAAAAGCAGTATTTTGGGATTTTGGGTACATGCTGACTTGATAGCATCATGGAGTTCCCTAAGGTGCTCTATTGCATTGAGATCTGGGGACTCTGCAGGTTCTGGTTCTGATGTATTCATGGAACCAGCATGAGATCATACATGATGGTTTGTGACATGGCATATTGTCCTGCTGAAATAATGCATTTGAAAAAGGGTAAACTGTGGTTATAAAGGGATTATTATTATTATTATTAGTAGTAGTAGTAGTAGTAGTAGTAATAGTATTAGTAGTATTTCATATGAGTCAGCAATTGGCAGCACACAGTAGCTTTCAAGGGGAAACCTTGCTCTCCCATCATTGCTGTTTATACATGTGGACTTTAACAGTAAGGCCTGGAATTCCTCTGGAATCTGTTAGCTTTCCTAAGGCATTTACGTTAATCCCTGGCATAGCGGGGAGTGCATAGACTGTTGATTTATGATAGCATTGGAGCGCAAGTTTGGTGTGTAAATCTGAAGGATTAACTACTGGAGAATTCAGATTGTTGTGGTTTACATTCAGTGTTTCCCATATTTAATTCATGTGTGCCTTCCATATTTTTTCTCTACTTTTTTCATCAGCATCAGCTACATTTTCGTGTTCTAGTAATCCATAAATTTGCCTTTGTTTATGAATGATTTATAAAGCAGTAATTCAATGTGTATGAATGTGTTATGTATGCATAATAAAGGCCTCAAAGTTCATCTGAATACGTGCCTTAGGTTTGCATGTCAGCAAAAAAAACCTGATCAGTATGGGAGCGAGTCTTTATTGTGCATGCAACTCCATATTGTGTCTCCGATTTTTAAACTGAATTATATAGTCCATGTTGGTAGATGACGTACTAACTTTTGAGGAAAGACGATAGAGAAATAAAATTGTGCTTCTGTGATTGCGTGCTCTTGTCCTTTAGTCCTTTTCCTGTATAAAGCATATGCAGCCTAAAAACATATGCCACTATGTTGTGCTACATTTGAAGGTTGAAATATTTATGCAACTCCTTCCTGACACAAACATATGAACGCACAAATATATACAAAATGTGTAAAGCTCCTGAAGTAAAAATAGTTAATAGTTTTTCTTATAGCTTATCCATTGTTGACAGCAAAAGGGTGGTATTGCATATTATAGATTGGCAGTTTAGTATAATGGGCTGGTCACTGTGCACGTAATACGAGTGTCTGCCTGAAATGTCAATGTAATGTGAAATACAAGGAAATGCTGCTTTTTTACATACACACAACAAGATAATAAAGAATTCAGTGGCACTGTTAAATGTTAAAATATCTTTTCCAGTGTTCCATTGTCTCTGTTGTTCTTGTGGTTTGCATAGACCCAGTGCGATGTGATCTTCATTAGAGCTGCAAGTACATGATGACTTAAATAGGTACAGAAGGGGTGGGGGGTAGGGGTCTGCTTTCTGAGGCTTAAAAGTGAAGTGGAAACCATGTTCATTTACTGAGTAGCAGGATTTGCAGTTTGTTCAGACAGGCTGGAGGCCCTCTCTACACTCATTTATCAACAGAGGGAAAAGAGAGGATGACAGTCGCTTTGTTAAGAGCATTAGGTCTGCTTCCAAGGAAGACATTTAAAGGACTACAAAGACCTGAAGCTCTCTTCCATCACTGAGAGTTATTGTCATGAGGCTTCCCGGGACTAATCAGAACAGTGTTGGGCTTTCTCTGTCTGCAGCCTCCACACTCTGTTGCTCAACATGATGCCTTTTATATTTATGTTTGGCTACTGGAAGAAAATAAGTGTAATAAACATCCTAATTAAACAGGCAAATAATGTGTTTTTTTGTTGTAATTCTTTGTTTATTGAGAACAGAGAGGTCATATTGAAATGTCATTTTTGTACTGCTAAAGATCTTAAATAAAATAAAAAAATCTGTCAGGATTTTAACCCTTTGCAGATTTCAGTTTTGTTGTTTGTTGTATTTTACATCATTTTGCACAGCTGTTTCTCCATCCCTTTGCCCCTGGGTGAGAGAATCAATCTCCCATTGCTTTTGGGTTTTTGGTTCCCTCTGAATACATTTTTGTTGCTTTAAATTTGAAAATAATTGTGAATATAATTTAAATTAAAGCATTTATTATACTTTTTCATTCATTCATTCATTCAGTCATTCATTCATGATGAAGGAAAGGAGAACTTGCGATCATCTGACTTATTCAGAGTTAACCGGGTCCAGATAAGTCTTGCGGGGTCTTGTGTTAATAAGCTGCTTTAACATCTGTGGGGAAAAGGAAAAATATGCTTTCAGCATTCATACAGCTCTGCCTATAAATATGGAGTAGCTTATTGTTTTCATTGGGTCGCTTATTGAAGACATTTGCGGTGTGAAGTAAAGAACTGTTTTTGGGTTTTCTTCCCTTCACATTTTTAATATGGATACTGTTACTGTTGGTCCTGCTATGCGTTCCTCGCAAATAAAAACACATTTCCCTGAAATGCACTGATTTAGATGTATGTTTATATCAAAGCAGATGGAATTATATAACTGGCTGTGAAGTCATGACCAGCGGTGGTTTGATACCCATTTGCATTTGCATGTTTTTCATCATTATTTCTTTGGAGTACCGCGGGCTCCTGATCTTTGTGATGGTCTGTGTCTTTTCTGTTTACAGTATGACCCTGACAGATGAATTACTCTTTTCACTACTGTTGCTCTTGGTAATGAATTTCACACACCACTTAACATGGGCTTAATATTTACCCATCTGTATGCCACTTACGCAGGACGATGTAATTGTTGCAACATTGCTTTGTGCGATGAATCATTGTGTCAGATGTCTTGTTTTTTTTGTTGTTTTTTTTTGCTAACTGTGCTGGTGTTCATCTGGCTTGTAAGATGAGTGTTCTGGTGGTCTGTGGTGGGGGGGGGGGGGGGGGCGCTCTTGGCAGTCGGGGGGGTGGTATGGGGGGGGGGGGTACGATGACCCAGGTTGGGAGCCTTGGGCTGCATGCTCTGCACATTTATTTGCGCTTGGCGCCTCGTCAAAACCGCGTAGGTTGCAGGATATTTTCCCAACCAAAACCAATGCTCCCCCGCCCACCCCGTCTATGTTAAACCGATTTTTAACCCAGTTTTGACTCTTGTTCTCCCATCCAGTTTGCAGGATTGTTCCCTTGCTGCAGAATCCATCATTAAATACAGGGCACAGAGAAGTACAGGCAGTCTCTTAATAGTCTGCTGCCAGCCAGCCCTTATTTTTCACCTTGCAGCTGAGGCAGCCTGGCTGCAGGCATTCAGTAGACCTGGGGAGCTGTTGGAGTGGGACAAAATAATGGCAGTCCAGTCCACTAAATTCTTCTTCCTCTTTGGTGACAGTTTGGCCTTGTGGAACGGCCGGCCAGAGTCACCACCGACATGGTCAGGATTAAGTAGCAGACCACTGGGCACGTCTGCACACTGGAAGCCAATGTCTATGCAGGGCGATTCACGCCGTGCAGCCAGTCTCCTTCAGTTAGTCGAGTGTTATTGGCTCTCCTCAAACCAGGCAATGTAATGTACAGTCTGTGCAGCCAATGTGTGGCGCACATCTTGCAATGTGAACTATTAGGCTTAGGAATGCACAGAAGAACCTAATTTCTAAATGAGAACCAGGAGCCAGACAGGAGGATGGAAATTTATGCCACTGTCTTGTATGAATTCACTCTTTTATGTAAATCATTTTTTATTGCACGTCAGCCTGAAATTGACCTATCCTCTCTGAAATGTCAGTCTCCGAAAATGACTTGATTTTCAGACTTTCCCATAGGTCACTCTGGAACATGGTCTGCTTCCTCTCTGGGGAGTTGTAGTTTTCTCTAAAGGTTAGATGTTCATGTTTAAGTGTGAACACCTGATGTTGAGAGGACCTGAACGCTGAGCTGTGCTGAGACGTCCCATTCCACCATCAAGAGAGACCCCCACCATCCACCCCTCGGCAACTTCCCTTGGGAGGACTACCAGAAATGTTCACAGACAGCTGCAATTTGTAAACTGCTCACCACCCACCTAAACACACATCACCTTTTTTGCAGACTATATAAACAGGTCCCAGGAACGGCACACGCGTGCACGCCTGCGTCCGTGGAGGCTTCTCGTTCTCATATCCGGGCTGGGCTGTGTGTGGGAGGCTGGGAGGTGGGGGATGCTGTGGGTGTGGAGGGATTTGGCCATGTATATTATTAACCTGTTAAGGTGTAAGATCACAAGATATGCGATTCTCAACTGAGCATTCTAATGCTGATGTAACAATCAGTGCTGGTTACTGAAAGCAGTAGAGTTCTAGAACACTGACTGAAGAAAAAAAAACATTCCAAAAACATCTACTCTTCGAGGGATTAATTAGCTCAGTAGTTCTGCTCTGTGCCCTCATAGCTGTGATTTAGCTGTGCACTTTATCTCTGTTCTGGTGAGAGACTGAGATCTCAGCCTCCTTGCTGAAAGATTGGCCCGGTCACACATTGAACGGTCAGATCACATTTGAGGCACATCTGGCCTCTTCGCCATCATCCCCATCATCAGCTCTTCTGAATATTAATCTTTACTGCAAGTGTAGAAAGGTCAATCTGTCATAAAGCACATGGATTACTTAATTATTTATGTATAAAAGCAGCATTTGATCAAGCCAGCCTGCATCTTTTCACACTGCAACCCTCTCCCAAGCATCCAAGTGAGCAAGTTTTCATTTATTTCAGTGTGTCACCGTACTCATGTTTTTCATACAAATCATCACACACACAGTACGTATATACTGTAGAGATACAAATGCAACCTTTCCACAATGCACCCCCTCCCTCCCTCCCCCCCACTCCCCTCCGGGTTTTAAATAGTAGTTGTGTAACCTAGGCCATTTTATTGAGCTAAGGGGGTCATAAGCCACAGGGAGGCCATTTTATGAGGCCATGAAAAACTCTGGAAAGCTCTGTGTAAGGGCTGTAATCAGACAGTGGCTGCATCTCCCGCTCTCGCTCGACTGCAGCCACGTGCCGGCCTAGCGGAGCTGCGGTCTAGACGGGAAAGGGCGGTGGCCCTCTTGTCTCCTGGGAGGGCGCGCATTTGCACTGTAACCACGGCAGCAGCACTCATGCAACAAGGGGGGGGGGGGGACTTTTCTCACGTATGGTCTCCCCCCCCCCAGCACGCCTCTCAGAGCCCCACGAATGTAATCGACCGGTCAGAATTGCCCCGGAGCATATCGGCTATCCCCCAGACCCGAGCAGACCACCAGCGCTCTGTTTCTGCCAGCCTAATGAGACACGCTACTGTGACAACATCCAATCAAGACCTCCTGTGCCAATGGGACACCTCCTGACCTATGTTGTATTATAACACAAATTATGTGTCACTAAGCCTTCGTGAAGCATGTATGTATCCTCTGTAGGCTGGTGTAACATCAAGGGATGTCGAATAGCTTGTCTGGAATTGAATCATCATTCTTTCAGTGCCTAACATGACAGGTGAACCTGTAGGGCAGTGCACAGTTGGCTCCATCATAACTGTGGGATAGCAGGTTTCAGTTGACAAGGAAGCTTAAGCAATTCAATTAACTGTAGCATCTTTCCATTCTTTTATCTTTATCCTTATTCACCTTTCTGAACCTTTTGACACTGTAGACTAGGGTTTCAATCTCCAGTCCTAAAGGGCTGTAGTTCTTCTGGTATTTGTGGTTTCCCTTCAATTAGCAGCCAATTAAAGCCTTGAGAACAAAGTTTTGTGGATTCTTTAGCCAATAAATTACTTAAATAAATCACTTGTGCTAAAACGTGCTCTGAAGTGGATTTTACCCTACATCATGTGCACAATTCTTTAGGGTGTTCACCAAGGCCCCATAATTGGCCCCCATTGTCTTTTCCCAGTCTCAGTCTTTTCTTTCAATGGTTTACCACACCACTTCCATGCTGAGGAGATTAACCTTTCCTTCTCTTTTTCTACATCTTGACATGCAGGTCTTATTATGCATCTCATACAGCAACATCTTGTGCTGGATGGCCGACTGGAATTTGTGTTGGTTCTGCAATATCGCCCTGAACGAACACTCTCATAAGGGTTCAACATTAAGATTTTTTTTTTTTTTTGAGTGGTTAGTGGTCTTAACAACAAACATGGCCTTGCGACCAATTTTTCCTTCTTATACACTGTGAGTTCTATGCTAGTCTAGTGGTGCAAAGCTGAGATTTCAGAAGAGATTTCATTGTGAATTAGTTCTGAATCTTCACTTGCCCAATCTGGGAAGTCAAATGGTCAAGCAGTTTTACTTGTTCGACACCAGGTATTGCTCCCCCAGGCGAGTGTTACTATTGAACCCTGCCCTGTACTCAGGAGGGACGCTTCCTCCCTCATTATGAAGGGAAAAGTCAGAAAGCAGGCCTCAGTGTCAGCAACCCCCCCTCCCCTCCCCACGCACGCCGTCTGGCCCCCAGCAGGTGGTGTTTGCCATGTGCCCCATCCATTTCCGGCAGTTTTCATGGATGCTGCCAGTATTACCGGGAGTATTGAGGGTGGGGGGCGGGGGGGCTGGTTCTGCCGGAGATGGTGCATATTTACTTTTCAAACTCTCTACTGTTATTTTTTTATTATTAATAATAACAATAATAACAATAATAATAATAATAAAGGCCAGAGAACATGGTGGTCAGACAGGAAATACTAAAATGCTTAATACCTTTTATACAGCAAGGTTTATATTATAAAATGTTCTATTTTATACATTTTGGGTGATGATTGTATTTAATTAATATTTCCTGGAATAAATAGCCATGTGATGCAAGTTAAATCAGCTCAACGCAGCATAAATGAATACTAACATTAAACCTGTAAGACACTTCACTTTTCCCCGGCTTTAACCTGAGTTACACAGTTATGAAGTTCAGTGTCCATCACAGTCAGGGGAAGGTGTGTGGCGTCTCCCAACGGAACATTAGTTACCCTTTTGCAGTGGTTTCAGGTCCTTCCTGTGCATGGCCATTGCGTTACACGGTCCAGTAAAGGGGTTTATAAGAGAGAATCGCTCAAAGGGTCTCCCCTGCGGAGGTGTTGCAGCAGGGAGTCGGTCGACTCCCCACTCATATTAATGGGGAAAGCATGTCCGCAAACAGAGGTTTTAACATCTGCGTGCTGTCCTGCTCCACAGGTATGTTTCCTATTCAACAGCCAATTTCGCACGGAGTTCATCTGTGCTCTCTGCAAACATTTATTTTTTGGACAAAATAAAATAAAATAAAATATTGATGTTTTTCCAGTGCTCTTGGATGTACTTTGCCTGTGAGGTTTGTTGGCAGGCAGCAGTTGGACTCTGTGATCATCTAGCTGTAAAACTCATCTAATCAACCTCTGGGCCCAAAAATAATTTCCAGGGAGGCTATTTTTTGTTAATTATACCCATATACTCTATCATTCAAATTTTTAGGGGTTTGGGGGAACCTTTAAAAGGAATTTTCCCATGCATATGGAAAAGCCAACACAAGTATAATTTATTTGAGCTTAATTATATACAAACCAATAATAACTAGACTGTATTTCCTCCTGGAATGCATAAAGCATAGCTAGCATTCTCCTATGCAGTACGATATTTAATATTGTTGTTTTGGGGGGTTTGGCTTGTGGAGATGATGGGGGGATGGTGATTATCAGTGTTCTGCTCCAGGTTTTTCTACCTCTCTCCTTCATACTGGCTAACGTTTCCCCCATCCCCTCCTTCTGCTCCCTGGGGTTCAAAGGGCCTTGGCAGTACAGCATTGGGGAGTTCAAATGTTAGGGGAACATCGATCATGCAGCAGTGAGCGTCTGAGCTTCTCCATGTCCCACTGAGCACTAAGAGAGAGAGAGAGAAGGAGAGAGAAAGAGACTGTGGAGAAACTGATGATCAATTTTTTTTCCTGTCAATCTTTTTTTTTTTTAGGCCCACCAGGAAAACGAGGGAGGATGGGAAAGCGAGGCGATCCAGGTAAGAACCACACTCCTTTTTATTTCTTTCTCACTGCCATCACTCATGTTAGCAAAGCCTTTTCTTCTGTGCTTAAAACAAGCTTTGAAAGTCTTCCATAAGACATAAGACTTTTATTTGCCATTTGCTCAGGTACAGATGTACAAGGGCATTGGAATTCTTGTGTGGATCTTTCAGTCAACTATGCATACAAAAAAGCATTAGTGTAGCCTCCCTCCATATAAGCATAGCTAGCTCCTATTTTGGCCAGTCTTTTGCCCTCCAGTGGAGCTGCTCAGTGGCCAACAATAGAGGCTTGTGGTTATACTGGGCAGCTCCCAGGTGTGAATGTGTATGAGTGTGAAGCAGGGCATTGCTGCAAAAGAGCATCCGTGCTCAGCGGACCTACCCTGGGTAAATAAAGGTTAAATAAAATAAAAATAAAAATAAATAAATGTACAGTATATCAGTACCCTGTGCTGTGATCATGCAGCAGTGGCATATGAGCTCTCTCCTCCTCCCTGTTAAACTAATGTGGCTCACAGCACAGCGTACTGCTCTAGGTCTAAGGGGTAAGGCTTTGTTAAGACCCAGAAAGAAAGCTGTCCTGCTCATACACTAGTCAAGCCTTCTGCCCGCCTGTGTTAGCAAAGGCCTCACCCTGTGTTAGCAAAACCTTTTACCTGTGTTAGCAAAAGCCTGACCCTGTGTTAGCAAAACCTTCTGCCTGTGTTAGCAAAGGCCTCAACCTGTGTTAGCAAAACCTTCTGCCTGTGTTAGCAAAGGCCTCAACCTGTGTTAGCAAAACCTTCTGCCTGTGTTAGCAAAGGCCTCAACCTGTGTTAGCAATACCTTCTGCCTGTGTTAGCAAAGGCCTCAACCTGTGTTAGCAAAACCTTCTGCCTGTGCTCGTTTAACGCCTTACCCTGTGTCAGCAAAACCTTCTGCCTGTGTTAGCAAAGGCCTCAACCTGTGTTAGCAATGCCTTCTGCCTGTGTTAGCAAAGGCCTCAACCTGTGTTAGCAAAACCTTCTGCCTGTGCTCGTTTAAGGCCTTACCCTGTGTCAGCAAAACCTTCTGCCTGTGCTAGCAAAAGCCTGACCTTGTGTTAGCAATACCTTCTGCCTGTGTTAGCAAAGGCCTTACCCTGTGTTAGCAATACCTTCTGCCTGTGTTAGCAAAGGCCTCACCCTGTGTCAGCAAAACCTTCTGCCTGTGTTAGCAAAGGCCTCACCTTGTGTCAGCAAAACCTTCTGCCTGTGCTCATTTAAGGCTTAATCCTGTGTTAGCACAGCCATCTGTCTGTACTGATATCCTCCATGTCCGCAAAGTGATAAAGCACTGTGTACTGTGGCCATTCTGATCCGACAAACTGTGAATTACTTCAGCATTACGGTAACAGCCTAAAGGCTGTAACCTGGCACCAGCTTTTAAGTCACACCGTACTCGTGTTCCCTCTCGTGGGTTCTTGGATTTTTCTGCTGTTTTCCTCTTTGCAATTTCATCGGTGACTAATATAGGCTTATTGTTCGTGCTGGAGATACGGGCTAACACAAAAAAAAGTTAAAATAAATGAGTCACACACTGAGCTCAATACACCCGGATAACATAACTTCAACATTGCAACAAAGAGTCTGCCTTCATCGAGGAAGGCGTATGAGGTAAATATTATACCTTTTAGTAATGTGTGACTGATATTTTTCAGTTTTAGTAACCGTATTGTTTAACTACTGCTGCAGGGTGAAAGCCTTATTGGGAACATGCTTCTGAGACAGGAGCTTTCACAGAAAAAAATAAATAAATAATGACTCAGTATGGAGTCACACTGGTTCTGTCTACAGATGAGATCCTGTCCTTTGACGGTGACTCAGGTACGGGTCACTGAAGATCTCTTCCTGCGTGTGAGCCAGTGCAGCTCTCTCTATGTCAGTCCTTACCTACTCAGCACTTAACTCTCACATCAACAAGTGCGTCATATCCGTTTCCATATGACGTTAATTATATTGGAGCTTTGACATAAAGTTGTGCTGTATCAGATTTTTTAAAAATGATGTAGAAAATGATATTGAAGTCATAAAAGTTCTGCAGAGATACTGCTGCACTACACTGATATTGGGGTGTTTGACTTCAGCTTGGTACACATCATTGTGTATCAAAAAAATAAAAAATCTGCTGTAAAACTATAGTAGGCAGACCGCTGGAATTCAAGGCTTATTACAATTAAACGATCTCTGTGTGTGTAGGCTGTGTGTGTGTGTGTGTGTTTGTCTAGACATAAAAAAATGTAATTGACTTTCATGCCCCATAAACTGCAGCATATCCTGTCCCTGGCCCACCCCCAATCACTCCCCCCCTCCCTTTTTCCCAAACCCTGTGAATGGACCTTCCTCACGGCTTTCCATGCTGGAACAAGGCTCCATATGAAAGATAAATACCAGTGATCCCTACTCCTCATTATTGCCCTCCCTCCCCCCCCCGCCCAGTCCCTGTCCTCCTCATCGCCTGGTTGCACAAACCCAGCATCTCCTGTTTCGGGGGGGGGGGGGCCTGGAAACGTCCCTGGTGTGCCCCTGTGGTTGTTTTCCCGTCCGTATCTCCGGTGCTTCTCCCTCTTTCGTTCTGCATTCCCAGCTTCCCAAATGTGCTGATGCGTGCAGTGTGTGAAGCCTTGGTTGCTGATGGCCAGCGAATTCCAGAAGCTTCTGCGAAGCCAAAGAAACAAAACAACAATATTGGGCAAAAATAGAAATGAAAAGCGATCTGCCAATGCGTGGCTGTAGGCCTACTCAGACACCCCTTGGAACAGTTTTTTTTTTTTTCTTTGAAACAGCAGGGTTCTGAGGTGAAGGACACTAAGCCTTGGCTCCATAGCTGCGCTGACTGTGGAGGGACTGTGGCTGAGATGCCTCAGGGGGAAGCCTGGCGTCTGCCGCGGGGGGGTTGCGCCAAACCGCCGGTGTCCGTCTGTTAGGCGGTCAGACGGTGGCCTGCGTTTGGGCCTCACGGAAGATGTGCAGACAGAGAAGGAATAACCGCTTCTTTGTCTCTCCCTGATGCCTGTGGCCTCCTCCGATGGGGTCGAGTGAGGGTGTGTGCCTTCTGGGAGTGGCGGCATCTCAGAGCGTTCTGGCCCCTCGTCCCTGGCTCCCCCCACGTCCCGGCCCGAATTCCTGACCCAGCAGGACACCGACTCTTAGCATCGCAGATAGTTTCCCACCGAACCCCAACAGAGAGAAGCCGCACAGGCAGGGTGGCCGTGGATGGGCCCGTTCCAGCCCATTCACGCTAAATGAAAAGAAAAAAAAAACACAAGAAAAACATGGCGAAAAGAAAAGAAAAAAAACCCCATGGTGCTAAATATAGTCTGTTTCTCCTTCAATTTGGGAATCCTGGCTATGATTCAATGAGATGCCGCAGCAGATGATCTCCTTCCCAGATCTGTCGTTTCGTTCGTTTCATTCGGTGTCATGTTGCCGCGGCGCCTAATCTCCGAGGAGCGTTGCGGGTTCGGATAAGAAAAGATATTCCAGGGCGAGTCATAGGAGCGCGCACTGTGCATCGTCAAGATAAAGTTAATGGGCAGAATGTTGGGAAACATGCGGTTTGGTAGAAACTAAATACAGCTGTCTGCTTTGTCTCTGTGTCCATATGTTGCACTGGAAGAGGTGTCTACACACCAGAGAAGCGGCAAGATTAAAGCTGAGCTGAGACTTCGCGTGATGCACATAATGGATCCTTCGTCGGTAAAAGGAAAATAAATCGCGATTGAACCGAAATGTTGCGGATCTTTTCTCGTAGCCGTTTTATTAGTCCTCGTGACGTGGATCAAAAAAAGGACAGTAATTCAATCCGACCTAATCCAATTGTGTCTTAATCCAACGGGTATCTAATCAGAGCCAACATCAGACACTGCGTGATTGGGAGAGATGCCCTTGCAGCTGGAAGAAGCCATTGTTTCCAGACTGTACGAAAAGCGTAGCCTTTTTTATTAGCGTCTGTTTCCAATAAGGCACATCGGGGGGCTTTTATTTACCGCGACAGCAGTGTTCTTTAGTGAACTCTTTGCTGTTGTTCCCCGTTGCTTTTGCTGACCTGGTTGGTTTGTCTGAAAGGACTCGTAGGCCTTGTAGAACTCAACCGCTGGTGTGATCTTAACAGGAAAGAAAAAAAAAAAACCTATCCAGTTTGTTTGAAAGGAACCGTTTCTGAACCTTTTCTGTTCTCTGTGATTAGAGGCAGGAACTGCCATATCTCCCACTATCAGGGTTTTGGTGCTCCAACCGTGTCTGCTAACAGCCAGCAAGATGAATGGCGTCTTCACTTCCACACTGTTCTTTGGGATTAACCGCCTCAATTAGCTACATTTCTGCAGTGCTCTGGTTGTTCTCACTGAGGTGTAGTCTTATCATTTAAGACGAGTGAGAGCGTAGAGAAGGAAAGAGAGCAAGTGAGGGGCAACTGCTCTATTCAGTTCTGCATAGATCTGTAGTCAAGTGTTTAAAGTTATATGTGGTTTGCAGTAGATGAAGTGTAATGTCTGTTTGATTGACACATTGATTGTTTTTTTGTTTTTTTCAGGACTTCCAGTAAGTACTTCCTTCATCACAAAGGGGTTGTGGATCTCTGTCATTGACAACAGTCTGTAAGTTTCATTCTGGTCCGGTTTGAGCTGGTCCAGTTTGGTCCAATATGGAGGACTATTACACTTGAACCTTTTACTGGTAAGATACTGAGAATTAAATGAAGAAGTATAACAATGGTCTTTTTTATTTGGGGGGGCGGGGGGGTGTGTCGTTTTATATTGAATGTACCCTGTTTCTATTAACCTATCGTCAGACTTAGTCTAGAACTGTCTGCAGCCTTTACAGCTTAAAATGTGCAAGATATTTTATCAAGTAAACTATGAAAATAATTGTCTCCTCCTATAGCTTTCCTGGTACTACTGAGAAGTGCTTACACTTTTTATAGCTCCAGAGGATTACTTTGCAAATGATTAATGTGCGCATTTTAAAGAGATATTGCGTTCAAAATGAGATGTGGATTAACACAGTAAGTTGGCATTGAAACACAAGAGGGAGACTCCCTCCTGTGCGGAGTGATGTCATAATGACTTAATCAGCGTTCTGATTTCTTTATCAGGGAACTCCTGGTCGTGATGGATACCCGGTACGGTTCACTTTATTTCTTTCCTATGACCTTCAGGTGTTCTTACCTGTCTTTCCCATCTTATCCTTCTTATCTATGCGGTATTATGCTGTTCTCTCCCATTTTATTAGTTTCCTTTTGATCCTTACATGACCTGTGCATGAAAGTTTCACTTGCTACAGTATGTACACTTGGTTTTGTACCATGGCGAGTGTGTTTCTGTCTACATACTGTTATGATGTAGGAATGTTCCAGAATGTGTGTTTAAGTAAAAGGAACAATGTGGTCTTACACATATGCTTTGGCCCGGCTCTTATTGTGATTGACAGTGCTGTATGTCAGATTAGAACTACCTCGGGCATGCATGCAGGCAGGCACATGTACTGTATGTACGTATATGCAGACATGGTCACATTCACACACAAACACACTGCATATGTGTGTCTCTGTGTTTATGTATATAAACCCTTTTGTAATTATGAAACACAATAAACATGTTCCTCCTGAACATCTGATTTATGAGACTGTGTCCCTGCCTGTCTCCTCTGGTGGATTATACAGTGACATCTAGTGGCCTCCTGCAGAAATGCACAAAAAAAACACACATTGTAATATGAAATTCCAGTCGTCAAATCTTGTAACTAATGAGAAAGCCTGTCATAGATCATTAATCACAGCACGCAGTATCCTGAGTGATCCTTTATGGTTTGTTTTGTGTAATTTGTGGCCACAGTATTGCTGTGTGGCGGTTTATTTTCGTGTTTTCCTCTGAGCCTTAATGAGGGTCTCCGTCTCTTGTTAAGGGCCTGCAGTCTGTGCTGCCTCTTTCTGGTTGGGTTCCCACTGTGCCTTTCCAAATTGCCCAGCAGAGCCTTGTTAATAGTGTTGACTCATGTTGTTCTGTAACAGTTTAGCCAATTTTTGGCTGTTTAAGAGGTCTTCGTGAGGAGGCTCCAGTTAGCTGTGAGCGAGGACCGCAGGTCTTTATGGATTCAGTACCAGTTTATTGCTTTTGGCACAGAGCGCTGCGATGTGTTGGCCATGTCTCCCCCTACTGGTGTTGTGTGTGTGTGTGTGTGTGTATCACTTATTGAGAGGTTTATACAGTGTCTGGCACCGCAAACTAGAGGCAGTTGAATAGAGCGCTGAGCTTCACTTGTCAATGCCAGCAAAGCTAGTGAGGGGAGTACAGAAGTCATCAGGAGGTCATTTTCCCTATGAGGGCGAGGAAAGCTTTCTCATGTAGTTAGCCCTAGATGGCTTCATTTTGTCTTTTTTGGCAACTGGCGCTCTTTATTACGAACAGAAGACGAAAACTTTGGAGCTCATTCCATATCTAGGATTCAGATCCAAACGTGCACAAAGTGAAAACGTGAATGAAAAGGCTCTGGACAGAAACCTGTAGACAGAAGCTCCTGTGGTGTTAGTGCCTGACACACACGCACAGACCACGATTGCAGATCTCGCACGAAGCTTTTGTGCGCTCAGAGAGCAGTCAGTCTCGCAACGGGATGGAAGGAAAGTAAATACACTCCATCTGTGCTTTCTTTTCTCACACCTGCATTGCATTCCCATTATTCCCACCTCCGTATTGCTGTACCCCCCTACCCCCCACCGTCCCCCCCACACCTTCCTCCACCTTCCTCCATTCTTTATCTTTTCATTTTCTGATGTGAACCTTCTGTTCATGCATTTATACCTCCCTCGTCCACATTTGTACCTTCCTTAATTTCAAACCTACTGGATCCAGATGCCAGCCGCCACGCCCCACCTCCCACCCCCATCCTGGGCCCCAATGTCCCTTTTATTTATCTGTTGCATCCTGATTCTTTCTTTGTGCTGCCTACTGCTCGACATCAGCCAACAACAATATGGATAATGAGGATTAGGCCTTCTGTCTGATTTACTGTTGAAATAAAAGGACGTTCTTCAATTTAATGTTTGGTAGGAAAACGTGTGGATAAATCAACAGATTTATGGCAGAACAAGCTGTAATTTACCCGTCTGAGACTTAGTCATAACAAACACGTAATCACTCACTTCTTTGAGAGGCTATTACAAAATTGGACGGAAAGTGTTCTGTATGCTTGCCGTCCAGGTTTCTGTAGTGTAGTGGTTATCACGTTTGCCTCACACGCAAAAGGTCCTCGGTTCGAAACCGGGCAGAAACAGTTTATTGATTATACTCCTCAGCGTTGTGTCTGCATGTGATTATCACAAGAAAACTGTGTAACCAGCAGCCTTGTTACACGGGTTGCTGTGTGCCTTCATTGTCAGTGTCACTTGACTGTCATTACTACTCAGCATTGCTTTTGCATAGGGCCACTGGCTCTTAAACTTGGTCCTGTTGGATGCCTGTGTATGCTGGTTTTTGTTACGGCCAAGCTCTCGCTTAATTAAAGTTGTGGAACACTTGTTTGAGTTCGTAATTCTTTCCTTGAACTTATTAATACAATGCAGGTTTGACTCGTTATTATTTGCATTGTCTTCCAAATGCACTTTCATTTGATCTGTTTTTAAAAAAAGGACCTCTTTTTATGTAATAGTTTGACAAATAGCACAATAAGCACAATGTGAATGTGGGACTTGCGTTGCTATTTCTGACATAATGTGTCTTAAGAGGGTAAATAATCCCACAAAACATTAAAAGTGTCTAATTAAGGAAAATTAACAGCGTGTAAAAATTCTGGGTTTGTAGTTGTGGTCGAAAAGAAAACCAGCATACGCAGGGGGCAGTTTGAGAACCACTGCTCTGGAGAAGTGCAGTCCCAGCAGGCAGTGGGATGAGTTTGAGCACAGCCAGATGCACCCATTTACACTTCCACTGTGCCGTAGGGATTCTGCTCAGTGCCTGGCCTTGAAGTCTTTTTAAAAAAATCCCCTTTCAAGAAGGATCCTCAGAAATCTGGCGCTCTCCTGCATGAAATGTTAAATTTATAGGATTCAGTGACACCTCGCTAACTCTCCGTAACATCCTGGATAGGCTTGATTATGTATGGGAAACCTCAAACATGTGTGCTGATGATTCAGCCAGTGGGAAATACTGTATATATGGCCATCCGTGCATGTTATACAAAATAAGAGAAGGGATTAAGGGTCTGAGTTGGCATATAATTCATATGTATATTGTTGAAATAACAGAGGGATGCATTGTAATGCATTGCTTTCTCTTCTTATTTTGTTCAATTTTTCCTAAGGATCTTACAGATATCAGGTGTCGGTGTGAGTTGTTTGATGTGATTTTCAGGATGATTGACAAGACAGGGGGCCAATGAAATTTTGCCACTTGTCAGAATCATAAACCTGTGTGTGGCTGGGAACTGGGCTTGCTTTCCCATAGTTGAATTGACTCAGTAGATTGTCCCGACCTTTCTAGTTTAGACCAGAGGTGCCTGGTCTGATCTGAAAAGGGCTGGTGTGGGTGCAGGCCCAGCAGTATGCCACTTGTTTCAGCTAATTAACTAATCACGGTCTTCAATCAAGATCTTGATAAGTAGCATCAGGTGTCTTAGTGCTGGACTAAAACACAAGCCTGCTCCCACATTGGCCCTTTTTGAGACACCTGGTTTAGACTAAGTGTATTTTTAGGTCACGTCCACAAAACTTCAGAGAAATCCAGGCCCTCTACGGATTCCTCATTTCTTTTGCTTTCCGGCTAGCCATGAGGACAGTGCAGTTATTCTGAATGTGAAATATGTCAAGCTGGTTGTTATTTGTCAGGATAATGGCTCAGGAACTGGGCTTTTTCAGATCTGAGGTTGCAGGTTTGATTCCCAGGTGAGGATCTGCTGTTGTACCCTTGAGCAAGGTAGTTAGCCTGAATTGCTTCAGTGAATATCCAGCTGTGTGCATGGATTTTATGTAGAGAATTTAAATTGCTCTGGATAATAGTGTCTTTTATGTGCCAAAAATGTGATGTGATTATACTTTCCTTGCAAATTCAATACTGTCATTTTTCAAATGTATTACAATATGTGCCATAGCTCCTCCACTAGTGCTTTTTCTAACTTAATTTATTACTTGTATTCTCTTATATTATTACTATAATACAGTGTCAGATTAGATTTGGGAATGTGGGACAGTTTTAATTGAATCTGAGAGCTGGAAAAATGTGCTGTTAAAATGGGCTTTCTCAGTTAATAGGAGTGAGCTGGATGGTTTGCTATGGGGACGGGTGAACGGCACAGAATGCAGTGCGGTTGTGAGGTTCTGGCGGGTTTCTCTGAATCGCCACCGTGGACCTGCAGCCCTGCTGTGTGGCTTTACGGAACGAGCTCTGCGAGAGGCCAAATGTTTCAGCACCCCTGTTCAGTGGACAGCTACCCTCCCGCTGGGCCTCACGGCGGAGCGACGGGAGAGAGTGAATGACGGAGTGAGAGAGAATAAGTGAATGGGGCCTGTGGTTCCCCATGCGTTTCTGTATAAAATTAAATCTGAGGGAGGGTGTCTCTCCGAGTCGGGCCATGTGGCTCCTGTTAAAGAGTTGCGGTGTAGATGGCATAGTTTACATTTACTTGTCAGCCTTTGTGCTTCCTCTTCCTCCCTCCCTCTTTAAACCGGCTGAACTTTCCACCACACCAGTAATTCACATCGTAACGTCTCTGATATACAAGCATGAAATAAACTCTCTGAAGCACAAAAGGTGTTTTTTAAAAACATTTTTTTATCTCAGGACAGAGTGAACTGGACACCCTAGACATTATGTCCAGCACCTCTTAAAAAAGAAACTGTAAACCTTGGTGCCATGCCGACCGAATTCTACATCCTTACTCTGATTTATATGTATGTCTGGGTTCTGAAAGTGAGTTTATATTTGAGTACACATGAACTCAAGATCAGAGCATGCACATGACAGGAGGATATTTTATACAGTGGAGCGTGATGGATTGTGTTCTCGGTGGTAGTGCATGCATGCTTCATGGCAGAGGATGGTTAGCATTTCCTTTGCAGATAGCATAACTCACTTATTGTCAGCTTGCAGAGATGGGAATGAACTTGCTCAAAGGTGATGCCCATCTTTGCAAAAGCGTGCTTCTGGTTACAAACCCCCAAAGCATAACATTGCAAAAAAAAAAAAAAAACGCCACTTGATAGCTCTTCCTGGCTGTACTACAGTGTAACAGTATTAAGCAGTCTTCCAGTCCTGTATTAACACAAGTATGATGGTAAGCAGCTGGCTTCTCACAGAATCTGTCCAATAGGTTTAATGTTGCAAATACTCTTTGACTGAATGCATCTTCTGTCCATATTACAGGGTCCTCTTGGCATGGACGGAAAACCTGTGAGTGTTACGTTGTCCGACAGCTGTATGTTTAGAGATAGCGTTTAGAGATGGTACCTGGGTACTTTACTGCTACCCCAACACACACACTGAGCATAGTTGTTAATCCTCAGTCATCTTCCCACTGCCATTACTACTGTGGATCACTGCTGAGTAAGAACACATATTAGAATGTACACACATATTTGCACTGACACATATCCTAACACACACACACGCACACACATACATGCGTGCACACATACTCTCACAATCACACACACATGCACATTTGGACGCGCACACACACACACACACACACACACATGCACAAGCATACATACATTACATACTCCCACAATCACACACACACACACAGACAGAAACACACTCTCATGCACAAACACATGCAATGAACAAACCATGTAGTTCTCATGACATAAGTGCCTGCCTGGGGTGATAATATGGTTTCCACCTCAGCAGTGCATATATATATATATATATATACATATATATATCACCAGAACCACACAGCTTAGAACAGTTTACTCTGCTTATAAAGCTCCACTTAGCATAAATATTACATTTCAAATGTACAAAAAGAAAAATAGTTACCAAGTAGTAAAAACAATCACATTTTGCTCTGTGTACATCTGCCAAGAATTATAATGTTAGTTTTCAAGAAGCAGCCAGAGATCTGAGAGTATAATGTTACATCTCTTGTAGATGGAAGCAAAAGAGACTGGTGTTGTTCAGACCAAATCAAAATAAAATGGGAAAGATATTTGGAAACTGTATGAAAACCAACTTTTATTCAGAAAATATGTTAGCTTAAGTCAACCTCAGCAATGAAAAAAAAGGAGAAATCAAGAACACGCTTAACCCTTGTGTTCGGTTTGGGTCAGATTGACCCGTTTTAAACTTTTATTAAAAGATGAATGACAATTTTGAGAGATGTATTTTATAACCACTGATTAAACCAATGGAAATTTGGTTCTTGTTCTGTGTTTCTATTTGTTGTTCATCATCTGTATTTGCTTCAAAGAAGCCATATGCCTTTTCCCTATATGGCTTCTTTAAATGCAATAAGATAGTTCTATGAGAACTAATAGAGAGTTCAAAACAATAATAATGAAGAAGAGATTCTTCTCAACACTAAATTCTGTCTGTTTTCTCCTCCTACCAGGGTTCCCCTGGTCTTAAGGGAAGTCAGGTAAGTCTGCATGCCTGTATGTTTGGATCATCATTAGTTCCATCCATCCATCCATTATCTATACCTGCTTATTCCTGGTCAGGGCTGTGGGGGATGCTGGATCTCTGCATACATTGGGGGGGAGAGGCAGGAATACATCCTGGACAGACCGCCAATATATTGCGGGGCACACACACCATTCCCTCACACACTCATACCACACACTCAAACCGGAGTACCCGAAGGAAACCTATATAGAACCTATATAGTTTTAAGGTGAACGTTAGGAAATGGCTCCTAGAAAAAGTCCAAGAGTAAATTCAGGAGACTGACAGTGGAGGGAGGATTCCTGTTTTTAATGTATATGAGATCTGTACATTTTGTAAGATATTTTATTAACAATGTTGTATTTTGTTTAGTTTTACTTTTAATTATTTAGGCTAATGATAATAATGTTTATGTATATATTATGTGCTGAGACCAAGGACCACAATAAATAATAAGTCTGTGACTTTTTGTGCTATCCTTGATAATTTTAGGATGCATGACTTGCTGTAACGTGTATTTTAATAATTGTCAAATAAACTAAACTAAACTAAACTAAACTAAACTAAACACACTCAAACATACAAACTCCACACAGAAATGCCCAGCTCAGGATTCAAACCCAGGACCTTCTTGCTGTGAGGTCCCACCACCGTGCCACCTATCCTTTTGCAATGTCATTACCTGGTGAAGTAGTAGTAAATGGCTTTGAGATACAATGAGCTTCATACCACTGGGGCAGGGTGTATTCAAGTTCATCTCTTCAGGTGCCCAAAGATGCTCATCTCCTCTGCTAATGCTGACATGGGGCTTATGTGCTATGTTACATTTAGAACATTTACCAGTGTATTACAGCTCAGCACACCTTCATGAAGCCATAAATGGTCAAAGCTATCATATGCTCCCTGATGTTATCTACCAATCATTATTTTCTTTTTTCTTCTGCGATTGAAAGTTCATTGTAGGCCCACCTATTACGGGTTCAAAGAACATGGCACTCACTATTTAAGTGAGCCTTACTGAGGGGTTCAGTGGTCCTGAGGCCTCATCTAGGGAAACAGTTATTGGTCCTGTGCCGAGTGTGGCACGGAGCACACGTCAGTCACATCCTCTCTTAAACCTGTGATCAATTTTCGTTTGTCCCGAGGCATTCTTGGATAAAAGGGGGCGTACGCCGTTTTACAAGCTTGCACTCCAACGTGTCATGAGAACCGTGAAGTTTGCCCACCCCTGGGTGTGATCTGTCCAATAGCCCGGCATAGATCTGCCAGTCACTCTGTGCCAGGGTTGTCTGTTTACACAGGGTGCCCTGGGGTGTTGCAGAAGAGGCTAAAATAATGGGTTATGCTCCAGAATAGGAGGGAGTTTATTATCTTAAGCTGAGGCTCTTTTAAAAGCCATTATTTCTAGCCTTGTGTTTTACTGTCAGGCCAAGGAAGTCAGTTTGCCTTCAAGTAAATCACATACAACCGAATAGGAGCTGTGTGAAAACAATTTCTTCCACAGACTGCTTGTTTCTTTTAGAAGAAAAAGGAAGGTGGTGGAGCATTTGTTCTGATAGAATAAAATAATAAAATATTTAAAATATTCAGAAAGAGTATCATAGTTTATGAAATATTTAATGTTTTTTTAAAAATCTTATCCAGGTTTTTATGTATTATTTTCTTCAGTGAATTTCTTTCACATATGAGGTGGCTAAGACTAGGCCCCTTGTGTTGCATAGTAACTGGCTAAAGCACCCAGTTTACACTGTATATCTAATGAAAGCCAAATGGGGAAAACCCAAATGAGTGGCACTATTGAAATCTATGAAAGGTTTTTATATATATTCCCTGAAGTAAATGATTGACAGTTTGCAGTAGCCCCACCCACAGCCCATCACTTCCCACTGGAGCACTTTACGTGTGAGCTTCTTCCTGCATTGAGTGGGAGAAACCATGGCAGTGCTCCGCAGACGTCCCGTAGCAGCTGTGCCTGATCGCGATCACAGCGAGTCTGGAGGCCCCTGTGCTGTTTGTCATCAGGGCATTAACTGAAATCAGGAGAGCACTGAGCTTGTGGGGGAAACCGAGCTCAATTCAGGGGCTGACTGTCATCAAGAGGAAAATCAAACCAGAGAACCTCCATTTGTCACTTACGCACGTTCTGAGCATGTGCATACAGTGGGGTGTGCTGTGTTGTTGTTGCTTATAAATAATGACAGCTTCTCTCTCTAAAAAACAAAAAAAGGACAGTAGACTTGAACTTGAAATGAAGATGAAGTGTTTTGTACACAAATAAGCCCGTTTGGTTTAGTGTCAAGCAGATGCAAAAACTGGCATTAAAAATACATGCCTGCTGCTCCCTGTGAGTGAAATTGTTGCCAAGCAACAGCAGTAATAAACATTAACATTAAAAAGCCATATCTACGACCATGGCATGTGTGGTCAGTGTTTTACTGCTGTCACTCTAATAGAGTTTTTCGGAGGAGTGGTTGGTTTTGACCTTTTATTTCAGAAACCTGGTCTGTTGCTCATTTGCAGCAGTCTTGACTGAACCTATTTTTCCTTCATTTACAGGGATTGACGGGCCCTAAAGGTGATAAGGTAAATGACACATAAAATGATCACATGTCACTACAGTGGAAAGTACGTGCCAAGAATTAAGGGCTTCGCTTCCAAACAAAAAATCTGGTAAACAAAGCCAAACAGCTTTAAAAACCAGGAAGGAAAATGTTGAGGAAGGAAAACGTCTTAATCGCTTGTTCCCTCATTCCCCCTCAGTGTTCATTTCTGTGCGCAACCAACCAGTGGAAGCAATTAGACTTAGTTTAGTCCATCTGTAACCATGACATCAGTTTCAGTGCACATAAACATTCACATTATGCTGACACTGACATTGCCTGTTAATGCAGAGAGTCATTTGGAGTTACTGTAAATCACTGGTTAGCATGAATTGTTGATTATAAACATTGCTTGTTATTGTGTTTGCATTGAAAGTAAATGTGGATAAGATGTTGTTCATCTGTTAGTAAATCTCTAGTTTTCTTGCAGGGAGACCAAGGAGACACGGGACCTAGGGTAAGTCCCTACCCTGCGAGAAAAACGTGTCCAATGCATTTCGAAACATAGTTCCACTAACGTGTAGCTTAGTCCTGATCGTAGCGATATCCCACTACGGTATGCCTCTGGTTTTTACTAGTCCAGGGGGTTTTCAACCAGGTTTGACCCAGGGACCCCCATCCACACTCAAAAGCCTCCCGGGACATCATAAGTTAAAAAGGTTATATTTGGAAATATTTTCCCAAATCTATGTATGGTCATTGCATATAAAGTCTGGCCTGGGACCCCCCTACAGTACCTACAAGGAACCCTGGTACTACACCTAAAAGCACACACTGTTCCTCTGATATTCTGCTCCACTGATCAGTCTGTTTACCAGTCATCCATCCATGGTAGTCATGCTGTTAAATTCTACAGTTGGTATCATGACTGCTGCACTACTTTGTACATATTCTGTGTGTACAGGCTCAGAATAATAATGGGGAAATAAGTAGTCCATTTAGTTTTGTTCTACCTTGAAATATGACCACCCGGTATTAAGCAAATCTAAAACCGTGATAATTCATCCATCCCAACCACTCCCCACCCTAAATTCTGCCCAGTGTCCTAGCAATACTAAACAAGGGTGGGAAGAGCAGCAACGTTCAGTAAAGAGACCAGTCCCATTTCCTTTTCTTTTAATTTTTGGGTGTACTATATCAAACAGTGTCTTCACCACAAATACAAAAGCGCACTGCTCCTGAAGATGGATTAAACACAGGTGGTCTGAGCCGAACCTAAAAGAAAAACTTTTTTCTAAGATTATTAATTGGAACGCGTAAATGCTGGCCTCGACCACTGCTTGATCAGGACAGTTCATTTTGGTCTAAGGCTTCTTGTATAACACATTACCAGGAGCCAGGGAGGTCAGACAGTCTGTGAAAAATGGGCACAGACCTCTGCTCGTTTCATGTAAACTAGCGGTTCAAACCTGGGCCATGTGTGCTAGGCTATTGAAGGACTGACAGGCCTGAATCTGTGTCTGACCTCGGTTCTAAACATAGAAATTTAGCTTTCATTGCATTTTGAGCAAAGCAATCCAAATCCAGTCTTCAGTGCTCCGATAACTCTTATTCACCATACAGCTGTCACTGACCGTGAGCCTCGGAGTCTATTTCAAAGGCAACAGTTCTTCTCGTCTGTGGAAATGGAAGGGTGGTCCCCAGATTAAATGTGTGATAAATATGAAATGGAAAAAAGTTTTAAAGGCAAACAATAAGTAATGGTGACAGAGTAAGTCCCATGCGGAGGAGAAATGAAAATATTGGAAAGAACACCCTCCTTTATTTGACATTTGAGCACGATGAGACAAATATTTATGAATTTGTTCACCATTCACTTTGGCGCGTAATAATAACAGTTAATATCGTATGCTTATATCACTCCGTGCGTAATCGTGACATTAAAGTGTGGAAGCCATTAACGTTCATGGTACATTGCTTCAAGTGCTTAGAGAGAGTGGGGCCTGTGTTTTACTTGCCAGAGAGAGAGATAGAGAAAGAGGGAGGGGAAAGGAGGAAGGGAGATAGAGAAAGAGAGGAAAGGATGGAGGGAGGGAAAGAGAGAGAGAAGGAGGGAGGGAGAGAGAGAGAGAGAGAGAGGGAGGGAGGGAGAAAGATAGGGAGGGAGGGAAAGAGGGAGGGAGGCTGAATTCACAACCATGCCATTCATACCACAACTCTTTAATGTAAACCACATGGCCAGGCTGGTATCCCTCTGTTCTGTGGTTTATCCTGTTTTTAGAGACATTGCTCGCTGTATGTGGGGTAGAGGATAGAGCAGCCATTGAGATGTAGAGTATTTGACAGATAAATTGCGCGCAAAGTGCCAGATTATGCAACCTCAGGGCACTGCATCGCGGCATTGTGCAATTGCTGTGGTTCTGTCAGGACTCACGTTCAATGTCAAATGCCAACAACATTTTTTCACCGTGGTGTTTTTGAAAATTGATGTGCAGGTTTAGTAAAAGATAGAGATGTGCAGTTGTTGAGATTTGCGCAGATATATTCCCATCAGATTTAGTTTCGATACACAGACTTCTTAAACCGGAGCCTGACTGTTTTAAATCTATCCTGCGTTTCATCACCGCCCTCTCTTGTTTTTTGCCCTGATGCCCCTCTGATGCCCCTGTTCTGTTTCCCAGGGCCTCCCTGCCTCCAGTGCCTCTGCTGGCCTGCTCAGTAATCAGATCCTGGCGGTGAAGGTCTGTGTCTTTCTTCCACCT
Organism: Anguilla anguilla; assembly: GCF_013347855.1. NCBI lineage: Eukaryota > Metazoa > Chordata > Actinopteri > Anguilliformes > Anguillidae > Anguilla > Anguilla anguilla. The sequence continues at coordinate 33,402,697 of NC_049209.1, forward strand.
CTCCTCTGTCCCCACAGCAGTCTTTACCTTCCTTATGGAACTGGAATATGTTGTAAAATATACTGAAATAAATATATTATCTACATATCACGAAACACTTCATATTATGTTGGCAAATATACTCATTATTGCCACTTTAACATATGCTAATATGTTAAACTTTTGTGGAATGTATTTATCGTTATATTTCCCAGTGGGACTACATATTTGTAATATATTGCAGTATAATCCGTTTCCATTAGGGCTCACAAGCAGCTGCTGAGTCAGGATGCTTTACACCTTCTAACAAAACAAAACCCTTCTCACCACCTTTCTGTCTCAGCTCTCCTTCTCACTGTCATTCCCTCATTCAAAATGGAGATACCTCCTTTCTTGACGTCTTCTGTCCTTCTTTTTTCAACCTTTTTTCTTAAATGTGTTTCCCCCTTGGTTTGGTCCTCCGAGCTCAATCTTTAATTCTTTTCCTCTCTTTCATCCCCCTTTTTTTCTTTTCTGCGTTCCTGGCCCTGGTCTTCTTTCCTATGTTGGGTTCTGGAGTTCATCCTGTTGGGAAGAACTCATCTTAAAGGTGATGGGTTCTTTAGTATTGAACTGTGTTATTCATGCTTGTTTTTGAGCCATATGCTCTATTTCAAAGTAATAGAATGAAAGATTAAAAGTAATTGAACCTTTTGGAGAGTGTTTTTCTTGTTAGAGACTGTGTATAATTTGTGTGTTGGCAGAAATAAAGGTTGTAGTATATACAAACCAGACATGCTGAGTTGCGAACAAGAATTTTCTCAATGTTCCAGTACTATAATTATAAGATAGTATCTCAAAGTTGTTTTTTTTTTTTATTTCACCATAACTGTCTACCTAAATTTATTCCAGCAGAGAGTTCCGAGTGCTAAGTTAAAATCTTGGATCAAGATTTCAACTTCTGAAATTCTTAAAATATCTGAGTCAAATTTGAGCCAGGCACTGTATCAGAGAGTATGAATACCTGGGATGCTACATAAAAGTACAAAATTGTACATTTCTTCAAATCCTGTCTGTGTTTAATCCAGAGGATATAAAAGGGCCAAGTAAAGAATAAAGTTTTTTTTGTTTTTAAATAAGGAGCATGTACAATTCGATAACTAGTTCAGCAATCTGTGGCCCTTGTCCTGGTCTTGGAGTGCCACAGGGCCTGCTGAGCTTTGTTTCTCCTTTGAAATCAGTTTAACCAGTTCAGAACCAAGAATCCAAATTAGGTGAGTTAATTAATTGCTTTAACTGATCAATTAAGTTCTCTCTCTCTCTCTCTCTCTCTCATCCTCAGGGCGATCAAGGACAGGCAGGCCCCCCTGGCCCTCCAGGGCCCCCTGGAGCCCCGGGTCCAAGAGGCCCCCCTGGAAATTCGGGCAAGGATGGGCCCCAAGGACCCCCTGGAGAGGCAGTAAGAAATCCCACATCACATTCAACCTTCCATCTCACCGCCCTTTCATCCCACCCTGACCCCTCCATCCCACCTTGAAACTTTCCTACCACTTCCCCTTTCTTAACTCACGGTGCTTCACAAACTCCTACCTTGGCTTCATAGAAGCTGACTATAGGCAGACTCACTGTTTCTCCAACATCTCACATTCAGAGAATCTCGGGAAAACTTGACCTCATTGGTAAATTCACTCAGACACCTGTCCCAGGTTGGCAGAGTCCCAGCAATAAAACGTTTAAAAAAAATATAAACACCTGAAATCTGTTGGAAGGACTGTGTGAAATATTCACCTCACAGGGGTGATGCATCATATGATTTTAAATCAAGAAAATAAAACACAATGGGCCACATTCAAAAAACATGCGTACAATCACATCACTGTGTGTAAAAACAGTTCCAGGAACATTTTGCCATTCATCATTTTTTTTCTTATCTGTATTTGTTCATGGCTGTTTTCTTATGCTAGTCACATGAGCAGGATTGTGCATAAAATTTACTAAGTCAGCATTCCTCATCTCATACACCTGGGGTATGCATAAAGACAAAGGTCTCCACATGTCATGAATCCCATATTGGTTCTTCGTAGGCTAATTTTTAAGAACAAAGGTAAGAATAATTGAAGAAAGGTTTTGTGAATGTGGCCCAATGTTCTTAGAAAGAGAAGCAGCTTGGGTTTCCAGTAAATGCTGATTCTTGCTGTGCTGTAATGTCTGCTCAAAAAATACCTCTGTCTGACACTCAAAAATACCTCAGTCTGTGTAGTCTTTGACCCGCCGATTTGAAAGGGGAACAGTCTTGCTCTTCAGTATTGTTTCGCTGGAACACGAGAGCGGCCACTCTGTGCACCAGTAAACCGCAGCTCCACATACATCTTCATTTGGTTCCTGTCAAAGGCTACTCCCCTCCACCAGCTCCCTGTCAAAGAAGAATACAGATCACTCCACCAACCCCCTGTCAGACTTCCATCTCTCTCCCTCTCTCTCTGACACTGCCATTCATTTTAGTCTTGAAGGGATTGTTATCAGTCGGCCAGCAAGGTTTTCACAATGTTATCGCGTCATAGGTCAATGTGTTCACACCGAACGCAGTTTGACAATATGGGGCATGCATGACCTTGAGCGGTATTTTCTGTTTTTTTTATCCAACATAGCTTCATGGAGTGGGCCCTGTCTGTCCTTTTTGCGTACTTGCTAAATTTCTGTTAAACTCACCTGCCTTTGCTGTTGGCATGGCAACGAAAAGTGGAATCTCCAAATGGGAATTCTTGGATTTTTGAAGCAGTTCGAATTGATTGAAAGAACTTGCGCGCTGCAGATTGACGGAAGGAAATTGTGTCAGTCAAAATCCCTCTGCATCTCGTGGGCAAATGCCACAGTGATTTAAAATAATGAAGAAAAGCCTCTTTTCCATTCACCACTCTAAGTGTTATCTTTGCTTCCTGACATCTCTTCATCAGCAGTAAGGAGTGATTTATGGTGTGGGGGAATTAATTGTGTTATCGCTGTGCATGATGCTCGCATGTGTATTTGGTGTCTATGTGGGTACGTGTATCATGAATTGCAGTTTGCAATGTTGCCCAGAAGAGGAGCCCCTCCTTTATAATCTTCTAATTAGAAAAATGCTAAATGCTAATTCAGACACAGCTTACAGAAAACAGGGTGATATGCATCAGGCATTTGAAATGTTTTGGCTGATTTGCTTTTTATTTAATTCCCCCTTATTACTAACTAAATGGTTCTCTTTGTCAAAGAGCCTGTTTCAGTGCCAGTCATGCACTTGCCAACTGAACATTGAGGCCAATCGATGAAACACTGTCACCTAGTGGTGCCTGTATAGAATTAATACTTTTTCTGTTCTTTAGCACAGGACATGTTAACCACATAACAGTTTGTCCTATTGTAATGACCAGTGTCTGTACTGTCTACAGGGCACTCCAGGAAAAGATGGCATTGAGGTGGGTATAGTAATGGGAATCTCTGTGTGTACACTGTGTTTTGTACTAATAATGTGCATAACGTACTGATCAGTCACTATCATCTCATTCCAAACAGTATGCGAAACATCCGTATTGTTGCTCACTCATTTATCTGTCCCACAGGAGTTACTCTCTATTACCTTGTGCTAAAAAGAAATACAACCACCCATATATTTAACTACTCAGCTCAATTTGTATTGCAACTGCACATGGTTGTTGTACATTTTGATCAGATGGGCCTGTCTGGGTAGAACAATTTATTCTGGGAGAGTCTACCTCAAATATTTTTAACATTAAATAGTCTCCTAGAGTACTTAACAGTAATTAAAATACTTTGACTATGTATTTGACCCAGGTCTGTGTTTGCCACAACCAAATGACATGATCATTTCATCATTTTCAGATGCATTCAGTACAAGTCACACCATTCCTTCTCAGCAAAAGACAGAGCATACTAAATAGTGATTTTTGTGTTCCACTTTAAAAAACACTATTCATTTTAATAATATTAGTGCTGTCGGATGTTCTTTCTTTCTTTCTTTCTTTCCCAGCGCTGTGAGAGAGCTCCAAGAGGAGTGCCTCTAGAATTACAGGCCTGTTTGAATAGGCTGACTCAGTTAAGGCCAGAACTCAGTATTTTCCATTTCCCTAAAAGCTTTCTCTCCTTCATTTACAGGGTCCAAGAGGCCCACCTGGAGGACAGGTAAGACCAATCTCACTGCACACATCTGTGAACTGAGACGGGGCCAAAAAATGAACTGGCTAAAATAAATCTTTCTTGCTGCTTTTCAAAGCCTGCAGGCCCCTGGACCATCCACATGGACCAGAGTGAACCTGTTACACTGACTTTCCAGTCAAAGTCATGACTCTAGAGCTTGTGGCCCTGCATTTGGCACCTTGCATTTTCAGCCCAGTGTTGCCAGATGTATAGGATTTGATTTGTCAGAAATATTTCTCCAAATCCTGCATCTTCAATTTTCAGCTTCAGTTTTATTCACGGATGCAGAGATTCGCAGATTCATTCTCTCCTGCCTGTGAATCTGAACAGCATGTGAAATCTGACTGAAATAAGGCTGAACTGCCGCTCACAGTAATACCCCATCAGGTGCTTCATCCAACAGTCTGGCCCTTCGACAAGCCCGTTATTTGCGAAAGTAGATGTCTATGTCATCTGTTTTAATACAAACGAACAGCCTGGCTGAACATGCTCTGGTCTTTTGATTGGTGCTGACAGTGGATCCCAGAACAAATAAATCCCAAAGGATACTCCCGCTCCCAGGAGCTCTCAGGAACTCTATTCCTTCATTCTAAAAAGACCGACAGTTCAATCTTTGTCAAGACTCAGTGCGTTAATTTAACTTTATTTAGTGTGAGCTTAAACCTCAGGTTAAACCACAAAATCATGGAACCAGATTACAGCTGTAACAGATACTCCTAATCTGTCATAAGAGGAGTAGCTGTTCCAGTTTGGATGAAGTTCTGTGGCCTACCAGTGTAAACTGCTAAATCCACTGCAAATGTCTTTAAGTTTCCTACCTGTCATTGAGGAATGTAGCTAATCTTTCTGAAGGGAGCAGAAACGACGTCACCTTGTTCAACATCTTCCCTGCATTATACTGTTTTTCACTTTATCTGCTTAGCATGGGGAGCTGCTTACATTGCAGATATACAAGAAAGACATTCTTGGTTCACTAGTCAAATATATGTGCTTTGTAAAGGATTGCAAATTGAATGGCTTCACTAAGGGGATTGAACATATTTTTGCAATTGAGAACTTCAGAATCACTTTTTATTGATTTTAAAGTTCACATTTACTGATGAGTACAATTTACTCAAATCCAACAAAAGTGGTTCCCAAAAACCAAGACGGAAGCATTTCCATGTGTCTCTGACCCTTCTGTGCTCTGCCCCCCCCAGGGGGAAGATGGGGTACAGGGAGCTCCTGGGCCACAGGGACCCCCCGGGTCAAAGGTAATACTTATGCTAATGTCTGTGTGTGTCTTTGCGGGAATGTGGAGCTTGCGAAACAGAAAGAACACACTTTCTTTTCTCTGGCTTCTCTTCTGTGGTGATGGGGGAGCAGCCGTCATGGGTCTTTGTGTGTTCACATCTTGACATATTTGACAGCCTATTGTTAAATGCATCTGTTGCTACTTATGTTTATTGTGGTAATTATTTACCTCATACCAAACACAGCTTGAGATTTTTTTGAGATTTGAGATTGAAATACATCATGCAACTCGTGAACATGAGTTTTGGGAGCCTGAGGCACAGGGAAACACTTTTCAGATAAAGTTTGCATGGACATGCCAAATGTGCTGATGAGGAAAACTACCCACACATGTATATATGATTGATTTTGACAGAGCAAATAATCATATCAAATCACCAAACGCACACATGCAGATTTACATATCTGTTTCATATTATAAGGGAGTGAGTTTTTCTGAGATCAGAAGTCCTGTCTTATGAAGCAGGGTATTACCCACTTCATGCTCTGGGTGTTTGCATTATATTCTGGAGATAGTAAAAATGTCATATTTTTATCTTTGGGTGAATACTTCCTGTAACACAGTGCATTATATGTGCATGGAATATATTTCATGATAATGAACAATTTCTAAAGGACTAATGTCCTTCTACAACCTATGTTCTATAACCTGAATAGTGTTTTCTTGCTGTAAGTGGGGGTTATGCATTGATAGACGTTTGCTTTGTGGCCTGCAGGGGGAGCAGGGTGTCTCTGGTGATAAGGGCGAGCGAGGGATGGATGGAATGCCTGGGCTGAAGGTGAGGAGTCGAGGGGCGGGGCAGGGCAGTGCGGGGTAACGGGTGAGGAGTGCAGGTTAGGATAGATGGGACAGGGGGAACCATGTCCAATTTGAGGTGGGATGATGGGGTACCCGTCACAATCAGTGGATATTTATTTTCTTCTTTGCAGCCCACCTCTTATCAAATTTTCAGACAGTGAGTATCCCTCTAGGGAACCAAAAAAAAATCAATCTCAATTAAAATAGTAAAATCATCCTTGGGCACTTTTAAAAAGACTATTAAGGTTATGTAATTTAGTGTTTTTGTGCCTTGGGCCAGTTCATGCTCACTCAGGTGCTCACTCAGCCCTACCTGTGTGCATCTATGGTCTCCAGGATTTCTGATGATTGATTTCACATGAATCATCTAATTGTGCACCTGCACTTGACCCATAGCCCTGGGAAATGTGGGAAAATAACAGTGTATTCATGCAGACTGTCCTCTGATGCTTATTTATTCTTTTTGGGAGTTGTTTCTTCTGCCTCCAGGTGGATTAGTAGAGTGCATGCGTACCTTTTTCTTCAGGAGCATTCCAGTTAAATTCCAGGTTACTGTACTAAAAGAGTTCCTTTTTTGGTTGTTTTCTGGTTCAGGGAGACAAAGGGGAGGTGGGAGACACAGGACCCAGAGGAGATGTGGTAAGAAATTAGGGTGAAGATGGGGATCAACATGTAGAAATAGACGGTCAGGAAAATGTTGTGGACTACCACCTGCCTGTGAACCGTATCATGATAATTTCTGCTCCAGTGGTTTCCTCGTGAAGGTGGGAGGTTCTGCAAGGTCGCTTGTCGCATGCACACGTAGTACCCATAGCGACTCTTCCTGATTCTCTTCCCTCCCTTGTTAGGGACTTGTATATTGAGCCCTGTGATTGTGATTGCTGCCCAGTCATGCCTGCACATCACTGTTGCTGTATACACACACTGTTAATGTGGTCCTACTTAGTGTGATTCCTAGCTCATCAACATGGCCACCAGGAGTCCTGTAGGTTTCTAGAGCCACTGGGGAGGAAGTCAAACTGGGGACACAGTTACCACAAGTTAGGGACACAGTTTGCAGGGGAGTGTGAGTGTGGTGGTGGGGGGGTAGCATAGACCCTTAAAAAAAATCCCAAAAGCCCAAAAAATAAATGATACAGCATAATACTTCTCTGAACATATGAAGCTCACTGTGTTGGTGCACACAGATGGATGAGGGATGAACGAGTGGAGAGAGGGATGAATGAATGGAAAAGCTCTTGAGATAAAATATGGATACAACAGCAATACATCTCTTCACAAATGTTTTTTTCTCTCTTGTTTTTGGCAGGGTTTGCCCGGAGGAAAGGGCGTGCCAGGGTTGACTGAATTCATCAACTTTCACGGCAATGAAGCCTTCCAGGTAAACTTGGCCTGCTTGGAAACATGAGATGGATCCAGGAATAACACCTCTCACTTTAGGAGGCCAAAAGCCCACGTATCCACTTTAGATAAACAAAGTCCTCTCTGAGAACTCACTTTAGGTCTGCATTTTATGAAGTTTTATCATACAAAGCACAACTGTATTAAGCCTAGCACTACTGCGGCCAAGTTAGCATAGCTTGTTAACCTGGCTGGGATAGTCCTGAGGCTCTTGTTCACACGAATATGGTGAGAGATCGCATTGTTTTCTCTTGCCTTCATTCTAATGAACATCAGTTTCATTTTCAAAAGACTTCTGAAGAGCCAACCATGGACAACTGGCACACTTAGGCTGGCATAAAAAAGGAAATTGGAAGTAGTTCCAGCTTCAGTGATGGTGCACGGCGCCCCACCTACCGATCTAATCAAAAGCGAACCGCCTGCATTTCCCCTGCAGAAAGAAGCGGTTACCTCAGCTTCATAAATCATTTATTTATTTATAATCACTTGCTAAATTCATCAAATACTAACTCTAAACAGTAAGGTAGCATCTCCTCTCAAACCATTTAACAAAACAACATGTAACTTTGATGAGTTTGGTCTTCGGATGCTCATTTTCAAGATTTATCCAAAAAAAGGTACTATGTGGAAAGACTAATTTGCTGTCAGCCAGGCAATTGATGGTATTCACACATAATTCTCTGATTTGGTGAACAAAGTAATAACTTTGATACACAGGTAAAGGACAAAACAATCAAACTTGTCTCAATGATGATGCTTTCATAAAATAATATAAATATATTTATTTTTTTATATTTATCTATATATTAATTGATTCCTAAATATAGATAGCAGGATATGGAAGTAATTGCCCAGTAGCATAGGTCAATATGGCACTGATCTTTACTGAAAATCAGTATTGAAGAACAAAGATCAGGGTTTTAATCCAGTTAGAGCACATCCATATTTGAACCCATTGTTCAGCTGTGACATTAAACTTTACACTTAATTAGTCGTGTCTGAAATGCCTACTAGTTGCCTGTTTTTGCTTGCTGTTTCTTTTTGCTCGCGGCTGTATTTATTGCTCGTAAATATGTTGAAAGAATAGATTTAAGATTCAAGATTTAGATTTATGTTTGTTTTATTTTCCTAAGCCAGACAGGAAGATGGAAAGTCTGGAAGTTTAAAAAGACAAGAGAGGAAAGCAGTAACATGGGATGGAAACACGATACTCATGAGATTTGTGTACAGTAGTGTGACGTTTCGGAATGTAGACAAGCCATAAATTGAAATCCTGGAGTCCTGTTTGCATGATAAACAGAAACACATGGATCTGAGGATGATAAAAATCTATCTTATCTGGGTGCAACATGCCAAATTGAAGAAACCTGTCTAGTGTGCATCTGAAATACTATACGAGGAAACTGACTCAGATTAGTTGTTGTTAGCTGGATGTGGCTATGAAGCCACAATCTTGGTTTGTAGTTTAGTGTGGCGTATTTCTCAATGATGAAATGTCACATCAGGAATTTCCTTTTAGCTTTGAGGCTGGCATTTTTTGAGGTATAGAAAATTGACTTTAGTCGCCTGTATGCATTTTCCATTGCTATTGCGCTGGGAAAACCAAATGTTCAAGGAAAGAAATAAATAAGGAAATGGTTTCCATTATTTTTGTTTCAAAACCATCATGTTCACAAACTGGTGCACGGCTGCATTATAGCAATTCAGATCAGTGGACGCGATGAAACAATTCTTGGGTTATTCCAAAGCACTTTTTTGAGACACATGCACTGCCATACTGAATACATCATTCAAAAATGGAGGTAATATATTTACACATGCAACACTGAACCGGAAACTAAATAAACTTGAAAATAAATGAGAGAGAGAGCTAATTAAATTGCAACCGTGGGAACGATGTTCCCTGTTTAAGGGAACCAGGTTCTTGATATGGCTGGAGTGATTGATTTACACTTGGGGACTAGTAACTCAAACTTTCCTGTTTATGGAATTTTGGCTGCGTGACTTTACTCTGAAAGCTGAGCGTAGTCATTCTCTGTCAAACAGTGCTAATATCTTTGGGAGTTCCTTGTGTACACCTGGCCTAAACACCACAAAGATAAAATGCTGATGGTTTCTGCAGTTAAAGGGGCGGGGCACCCAAAAATGAAATAGAGCTCTCAGTGAAACTATCAATCCAGATTGATAGTCAGATAGTTTCACTGAGATTTGATGATTTTTCAAGATATCCGCTGCACCTCGCCCTGATACAACGGATCTCAACAGGGCCAAGTTTTGCAGTGCTCAAAGCACCAAAATTATGCATTAGAAAAACGGCAAATGTGCATATCCGTGCAATGTCTCAACCGAAGCACGTATTCTGGGGCGCTAAAGCAATGTTGAAACAATGTTTTACAACAACATTGACACTGCACCCCAGAATCCCAGTGTACAGAATAACCGTTCAATACAGAATACAATACAGGTCAGTGATCATAGCAGCATGTGTGTTGGAGGTGCTATAACAAATAAAATAAATAAAAAACTCAGCAAAGCATGAATGGTTACTAAAGCAGCCACTGCTTCATTGTGAAATGAAAGTTAAATTCTCCCTGGCTAGTGCTGAATGGATGAAATCCACCAGTCTCATGTCAGTCTTCGCTTTTAACATTATTTGTCATCTGTTTTTTCTCAGGGGCCTCCAGGTCCCCCGGGACCCCGAGGAGAGCCAGGTCCCAAGGTACACACCACCCACAGAAATCACCTTAATCACCAATCTTGAAAATAATTAATTTGGTGTTTTGTATCCTAGACAATGTTAACAACTTTAGCACCTGCTATGCAGGACACTGGAGTTTGCAAGATACTATTTTACACAGGGGACACCCATAACCTAATCCCACAATATAGAATTAATTTAACCATAATAATAAAGATTAAAATTAAGAAAATGACTACTGTATTTCAAAATAGTGGTGTTGATATGAGCGTGATTTGTAGTTCAGTGTAGCTTAGATACTTTCTTCTGGCCCTCATCACAAGATAAAAGGGTTAGACCGTGAAAAGGAGGTGTTTTGTTTATCTTTTATGTTTTATATTTTTTGTCTGCAGGGAGACTTGGGCTTGCCTGGACCAGCTGGCATTGATGGTGAACAGGTAATATAAATCTTTTTTAATCTTTTTTTAATTTCCTGTATACTTTCATGTACACATATGCCATCACATCTAGGCTGAATGAGTTGAAATTAGTTTGCAGAGCAGTATCAGGTAAATAAGATAATTGAATAGCCAAAATTCCATCAGAATTTAACAATCACTTTTTACTTGTGGACCAAAAAACAATCAAGACTGGTATTCAGGAGAAGTGGTATAAAGGAGCAATCCCCATATTAGCCCCAGTAGATATCAGCTTGTTGCTGTTCTTAGATGTCCAGTACAGTAAGAGACATATTTTCCCACAGTGATTATATAAATAATGCCTTATGGTTGAGGAACCTCACTTCATCTTTGGCCTGCTTATCATAGGGCCCCAAGGGGGAGAGGGGTGACACTGGGGTGTCCGGGGTGGATGGAGCAAAAGGGGAGATTGGGATGGCAGGATCCTCGGTGAGTATGTGTGTGAGCGAATATGTGTTTTTTGTGTGTGAGTGAGAAATTATGTGTGTGTATGTGTGTGTGTGTGTGTGAGTGACACCAATGCTATACTGCCTTAAAAAGTGTTCTAGTCTTATGAGACTTTAATTTTTTTTTCTTTGAAGTAGACATATGACTTGTTTTAAGTTACTCTTTACTTGTCAAGGGAAATTGTCTTGCCCCATTGGCAAATCTTGAAATGAGTCAAACTGTCTCAATTGGCAATCCTTTTGTCTTATTTACCAAAATAAAGTTAAAAAAATATGATTGTAAGTCCAAATATAAGACTAACTACTTATTGAGGCTGACGTATTGGTTTTTTCAGGGTATAAAGCTGTTCACGCTTTTTGAACTGCTGTGTTGATGACCCCGACTGGTTCCAGCTCCACTGTGGGACAGGGGTATAGTGGGCCTGGTAAAGGGGAGCTGTTGCAAATGTGACCCATTACTGTTTTCATTGTGCTGCTTCAGGGAGCGAATGGACAAAAAGGAGAAAAAGGCGACTGCAGATTGGAGGACGATCTGGTCAGTCAATATTGATTTTAACAATTAAAATGCCAAACAGTCCAACAAGTGACAATACAGAAAATGTACAGAACTGTTTAAATACAGCCCATGGAGATGTCCCTTAATTTGCTCTCTAACAAAATTACCTTGTCACAAGTTATTTGATTCCTGTTGACTTCATGCGCTTGACATTGTTGCATTTTTCTAGACTATTTCAACCCAAGGGAGTCACGGGCCAACATTTTTCCATTAGTTTCTCGATCCCTAATCCTAAGTAAAATGCCACCTCATTGTTCTTGCTTAGGTGCAACTTATTTCTCAGCCTGGACCACCAGGACTTCCTGGGCCCCCGGGGCCCCAGGGGCTTATGGTAAGTGAAGTCCCAAGCGCACTTCATTTCAGTCATTCTGTAGTATTCTTGCTTTTGAGCGATCACGAGTTAGTACACAGTGAGATACGTTATTAAAGACGAGAATGCTTGCTTGATTTATCATTCACAGATGTAAGATTTAAAAAAAAAAAAACATGTTTTAAGGTGACAAATTAAAGCCCCCCTTGATTTGTGTTCCAGGGTCACCATGGAATGCCTGGCCCCAAGGTAAACTTGTTTTGCCTGTGGGGGTTTTGGGGTCTTCGGGTAATTTCTGCATGTTTTTGGGAGTCACACGGTGGAAGGGGTTGGTCTGTGTTCTTACAGATTTAATTCCACGTAGACCATCAGGGTTGCGCTGCAATTGTTTTTAGATGTTCCCAGAGTTTCCTCCTCAGCAGCGACGTGGACGGTGGTTTGTAGAGACAGTGTGAGAAACGGGCTGTGGTGTGCTATGTGTGCAGGGGGAGCCTGGGGAGGGACTGAGGGGAGAGAAAGGAGAGACAGGAGAGAGAGGCGCTGCTGGACTCAGAGTGAGTTTATCCCTGCACAGCCTCCACGTTTTCACATGCATAGGCACACACACGCATGCACATACACACACATGCATATGTGCACGCACGCACACACACAGAGGAGTGCTCACGCATCCATGCATACTACACAAACAGACTGTATGTATGCACACGGTCACAAGCAAACATATGAAGGCACACATACACTGTACATTCCCACCTCGCACAGACCATGCATACGTGCATGAATATGAATATACAGATGCACTTACTTGCATAAACAGATACACACTCACATGCATACACCAGTACACACATACACACATGCCAACAGGGCCCAAGCTCATTCAGACCCTGTGGCCAACACTGAGACCTGATCTCTCACTTTTCACTCACAGGGCTTACAGGGTCTGCCAGGACTGTTTGGGCTCCCAGGGGCCAAAGGTGAAAAGGTCAGTGAGCTCAGAAAACCTTACAGCAGGGACAGGTAACTCCACTAAGGCCTGGTGCCCAAAGGTTTTTGAGCCTTTCAGTAAACGGGTGCCAAGTACACCTGTAGTAAGGTGTGATGTCTAGTTAAGGGTTGTCTGTGTTGAAAAGCAGCAGACAGTGGAACCTGGGGTAGAACAGCTGCCAGTCTCTGTTTTGCATATCGCAAATTCAAGAAGCTGTTCTGATAATGTGAATGAACTGTCGCTGATTGCTTGTTTGCTTTTTCACCAGGGAAAGCCTGGGGAGCCTGGCCTAGATGTGAGTACAGATTTCATCACATCCGTTTACCATCACATCCATTGCATTATGTGCCGGTTTTAAGGTGGCCATCTAGTAACGACCAGGTTTTGGTTATTAACCAGAATTTCCAGTGCTATATTACTGCATACAAATATATAAGTTGAGGCAGGCCTAAGTACAGAACACAGATCATTTTAGAAGAATCAGGCCTTTTTTGAAGTTAAAATTTTTTGGAGCTGACCGTTAGTGGACAGGATCTGCACTGCTGCTGGTGTTCAGATTCCCAGAATGCTGTGCAGGTATACTAGCTTCCTTTTCCTGTTGCTGCAGGGTTTTCCTGGACTGATGGGAGAAAAAGGAGAGCAGGGGATCAAAGGAGATAAGGTAGGGATGTGGAAAGTCCTGATGACATCATGCTTGAAAATAATTAGTTGTGCCGTGCCAGGGCTGATCACGCTCTGTGCATGTGCCAGTTTTGATATCAGTTTTGACCTCATCTTATGTTTGCATTAATACATTAAAATTGTTTATATGAAGACATCGAGGGTCTGACTGCAGAGAGCTGCCGTAACGAGCATTTGCATGTGGCTTCTATATGAAGCGTGAGGGCATCCCCTCTCTATCTGTGAGACGTCAGTGCACAAATTTGTGTTCGCGGCTAAACTATATCAGAGGTGGAAGAGGAAGGTCAGAAAGTAAAAGTCCTGCCATATGTTTTTTCCACCCATGAACTCATTCAGCTGATTTCACTAATTGGTTCTACCTTAACAAGAATTGTGCTAATTAGCAAATACAGGCAATTGGAGCAAAAAAAAGGGGAGGACTTTAACTTTCTGAACCTGGATTTTCCACCTCTGGAATAGCCCATATTCCGGAGAACCTACATAACACTTCTCTGACTGAAAGGGGCACTATCACCCCATGTTTGTTCCTCTGCTGTTGTAGGGTGACCGGGGTACAGTGGGAAAGAAAGGCCTGAAGGGACAGAAAGGGGAACAGGGCCCCCCCGGACTGGACCAGCCCTGCCCCGTGGTGGGTAACCCCACTGTGGTACTCCACTTCCTGTGTCTCCTCCACACAGGAAATGTAGTACCCCACTTCCTGTATCACAACTACACATTTAACCTTTGGGCTTTTGGGCAAAAATCTACGGGTGCTGGGACCAGTACATTGTAATTCATATGAAACATCAAAAGAAAAAGAGATGCTGGGATTGTTTTGATTCCTTTTTGGACTATTAGCAGATTTTTTCAATATTAATGTCAATGTATAGCTTGTATAACTGCACAGACAGGGCTATATATGTATGTATTTTATTGCACTGTACACTATATTTATGTGTTTTAATGCACTGGTTTGCCTGTTGAGCCACATGTCTCCTTTCATTTGTGTGAAAGTGGAGACAATACATTTTATTTTAAATCTGAGAAGACCAGGGACTTTATAGAAGAGCTATGTGCATGCCAGAAAGAGAAAAAATAAATGAACAATTTCATAAAGTACTTACCCATTACCCCTGCTTTTTTTTAAACATCACCAGGGTCGGGACGGGTTACCCATACCTGGCTGTTGGCACAAGGTCAGTAGGAGTCATTCTTTTGCTTAAACCAAGCAGAATTAAACAGAAGCCTCCCTTACTCTCATTAATCAGATACAGATTGCACTGTTTGCAGGAAGAGGCAGACTAATTAATAACTAATGAGTATCGCCTTATATCCAGTTGTAATTACGTTTTTGATCAATTTTTAATGAAGCCAGCAGTTATAAAAGAAAAAAAAAGGGTGTTCTTTCAGACAGACACTGGTATACATGTTTTTTGGGGGGCATGATTCTCCCTTATGCTGTGATTCAGATCAAAAATTTGTCCTTAATTTTAATTTACAAATACATACATACATATTTGGTGACCTGATAGTACTTTGTCAGCATTATTTGTCAAGACTTTTATTCAAGACTGTAATCTCAGTTTTTCTGCTTCTTTTGCTTACAGTGATAGCCAGCAGGGAGTGTGGCACCTGTACATATCCATATGGTATATTTTGAAACAAAATGCTTTTTTGCATCCAGTTCACTTTTTTGTACGGAAGCTATTTTTTTAATCTAATATATTGAGCCTATCTTTTTTATACTGTACATAACATTGTTTGGCTATTGTGAGGAAGGTGGGGGAGGCATGAAGGAAAAACAGGAACAGGACACCTAAACCAGATGCGCAAATGAGGACGGAATGAAGCAGGGGGACGAAAACAGATGTACAACAGGAAGTGGGCCCTGCTGTGAGGCACCTGATTTGCTGCTCTGATCCAGAGGGGAAGACTGGGTGCAGAACCCAGGGAACGGACTGTCCAGGGTGAGTCAGCCCCAGCAAATTGCCTCGCAGAGAGCCCAACGGTGTTGCCCCGTCACCCCCTTGGACCCTATTTTGCTTTTGAAAGGACAAAACGATGCGACTGTGGGCCCCATTCGGTCCTACTAGGGGGAGAAGTCTGAGGGGGAGGGACTGACCTGTGACCCGTGCGGGACAGTGACTGAATGTGTCAGGGGAGGAGGGGGCGTGCCTTGGCGTCCCAGCACTCACTGCAACTCAGTACTGCGGAACATGCAGAATCGTCAGCCTTTCAGCTGGACTGGGATGTCGTACACCAACCAGAGACTTTAACTGATTTGATCAACTGTTCACCTGGAGTCAACTCAAGCATAATTGCAAATAAGGACGATGAAGAGTGCATTGCTTTCACTGACTGACTGCTATAAAGTGTTTTTCCTTTTTTGTATACATTGCTCTATTTTTCATTCTGTTGTATACGTGTGTGCATGTGTGTGTGTGCGTTTGTGTGTTTGTGTAGGTAAACAGGACTGGACAAACTTTATTAAACAATGCAAATAACAAAGTATGTAAATGATCATGATCATTCAAAGTACAGTGCTCATAGATTTGTTTGAAGGCTGTTCATGTTATAGCATCACCTTTTTTGATATAACTGTCTGTAACAAGACTTTTTAAAACAGGGACGAGAAATTTAAATTTTATATATTAAACTGTAAAATGTGTTTAATGAAAGGTCATAGTTATGTAGGGGTAGTTACATTAAAGCATAGGTATGTTATTGTTATGTTACAGTCATGTTAGGATATCTGGAGGATTCAACATATAATTTTCAACAGATGTGCAACATGTTGAGTTACTTTTGAATCCCTTTTTGTGGGCTACAATATATAAGCCATGTCATGTACATAAAGAAATTACATGAAAACATATTTTTCAAGCTAAAATCAAAGCTCTGCAAATGTCTAAAATAGTTTCAAATTTTTTTGAAGTTGCACTATGCTGGGAGTTGACAGGTGAAAACCCTAAATGATTATTTCAGCTCACTTTGTACATTTCAGGCATTGTTCAGGTGAAGCCATTTCATGCCATATTTTTGACAGTGTTTGTGTTGAGAAAGAGAAGGATTGTTATCTTGGATTAACAAAAAAAATCTTTTACTGATAAGTCATGTTTATTAATACTATGTACAATCTGTAGTCAGTGTGTATATTGATTACTTCATTGCCATTATTATGCTATTTTTTATCCTTTTGAAGGACAGAGTGCTTTTATTTTCTTAAAAACTGCTTCCTGTTGCAGAATGTCCTGTTTATGTCATTTCTTTTTTGTAGGAGAGACAGAGAAGGAGAATGGAGCTATTCGCAAAGTAGGAACAGGCTGTTGTTCGTACCGTTGAATTGAATGTAATCAAGAAGGTTTAAAGTGTAGTCCATCCTCCAGGACCTCAGTTTTAACTGGTATCTCTGCACCAGGTCTGATTATAGTTCAAATTACAATCATTTAAAGAGTACTATACAGTGTAGACTCCTGTGTAGGTCCAATTAGTCCCAGTCATGCGTGACTGAATTCAGTGCCACTCCCGCTGAGGGGAGACAGTTCCACAGGAGTGTCCTATTTCTCCTTTCTTCTCCTCTTCCTCTTTCTTTCCTTCTCTTCATCACAGGTCCATTTTTCACTTTCCCAGCTTACTCTAAAAGAGAATGTACAAACGTATAATGCATCTGGCCCAAAGATGAATTTACTGCAATGTGATGTTATTTTTTTAAAGCAAGCCAAGACTAGTCAGATTTGAGCTTTTAAAAAAGTGAAGAGGAAGCCTCCAGGCTATGCCTGTTGACAAATGCCATCTAGTCTCTATTAATTTATGACTTAATGTAAGCAATATACACAAATAAGTGAGTAAAAGTCAACCAACAATCTTATATCCTCTCAGTACTGTCTGAACTATGCAGTTTGCAAAGGTTCCCCATTTAGCTTTTCTTCTTTAAACGTTTACTTTTCACTTTCTGCTGGTGTGTTGCCATGGGTCTGAGATTATTGTCACAAAATGGTACTTTTACATTTCAAAACTGTGTCAGCTTCAGCATACGATGTTGTGCTTCACAGCTGCACCCATACAAATATTTAAAGATCTGGTGCAATCTTTTTCTTATTTCAGATACAAACCTGGCAGAGTTCACATTCTGTCCAGGTTTTCTGCTACAATAACTTGTATAACTTACAGTAATTTACATATAAAATGTATGTGGTGTTTGTTAATCCATGAGAAACCAACCAACAAACAAATCTTGTTCATTAGAGAAATAAAACCCACTAAGGTCTTGATGAACTTCTTCACTAAGTGTTGTTAACCACTACTACAGTTCAATACTACTCCCTCTCTCTTTCTTTCAAGGTGCTTTAACGATCTCAGTGTTGTTGAAGCACAAAGCAAAGATGAGAAATAATTCCAAATAGTGTATACCAACAGTTTCTATCATAATATGTAATTTCCTCCAATCAGTTTTGTTTGTTGAATTTTGATCTATTTTGGCTTTGTAGGAATTTATCTGTAACAGTTTCCTTTTATTTTTGAGATAGTCCTGTAAATTAAAATGATGTGCTATTTGGGATTAATAATAATAATAATAAAACATCTATGAGCCATGTGTCTCCTCCTGCAGTATTTGTCTTTATCACAAATGCTTCCTTGAGTTAGAAATGTTAGCTACAATTCTGGGAAGGCTTTATACTAGATGTTGGAGCATTGCTGCTGGGATTTGCTTCCGTTCAGCCAGAAGAGCTTTAGTGAGGTAGGGCACTGATTTGGGCAATTAGGCCTGGCTTGCAGTTGGCTTTCCAATTGATCCCACAGGTGTTGGAAAGGGTGGAGGTCATGGCTCTGTGCAGGCCAGTCAAGTTCTTCAGCATCGTTTTCGACAAAAACATTTCTGTATGGACCTGGCTGCGTGCATGGGGGCACTGCCATGACGAAACAGGAAAGGGCCTTCCCCGAAGTGTTGGGTGAGCACAGAAGCGTCTATAATGTCACTGTATGCTGTAGCATTAAGATGTGCCTTCACTGGAACTAAGGGGCCCAGCCATGAAAAACAGCCACAGACCATTGGGTGTCCCGATACTTTTGGTCATACAGTTTAATAAGGCAACTCGACACTACTTTATACAGCCTGACAGAAACTGACTGATATTTGTGAACCCACACACTGAGCCAGCCAGAGGAACCCTACCCCCATTTACTGAGTCTGGTTCCTTCCCAGGTTTCTTCCTACATGTCTCCGGGGAGTTTTTTCTTGCCACTGTTGACTCTGGATTGCTCTGTGGGGGATTAGGCCTGGGTAGATTGTGAATTGTATTGTGACAAATCCTTTGCGCAATATAAATAAAATTAAATCAATTGTATTGTATTTTAATGATCAATAAAGAATTTCAATCATTCAATCAATCAATCAATCAATTGATTGACTAGTGTAAATATCAACATGCAACTTCTTCTTCTTCACTTCTTCTTCTTTTTGGCTGGACCGCAACAGTGGGGCCAGCTCTACAAACACGAATGTCTGACTGAGTGACTGAGTGACTGAGTGATGAAGTTACACCATTGGTTGGCTGGATCACATGTGTTACGTCCAACCATATACTAGGTTTTAACCTGGTCTTGTTCAACATAGCCTCATGTTTCCGTAGAGTAGCGGTTATCACGTTTGCCTCACACGCAAAGGCTTAATGTTAATATCAAGTTCAAGAGCGTCTCATTTAGGCGTACGCCGGCCTCAATAACAAGCACCCTCTGTTTCTAGTTTCCGCGCAAGGAACACGTTTTCTTGCCTGCATCCCATTGGCCAAAACGTCTCTGGCTGGCTCTGATTGGACTTTGTAACCAGGAAGTGGTAAAGACACAAGTCTGAGGTGTAACTTTCAGTCAATCGTTGGCATCGATGCTTGTGCTTGTTATTGAGGCCGGCGTACGCCTAAATGAGACGCTCTTGAACTTGATATTATGCGTGAATTTGAGCTTGTATTAGAGTAATACAGTAATTTTAGATAAAATAAACGGCGTAGTGATTTTCAAAAGGGTGAATTACCTATACCTAGCAACTTTCAAGTGTCGTAGAGTGTTTTTCACACCGTTTCAACATGAATGGCAGTGAATGACGTCTGTCTGGACAAAATGTAAACAAACACGATATCTCAAAAATAAAGCAATTTTGGGAAAAATGGTTGAGGTTTATGTAAACTATGTGGCCCATGTTGACAATGGACAATGACATGTAGTAACACAGGTATGGTCCTTTAAATTTTCTCAGAATTACGAGATCCTGATCTCATAATTATGAGATCCTGATCTATACAAATATTTAATCTTTAGCAGTAGGCTACAGCACAAGATGAATATGAGACTTTTATTCTTCATGGCAAGCATAGCTATTTCTAACATAATGTTATGAGGGTGAATAATCCCGCAAAACATGAAAAGAATAATTAAGACAATATACATTTTTGTTAAAATGCTGGGGTAGCAATAATATTTTTGGAATGAAAACAACAAGTTGTCTATCTGGTTTGAGAAACACTAGTAAGCTAAGCGTTATTATCCATAGATGTTATCGCAGAACTGTTTGCGCTCATGATCTAGGCTACAGAAGTTCTATGGCACTATGACACTACAGTACCCAGAGTTCACCACTAGTCGTCGTTGCTGTCGTGTAGTTCTCTTATATTTCCGGTGCGCCGTGTCTCTTTCTCTGTGGCTGAATGTGAAAGGAGTTAGGCGAACGAGACCTCCTGTCTAAATCCGACTCCATCATCCCTGAAAGGCACGGTTTATCTTCGCCAAAATGACCGAGCAGATGACGGTGAGGGGGACCCTGAAGGGCCATAACGGTTGGGTCACCCAGATCGCTACAACACCGCAGTTTCCCGATATGATCCTGTCTGCGTCCAGAGGTAACCGAGCTGCCGCCATAACTGCGCCGGATACATGCTACGTGGTATTACTGACACTGGATCAAAAGAGCAGTCGTTTGCACTCCTTTAAATGCTGTTTCTGCAGTCTAATGCAACTTCACCACTACAGCTTGTTAAACGATCTTAGCATACATATGACTCGATAGGGTGCAAAATGTGGGTCATTAATGGTTCAGTTTCTTGCAAACTTTCTTGCTAACAAACTTTCTTGCTAGCAAACCAACCGGCTGTCAGTCCAAGCTGCTTGGCCCACTTGGCTATATTGTAATCATCATTGCATTTGTAGGAAGCTGGGGATTGACCGTTCATTCTTGGAGCCGTTTGCGTTTATGAGAGTGTTTTGATGATTCCTTCAGTCAGTAAACTCTTATTACGATTGTCTGGGTACGAGTAATATTGCAGAATGGTAATGTTATGAATGAACTGGTGAATGTTCGCAATACTAGAGAAAATATATATTTTTGTACACCGTGCATGTAAATGGTGATTATGCTTTTATTTGTTGTCTACCCAAACATAATTCTCTTTGGTTGCCATGATTACAATTATCCTGACACTTCAGTGGCCATTGGTATGCAAAGTGTAGCTAATATGCACCTTTTCTGTCACTGCAGTTTAGGGTAAAGTACTGAATAACTGCCTGTGCAGTGCTCTTGCCAGTGGTTGTCCTTGCGTTTTTCAGGACGTCTTTGAATTGAGCTCACCTGCAGTCGCGTTGCGCACCTGCGTCCCTATCTCCCACCTCTCCAGATAGGACCATAATCATGTGGAAGCTGACCCGCGACGAGACCAACTATGGCATCCCTCAGAGGGCGCTGCGCGGGCACTCGCACTTCGTGAGCGACGTGGTGATCTCCTCCGACGGGCAGTTCGCCCTGTCCGGCTCCTGGGACGGGACCTTGCGTCTGTGGGACTTGACCTCGTGAGTGCGCTGGGTCTGAGGGGAGAGGAGGGTGTTCCGCCTTTCTGCCTGTCCATCTATCTGAGCAGCGAGTGCTAGCATACTAGCTTTATTTGGTCTATAGCCTGCATGTAAGCAAAAATAGCCTAGTATTATGTTCAGTATCCACCCGCTTCTGTTCTCTTTTTCTTCCTCTTTTTTTCTAATATATGGTAACGCTTCTTAACCTCTTATAGGTGAAGCTTGGTCTCCTTTCAGACTGACATTTGGCAGGTTTTCAGCACCCATCTTATTCCGTTTAAAAGGGGAAATTTTGGGGGGTGGCTGTCAAATTGCGTGTCCTGCTAAAGCATTCATTGTCAGAGTAGCGTTTTAGGATATTGCCTGATATCAATCCTATTGCCTTGGCAACATCTAATGGGAATCCAAATAAACAGTTGGATTACTGCTGCCTGTGGCCTGCAGGCCAATGGTATGGCTGACTAGGTAAAGACATGGCCCAAATTTTTAGGAGGGCGTTGTAATGATGGGACAGGGCTATTAAACATATTTGGGAATTCTATATTGAGACTTGCATCCTGCCCGCCGTAGTGCCAGGGCTCAATGCCTTATCTTCTGCTTTCCCTGGAGGCCCTTGTCAGCTGGGGTCAGTTCATCCCAGTTGAAAGCGAAGCTCTGAGGCTGTGTGGGCCACCTAAGGAGGAACAATGGCGCAGACCGGCTCTCTCTCTCTCTGGTCTCGCCCAACAGAGGCCAAACGACCCGGCGGTTTGTCGGCCACACCAAGGACGTCCTGAGCGTCGCCTTCTCCGCCGATAACCGGCAGATCGTGTCCGGCTCCCGGGACAAGACCATAAAGCTGTGGAACACCCTGGGGGTCTGCAAGTACACCATCCAGGTGAGTTCCCGACGGGCTTCTGTTCCGCTGCGTCGCGAGATTAAGAGATGACTAGGAGCTAGAGCTCATCCCGATGATTACAAAATTTGCGGTCCTATCGCCTGAGCCCCTGTGGCCCTGACGACAAGTCCTCCAATTATGAAGGGATGAGAGGTGCAGTACGAGATGGTGGGAGTGAAGGGATGAGAGGTGCAGTACGAGATGGTGGGAGTGAAGGGATGAGAGGTGCAGTACGAGATGCTCGCAGTGGCAGCTTAAATTTGCACTAGGAATTTATGATATTTAAAGCATTGCTGGCCAACTCTCTTCCTGGAGATCTCCCGTCCTGTATGTTTTCATTTTAGCCCTAATTTTGGCACACCTGATGCTACTAATTGGCAGCTGAACCAGATCTCTAGCTGCTGATTGAGGTGTGCTTTGTAAGGGTTGGAATGTAAACCTACAGGACAGGGGATGGCAGGAGATGTCAGGAACAGGGTTGCATTTATAGCTTAATTTAAGAAGTTAAGTACATGCTGCCGCAGTATTTCTGTGTGGTTCATCAGCTGCTCGGTTTGCAAACTATATATAGAGTCATCATTTGCAGTAGTATGTAAGCCAGTATATGTCTTGCAGGTATTTTCATTTCAATATGAATTGATTATGAATGAACTGTGCTTTGCTTGGGTACATAGAAAAAATGAAATGCTTTACCAGGTGAGAGTTTTGGCAGCTCTTGTGGTTGGTAATTTAAAAAAGGTGATTGGAGGGAACAGAGAATGTAACTTTGAATTTGAATGTGGTGATAGGGACCATCATTTTCAAAAAATCTGTTTTTGTTTTTGGGGGAAAAAAAATGTGCTCAAATTTACTGTCAATAAAGTGCTTTCGGCAAATGGCAGTAAAGTTGAAATTGGTTGTGATGAACATGTCATTGTTTGAATGGTCCAGCCACTGTCAGAACTTAAGTTCACAAATTCCAGTTCAATTGCTAAGGCTTTAAAACAGTGCTTTGGTTAGTTTTCATTCTTTTGAATGGGGGTCAAAAGTTTGTGATGGAGAATCTTGTGTTGTCTTCTCTAGTGTTGTCCAGTTGTACTGTGCTGATGCATTGTCCTAATTAATGAATGGATTACCATTCTGTGACCCACCCCGAAGTAAAATGTAGCCAAACATACTTTGAATTAAAATGTTTTAATGTGTCCAAACGGCTATGTGCAGAGTGTAACTAGCATGGTGAGTCTAACTACTGCATTGATTAATTTGACTAGGGGGGGAATGATTCTGTGTGTAATGTGAGGTCATTTCCCCCCCCTTTTTTTCACATTTAGTATTGTCATAACTGACCTCAGCCCGTCATTTAAAGGGTTAAATGGGCTGATGGCTGTAAGAGGGGCGGGGTTGTGGGGGGGGGGGGGCGGGGCGGGGCGGGGCGGTGACCAAAACGGACCCTAACGCTCGGGTTTCCGTGCTTCCCCTTCCAGGACGAGAGCCACACCGAGTGGGTGTCCTGCGTGCGCTTCTCCCCGAACAGCAGCAACCCCATCATCGTCTCCTGCGGCTGGGACAAGATGGTCAAGGTCTGGTCCGCGCGCGGGCATTAGCAAAGAACCGCAGAAATAATCTATAAGTACAATAAAATGAGGTGGCAATCGTGTGGTTCGTTACTAAAGTGAGCATTCAATGCAAGTGTAAATATTGATATTTTGTAAAGTGAGTGTTTCAAAATTATTTATGAGAGCATTATTTGAGGGTTAAATATGCACCGTAATTCAAATACCTGTGCGTGCTGGATAGGTATTGGAAAACACAAGGATTAGGCTGATCTGCATGCCAGTCTTGGGGGAGATCACATCCCCGTAGTGCGCAGTGCAGAGTCTGTTGAGGGTGTTGTTTCCTCTCGTTTGTGAAGAGTTGATAAGAGAGAGCTCATCCCGATGATTACAAAATTCGCGGTCCTATCGCCTGAGCCCCTGTGGCCCTGACGACAAGTCCTCCAATTATGAAGGGATGAGAGGTGCAGTACGAGATGGTGGGAGTGAAGGGATGAGAGGTGCAGTACGAGATGGTGGGAGTGAAGGGGGGGGGGGGGGCGGGGGCGAGCGTGTGTCCACGCAGTGCTATTCTGTGACGTTATCTGGTGCGTCTCTCCTTTCTCAGGTGTGGAACCTGGCCAACTGCAAGCTGAAGACCAACCACATCGGCCACACGGGATTCCTGAACACTGTCACCGTCTCTCCCGATGGCTCTCTGTGCGCTTCTGGTGGCAAGGTATGCTGGGAAATGGGGTGGGCTGGGCGGTTTCATACCACAGCACACAATAAACATAATCAGCTGGTGGTGGGCAGATTTTTAACTATTTTAGTGTGGCCATATTTTTACTGCTTTCCTGGTGGGTTCCTGCCATCTGCTGCGATGATGGGCTTCATTGTTGATTTTAGTTTCAAAGCACCTCGTGGACCTGGATGCAACTCGCTCTCTGTCAGACGGTCGCTCAGTAGCTCAGTCACTCACTCGGTCACATTTAACTGGCTGAAGATTCTCCACAAGAGGGAGCTATTAGCGCTCATGGTGCTTGGCATCAAAGACACCGTGTGTCCTTGTTACTGCGAAAGCTTGTGCGTTTCTGAGCACTGATGACCTGGAATTCTATCTGTGTCAGTGTGAAGATGAGGCTGTTCGTGAGCATGTGCCAACGCCAGTTCCTCACAGATCTCTAGGGCAGTGAGGAAAAGGAGATGCCCACTCCCTGCAGAAAGGAAGGCAGTACATGCACATCTGTGAGAACTTCCACAGGTGCCGGGGGTATGAACCAGACTAGAGGAGAAAGAAGTACCTGTGCATTGTTTTGCATGCTCCCAATCAAGTTTAACGGTGCTAACGATGTTTTTATCTGCACAGGTCTTCATTAGGTATGGCTTGCCTAGCTGTTCCCTTTTTTTGAAATGTTATTTTTGCCATTAAGCTTGTTTGGAAGCTTTTGATGCGGTGTGTGGGCATCTTTGTCTTCCTTACAAAGCCCACTTTGTATCCAGGCTCTGTTGAAATTTTTTGGAATGCGCAGGCAGTGCCTGGCTTTTTATAGACTGTAGTCTGTATTCCTGCTTCACGCTGCAGGGGGAGTGTCAGGAACCGTAGGCCTGTCAATGACACGTGCCTTTTGATGAGGCAATGCCATATCATAAGAGGAACGGTTTGTTGGAATGGGTCATGTTGTTGCTTTCAGAGCTGTTGACAGCTAACTGCTCATAATAATTTTTTTTTGTGTTATGAGAGACATGAAAACGGGAGTTGCAGGACAAACATGATTTTAGTTTTTTTTTTCGTCTCTGGCTTTCATTCTTTCACCTTGGTGTATAATTATTCTTTCTTACAACTTCCATGTTGCACTTTTTGTTAATCATTAGCGGATTTGTGGCGGCAGTCCTCTGGTTTAGAGTGGCGATTGTATTCCTCAAATGACCCCCCCCCCCCCCCCCCCCCCTCCTGTTGCGCAGGACGGTCAGGCCATGCTGTGGGACCTGAACGAGGGCAAGCACCTCTACACCCTGGACGGAGGCGACACCATCAACGCCCTCTGCTTCAGCCCCAACCGCTACTGGCTGTGTGCCGCCACCGGGCCCAGCATCAAGATCTGGGTGAGAGGCGCTGCTCCTGCTTTGCAGTTAACCTTGATGAAAAACACACATGCTTTGACATGGTGCTTTATACAATACAACTGAAAACGGCAAAGATGCTTGAATAAGTAGATTTTGCTTCACAATCAACATGAAGACAATGTGGTTTTTTTATGATGGAATATTTTAAAGAGATTTCAAAAGCCAGATCAAAATGTATGCATATTCTCATACATTTGTTCTGGGATTTGTAGTCCTTGTACAGTTGTGCTGTTGACAATTTGTTGCTCCATAGTACATGGTAGCCCCACCCATTTTCATTTAAGCCTTATAGCTTTCTAATAAATCACCATCCTTTGTGTCTGTTATTCACTTTCCCCATTTCCATTTTGTCCCAATCTCCTCCCCCTTCTTAATTCATATGCTCTCACCCTCCCAGGATCTTGAGGGCAAGATCATCGTGGATGAGCTGAGACAGGAAGTGATCAGCACTAACAGCAAGGCGGAGCCGCCCCAGTGCACTTCCCTTGCCTGGTCTGCTGACGGACAGGTACGAGCTTAACGCCGTTTGGCCGCCACCCCCTTTTCACCGCGCGCGCCCCCCCCCCCCCGCACCTTTCTGTGCTCGATCGGACTTAAGGAGTTCTCAGAGCGCCACCCCCCCCCCCCGGTGATTACACCCATTTACTGTTAATCTGAGTCCCGCTGGTGACAAGTCCTGCAATTATGAGGGGGGTTCGGTCTGTACTCCAGCACGTGCTGCCGTGCGTGTAATCGAATGCGGTGGCGCGTTTGCTTGTGGCACATGTGGGGGCAAAGTTTTTGCAGTAGTATCCGGAGGATTGTGTGTTTGTTTCCCTGTGACTCCCAGCCGTACCTGACCTACGTTCCACAGTGGAACTTTGTAGGTGTCGTGCAGCCAAGAATTCGAACTTGTCAGCGTCCATCTGCGTGCACAATGTTTTTCTTTCCCAGACCGTTCCAGTGTACCCTTGTGCAACCTTTGAATATTCTGCTGCATAAATGGAGATCTCATTTAAATTATTTATATGCACATGCATGCATGCATAAAATTGCACCGCCTAAATGCATGCATGCATGCATGCATAAAATTCCACCGCCTAATCGTATGCCAGGGAGACTGTTAGTGTTTGTTTGTTTGAGCTGCCAGAGAACTGACGCTTAGTTCCTGCAGTATTCCTGTAATATCTCTATTTAAGCCTTCAGCAGACAATAATCCAGAGTGCTCTGCATAGGTGCCATATGTCCATGCTCATGAGTGTCTTATCAACTTTGTTGCAGTTCGTCTTTCGGGAGGGGGGCGGGCTTTTCATTCTCCTCTGATCATTGTTCTGTTCATTCTCCCCAGACCCTGTTTGCTGGCTACACTGACAACTTGATCAGAGTCTGGCAGGTTACCATCGGCACCCGCTGAAAAAAATACCTCCCCGTCGACAACAAGAGAACTGCTATGAACTGTTGAATAAAGCCTTGAATAAAAAAGGAAAACAAAAAAAAAAACTGAATTCTGTTGTTCTGGTGTGTATTTCCCCAGTGCCAGACCATGTTTCCTTATGTCCCATTTATATTACAGAGGTATGAGCTGTAGCATCGAATGCACAGCGGTTCACTCGGGACTCCTGCGCCACAGATACGTTTTTATTTTCACCCATCAATCCATCCTTTATCTATACCCGCTTATCCTGGACAGGGTCGCGGGAGGTGCTGGAGCCTATCCCAGCGTGCATTGGGCGAGAGGCAGGAATACACCCTGGACAGGTCGCCAATCTATCGCAGGACATGCTTTTATTTTGGAAGAGGAATGGCCTTGGTTGTCCAACTTGCTGCCCTTCCACAAGAGCGTATCTCCAAGATGTAGGGAGAAGTGTACTAAAACCTATTGCCTGTATTATAGTTATAGTTATGAGTGGACATCAACAAGGCAAGTGGACAGTGCAAGCTTTGAAACACCCCCAAACATCTTAACTATTTCAGTGCTATGGTGCCACTCCACCAGTTATGCTTCCTTAAATTTATAAAGCCCATTATGTAACATAATAGCCAACTGCCTTTTATTAAACTGTCTAGATTATCCTTCCACTTTTTGCGCTTCTGTTGTTTGAAATAGTAACTGCGTGTGGGTCACCTTGATGATTCCTGACTTTATTGCATGCTAGACGTTTTTTTTTTTCTTTTCATGTTTTGTTTGATGAACGCCAGTTTGTTGATTCATTACTTGGCTATGCACTGCTAGGGAGGTTGCAAATTTGTAGGCCTGTTTTCTCAGTCTGATCTGAGAGACCCTCCACCTTTTGTTTTATCTGTAAATTAACAATCACACTGAACAAATGAAAGGAGCCAATGCAGTGGTGGCTTTGGGTAGCCTGAAGACTTAACTGGCCAAAGGGACACGCATGGTTTTCTACATATGCGGTGAGTCCCCTTTGTTACGAGTCTCCTGTAGAATTACCTTATAATTTGGCTTCCCTCACACGTCTACATGTAGCTTACACCCTAATATTTTCCATATTTTGGAGGTCAACAGTTAATACATTCGATTGTTGGAGAGAATTTCATTGGTCATTGGCAGTCCCTCATTGCTACTGAGACATTAAACGGGTATTGGGCAGATTTCCAGGCTGATTGATCTGTAAAATGACTTTGTAACAGTTCTCTGTAAAAAGCGCTATACAAATAAAGTTGAATTGATACTTGCTTGCAACTCGCCAGGTATTAGCAAGAGTGCTCATTTCTGCTTGAAATCTGAGACTACGTCAGGGGAAGGCAACCATGGAGTGGCAGAGATATTTGGTTTAAAATTGAATCCATAATCGTGTAATTGGATTCATAATGAAAAGGATTCACAATCTTACAATTATTAGTATTGTTTTACTTGCTTATGAGTTTTTGGATTACTTGTAATTGTAATAGAAACATTTGGTGCATAACTAAGTAAAATTATCAATGTGATTCAGTTTTGCGTTGATATGTGCAGTAGCCAACATCGACTCCATTTGGTATCAAAGATTACAAGTTATCCCGCCCAGGGGCGTAGCTAGGAATTCTGGGCATCCAGAAAGAATATTGCTCTGGGCGCTCCTTTTTTAATATTTATTTATTTATTTATTTATAAGCAGCGGGCCCCCAGAATCGCCACCGTCTTTCACCCCTCTAGCGACCACCGCTTATCCCGCCGTAAGTATTCTTGCCTAAAATGTCCCAAAACTGCAACCAAATGATAAAACCTGGCCATAACTATATATTTAAGTAACAAAGTTGACTTATGATGAAACGTAAAATAAATAACGATAATCTGATGACTATCGCGCCTAGTATTCGACATATCTAGTGAAACAGTAATTTAGTTGAATCGTTATGTAACATTATGTCATGTCTTAAAAGTTCCATACTGTGTAAAATGTATTTCTGTGATGACACCCGGGGAAATTCGCTCTCTTTAGGCCAAACTCACTTCCATAAACTAACGGTTGATGACTTGATGTCAATCACGCTTTTTAGTGCACTACACATTGGTGAAACATAAAATTCCTTCAAATCGTGGACGTCAGATTGCAGTTAGCATTCGAGTTCAGGTTATGGTAACAATGTTGCTGCAGATGCTGAATGGTCGCTTGCGACTGGCAGTAGGCAAAAACAATATAGCTCATAAAACTAAACAATCGCTTTCCATAATCACACAGTTATGCGTATTAACTCAGTAATTTAATTAACAAAACATTTAATATCAAACAAAGAAAACGTTGATAGTATTCTGCAGCATGCTAGCGAAGTTAGCAAGTAGTACTTGACATGAAAACTTCATAGCCGGAAGGTGGCGGTGGGCGGGTGTTCAGGGTCTAGGCACCAATAATAAGGAAGGTTCATTATGATTGGCATCACTAAACGTCGAATCGAGAATTTCTTTATTCAACGGAGCTTCTTATCCGGTACTATAAAACCTGCCACGAGTTGGCATTGTGAGGGAGAATCCATCTTGAAGGACTGTCTCCGGCTCCGATAATTTGAGCAGTAAGCAACGTTTGTTTATAAAATATAATTATGTATAGTTGTGTAATTATCTGTTGCATCACGTGAGCGTAAAGATGTATGTTTTCAAATCGCCGGCTACGACCTACGGGCCCTACTGATTTTATAATTTAAGCAGGCCTTTAAATACACTAACATGAGCTAGCAAGCAAAATGCGAATGCGGCCTAGTTGGCTATTATGTAACGTGAGATCCCGCTGATGACTTCAAGTTTGTACAGAAGAACTTGTTACATTTTAATGTGCACGTCTGTTACAGCATTTGAGTGGGCGTGATTGTTTATTTTTCCCATGGTAACGATTTGACTTGCCAGCTAGCATTTGTTTATACGAAACGCCATTACTTTGGCACTCCGAACACGAATTGCTAGCTAGCTACATGTTTTCTCAAACCATTGTACTCAATCCGCCATCTGTTAATCTTTATTTTTTAGATAAAGGATTATTCCGTCACCATGTCTGACACCGAGCAGCAGTTCATGGAAACCTCCGAAAATGGAAACGGCGAAGAGGATCTTAACGGAGCAGAGACGGCTGAACAACCAGAACTCGCAGAAGAACCCGAAGAGCAAGAAGAGGCTGTGGCCGAAACAGCGGCCGCGGCGGAGGAGGAGGAGGAGGATTCGCAAAACGGCGCTGCAGAAGGCGGGCAGATAAACGCCAGCAAGGGCGAGGAAGATGCAGGGTGAGGATTTGTGAATCAAACCTTTAAGCGGTTAATGGGGCAAAATAGTCGATCTTTGTTGCTGTATAAAGCGTTTGCAAGAGAAGCGCTTTTGTTCTTTCGGTCTTTGTTGGCGCCATGTGCAGGCGCTAATGGGGGGATGGGCAATTGCTAGCTGGATTTAAGTACATTTAGGCGCCTTTTGCCTTAAGCTATACTGTTAAAGCGCCGGCTCGCCTGTGGGTGGATGCGCAGGGTTTTCTTTTGTCCAAAAAGCTTGCTAGTTTCATAACTGATATAAGGCTTAGGAATGCAGCCTGTGGTGTCCTAGTTAGCAAAATGTTCTTCAGGCCTTTGAAGAGTCCAGTATGTCCGTTTAGCTTTGCGCTCTTGTCTGGGTCTACTGTTTTTGTGTATATATGTTATAGGGATCATGGCTGAAATTTGCTTACAGCGATTGTCATTCCCTTGTCAAACCGGTGTAGGAAGAGGTCACGTGTTGCATTTGGCGCGATTGTAATAGATGGCTGACCCCACGTTTTGGACATTGTTCTGGAGCTGGTATTGAAACCAGTGTAGCATGTACCCAGTTTTAGAAAGCTGGAGAACTGTAGACTGTATGATGTACAATTCATATGTGACTGGGTGATTTTTCTTGTGTATATATAATTTTATTTTTTTGTTGGAGAGGGGTGTACTGGGGAGAAATGCTGTCAGTTCGCAACACCCTCTTTGTGTGACCCATATGACTGAAATGCAGTACAATGACTGTTAATTTGGTAAATATCACAGCTGGTCACTTTTTTTTCAGGAAAATGTTTGTTGGTGGACTTAGTTGGGACACCAACAGGAAAGACCTCAAGGATTATTTCTCCAAATTTGGTGAAGTAACAGACTGCACCATTAAGATGGACACAAACACGGGACGGTCACGAGGCTTCGGGTTCATCTTGTTCAAAGATGCCTCTAGTGTGGACAAGGTAAGCACATATGGGAATAGTGATTTTGTTGTGTGTTTAGGGTCCCACACAACTTGAATATAGGCCTACCAACCTTCATTTGAACATGAAACCACTTTGTACAGCCTGGGAAGTAACCGATTTAAATGTATTTAAAGTTAATTTGCAGTCATAAGTCTCTTGCCCTTGTTTTGCATACATGTCCTTAAAGTGGACCCTGGACTGCCATAAATATTCCAGTCAAAACAACAGTGGTTTGTTTCAGGGTTGAAAGACCTCATTCAGCAACGGTCATTAAGGCCTATTAATTTTCCTTATTAAATCAAGAATCATGGCATCTTGGCCCATTGTATAGGTTTTATGGATCCTTGGATTTGTCCTAATGTGGGCCCTAAAAGGACCCAGGTTCTCTAGCATGTGGTATAGGTGGGTGGGAACCCAGGTTAAGTAGTGATTGTCTTTGGGCGGTTGAGACTAAACCTGCTCTTGTTTCCTAGGTGCTTGAACAGAAAGAACACAGGCTAGATGGACGACAGATAGACCCCAAAAGAGCAATGGCCATGAAGAAAGAACCCGTGAAGAAGATCTTTGTTGGGGGCCTTAACCCAGAGACAACGGAGGAGAAGATCCGAGAGTACTTCGGACCATTTGGAGAGGTGTGTTGCACTAAACGTGTACATTATGTGCATTTTTGTAAACGCAGACCACATCTACAAAATGACGAGATCAAATGAAGGACTTTAAAATTCTTGAATGGAAATTCTGTCTGTGCGGTCTTGCAGTATATTAGCCATTGTAGCAGTTGCTGATATTGTACAGCACTTGTGATGAAGTACTCTTTACTGTAATGTGGCTTTGAACTTGGTTGCGCAACTGCGGAAAGGACGTGGATGACCTTAGGCTGTTTGTGTTGGTAATTGGGAAGTCTTGGTTGGTACAACATGAGTCCACGTTGCTTATTTTATTTTTCGTTCTCTTTCACCACTAATAGATTGAGTCCATTGAGCTCCCAATGGACCCAAAGACAAACAAAAGGAGGGGCTTTGTTTTCATAACGTTCAAGGAGGAGTCTCCAGTGAAGAAGGTCCTTGAAAAGAAGTACCATAACGTTAGTGGAAGCAAGGTAACAAACGGAAAGGACGGCCTTGTATGTATATTTTTATTTCTCCTCCTTTTACTCTTTATTTTTGCATCGCCACAGTGGTTAGCTTGTTTGGGCTAGTGAAATTATGCATGCACACCTCTGCCTGTGTGTCCATATTTCTTCATGTAGAAATCTTGGCGCCCTGGGAAAGATGGTTTTAAAAATATATATATATATTTAGTTTGGTTTTTTAAGTTGTAATTGGGTTTGTTTATATGCATGTGGTGTACTGGTGTGTTCTTGGTACATGAATAGCAAAACCATTGTAACTGCATGTCCTGGGCATAGGCGGGCACTTCCGTTTCTTCATTTCATTAGGCAGCATGTCTACCTTGTCATTGACCCACTGTCCCCCTGACTGGGTTTACTTGCAGTGTGAGATTAAAATTGCCCAACCCAAGGAGGTGTACCAGCAGCAGCAGTTCGGCGGTCGAGGTGGCGGCTATGGCAGGGGCAGGGGCCGTGGTGGTGAGTCAAAAGAATCCAGTCTTTACTTAGCCTAGAACCGTGGTAACCCTGTTCCTGGAGATCTACCATCCTTTTCCATTTCCACCCTAATTTGGCACACCTGGTTCTACCAATTAGCAGCTCAACGAGATCTCTAGCAGTTGAATGAGGTGTGCTTTTTTAGGGTTAGAGTGAAAATTTACAGGACTGTAGATCTCCAGGATCAGGGTTGCTTACCACTGGCCTAGAACATTCCAGAGAATTCTGGTGAGCTAATATGCTCACTCTTCTAACAGGTCAGAGCCAGAACTGGAACCAGGGTTACAATAACTACTGGAACCAGGGCTATGGCAACCAAGGCTATGGCTACGGTGGACAGCAGGGCTATGGTGGCTATGGGGCTTATGGCAACTATGACTATTCACCCGGATACTATGGCTATGGCGGCGGCTACGATTACAGTAAGCATGCGCCACTGGGACGTTACATGGGCAGCATGTTTCACCTGACTTGTGTGTAGATGCTCTGACCAACCACCCCCCCCTCCTTGTTTCATCTTCCAGACCAGGGAAACACAAGTTACGGAAAATCCCCCAGACGTGGTGGCCACCAGAGTAGCTACAAGCCATACTGATCACATAGTACAGGTGAGGATTTTTACATGGGGCTCAGTGGTGGTTTACAAGGCCACACGGGATATGTGGGAACTGCAGCAGGACCTTTGAAGTGGATCTTTGTAGGTCGTCCGAGCCATTTATGATGCAGAATGGGTGCACTTGTCATGAGCCGTGGGTAACACTGCCTTAATTTACCTTTTGTTGACAATAGTGCAGTGTCTGTTTTTTTTTCCTTGTACCACACTGTGGACAGTTGTATTCAGACGGTACTTGCTGCTTTAACTGTGCACTAAGTTGACCATTATGGTGTCATTTGACTTGGGTATTGTAACCTTTTGAGTCTAATTGAGATTGAATTGACACAAGAAATGGATTATTTCTAAAATAAATGGATGCTTTCGCTTTTTTTTTTTTTTTTGTTCTACACATGCAACAATAATTCTGTTAGGACATTTCAGTTTCGCTGATCATTATTTAGATTTGGTTTTCATAGATTTTCTTTTTTCTGGGGGGCGGGGGGGTTTAGTTAGTTCTAGCTCAATCTGTGCAGGTATTTTTTCTCTGCTAAAGATTAAATGTGCAACTTACAGGGCTGTCTTTTCTCTGACCCTCCCTGGTACGCACATCTTTTGTATTCTGTATATACGTTGTTTTAGTGATGCCTGTAAATGTGGCATTTCTAATTGCATACATTTGCATGAAAGTTTGCTGAATCATTTGATTCCTATTTTAGAGGTCGGTAGCTTTGCAGTACTCTTCATCATGCCCACGGAATATACAGCTGTAACTAACAGTCAAGTACAGGAGTGTAAATGACTCTGTCGTTGGTCTTAGCCTCCATGATGAGCCTTGATTGATAATCTTGAGTAGTGAATAGTTGAATGGGTGAGTTACCCATGTGACTCATTGTCCAAGGACTCGAGTCAAACAGTTCAAGCTCAGCTAAATCCTTGATCATGGGTTGCAGGTAAACGGTGTGGTGATAGTTGACCCTTTGTAGTCCTTTGAAGTCTCATTATCCCTCGCTACTCTTGCAAAGTCTTCTGGCTTTTGTCTCTTGAAGTACATTTCAAATGGAAACATAGCTATTTGCCTTGCAAGTAGCTAGCCTAAATTTGGTTATTGATTCCCTTGCCTCATGATTATTTCAAGATGTCGCTTGCTTGCATTGGTCGGCGTAAGGTCGATATTGGCAACAACTGCTGTGCGCGCTGGCCATCTCTGATGCTAGCGAGGTTTCGGTGTGTGTAAAATATCCCAACATTGTCTCTCCTCTCTCCAAGGACTTAGGCGATTTGACGCGAGTGCCCGTGGTTCGACGGACCCGGGGGCCTGACTTTCCGTGTGGAGTTGGCAGAATTACAGACTCATGCTCCATTTGTACAGAACAATGGCGGAATCGGGGGCGGGAAGCAATTGTCACTTTTCCACTTTTTATTTTATATTGTTTTTGTGTCCATGTACATTTCCAGCAATGGAAGTGTTATTTTTACTGTACTTTTTGGTACCTTTTTTGAATAATGTATTGTATGGTTGTATTTTACATGTCTGGAATTACCACAACCAAGATCAGAGCTACCAGAGCTTTTGAAATAAACAATTTTGAGTAATTTTTTTTCAGTGTTCCTAGATTTGCTTTATTTTTTGTGCTGAGTCTTGATGCAAGTTGCATGGCTTCTGAAGGGGAGGGTGGGGTTGGGTGGGGGGGTGTGGAAGAAAGGGGAGGGGTGTATGATGTAAAAGGGATTTAACTAGTTGGATTTAATTGTAAGCTTAACTAGTAAATGTGTCAGCAAATTGGTTAGTAGATGAGGGCAGCCAGCTTTGTTTTTTGTTTTTTTTGGCTTTTAAAAAAAAGAAAAAAAAAACTGACTTTGACTTTGATCTTTGTCTATACGTTTAAGTGGCTTTGATAGTGTTAATAACCTAAGAATCGAGATTGCGCCTGCAAATGTAAGAGGGCATTCCCTCTCTCACTGGATATTTCCTTTTCTCTAGTGTCTTGGGCAATTATTAGAAATAAACTTTTGGTTTAAGATTTGTGTGTATCCTTATTTAATACTCATAATGGTAATGATTGTGGTTAATGTTAATTCTAATGTTAAATTTCCCTGTTCTCCGTAGTAAGTTTGAGTGTGGTGGTTGACTAGACTGGCAATTGGCTGATACTAATAATTTGAAGAACGCTGGCTTGCTTTCTCCCTCATTTTGAGTAACTGCATTATACAGACTTGCTGTAAAGGGAACTTGTTCAACTGGTAGTTGGCACTTCATAATTGGTCTGATTTTCAGGTACGGAGCTGATGGCTCACTGTAAGGAATTGCACACCTGAGGTATTGTAATTTGTGCTAACCTTCTTGGTGCTTGATAATGTGTCTGGGCAAATTTCTCTTGTCCGTTGGCAAAGGTAAAGTTGGATGGTCAGGCAATTGTTTGGCTGTCTTGTGCCTTAACTCTATTCAAACCAACAAGGCCCTTAAATATTCTCTCCTCAGGAACTTTTCAATATTTCTTTTGGAAGTTTGTTTTTATTATACTGTACTCAGTTTATACCTCTGTGTGATGTTACCAGGATGCAAAACAAACCAAACTGGATGGTGGCCACTGGACCAGTGGTCTGTGTCTTTCAGTTGACTAAAAATTTGCAGAAGCACCTTTTTTTCTGTTCTGCTGAGCTTGTATTCCAGAGCAAAGTGCTGAAGGGTGGAACCTTTGTGACTGCAGTGCATTCTCCAGAGCTAGTACTACAGGTCGATGGAGAGCTATAGGAGCATATTTGGGCAAGTTGCTGAATATGAAAACAGAATTGTCTTGCTCTGAAGAGAAAAGGGGGAGGGGCTTCTATGGTGTGCTGCAGTTGTGTATTCCCACCTGTTTGACTGTTACTGAAGTGCAAGTTCCGCACTACTGAAGCACAACATTGTCCGTGTTAGCGATTGGTTGTTGGGAAGGATACAGGCCCAGCTCTCCATAAATATTTGCCATGGTCAGGTATTCAGAGTTAATTGTCTGTGGGTCTTGGTGTTAAGTTCCATTAAACCACTGCAAAGTCTGTATAAAGGAACATGTTCACAATCAAACATTTTAGTTCTATCAATGTCTCAAAATGTCTTAACTGGCAGAGAAGTATTGAATATAATCTTTAGACTCAACTGAAAGGTCTGTTCTGTACAAAGTAGTGTGCTGTTTGGAACCCCAGCAGAAAGTGAACAGCTGTTTCTGGAAGCAAAAAAAAACCTTGGAAACCAAGTTAGGTTCTGATATTCATTCCTCGTCCAGTGTTTCATAAATTTCATTTTTTATCTGTGAGCCATCTTCAAAGTATGACTGGTGTTCTCGGTACCTGCTGGTGCCTGAAGCTGAACGAACAGATAAGATGACTGGTGAATGCGGTCTGCTCTTGCGACACAGCTGACAAGGTGTCCTACAAAGTAAATTCATCGCTTGTGTGTTGTAAAAAGTGAAAATGTACACAAGGCACAGGAGCCTTTCCTTTCAGTTAATTTATGTTGTATGCCTATGCTGGGAAGACTGGCGGCACTTTGACAATTAATGAGCTTTGACGTCCATCAAATTTAGTTTTCAGGTACAAAATAAGCCAGTGTTCGGTTGCCTGCGTTCTTATACATAAATTCCCACGCATTTGAATTGCGCGCACTCCTCAGACTTTCTGAATACTATTCCACTTTACAGCTGCAAATCTTTCTTTCTCGACTGAATATGTGTTGGAACACTATTTACCTTTTTCCCCTGTATAACATATTTTTAAAAATTACACGCACAGTCACATATCTAAAAATGGTTTAAAACATTTACTTCTCTGTGGTTCATGGTATAAAAAATAGCATTATTGTTAAATAAGCATTCAGATTTGTTTTCTCTAAGGGAAAATAATGTGAAATTATGCATAATGAAATAGTATTGTCTGCAGCCAGGTGTTATGGTTTGTGTGTATGTGTGTGTGTGTGTGTAGAATTCCTCCTATGACCTTTCCATTTTTATTATGCCCCAGGCCTCCGTAGGAGGCAGGAGGGGCATTATGTTAAGGCCCCGTCTGTCGTCCATCCGTCCATCGTCCACCAACAGTTTGGTTTCCGCTCATTTAACAGAAAACGCCTTTGTCGATCGTGCTGATTTTTTGGTGGTGAATTGGGCTTGACCACACGAAAGCTGGTTTCCATCGGTGACACCACCGCTAATTCAATATGGCTGCCACGGCCGCCATCTTGAATGAGCGGTGGCGTCACCGATAGAAACCACCCTTCGTGTGGTGAAGTCCAATGTGGTACATTATGTGGTTCGTTTCTATATCAGTCTTTGCTTTCATGACTTTCATGTTCAGTCTTACACCTCAAAGAAGGAATCTGTAACAGTAAGATGTGGGCTGCTGGTGTCTTTGAGTTAAATCTGTCTTTGCTGAGGGACCCACTGTTTCCACAGTGGTTCGTTTTTGAAGAAAATGCACCATGGACATATTGACACACACTGTAGGATGCCTATGCATCAGTCTCATTGGTATCTGCTCTCAGCCATTTGGAGTAATAAAAGGTTAGTTCAGTTTGTGTGCTATGCAAACTGCAGATTCTGGGGATCCATGGATTTACTAATGGGTGGGGCTAGCTACAGTCACTGGCTTTTTTAACCCTCCCCCCCCAACCCCCCAAGTTGAATTACAGATCATGGTTTATAAATACACATCCACTCTAGTTAAATGTCTGCTTCCATATATATGAGGAATGTGAGAGTATTGCATTCAGTAGAGTAACGCTGCTTGTTCTTGCACATGTAGTTTTACCTTTTTGCCTGCAGTCCTGGTCACCTTGGCAAAGGTAGTATGGGTTATGGTGAAGAACCTTGATTACTTAATGAATCTGATAAGAAGTAGAGCATGTAATGCCTGACTGTTCTAGGGGAGCGCTATACTGATTCTGTACTGAAGTGGTTCTTGCATAGTGGTGCCTTTTCGAAAGGTGTTTCTGCCCGGTTTCGGACCGAGGACCTTTCGCGTGTTAGGCGAATGTGATAACCACTACACTGCAGAAACCTCACTGGTATTGGCTACTGAGTATTGAGTGGGACAGTACAACAAGGTTAACCTGTTACAAAAACAAAGTTTTCCTTAAGAAAAAAGTTTGCGTTATGTTTATTGGTGCTTTCCACCATTTCTCTTGTGGCGTTTATTTTAACAAATATGTGCTACAAATCAATAGTAACTTATCTTTGTTGACACCTTGGTGTACACACTTTTTCTACTCAGCTATAAGCCTACACTGTGCTATGAAGGAACAGGGGCCAATGACCTGAAAGAACTCGTTTCCGCCTGGTTTCGAAATGATGGCCTTTTGTGTAAGCCGAACAATATTTATTTTATAGGCCAACTTAAACAAGCAGTGCCACAAGCAATGCCCACCAGAAACTCCCAGTCAGTCACTGTTTTTATTTATTTATTTTTATATTTATTTTTTATTTTTATATTTTTTTTCAAGATCACATTTGATTTCTCTTTCTCCACCATATGTTTATTATTCATAAAATAACACAAAAAGTAGATAGTAAAGTAATTAAAGATTAAGTTTATTTGGAAGAGATGTAGTGAAGGGAACTATCACTGTCCTCCCAACCGCATCCCACCCAAGCCCGAAATTAAGCTAGGGTTGCCAGATTTAGAGTTTTAGAAAACCAGATACCATACACATGTACACACAGGTGACAAAGGGCAGCTTGAAGCTTAATAGCGTAGAGCGGGCATGCTGT
This sequence comes from Anguilla anguilla, assembly GCF_013347855.1. Lineage (NCBI taxonomy): Eukaryota > Metazoa > Chordata > Actinopteri > Anguilliformes > Anguillidae > Anguilla > Anguilla anguilla. Next base: position 33,442,396 of record NC_049209.1, read on the forward strand.
CAGTTTGCAGGGTGGGGGGTGGAGGGTTAAGGAGAAGGAGGAGAAAAAGTGTAACAGTGGAGACAGAAGATGGAATTCATTACAAACTAGCGGAAACTGTTCAATCAATTATTCAGACGAATATTTATAGACTACTGTCAGGTCTGGATCTGTGCAAATAATTTGAAAACTACACATTCCGGTCCAAAACCGAGAATCTGGCAACCCTAAGTCAATAATAAAATCTGGGTTACAGGACTCTTTAATTTACACCCTCCTCACAATTCTCGCATTGGAACAGAAGATGAATTAGGCGACAGCCCATCGAAAAGACGTTGCTGGACATTTCTCTCAGGTGGAAGACTCTTCTTTTCTCTCCTGTTCAATGGCTGAAAAGGATACAAAAAGATAAAATAAAATTTATGGCATTGCCATGCCTCTATAACTACGACAAAACATTTAAAAAACAACAACATAAAAACACATTTAACCCATGCAGATTTTAAGATGTGTTTCATTTTCCTATTTATTTCAGTCATATTGTCAGGCTAAAATGTTAATGGGTGTATTGAATGATTTTGTTTTATCATTCAGAAGGAACGTGGACTTTAGTTAGTGTGCACAGGTAGTACGTAGTTGTTGGTGCCCCTAAATATGTAGTGGACACTTTAACTTCTGATGAATTGTGGAGACATCTCTGACATCAGCCCCTCCCTCCCCCGCTTTTCTTCCCAGTTTGCGGCACCCGTTCATGCTTATGCCGCAGTGCTGTCTGCGACCTCTGTGCCTCAACAGGATGAACCACCCAGCCCCCCGCAGGGATTACTGTACTGCTTGGACTTTTATGTAAATACATATACAAATATTATTTGACCGTTTATTTATTTATTTATTATTTATTTATTCGTTTTTATTTTAAATGCGAACTACACTATTGACTTTTTCTGAACTGGCTATGTTGGTCAATTGGGAGTTAAAATGAAAGACTTATTTCTGTACTTTATTTTTTTAAAATCTGTATAATCATTGATTACCGTTGTATTCCTGTATCATGCTTCTTCGCACAATGTAATTAAATAGATAAACAGTGGAATGTAAATGATAAGACTCCAGAGTATACAGTTTAGCTCTGTAACTCTGATTTTGTTTCAACACACAAAATCAATAGATAGAGCCAACAGACAACATTAGCAAAGCTGCATTCAGTAGTGTAGGAAATCCACTCAACTTTCTGACACTGGGCCAACTTACTTTCTTTGGTCGGCAAGGGGTTCTTCTCTTTGGTCTCAGTCTTTTTCAGCTTGGACTTATCGAAGCTCTCAATTTCTGTCAGGTCAGGCTTGTCCGACATGTTGGCTGTGACCGGAAAGAGCAAAGCAACAATATGAATCTTGTGCCTCTTGAAAAACAAAGAATTCATTTTTGTTTGCCTGCAGTTTTGAATATCCTACTGTTCAGAAGCTGCCAGAACACTACTATTTTTTATGTTATGGCAAAATGTATACATATAAAGAGACATGGTCACCTGCATATGCATGTGTGTGGAGGCCCCAGCCAGTGCTCCCTGCTGTGAGCTGGCCTATACTTCCACCCCTAGGACTCCACTGTGCACCCTGTCCATCCCTGTGGGCCCGGGCTTTCATTCTCCCTTCTGCTCAGACACCATCATTACCCCTCCCTGAGCTCCTCTCCCCTCCTCTCCTCTCCTGTCCTGTCCTCTCCTCTCCCAAACTCCCCTCTCCTCTCCTCCCCTCTCCTCTCCTCCATTCTCCTCTCCCCTCCTCTCCTCCCCTCTTCTCTCCTCCCTTCACCATTCCTCTCTCCCTCCCTCCCTCCCTCCTGCCTCAGCCCTCCCTCCCTCCCTCTCTCCCTACTGCCTCAGCCCCAGTCACATACATGCATCCCTGGAACAGCAGCCTGGAGAGTAGATACATTACAGCTCACTCTCTGTTCCCCCCTCTCAGACCCCAGCATCCACCCCCCCCCCCATCGCTCACTGCTCCATTTGACCCACTCTTCTGCTCCAGATCCCCGTGTCTGTCCAGCTCAACATGGAGGCCCCCCAGGCAGTAAATGCTCAAGGGTAAACTCCACAAAGCGTCCTTCTCTCTGCCACAACGATCTGGCTACATTTTCCTGCTCTGCGCTTTAATAAAATCAATGCCGACTTTGACACCACATGGTGCTGCGAAAATGCTTCACCACAGCCCACAAAGGGCAATGCCACCTTGCCACCATGCACCCCCCACCGCACCCCACCCCACCTCCCCACTGTCTTACCGTATTAGTGGAGACGCCGTGTCTGTGAGCTGCAAGGCTGTGTCAGTCTGTGTGCGTCTGCCAGGGGGGCCGTTTCTCTGCTTGCCTGCGTTTCTCTGCACACCTTCTGTCTGCACCAGGGCGTGGGATTGAGAGAGAGAGAGAGAGAGAGAGGGGATTGGAGAGGGAGAGAGAGAGAGAGAGAGAGAGAGGGATTGGAGAGAGAGAGAGAGCTAGTGATTGATCAGCTCATTTCTCTCTCCTCCATTTAATATTCATGCATGGTGATGGGAGGGGCTGATACAGAGGGCGAAGCGGAACTGCATTATTTTTGGGGTGAGGGTGGGGGTGGGAGTAAAATTTGGCATGACACAAACTTCCTTGAAATAGCCAAGTGCTGTCAGAAATGAGTGCCAAGAAAACACCACGCTTCAGAAGTGCTTAGACTGGTGATAGCCATGATAGCCATGCTGCAACGCTAACATCAACACTGAGGACCAGGGAAACTCACAGCAGGAGTTTTTAGAGTTGTTTATTTATTTATCTGTGCTCTAGGCATTGTGTCAATTACATCAAAATGATGTGTTGTTGTTTTTTTTTAAACGGTGCTCAAATTTATCTGTGACATTTCCAGTGTCTTTGAGAAATATTATGTGTCTTTTATTTAATCTGTACTAGCATTCTCTGGTTTTGTCCACGGAATGTTACATGAAATGGCTTCCATGATGTAACTTTTTAATCTGCTATATAATAACTTTGATACATAACTTTGGATAATTTCGCATCATGTAAACAAACCACTTGAGACTGTGCAGCAGCCATTAGCTGTTAAACAGAATCGATGGGGTTGGAATCCTGAAGATTCCCTGAATTTCTCCAACCGCCACCTGAAGTGTCCCCCTGGCTACAGCGATGGTGCAGATGGATGAGAAGAAAGTTTCTAATTATTGATATACAGATGCGGGGCGCCATCTTGTGGTCTGAATAAGTTATTCGCATTCCAGTTGAAAAATGAAGGACTGCAATGGACGTAGAATGCCTTACTCAATCAATACTGAAATGAGCGTCTAGCTTTAAAATACAGAGGAAGAAAGACAGATAAATAAAAAACTGTCGTGAGGTAACCGTGTCTCACGGTGAAGGGTGGATGTAGAAAGGCTCAGGAGGCAGGAATTCAGCAGAACTGATGTTGTTTTTAATTTGTACAGTGATTAAATATTTACAGTGAAGTCAAGACTGGCAAAAACATAACATGAAAATAATAAATATTTACAAATGTTCAGACCTCTCGCCGTTGCAGTCATTGCAACACAGGAATCTCAGGGCAAAAGTTATTCAAACCTCTCTCCCCCAGCAGTCCCACACCGACTGCCTTTTACAAACTTCAGCCTCCCGCTAAAGTGTAGGATCAAACCACATGAAAATTCCCACAGGTCAGTTAATTATACCAGCAAACCCCCCCCCCCCCCCCCCCCCCCCCCCCCCGCTAAACACAATAGGTGCGCTTATTCCTATAACCATGCGGGTGCCCTGACGCGCCGTTTGCGAGTGGAAACAGATGAATCGACAAACAGATTTGAGCGTGAGTAATGAATGGAAAGTAGTTTACATTTAAACAGCTTTTACACAATTATGTCAGCTGTTCCACGCCATGTCAATTAATTGTGCATTTATTATTTCACATGTCCATGCAAGTTGCAACGGTCATGAGAGAAAAGATGTACTGTGAATTATGAGAGTTCGTTAAAGTTTATTTTTAAGGTGGGAAATTGTCCGGGAGTGAAAAATACGGAAGTGATGCAAAACGGCGCGTCCCCGATCATATGTGCTTCAGCACCTGAAGGCGCGCTCGTGTTGGTGATGCGCCCGCATCTTTATCACACGAACATGTCATTGTTTTAAGGTTTTTGTAAAACTATATATGAATATAAACTAAATTTACTTGACTCTATGTACTAATCAGTTTTGTTGGATTCCCCACTCTCATATATTTATTTCTACTAGAATGGATGCCAGAAATCCAAATCTCTGCATATTTTTTAAAGGCATTTACAAAAATATAATAAGACAGTGTTTTTATATTCCCTGAACTGAAATAAGTGACATAGATACAGTATGTATTTAGAAAAGAACCTTCTTCACATCGACAAAAAGGGTAGTTCATCATCTGAGCAGATAAACTGGACTTTAGACTATATATTTGTGAACGACTTGATAGTCCACTTTAAAAAAATGCATAGCCTGATATTATTGGTAGACAACCACAGAATTAAAAGTTTCCAGTGAACTGCCATCCAAGTGTGCCATTTGTGTCATACATAGCTAAACCGGAAGGGATCTCAACTCTATGCTCTCAAAAGGCATTGAAACCATACACTGACATAGACATACAATTTTCTCTAAATCTTAGCATCTTGACAACAAGCACTCAGGATGGATTTGGCTCTACTAACAACCCCACGGATATACCGATTGGGGTAAAAGCATAATGTAGGCCTATGCAACAAGAGTGGGTCTATAAATACCATTATGCCTCGAATAAGCCCAGCAATTTTTATTTCAATGGGACTTGGAGTGTAGCTAATTATTTTACCTGTTACGTAATTATGTAATTTGACCCAATACCATCTGACCTGTTTTCACTGTTATTATTTTTGACCCAAAAACTACCTCACCGACCCATATATCTCTATTGCTTTGTCTTCAACAAAAAAATAAACAAACACACACACACACACACACACACACACACATTTCTGACGTTGACCGTCTTCATCATTATCTCGTGGTTTGGGCAGCGTGGGTCTTCAGGTCCTCAAATTAAATATGCATGTTCCATGAATTAACCTGAGGGAGAGCAAAATAATTCTACCCCACTTCCCTACACACGCACACACACACACACACACACACACGCACATACACACACACACACGCTAGCACACACAGAGTGATTATCCTTTAAACCACAAGAAACACAAAAGAGTGGAAGTCCCATTAAACTAAGCTTGATTTGATTTAGCTACATTATTCAAAGCTTTAACAATTGATTGCTTGGACCCAATATTCCAGGATTGGGAACCGAGAGCATGCAAACCTGCTTCTGGCAGTGGAACCCGAAGCGGTTCTGGGGTGATTTATTCTGATAATTATGAGCTGCGAGAGAACATTTTTTGTTGGCATGCAGGGAATACTCTCATGGAATCAGTTGATGCTGCTTTTCCTCGTGGCAGAATGTATTTTCTGATCTGAACTTTGGAGAAAGAGAAGGTCAAAAATCACTGGTGAATCACAAGTTAGTTACATAGAATGCACACTTGCACATTTCAGCTCTGTCCGTGCTTGTGTGTGTAAAAAATAGATTTCTGTAAATACATTCGCACTTTGAAGAGTAAGTATTTGGGAATGTTTAAACAAAAAAAAAAAAAAAAAATCTAAGTCAGTGTTCTAGAACTCAGTCACCTGTAGTGATAGTTACATCAGAATTTGAATGTTCAGTTAAGAACATTCTAATCAGATATTTGTAATCGTACACCTTAAGGGGTTAAAGGGTTAAGGGAAGGCCTGGCCTTCAATGTTTTCTGATAAAAAGGCAATTCTCAACATAGCACTACTTCCTTAAATCTGCGAAATTATGGGAACCTGTATGGACTTAACTATTTGTGTTCATCCATCTAAAAGTTAATTATCGAGGGATTTTCAATGAGCACCGCGTCTTCAGAAAGGCACATAAAGGTTTATCAGCCAGCACAGCACGGACAGCTGTGTCTGTCCAGGCTTCCAAACAGGTGGTGGCAATTTGTGCCCAATTAACATGGCGGTCTGCTTCATAAAGCAACAAAAAGAAAAATTGTTCCCTTCCCTAACAAGGCCGCAAGAAGAAGAACATGAAAAGAAGAATAAAAGGAAATTGAAGAAGAATAAAAAGGCAAATTGGATTAAAAACATCCCCTTTGATTGCTTTACTGCAGTGTTTTTGATTGTGGCATTGCTGTGCGGTGTGCGTATTAAGAATAACAACACTGTAAACACTCACAACTCATGAAATATATGATGCAGCCATTACATGCCCAGTATATTTGCTGGACTACTGAATTGTGCGAGCGCGTGTGTTTTATTGCTTGGCGATATTGCAGCTGTTTCTTTTCTTTATCCTCCCAGTAAAGAATACATTGAATCTTATTTGTGGGCCTCTTCCGGTTGCCGCTGCCTGTCACCCTGTGAGCTATGCAGCCGCTGTGCTGGAAGACTCCATACAGATAGATTTGGCCCCATTCCACTAAAATTCTGTTCGTCTAGAGATAATGCAAATGCTCACGAGAGGCTTCCACGCCACGTTTATACGTTACGCGTGAGACAATGGGAGGCTTTCACACATCAGCGGGTGGTCTCCGATGATGATCAATACAGAAATCTCTGTTGGATTATGTACCCTATTTCCAATGAGAAAATAGTGTGGAATGGGTTCTTACCAGAAATATCTCCACTTTTGATGAGAGTGTAAAGACAATGCAGTCGGAATGTACCTTTCCAGATGCTCGATTTGGCAAACAGAACAACTCCAAAAATGCCTGAAAACTCTATAGTTTAGTGTTGAGATGAGTTTTCAATCCAATTAAACTAGAATTTTGAAACAGGTGGCGGTAGCTGTATAATAATTTTTAATAAGAAAATTTATCGGCCCAAGGGTGTTGGCCCTGCAAAGTGTCTTTGTAACAGTGTCTCTGTAAAAACCTCAATACAACCGACATTGAATTGAATGGAACTGAACACACAGGTCTTGTGTGATTAACATTCAGTTTATGCACTGCGTTGTATATACGGATATTAATTTGGCCTAAAAATCCCCAGGAGCTAAAAGTATAAATTACCTGTGAAAAGGCCAAAAAATTAATATTCACATTCCTTGAATTAGCCCAAGGGAGAGTGAAAGAATTCTACCCCCCTTCCCCAAACACACACTCACACTCACACACTCACATACACACACACACACACACACACACACACAATATTTATTTTTCATGAATAGCTCGGCTGAATTGGATAGATTCCTTCGGAGTCTTACTGCTCTTCAGACATTCCCTCATTATCCTTTACTCTGAAAATGCCCTCTGAAAAAAAAAAAGGTCTGGATGCCCCTGGAAAAAGAAAATGGAGAGTGAATCAAACTTTTCTTGTTCATCTGATCAACCCTGACACAACATTTTATTCAGTTTTTACACAAATTCATAAACGATTCCCCTATTTCAGAACTGACCACTGGGGGGTGGTAAAGATCCTTTTTGTGTCACATAGATGGAAATGTGCTGCATATATTTGTTCGGAAAAAAAAAAATGTACTGATTGTGGAACAGTTTATTTTATTTTATTTTTTCCATTCCATCTCTCCATTTCTGACTTAATTGGTCTCCTTACTTCACACAGAGAAGTGCTCTTGGCCTCTCTGTGCGAATCATGGGCCATGGTCGAGTGATCGCAGCCTGAAATGTGGAAAACCGCAATTTCAAATTCCTGTGTGGACATTTTGGATTATGTTGTCTGCTCTTCAATGAAGGGGCATTTTTTCTTTTCCTAGAAATGAAAAAAAAGATGATACTATGTTAAAGCATTTTTGAGAGTAAGTCCCTAGTTTATTCTCGAAAAACTGGTATCTCAGCTTCTGAAGGTTATACAGTATGCTTTTCTGGAATTTGTTTCACTGAAGTGATTCATCAGCAGAGTCAAATTTCAGAGATTAGTTTTACAGCCTGAAGCTGTAGGTGAGGAACAGGGCCAGGTTATCACTTTTAAGTACATATTTTCATTCATACTTAATGTTTCACAATCCGTATCTATTGCACTTTGCATATTTCCTTATGTAGGATAAAATGTATTTATTTTCTTTTGCATTATTATCCACACATACGTATGGATGTTTTTGGAGGCAAAGGAATACGGTACCTTGCTCAAGGGTTGCAATAGCAGGGTCAAACCTGCAACCTTCTTTTTGCAAGCCTGAACAAGAAGGTGGCAATCCTACTTGTCCTTTATGCCAGACTGGTGTTATCTCTGTGTTACCCTCCATAGTACTGCCCAAACACAAACAGCACCAGCAATCCATCCTCACTCAAATCTTGTAGTTGTACTGTGTGATTCTTCTCTTCCAGAGGAATGATTGTGTTCAGGTGGAAATGGATAGAAGGGTATCGATACCTAAATTGTCTATGGAGTGACTTTATGGTCAGCGCTATATACTTAACATTGAAAGCTCTGTCTTTGTCATTGTTGAAGCACTAAGCATTCTGATATGCTGGCTGTCACTTTGCATTGGCACATACACATTTATCAGTATTCATTTAGGGATGTGGTCGAAGGCTAAATCTCCACAGTTTGCAACGGGACACCCACATCACCAGAAGCTCATGTTACCGACTGGAAACCAACTAGTTGTGGAGGTACAGAGGTGGGATGGAACACCAGAGTTGACTATCTGGTTTGTATCTAGAGCATCTGTGGGCAGGCTGGATTGGACGGTGAGGGTCGGACACAGTGGACGCCTCACAGGCCTCCGGAAGATCGTGGCTGTGCTGCGGTTTAGGGCACAGCTCTTTTTCTCAGCTATTTCTCTCTCTGCGTGGCTTTCCGCTGGATTCACACAGCATCTCCCTGCTGTGTTTAGTGAAGCAAGGAGCAGAACAGTGATATCTTCCCCTCCACAGTCAGTCAGCTTCCAACAGGCACACCCTTCTCCCCTCGCTTGCGCACTTACTTATGTTCACTCCTGAAGTAAAGTAGTTATCTGTGTCAAGCTGTATGTTGTAATTTAAGTTAAGAAAAATCTTCGCCTACTGGTAGAATGAGTGCTGTTTGTCACAGAAACAAACATGTTTTTCAAATGGCTAACTTTTTTCTGAAAAACACAGAAAAAAAAAATTGATTAGGATTCTCTGCCGGAGACTGAAATTTAAAATGTGCAACAAAAAAACAAAACAAACAGCCTCTTCCCCGTCTTACCTGGGCAACAGTGAGGGGTGTAAGTTGTGAGCTGTGTGGCAGGAAATGTCCTTTAGACAGTCAACAGCACACAGCAAATAAAAAAAATAAAAAACATTTATTTTCTATCATGAATTTATGACTCACTGAGGTGAGAGATGCAGATATTGATTTTTCATGAGTTTCTTCAGTATGCCTTAGTCCCTGCCATGTCCAATGCCTTAATTATAAGGTTTTTTATGATTAAATATAATAATGTGTTACGTAGGTCAGCTACAAATGGCTTTTTGTCCTTGAGTTTTGCTTTATTTGAGATTTCATTAACCATATTGTAATAAGGCTAGTCACATAGAGGGCAAATATTGTAGCGCTGGGCTTACTGTAAGTGACCTTGCTGGTGATAGAATGCTAACAGGTATGGCATGGCCTGTAGGTGTGGGTTTCATGCACACAGTGCACATACACATGCGTATGTGCTCATAGAGACAATCCCACTGCTCACTATTGAGCATAAAACAGGTAGCTCTGTATGTGTGGTGAGAGAGAAGTGGCCAAAATTACGAAAACATGTTTTCTTTTCCCTGTCTCGACATGAGTTGGTGTGTTTTGATTTTGTTCATATACTTATTTCCCCAGATCCTGCAGTTTGTATTGTCCAGTACACTGGCAAGGCAATGACATGCATGTACAAAATATTAAAGTGCACATGCATACCTGCACACACACACACACACACACACATAAACATGCATGCATGCACGCACACATGCATGGACACACACATGCACATGCACACACACACATACACACACACAGACACAAACATGCACACACAAACACATGCACGCACACACATAAACATGCATGCATGCACGCACACATGCATGGACACAAACACGCACACACGCACACACACACACACGCACAGACTGCAGCTTGCACGGCATCACTGTGCTGTTTTGGAATTCTCGATCCGCGCAGTCTTTTTTGGAGAGCAGGTCGTTTCCTCCTTATTTGGGAGCTAACAGCGCACCTGCATAACAGATGAGACAGGCCCTGGCCGTCCGACCGCTCCGCGGCGCGTCCGCTCCGCTGTCGGGACGTGCGGATTGGGCGCGCGAGGGACGGGGGGGACGGGGGGGGGGGGGGGGGGCGGGGGACGGGGGGGACGGGAGGGGGACGGGGGACGGAGCGTCCCGCTGTCAGGGCGGACGTGTGCTCGGGTCGCTGATTGACAGGGACCAGCGGGGAGTGAGAGAAAGCTCCAAGAAAACCACAGTTGAATGAGAAGCCATTGGCATGGCAACACCATTCCGATGGAGCACATGAGGAAGGGGGGTTGGGTTCTGAGGAGCGGTCGGGGTGGGGGGGGGTGGGGGGGTTGGGGGGCAGTGATTTTGCACCCTCCTCTTCAGGGGACATAGTGACCGGGGCTGTCAATACTCCACCCATGCCAAGGACAATATATTCGGCAATATGTTATATTCATTTGGTGTGTTTGTCACATTATCATATTAGCCTAACATGGTTAGAGTATCCTCTTGTACTGGTGCATTGGTTTTAAAGGATATAGTGTATCTTTCAGCATAATCTCTCCCTCGATTCATTAATTCTTGCTCTGTTTTATGATTTCTGTAGCCTTCAGAAAGTAATGCATAACTTTACATTGATGAGTGTGTGTCTTGTGTTTGTGCATGATTATCCTATTGCACGGACACACTAAATCTTTTATTTGTTTTAGAAAAACATGTCTTTAGCAACATACATTTTTATCTACTAGATGCTGTTCATATATGGCATCGAGTTTGCATAGTGGAATGCTATTTTCCGTTCTGAAAGTAGATAAATCATTGAAGCTGGTGTAGAATATGCAGTTGCACACAAATGTGTGCAGAGGCATAGCTGATAAATAAAGTGTTTCCTGTACCCTTTGTATACCCCCCTATAATGGCACAGCTTGAAATGCTTTTGGAATAGACATTCACAGGCAGGGTTGCTGTGCTGAATATATTTAGGTTCTATCTTCAGTCTCTATGTTAGAAGTTTTATTTATTTATTTGTTTATTTATTTATTTATGGTTTTTAGTTGTTTGTGCCTTTGATTGCTCACCCCAGAAAAAGTGGACCATTAACGCCTATCCAGCCATTTCTTTGCATTCTTTTCCATATCACTCACTACCTGGAACGATGGCCACACCCACCACCATGTCACTCTGGTGCTGTTGTCAGTTAGGGATTGGGAGTCTACAGTGGCCGGGCAGAACTGGCCCTTGGGTGGAGAATGTTTCAAGTCAGCCAGGGTTCCCTGGGTACTGCAGAGAGCCTCAGTGGGGTACGGGGTCATATAGGCCTCTGTATGTGGATGGGCACAACAAAACAGACCTGGGTCAAATATGTATTTGTTTTGGATTCAAATTATTTTCTGTGCTCTATTGATCTTGCCTGGTGTATCTGAGCCTGCCAATATGACCAGAAGGCGGGGTTTGCACTTTTTGAGAGTCTTTCATTGGCTCCACACACCAGACAAGATCAGTAATGCGTAGAAAAGTTTTGAATTCAAAACAAATACGTATTTGACCCAGCTCTGCAACAAAACAATGACTCCAAATTTGTGAGAGGAAGGGTAATAAAAAAGCATCATTCTGACAGTGATGTCATTAGTGTGGCATTGCCCTCATCACATTCTGCAGCTTGAGAGAAATGTTCGTCCCACCACACGGAGCATCAGACTCTTTAATGTGCTTTGGCCCGATCAATCAATCTTTATTTTCTCATGTAGAAGTGTTTACAGTCAAGTCTCACACCACTGCACGGTGGGAATTTTCCAGGGGAAATAACCGTTAAGACAATTTATTAAGCCGTGGCTAATTATTCCCTGACCGCTCCGCAGATGAGTCTATGGTGTATGAGAACATAGTAACTAAACATTGCTTTTTAAGGGCATGTAGCACACATGGATTAGGTGTCCTGCCTCTTTTCTTTCTCACTTTATTTCACTTTATTATCAGCTTCATTCAAAAGAATAGCACTACTGTTGTATTTTTTAAGACATGTCATAGTACATGTCAATGTAAATCTCTGAGCTTAGAATGATAAAAAATGAAAATCTTAATCTGCAAGATAAATATTACACTCATATTTTTAAGACATATAGTAAATATCACAGAAAATGTACAGAACTTCAAATTATTTTGAGATTATTATTGCAAATATTATTGGAGATTTGCAAGATAAAAATGAGAATTCTAAAGTTTTTGACCTGTTCAGACTGAGTCTCTCTCTCTCTCTCTTTCCCTCCCTCCCTTTCTCTCACTCCGTTCTCGTCTTCCACAGGGCACTCAGTGATTTCAGCAGGTGTGTTCTTCCCCTGCGCTGAGAGGTGTTATATCAGCCTCCCGGTGCGTGCGCGGGCGGCTTATGTAAGCGACTTAAAGCTCCGCCGAGCTGCTCCTCATCCGCTGACAAAACGAATTCGCCTGTCGAAACGGCTCAGGCCCCATCCCTCTGAACTCTCTCCATCACTCTCCCCCTTCTCCCGCACCCCTCCCTTTCTCTATTGCCTGCTTTCCTTCTTGCCCTCTCATTCACTCTGTTTCTTCCTCTTTCCCTCTCCTTCTCTATCTCTCACTCTTACCCTCTCCTTCTCTCTCTCTTTCCCTCTCTTTCTCTCTCTCCCTCTCTCTACTTCTCTCTCTCTCACTCTTTCCCTCTCTCTCTCTCTCACTCTCTCACTCTCTCTTTCTCACTCTCTCTCTCTGTTGATCTTTGTTGCTGAGGTGATTTCGGAACTTGTGGAAGGAAACTTATTTCAAGGCAACAGCTGCTGCAAAATTAATGATCTTCAGATGACTGAATTGCAAATTATCCTTGATTCTGTTGATGGTGTTTGTTGTCCTAAATTTCCAGTGGTTCGTGGTTTTATTTGCACTGACTAAATACTTTTAAATGGCATCGTTGCGGTGGTCCTTTACTCCATTAATTTAACAGCCTGTCTGGACTCCGTGATGTAAAAATTTATGTCAAAACTCTCTTTTACTTTTAGTGGCAGAAAACCTCAATGCACTCATAAGTATAGCTGGAGAAACCTAAGAAAAGCACAAGTTGAGGTAATTTGATTAATTGTGATGGACTTTCTGTTACTAGGTGTGTTGTTAGAAATAAATCAATCATTGCAGTGTAGGTGACATCACAACACATTAATTCCGCAGATGCACTTAACCACTTACAATGAAAGAAAACATAAGAGCATCCGCCAGTTCTGTGGGCAGCAGTACCAGACCTGGCTAATAACACTCAGAGACCAGCAAGAGCAACATCATCAAAAAAGCATGAATAGGGGGTTCAATGCACTTCTGATAGTACAGTACAGACAGGCATGATGACTGGGAGAAACAACCACACTGGGGGTGAAGGATTTGGGGTGGGGGGTGGAGGCAGGAGCTGCTACAGAAAACGTTTAAGGATTAAAAGTACGGTGGAGCTGTTCTGTTTGCTCTCCTGGTGGCTAGAAGCAAGGTATTAAACTCAATGTTGAGTTGTAACACTGTAACAGGAAGCCAGCGAAGTGTGACGAGGAGGGGTGCGATGTTAGCATGCTCGGTGTGGTTGTATACCTTGGCTAGCCGCGCAGCTACATTCTGAACCACAACGGCGGTTTGGAGGTTCAGGTCGGGAGACCAGCAGTGTGTGACCTGCACTGAACAGATATGACAGAACACGGTTCTGGACTCAGAGTTGTGTAGAGTAGGCGGTGAGGAGGGAACAGATTCTACAGGTGTAAAACAGCACCGCTACCACTGGAAGGAAAAGGGCAGCTGGTTATCTGATATGACCACCTAGGCTTTTTGCAGTAGAAGTTCTCTGAACAAATCCCCCTGGAGTATCCAGCCTGTCCCAGCATGCATTGTGAGATCAGCAAGTATACACCCTGGACAGGTCACTAACGCATTGTAAGGTGCACACACCGTACACTCACATGGGCAATTTAGACCGTGAAATTAGCAAAACCTGCACATCTTTGGACTGCGGGAGAGAACCAATGCAGAAATTACCTCATAAATAACAATATTATAAGCATAAGGTAGCAGGCTGTATATCTAACAAATATTAAATGTATTTACAGTGCTTCACTGTAAATAATACCATTATTTACATGTCTGCTGTTTACAATTCAGACAATCTCTATTTTACAGACTTTTGCCATGAAATTCACTGCAATTTTTGACAGTGCACCCCTGTGTTCAGTACCTTGTCTGTCCTTCCTTCACAAAAATAACACCCGAGTTATCTTCTACAATATTTTATTAAATTGCTGAACATCTTTGACTCTATATACAATCTTTCTTTCATCAGTCTGTACTTGTGGAGAGCCCTCTTCAATTTAAACCACAAATTTTCTATCAGTTTAAGGTCTGGAGACTGAGATGGCCTTCGCAAAAGAAGTTATTTTGTTGTCAGTGAACTGGTTCTTGGTTGATTTTGTGATATGTTTGAGGTCTTCATTGTCTTGCCGAAAGCAGGTTTTTGGCCAAAAGTGTCTTGTGTACTTTGTGAGGTACTACTCATGTTCTCAGTTTGAGGCTCATCTGAAATAACAAACGTTTCCAACTGAAGTTGCAATGCTGAATTCTCTGAGAAATTAAATTAGTACAAAAGTATATAACTTGCCCTTATATATAAAAAAGCCGGAGGTATATATACTGTATGAAAAAAAATGTTTTTGTGCAATTTCATGTTGTTAAGACTACATGTATGTATGTTAATGGCCACTAAGTCATCAGGGGTCATAACTGATAGTAGTAGTCAATACGTAATCTTACAAAATAAAGATACTGTACATAGTAGGTAAGACATATGCTGTAGAGAAGAAACTCCAAGTTACTGTCGCAACATTTTCAGTGGACGACAGTCAGTGCTACACCGAGAGTTTCTGTCAGTTTGGGGATGCGGATGTTGTTGTGTTACCAAGGGTGATTTACAGATCCCGCAGGTGGGGAGGGGGGGTGATTTGTGCAGTTGGTAGGTAACCTCTATGACTGATCCTTCAACTTCAGCTATCCTCAAGACAAGCTTTGATAGGTGAACCAATATGTTCTCCTAGAATGGAGAGGAACAGCTGGGTGTCTTCAGCATAGCAGTGGTACGAGAAGCTAGGGGGAGAGGTGCAAGAAAGGATTGCTGGGGCACTTCTTTGATAAGGTAGTGGGGCTTTGAGATGGAGCCCTTCCAGGTTACCTGGAAGGAGTGATCAGAAAGGCATGAGGTTACCCATTTGTGCCATACCCATTCCAGTCAGTTTTGCCAAGAGAACGGTGTTGCACTGGCCAACTGCATCAAAAGCAAGAGAAATCAAGTAGGATGAAGACATATGACAGGGATTGCATGTTTGCAGATCAGAGTGCTTCTGTTACAGCAAGGGAGACCGTCTCTGTTGGGTGGTTAGCTTTGAAGCCAGACTGATTGGGGTCAAAGAGGTTGTTCTGGGTCAGGTAATGGGTAAATTGAGCAGATACAACTCATTCAAGGATTTGAGAGGGGTGGGGATACTGGTTGACAGTTTTAGACAGTAGATAGGTCAATAGATAGGACCTTCTGCTTTTCTCACAGGAAATTGGAGGCATGAGAAATACATTTTAAAAATACTCTGGTCTTCCAGGTACATGGAGTTGATAAATTGCAGAATATTTTATTCTTAAAAAAATATTTTTGCATGCACTTTACTCTCCTCTGGCTGGTGAGGAAAAGCAACCATGCAGCCAAATTTCCACAATGCAACAGAAACAGCCAGCATATCCCACGGACATAAAGCCCCAAAAAAATCATTAAAGACAATTTCTCAGGTGAATTAGTAGAAGCAGAAGAAAACGAAGAAGAAACAAACGTAATAAAATAAAGTGAGTCGTACATTTTCTTTCCCCAAAACTGGCTGACACTGGGATCCATGTGTCTGCTGTGTGATGTAATTCTGAGTCACATTCTCAGATAAACTGCTTACCTGCCATGGACCTGGACATGGACATGGACATGGGCATGGGCATGGGCATGGGCATGGGCATGGGCATGGGCGAGGGTGACGAGACGAGCCATTGCTCCTCCCCGCCCGTTCCCCTCGCTCTCTCTCGCTCTCTCTCGCTCTCCTGTCATGCGCCGGGACGGACGAGCTCCGCTTTCCCCTGCCTTGCTGTTGCCAGGTGACAGAGCATTACCTGTCAGAGAGTGCAGGCGTAGAGCCGTGCGCCTCCCCCGTGACTCCGGGGGGGGGGGGGGGGGCTGGTGCTGTGATCGTGTCGCTGCTCGCTGACGTGTGGTAGGATCGTTCTCCAGCAGCCATGCCACCGTGCAGCCTTCTCGCGTCAGACCTGCTGAAGCTAAGCACGGCTGGTGAACGCATGCAGAGCTCACTGCTGTCATAAATGTGCCATGCGGTCGTTTAGGGCCACAACCATGGATGGGCCACACTATTCAGGTTTTAGATGTTAAAAAAAAATTTAAAAGGTATTTTTTTGCAGTATTCTGTGGGCGCGAATAGCTTTTTTTGATGCATTTGGTCTTGCGCTGGATCCCCCCCCCCCCCCCACCAGTTGACGATCGGTTGCCCCCGGTAAATTCGCGGTTAGGGCCACCAAAATCCTACACCCGGCTCTGAGCACTTCAATGGGCACGTTGCGATTGCAGGCGGAATCTTTTAGATGAGATATTAAACCCATCTGGACCCACTAGGATCATTAAGTATCCCACGGCTCCCCAGTGTCCCAATGAAATTACCGTCAAGTGCAGCTGTTAACATCACGCTAATCAGATTTCTGTACAGGCACAGTCCTTTGCCACTGTAATGGATGCAATGATCATACCTATCAAAGTCAATTCTAATAACTGGAGTATAATGCCAAGACAAATATAGCATGCAAATACACAAAAAACACCTCTTTACAAGGGTGAAATAACCCAACATTGTTTTAATTGAAAGGTAATATTGGCAAAACCACACCCCCATTGTTGCAGTTGGTATTGTTGGTGTTATGAAGATTAACACCTGATTTAAAGTTAAACAGATAGTAAGATTTAAATTTTTGTTGTTGGTATAACACTACCAACTGTGCAAACACTTAAACTGAAAATGAGTGTAATTGTGATTTCAATATTGCTTCAGTGAGATTGAGACATTGGATATTTATTATATACTTAATGCACCATCCCTATCAGTTGCTAACCTCATAATAATTAGGTCATACCCACGTATAATGTGTAAAATGTGTATTTTACAATATGTTTTATGCTAATTCATCAAAAACAGGTGAACTCAATTCATGCATAAGAGGGCTGTTTGCGGTTGAACTTTCTGTTCTCCAGATGTGCCCAGTGTGACCAACACAGGGGTTAAAACATAAGAGAGAAAGCAAGATTCAGGGTGTTGCTTCCGGGATTCAGGGTGTTGTCACGTTTGACATGTACTGTTTAACTTTCTCTTTCCAGGGAATTGCTTCCCTTTATGTGTGGTATTAAAATGTGCTAATCCAGTCACCACAATCGTTTGTAATTGAACAAAATTAGTGGAGTGGAGTGGAGTGGATTTGGCCAACTGCCGAAAGTCGTGGCTCTCTGAACCTCTCTGATGCGTCATAAAAAATGATGAGGTGTGCAGTTTTTTTTTCTCTTCCTCCTTTCATTTCGCATTTTTTTTTTCATCTGCCACAGGGCCCCTGCTCCATCTCCAGCGAGGCTCTGATTGGAAATTAGGCTTTACATTTTTGCCAAATTTTTTTGAGGCCAAGCCCTTGAACGGTGGATTGTGTTCTGCTGTGAAAGCTATACATGTTGTAAATTGCCCCTGACCCCCCCCCCAACACACCCCCCCCCCATCCCTTCTCTGAATTTGATATGCCTAATTGTATTTACCAGCTGTGCTCGCTACTGAAACCCCAACTATCCATTCAGTAGAGAGCAGACAGTCATATGCTCTCCCCTGAGACATGTGACATCAAGACGTTGCTCCTTTCTACACTGCCCACAAATAGATATGAGTCAGAAAAAAAGGTATTCATGCCCAGTTTGAGGAAGCAGACTGCTGGTGCCAAATTAACTTGTGGACATGTGGCATATGATGACCAGAATAGAAAGTTTTGTGATTTTTTTTTTTAAGAAAGTTTTTGAATATATATATATATATATATATATATATATATAATTAAAAGAAATCTGGAATCATTGCCAAAATATTACACTGGGCAATAAAATGATCAAGAAGATCAGAATGCTAAAATATGAAACAATGCAGGTATTGTATTGTAATGTATAATTACATTAACAGTCAACGGTTTAAGCTCAGGTTTAAGGTTGAGTTGGGCAGTAATTAGTGGAGAAGCCCTTGACTGGTAATTTTTGCCCTGTTGAATGTCATTAATAACTGTGACTTAATTACTTTCGAGCTGTGGGATCTGCGGTTGATCAAATCCCCGCTGTGCTGCTTTGGGAGTTCTGTGCAGTTTCTGGTGATAAATGACTTATTTAATGATGTTTTATATTTAAAAGCATAGCGTTGAATAGACCGATAACGCTTCATATTACAGTGTAGTTATAAATGCTGGAAACATTATTAATAGTGCCATTACAGATCATTGCAATAATTATTAACATAATGATTAAATGTTGCCAAAAATTAACAGTACCAAGCAGGCTTGATTTATAAAACTCCACAAAATGTTACATTTCATGTTTTTAAAACTTTTTCGTGGTTAATTAGATGTTACATTTTTTGATTATTTTTTATAATCTTGTCCGATCACCACGATTCCCTTCTTCAGATTGGGGAATTTGCCGACTAGCACATCTGTGGCCTTTGTAAGTGCTAAAAAGAAACAGTCCTCCTTTTCTTTTGAAGAAGCTGAGCTGTGTGCCCATCGTTTTGGTAGCGTCTCTTGCAGAGCTGGTGCAGGTACGCCACAGACACCTGATTTACCTCAGAAGCCATTAAAGTTAAATGAAGCCTCGGCCCCAGCTGTCATTCTGCAGTACTTCACCTCACCTGGCAATGCTGCCATGGAAACGATTTGATCCTGCATCACTGTGTGTGCCACAGTCTCGTGCCCATAACTACGTACCAAGGACTCAGGCTTTCCCTGCACATGCCAGGGACATATATTAGGAAAATATAAGTTCCTAAATATGTGCTGTTGAGATGGAACTGTATGTAACATGGAGGCAGCGGATACAATGATGGTGGCACGTGGTGTCCAGGGTGTGTTAGGCTTGCCAAATTTTGGATTGTTACGCCAAAAAATTGGAGGTTTCCATCTGGTTCGACATCTCAAGCCCCCCCACCCACTCCCGGTCCGCTATCACAACCTCCCCCTGATCATAAATATAGCGCCACTGCTGAGTGGATAGCCTGTGTGGAATTTCTACTTTTCAAAACACTCTTGCCAAACTCAAGAAGCATTACTGAAAGAACACATCTGTTAGGGGTTTGTGACCATGTTTAACCAGTGTGAGAGTTAAATTTGTATTTCACAGATGAAATGAGCACACAGACGATGTTTGTCGATTCCGGTTTGTGTGACTTAGAACCCGCAGGGGTAGCACTTCAGTGTTTCATTGAATCCAGAGGCATTGCGGCTGTTTACTGAATCCTGTTTGGGCTAAGGGTAACTATATTTCACGCACAGAGAATTTATTGAAGAGTAGGTTTTTATGGAATATTTTGAAAATTCTAAGTCAATGTTCTAGAACTCCATTGCTTTCAGTTACCAGTAGTGAGTGTTACATCAGTATTAGAATGTTCAGTCAGAATTTACACTCTAAAGGATTAAATGATTCTATGCAAAAGAGAACTGAACTCTTTGCTGTTACACATGTTGAATTTGCCTGTTAATAAATACATACTGTACTTTAGTACACCGTATTAGTATTTTCCAACACTAAAGAATTTTCAAATACTCCTTCAGCACACTGAGCACTGACACCAGGTGCAGGAAACCGTTTTTTCCCCTTTTTCTTCTTCGAGAAAGAGACAGAGAAGAAGGGGGTCAGAGAGAGGGAGAGAGAAAAAGGGAGCGAGAGGGAGGGTGAGATAGAGGGAAGAGAGAAAAAGAGAGATGGGGAGAGAGCAAGAGAGAGAGAGAGAGAAGGAGAGAGAAAGTGAGAGAGAGAGGGATGAGAGAGAGTGAGAGAGAATGAGAAAAAGAGCAGGAAAGAAAGAGAGGGAGAGGGGAGAGAGAAAGAGAGAGAGAGAGAGAGAGAAATGTTACAGTTGAGGTAATTCATACGGAGCTGATGCAGAAAATGACTGCCTGGGCTGCAAATTCCTCTCAGAGGAGCGCCCCTTCCCAAAATGGATTATGTGTTTGCCCAGCGTGTGCAGGTTTCCCCGGTTAAGCCTGTTATGTGTGCCTGTCCGCAGGTCTGCAGAGATAAGCAACCGGCTCAGCGAATGTTCCTCGCGTCGGACTAACCTTCGCCGGGAAATAATAGCTAGCTTTACCGCAGCACTCATCACAAACAATGTTAGCTGCAATGTCAGGGAAGGCGAAATGGCTATTCCGCATTGCAGCTCTAGGCATCATCTTCATCATCATCATCATCTCAATCCTAACATGGGTCAGATATTATAGTTTAAATACGGTACTTATTTTTTGTTTGCAAAAAATAGAATGGCAAATGCACATTAAATAGGTACAGTTATTTACTATGTCCGTTTGTGGTGGCATGTGAGGGGGAGTGAGGCAGGACTGACAGTAAAGTTGTCAATTAATACTAACTTGAGCGGGCTGGTTGAGCACCCCTTTTACGTATGTTTCTCTAAAAAATCTGGTTTAAGTTCAGGCAGAGAGTTTCATACATTACTTCACACAATAGCTCCCCTACTGATAATATGCTACGAGTGCCAGCAAATCGCGTCAGGTGTAAATATGTTAAACGTTGTGACGTGTTACAGCGAGTGAGCCTAAAATTGTTGCCAAAAAGTGGATACAGCAAAGGAGGCATGTTATACTAATGAACGAAAAGAACTTTAATTGATTGCACGCACTGGAATGGTGTGCGTGGGAGGGGACGCAAACTGGGTTTTGTGAATGATGAATCAGCATTGTCTCACATAGTCCTGTTAAAGAACTTCCAAAATAGTTGTGATTGATGCAGAGCCATTGTGTTTGATGTAGCTGCATTGCTGCAGTTGATGTAGCTGCATTGTGATTGATGTAGATGCATTGGTGCAGTTGATGTAGCTGCATTGTGATTGATGTAGATGCATTGCTGCAGTTGATGTAGCTGCATTGTGATTGATGTAGATGCATTACTGTGATTGATGTAGCTGCATTGTGATTGGTGTAGATGCATTACTGTGATTGATGTAGCTGCATTGTGATTGATGTAGATGCATTGCTGCAGTTGATGTAGCTACATTGTGATTGATGTAGATGCATTACTGTGATTGATGTATATGCATTGTTGCAGTTTGATGCAGCTGCATTGTTGTGACTGATGAAGATGCATTGCTGCAGTTGATGTAGCTACACTGTGATTGATGTAGATACATTACTTCAGTTGGTGTAGCTGCATGGTTGTGATTGATGTAGATGCATTGTTTCAGTCTGTGTAGCTGCATTGTTGTGATTGATGTAGAGGCATTGTTACAGTCTGTAGTTGCATCGTTGTGATTGATGTACAGGCATTGTTACAGTCTGCAGCTGCACTGTTGTGATTGATAGCCCTGAAGGGTTCTCAATAGTTAACACAATGTATTTGCACAGATCAAGATGCTGCAAGATATTCTGTCTTCATCAAATAAATATTCTTCAATGTCATGTAAAAAAACAAACAAATAAATAAACAAAAAATGTTGCCTTTATTCTCTCCAGGCACTTTTTTTTCAAGGATAAAATAGTTAAGTATATTTTTAAAAAATTCAGCACAGCTTCCAAAGTGCAGAATCTAAGCCCTGCACTCAAAAAATATTAAATATGCTTCATTTTCCCCCTCTTAATAAATCAAAAAAAAAAAAATTAGCCTTGAGGAGAGAAGGAAGTGCAGGTGCATCTGGAAAGGGCAGATTAGTGGAAGAAGGAACAGACGGCAAAGTCCCAGAGACGGCCGTGCACTTATCAGGCCCGCGGCTTATTGCGCCCAATTACCAGAGCAAACCGTGCCTGACAGAGAGATTTTTACACGCCAGAAGAATGAGAGAGCCGAGAGTTTTCGGTGCTGGAGAAATGGTAATATTTTAGCTGGAATGACACAGCGCTCCGCCGCGTCCTGAGCCGAGATATTACCATGGTGACGCGGAAATTCCTCTTCCCCCCGGACTTGGGTTCGTTCAAGACATGCCTACTGTACATCGCCGTCCACGTTTTGAGGGAGATTTGACCGAAGTGCGGCACATATGTTGTTAGGCAAATGCGGACTTCCCCGCATTCCTGAAAGCAGTTAATGCAAACATCTGCCCGTGGGCACAGATGCTTAGCCTCGATCGCGTCATTTCTCATGCCCGACAGCCGTGGCCAGAGTTAGTTCACTCTACAGAGACTCACAGATGGGACTTGATAAGTACATATGGTTAACTGTCTCTTCAGTCCGGCTAACATGCATTAGCAGCGAAATAACAAGCTCGCAACATTTTCTTTTTTTTTTTTTTTGCTCCAGATGAGGATGGAGGGGGAATGTCGAAGATGCGCCCTGAAATGCAACCGATATATTTTAAGATCCTCCGCAAGCATTCTTTTTTACATACTGAAACGACACAACAGATTTTTTTTTTCCAGTAATCACTTTCTATGAAGACTTGGAGGCATTCTAATAGCAGCAGTCATCTTCTTTTTAAAGACACCCAGAGAATACGGTTGCAATAACTGCTTCATAATCTTTCTCTTCTCTTTTCTCTCCCTACCTCATTCTTCTCTGGCACTTTGTGATTACATCCAATCTTCTCGCTCCTTTTATTTCCCGTGGGTCCGGAAACATATAGAGGAACATTTGTTAAGCTCAGGCAGATTTTGCTGTTGCTAGCTGTGCTTCTGAAACTGGCTTTACCTGCCCCCCACCCCCCCCCCACCCCCCCAAATAAAATGCTGCCATGTTAGTATGGAGCTGTAGGCTATGAAAGATCCTATGAAAACCAAATAAAAACACACTAAAATTATCATCCGAAGGCAGTTAATCCTTTCCCTGTAATCTGCCTAATTCATAGACGCCATAGGTGTCAGGTAGCCATGAATGCTGCTATCCTCCTGGGTGGTGGCTCTGAAACTATGGGCTGAGACCCACTAAAGTGGATTTTAAAAGTTGTTGAAGTTTGGTCAAGAGATCCAAGTGAAAATATTTCCTACCGCATCCATGGACATTCACACCAATCAAACCAAGCACTGCACCGAGTATAGTAAAAACAACATTGTTCTCGATAGCTAGTTTGTAGCTATATACTATTCGCTCTGAGCAATGGAATGTCAGGAGACAGTGAAAATAGATGGATCAACGAGACAGCATTCAGTCCTACAATGGGTTTAAAGGATTGGGTGTACCTGCTTTTTGACAGGGATGTGAAAATTAAACCAAATGAAGACTCTTCCCTCTCTTTCATTCCTGACACTGCATCATAAGGAAAAACAAAAAAAACAATGCTAATGCAAGAGAAGTAAAAGACTACTCTGTCAACAGTATGCTCCACACCCACCACAGCAGCTGCTATCAGCTAAAGTGTTCAAATAGGCCAGGCATATTTCAAACGATGAAGACATATGCAGCAGCATCAACAAAGAAGGGAGCTGTGAATTGGAAAATCTGTGAAGGAACAAGAGAAAACAGCCCAGCATGTCTAATTTACAGAAATGGAAGAAGTCAAGTCAAGGTGGTGCTGTCCAACAGTATAAACCAAGAGACAACTGAAATGGGGGATCCGAAAATGAGAAGGAGATGTGTTGACAAAAATGCGTTGAAAACAGGTGATTCTTTGTAGCAAAAAAAATAAATGCATAAAGGAATAAATAAATAAATAAAAAGAAAAAATTCAGCTACAAAGTGTGCAGAAACTGTAAAAATGGAAAAGCCTTGATCTCAGGTTTCTAGTGTCGTGGTGTTGCTGAGAGTTCAAGATAGGTGCTAATCTGGAGACGGAGCTTCTCAGAGGGTGACAGGAGATTTTATTGCTGTCGCTCTCGCTGTTGACAACGCGCGTAGACCTTATCCACACGAGCCTTTGTTATCTGTGTCTGTCGAGTGAGAACGGGTTGACCTATCGGTCACTGGAGAGCTCCAGAACGTGGCCGCAAGCCACCGGCGCGGTTTCGAAGGAGGAAGAGTGTTTCAGTGACCAGAGAAATTCAGTGTGCCTGACGGTAGGCAGAGAAAAAAAAACATTCAAAAAAAGCAAAAACTATTATATTTTTTTCAGATATAAAGGTGCAGATGGGTTTAAAAATTCTGTATGATATTTCTGAAAGTGCTATTCCAGGAGGCTGTGGAGGTAATGTATACCAGCAGCAACAGTCACAGTGACAAAAAGTGCTTATTTTATCAGTGCCATTTTATTTATGCATACAGGTTTACACACCACTCCCTCATATCCGACTAGTAGTATGGAAATACAGATTTCTGTAACACATACCAAAAAAAGTACTGTTTTGTGCAAAGGTTTATGTATGTTACCGATTTAAACATTTACAAGAACACACAACACCATTAAAAATGTGTACTGTAATTTAAAACTTAATTTCCGACTACTTGGATGTTCTCACAGGCAAATGCCAGCATTCAAAACCGTCTTGCTTTAGCATTTTAATTATATATTTAAATTGTGCCCTTATAGCATGTATTTGCCTGTCATTTGCAAAGGTAAGCAGTATAGGGCTTACATCTTATTCAGATGTTCAGAACCGTGAGCTTTCAGTGGGACTAACGGAACTCTTTTTCTTGGGTTGCTTTAAATTTAGACCTTGATATATTATCTCTAATCTCATGCGCTATTATAATTCCGATTACTGTCAGTTTAAGCAGATTTTGATCCTAAAGACCATTCTCCCTCTCAGATAATCCTCTCCACCTCTGCTTTTGCCACCCAGATCTCACCTCTTAACATTATTCCAGGAACTAAGCTAGCCCATGGCAGTGCTGCTATAGAGACACAATTTAGTTAGCTTAGTACATTACATTACAGACTTTTAGCAGACACTCTCATCCAGAGTGACTTACGCAACATTTTTACATAGCATTTACATTGCATCAATTTATACAGCTGAATATGTACTGAAGCAATGTAGGTTAAGTACCTTGCTCAATGGTGCAATGGCAGTTTTAGTACGATAGCTTAGTGAGTAAATTAGCCCAGGGCAGCACAGTGGTAGCAGTGCACAGCAAGGAATACATGCAAACTCCACACGGAAATGCCCTGGATACTCTGGGCCTTTCTGTGTGGAGTTTGCATGTATTCCCCGTGTCTGCACAGGTTTCCTCCAGGTACTCTGGTTTCCCGCTACGTCCAAAGACCTGCAGGTTTGGCTAACTTGGAATGCCTAAACTGTCCGTAGGTATGAGCGTGTGAGTGAATGGTGTGTGTGCCCTGCAATGGATTGGCGACCTGTCCTGGGACCTGTCCTCTGCTTCTTGCCCAATGTATGCCCACAACCCCAACCAGAGGCAAGTGGGTTAGATACTCTAATGGATGGATGGATAGATGGATGGATGGATGGATGGAGTAATTTATCCCTTCACTGAATTCAGGCTCACCATTCCCTCTCTTTCTGAAGTGAGGTCTTCCTTCCTCAGCTAGTGCAATGTCGACCATTTTGTATTGCCATAGTCTTATATGGTCCAAGGTGCTAAACTATCTAATATTTGAATATGAGGGGGTTTTCTTGCAATTTCTTATTATGATGTGTGTATTGTTGGTGATTTCCAACTTACCTTAAAATGTCAAATGATGATGCAGAAAGTGAAGAACTACAGTTTTAAGCTGTCATTAACAAACCTCAGTTTTTCTACCACTCTTGTCTGTTTTTTTGCCGCACAACATACAGAACATTTTGTCTACTTGACTTTGTCTTGACTTTGGTGGGTCAAATGAACTGACCAATATCCTCGTTAATCTAGAGAAGTGTTCTGGGAGACACAGTTTCATGAGTTCTATAAAAGGTCATAAAGGTTTTGGGATAGAACGATAAGTGGTAGGTTGGTCTTAAATTGGTTTTAGAAATGTACAAAATTGGTCTTTTGTACAGACCTGTACATAGAAAATAACACCCGACCATACTTTTTTTGACAAAAATAATATTGAACTCTCACCCTTGCCAGCCCCTGAAAGCTCACATGCACATGCATATGAGCTGTCAACGGTCAGAGTGAGTCTTGGGGGAAAATCAAAGAGTTCCTGCAACTTTAAGTTGAAGAAAAAAAAAACAGTCAGCATGTACCCTGCTGATCCATCTTCATTGTGGAGCCAGGAGAGACAATCCTCAAAAACATACTGAAATAAAATGTAAATAACTCCCACACTGGCATGGTAACGTCTCTCCAAATGCTTTAATTTGAAGATGCCTAATTTAAAGACTCATCTGAGACTCGTTTTGCGAATTAAAGCATCTGGCGCTAGTTGGCGTGTCAATGTGGGAGACATTTGCATTTTAACCAATGAAATAATGGGAAAGAAATTTTACAACCCTTGGGCAAAAACTGCCAACGTGATCTTAATGTTTTGTTGTTCTCAGTTAAACTGCCAGGCTGTAAACAGATTATAACTGAGGTATACAGTGTTGTTTAAATTCTTCAGATGAAAAATAAAAGATCACTGGAGTCCACTTTGCAGTGAGGAAATCTTTTCTGTTTCCCCCTCATGTCCAACCCTGATGCATTCACAAAGTTAACTTTTATCTTGTATTTACTCAAAGCCAGTGTTTGTTGATGCCCAGATCAAGGTTTTCCAAGCCAGTCATTTTTGAAGCCGTCCTCCAAACCTTTTTATTTTTAGGTGTTGACGACATTCCCTTAGTCTCTAAACATTTTGGCCCTGGGGAGCATTCTGAGGAAGAGGAGCCCTAATTCAATCAGGAGTGCACTAAAGGCTAAATTTGATTCTCTCTGCAGCATGGCGGCTCAATCTGTCACCCCAGCTACTTCTCCTCCGCTCTGCCTCAAAGCGCCACGGGTCTGCACTGTGTTTGGGGGGGGTGTGCACGCACACCTTTTAGAACAGCAGTTCGCGTCAACGGGAGGCCTTCCCAGAGGGCACCGGTTGTCAGGGCAATCCTGTGAGGTCATAACAGAGTTACACTCCGGAATGTGACTTCCATTACAGTGATTCCTCTAGATTGTCAGGTGCTGATCGCTCTGTTGTCATCGTGTGAATGGAAGTGGGCTTCTAGCCTCAAGGTTTGATTTCCAGCTGCAGGTGCTACTCTCGCACCCAGACAAATGACTGGGAATGCTAACATTCTGCGAATTTCCATTGTTACACAGTGGATAATCCGTTGAATAGGGAGTTTGTGATTTCCCCTGGATAAGGGAAGGCCCGTGTTGTCATATTGGCTTACTGAATCGGCGTTTGTGGCGTTCTGATGATTATGATTCAGCAGTGACTGGTGTGCAATGTGTATACAAACTTACACTGAATTTGTTTGCATATGTTTTGAGGAAGGCTTCGTAGCCAAAATGCATTAGAGTTTGATTTCGCAATATTAAATGTCCAATAAATGCATGGTGTGATCTAAGTAATCTGATTTATAGGCTTTATTTATGGGATGTGCTACCTTTTGTTATTTGTAGAGAAACAACCGTGGGCCCAGCGGTCCTCTCTAAATTTATCTTCTGCTGAAGCGCATTCTTCTTCCATCCCCAGCATGATTAGAATGAGTCATTAATGGCGCTCTCGCAGCCATTCTTCTGCCTTTCGGAAATGCTTCCAATCGGAGTGCTTTTATTTGTACAATATGAAAGCTCTTTATGACACACAGCTTGGGACAGTTAGTGCGAGAGGGGGCAGTTAACACGGTAATATTTCACAGGTTACAGCTAAAGACAATGCCATGCTTCATTGCTGCTTGTTTTTCTTTTTCTTTTTTCTTTTAGAGATACAAAGATCAATTTCACAAACAATTTTTTTTGGTACTTTTTTATTTGTACGGTGTTGATAAAGAGCAAAACAGCCAGTGAATCTCACTATGGCCAGACAGTAATAATAAGAAAGTGAGGAAGAATACGCAGAATAATGCCTGTTCCAGTCCGGGATAAGTGAGGCTGATCTTAGTTTATAATACTTGACTGATCTTTTACTTCTGTTCAGCTATACACTGGAAGCGTCCGTCGTGTCTTAATTCAGAGTTCTCTGTTCTGAAGAATGATGAGACATGACACTATTTTTTTATGGCAGAGTTCCAGCACCCGAAGCAAAGCACGGGCGCGGGGATCTCCCCTGACAGGGCCCACGGTATGCGTCTTCTTAGCGGAGCAAGCAACGGACTAAAAGGATAAGCAGACAGTTCCCTGGAGTTTCTTCTGCTAATTGCACATTTGAAGCAGATGGGAACAGGCTTTCCATTTCTCCGTTTGCCTGCAGATGTGTCACTTGCTCTGGGGACAAAAAGTAAATAAATAAACAAATAAATATCCAACCTTGCCTTGCACAAGTTATCCCAATGAAAGGTAATCAATCTTCTGACATTAAGGTCTCCAGACAGCTCTAGCCTCCCCGGGGTTACTCCTGGCGAAGCCTTGACATTCTTAATTGAGGCCGGGGCAGTATCATGAACACGCAAACGGGCCCAAGTCTGAATTTCAGTACGGCACCTTTCAGGCAGATCTGATTTGTGCGTTTCCAGGGAACACCCCCGAGGTGACATTCTCGTGGTTCTAATCAGAACTGGGGTGAAATGAAGACTTTTTAAAAAAAAAATGCAGGTCCATCAACGACCCTGGTGCGTTTGTACATTTTTCACTCACAAGAATGGCTCTCGGCTCTCCGACTTAATCTGATGCAAACAGCCCAGACCAGCGGTGTCCAATCTTGTCCATAAAGGGCCGATGTGGGTGGAGGCTTTTGTTTTAGCCCAGCGTTACAACACCTGATTAAACTAATGAACTAGTACTGGGCGAAAACAAAAACCTGCACCCACACCGGCCCTCTTCAGAAAAGACTGGACACCCCTGGGCAAGATGCAACGATGGTGCTAAACGGGATGTGTAGCAGATGGGGGTTTGGGGGTTGCTGTCGGGGTGAATGTAATGACTTCAGTGCACTAGATAAGG
The DNA here is from genome assembly GCF_013347855.1 of Anguilla anguilla. Lineage (NCBI taxonomy): Eukaryota > Metazoa > Chordata > Actinopteri > Anguilliformes > Anguillidae > Anguilla > Anguilla anguilla. The sequence goes on from NC_049209.1 coordinate 33,471,826, forward strand.
TGAAAAGATCAGAATAATGAGCCGAAGCAAGTTGAGATAAGAGCATCGCCTCTGCGGCTCAGGGTCCCGTCCAACAACTCAGATCAGGGCTCTGCTGTCACTGCGCTGCTATCCTGGGGCCGGGGGGGGCGGGGTGGGGGGGGGGTTAAGTTTAGCTGCAGTGGTTTTCAAGGTTAATGTCTTCAAAGTGAACATGCTGATTTAACAAGTAGCTCTGAATGCACAGAGAGATGGAGAACACCCCCAGCATAGAACATACTGTCTTTCCCTCACATGCTTCAGAGCAGATGAAACTTCATTAGTTTGTTTTTTGATTTTTATACATATATATATGTGTGTGTGTGTGTGTGTGTGTGTGTGTGTGTGTGTGTGTTTTGTTTCAGCTCACTGAGAATAATATTGAAAATGTGAACCCTCAACCACAACACACATATACTGTAAACTAGGGCTGGGGCTTGCCTTGAGTAAACCAGTACTCGCTGGCAGATTCTTAATCACTTAGAAAATAAAGGTATTTCGGAAAATAGAAAAAACAAAATTTAGTCAATTGAAAACTTAAAAAAATCAATAAATAAATAAATAAATAAATAAACAAATGCTAATGTCATGTTGTGTGTGTGCAGGCATAGGTTTTTATGGATATCTGCTAACTCATGTTGAAAATGTGGTGCATGGACATGACAAAGACATAAAGAAATGTGTTTTCCTTTTTTGCATCAGTGCTTAAAATGGGTACCTTGGGCTTATGAGTTTGACCCACTGCAATGGACCTGATGATCTTCATTGGCCAAATGTCATTTATGTCTCTTAAACCAAACTCTTTACAACTGTGCTGCAGCTGTTCCAGCATAAGCATTGCCAAATTGAGTTGGATGTGTCTGAACTTACCACCATTGTGAGTTACCACTAGAGTCTGACAGCTGTACCTTGATGGCGAAAAAAGGGCCCCACGATCTGTGTCACACAGAAGTGGGGGCCACGAGCCGCTAGGTACAGTCTTTGGCCCTGTTAGTGTGAGTCATTTGAGCTTCAACATTTTGGACTATCTGCAGCCGTACCAGGCATGGAGTTTTTATCACAAACAATCTAATTTAATGGGTCAATTCCCCCACCACTGGCAGGGGCACTATAAGAGGGGGTGGGGGTGGAAGGTGAGTTAGGATGATTCCAAGGCTGATAGGGGCCCTCAAAAATATTAGAACATAGGATTTTCTGCGGTGGTGGGGCCCAATGTGAGACCATTTCATTGGGCCCAAAATCCCTGGTGATGCCCCTAACTACAAGTACCATGAAGGTTTTATGTCACAAAAAGCGATCTACTTCTGAAAGTACATGAGAAATGCTCCATGTCATTTATGTCTGTTCCTGGTTTTGGTTATACACTTTGTTGTACATCGCTCTGGATAAGAGTGTCTGCCAAATGCCTGTAATGTAATGTCCTTGCTATCAACTCAAGTGAGTAGTTTATTTGGAATACAGACATGAAAGGAGACATTTGTGTGAATGTGTATGGAGAATTATCCCAGGTTTCTGAAACCTTATCTCAGTTCCCAGTTTTTATTTTGTGCCTAAGTACAATGGCTGGTAAAAAAAAAACATAAGTTGAATCTAGGAGAAGGGGGGGGGGGGGGGGGGGCGTTATGTGTTTATCTTGCAGTTATTCAATGTGTTAAAATGCTTTTTGTTGTGTGCAAAAAATTACTTTTGTTTCATTGTCTGTTTCACACTCAGGTATTCCACTAATCTCATTTTCTCATTTGCCATTTTCATTATCTTCAGAATAATACCGGTCTACTTAGCGGAGAAAACAATATTTGTGCATTTTCTGTGCATTTGCAAATACAGCATTAGGGCTTGGATGTGCCCCCTAGTGGCCATTTTTCTATCTGTTTTTTTGCCTTGTAGCAGGGCTGCCTCGACCCAGTTCCCCAAATCATCTTATCAGTTCCAAAAATTAGTTTATGTAGTGTATAACTACAGTATATAACTGTATAATGATGAGCAGAGGTTTGTTTGTTTCTTGCTTCTTTACGTTCTTCACTTTATTGAACCACTTTTTCACTGATACATCCCTCTATTCACACGTTCATTCATCACCACGTGCTGTCTAACAGAAAAGACAAGTTGGCTTCTATATATCACTCTCTACATCATTCATTGTAGGGTCTCACCATCCATTTATACCTCACACACACTCGCACACGCACACACACACCCAGACACACATGCACACGCACACGCACACAAACACACACACACACGTTCCACCATCACTGCTGCCCAACCGAAGCTGTGTGTATCCTTAATTCTTATTCACATCTCAACTTTACTTCCCAATAAATGAATGAAGGTTAATTAGAGGCTAAAGCACAACTTCATAAAAGCTCGACTAGACAATCAAAGGCTGTACTTTACTGCATTGTCTATAGGCCAGCACTTATTGCTTAGTCCTTCAGAAAAGTTAGGCCTTATGACTCATCGCTGCCCAAGCAATGAGTCACCAGGCCTACCTCCCATCTATTCCCCATTCGCCGTTTGGTACAGAGGACTGCATCCATTACAAACATATTTACATATTTACATCCCACTTCTCCCAACAGAACTCTTGCGTGTTTTAATGAATGTGTGCAGCTGTTTACCGCTCTATTTATCCTATTTAGAGGCTACTTGATCTCACACCTCCCCATCCCCCCATCCCCCCACACTTGCTTATGCGTGAGTCATCACAGCTGTGCATTTTAGTGCTGATCGGCCCCTCGCTCCTGCCTGGGTGGGATTACACCCATACGGGATTTACGCCTACATTCGTCAGCAGCGAGGGCATGACTAAATTGTATGCTCAGCTCCACGTCTCCTTCCTGTAGAAACAGCCCTTCAGTCACTTTTAGCCTAGATTGGCGCACATACATAGACACATCAGTACCTGTAGTTTCCCCTGTTATCGGCACTGAGAGAAAATACACACAAAGATAAGTTCATCCTGAAGGCAGCTTCTGACGGGCCTCTCCTACGCCGTGCAGAGAAGTGGTAAATAAATGCATGTTATATATGTTACCTGCCTCACGCGATGTCACATTAAACAGTTAACACACGCCACCCGCTTACAGCGTCTGACTGCACCCAGGCTTCTTCAGACAGACTCTGTCTCTCTGGCTCTTCTGACTGCTTCATCTAATTACAGTCTACAACGTAGTCATTGGGCGGAGGCTTTTAGCCGAAGCGGCTTGGAAGAATGCATTTCACATGGAAACGGGATGTTCCAAACGTGTCAGTTTGTTTGAATGCATCCATCAAGATAAGTGAGTCTGCCATCGGTACAGCTGTCACTCTTATTAAACCTTGTTTTAGTACTTTGTTTAGTAAGTTGCTCTGTATGAGGGTAATACGTACTAAACAAATGAAACGATGCATGTAATGCAATGTACATTAGTTAGTGTAAACCATACCACAAATCACACAAGGCGTACATTCAACCTCCACCTCTTTCTATCCATCACTATCTCTGGCTCTCTGTCTCTCTGACCTCTGAGCGTGTCGTACCTGGGATGATTGACAGACACCCGCATGCCTCGCACACCTCTGTGAATGCTGTACATTACAGGTGTGACCTCACAGCCTGTCAGTAAAGAAGCACTTCTCTCGCCAGACCGTTCTAAATGCCTTGACATCGCACTGAGTGCGACTTTCTGCCACGATGGAGGATTGAACTTTTTCCCTCCACCCCCCCCCCCCCACCCCCCCACCCTTTCTTTTGTAAGACAAGTTTGTTCAATTTGGCACCGTATTGATCTGGTGATTAAGGGAACCAAAATAAATGGAGCCAATGACAGGGCTGGCTGGCTGGTGGCTGATAGTCCATACTGGGGATGCTTTTGAAGGGCGGGTCTCTTCACACAGAATGAAAAAGATCTCATCCCTTACATGGATAAGGAAAAATAAAGAAACAACAAAAGTCAGAAATCAGCTCTTGCAATACCTGGCTGGTGAAAGCAGTAAGATTTTATTTTCTAAAGTAACACCGAACAGGGCAATGAATTACACTTTGAGCTGCTAACTCAAATGACTAGTGAACTGTGGTGGCTCATTTGGACATTGGCCCGTATAGGACAACTGGCAGGATTGCTGATGGTACTATCATTGTACTCCAGTGCAAGGTTCTAATCTTCATTGTTTCAGTACGTCTTCAATAGTCTTGAATGGATGTCATGCAGAATGGGAGCTACGTAAACTGCCCTTCACAATTGTACAAGCTCAGCAAATAATAATAATAAACATAATAATAATAATAATAATAATAATAAATTATAATTATTATTATTATTATTATTATCATCATTATCATGAGTAGTAGTAGTAGTCGTAGTACTAGTACTAGTACTAGTAGTAGTAGTAAGGAAAACATTATTGCATCATGCATTAAAACATCCTTGTGACCTGTAACAAATATTCAGATTAGTAGGTGGTGGTAATTCTTTTAGTTGGGTGGGAGGCTGCTAAATAAACACAACTACAGAAGAATGATGGCAACTTTCTCTCGAGGAACTTGGTCGAATAATACTCAGCATCTTTGCTCTTTTTGAAGGTCGTCACTTTTTTATTGTGACAATGACAAAGTGCATGACACCATTGCAGTTAGCCTGCTATCATGCATAAACCCATAATGAATAACCCATGAAAGTCTATTCAATGATTTACCCTGAATTGATGTCATCTTGACATCAATTCAGAGATCTACCATCCTGTAGGTTTCAATTTCAACCCTAATATGGTACACATGCTTCTACTAATTAGCAGCTCAACAAGGTCTCAAGCTATTGAATGAAGTGTATTTTGTTAGGGCTAGAGTAAAAACCTACAGGATGGTAGATCTCCAGAAACAGCGTTGGGAACCACTGATCTAGGGTACTTATAATTGGCAAAGCACCTAATATATTTTACAAAGGTGTTGGATGTAGAGTCCCTGGTTGTGTCAAACATACTTATCCAGCTTACTGGTTGTGTCAAATTATCAAGCTCACAGTTCTAAATATCAGACTTCCTCACCATCATGCTCTCTGTCAAATATTTTGTGCCCTTTGCATTTTAAAACCACTCATTTTTTTGCTCTTATTGCTGTTGAATTGATTCCTTTCATTCGTAATTGGTGCCTGATATTCAGATGCAAGTCTCATCTCTATCTGGGTATATATAGGTTTAACAAGCTAGCTCTTTAACTGTTACATAAATGCATTTATGGGCCGTTCTAATCATCATTCTAATCTAGTCATTCTGATCATTTTAATCAGATATCAGAATATAATGAATAATTTAGCACTTCATTTATGGTAAAGATGTATTTCCTCATAGAGGCCCTGTCATTGGCATTATGTGCTTATGCTGATGTTTCTTCACATAAATTGAGATTGAGATTTTGCTTTCTCAAGTGAATTAATGATTTTGATTATATTTTATTAAATTTAGTTGTTTGTCACCCAAACTCATGTCCCCTAGAATGTAGAACAAAATAATTTAATTTAATATATTCGTTTATTTGACAGAGGCAATTCACATTAATGTCATTAATGTGTAAATGTGCCAGAGTTAGCCAGAGAGGCAAATTTTAGGGCGGCAGTGTAGTGTAATCGGTAAGAATTTGGTCTTGTCACCTAAAAGTCGCAGGTTGGAGTCACTGCTAGGACGCTGCCGTTGTACCCTTGAGCAAGGTACTTCACCTGCATTGATTCAGTTATATCCTGCTGTATAAATGGATGCAATGTAAATGCTATGTAAAAAGTTGTGTAAGTCGCTCTGGATGAGTGTGTCTGCTAAATGCCTGTAATGTAATGTCATTTTCATCTGTAGTCCCTGAAGTAAATGTCTTTGGCCTGTGGGAGAAGCACCAGCGGGGAACCCTCACACACCCACGCCAACAGGACAGCCCCCATCTACTTGCAGGACATGACTTGATTCTATGTGCCTGCTGGACCACTCCGCTCTGCGGCAGTAGGGCGCCTTGTAGCCCCTCCCACCCGCCCAAAGGGATCACAGAGCTTCTCCACCCTAGCTCCCCAGTGGTGGAACGAACTCCCCGTCCCTCTCCGAACCTCCCCCTCACTACCCATCTTCCGCCGTGGCCTGAAGACTCATCTCTTCAGACTATACCTAGACTAACCACCACCACGCTGTATATTTCACTCTAAATCCTGCCCCCCCCCCCCCCCCTTTTTCATGACACTTGTTACATGCTGCCCCATCCCAGCACTTTTTGGTAATTTGTATTTGTCCTAATACTGTAGCTTATTCTTCTGCCTAGTTGGCTTTGCAGAGGTTAGGTCTGTATAGTGTTCACTGTGTGAACTAAACTGTGTTATTGGCTAGAAATAGCTGTACAAAATAAGTATTGTACCTTACTGAACCTGTGTTTAGCAGTTGTCTATGACCATGAAATGCACTTTTTGTACGTCGCTTTGGATAAAAGCGTCTGCCAAATAAATGTAATGTTATGTAATGTAATGCACACACGCACACACACACACAGGGAGAACATGCAAACTAAAAAGAAAGTGAGAAGATCCCTTCAAAATGAAATAATTGGTCTATTTGTCAAAATTATATGTATATAATATATATATTATAAATATATACATATCTTATCTGCTCTTTATATGGAATGCTTTCTGTGAAACCCTCGGTGAACATGTTGATAGGGTCTGAACATGACATCAAAAAAATTGAATGAATTAATTGATCAATCAACCTCTTTTCTCAGATCTTTTTTTCAACAGTAATTTCTAACATGCATAAAAAGGGATGAAACAGCTGTGATCCAGCACAAGGGAGCCATTTTCTCTCAAACTCCTGATTTATTTATCCTTGAGTAAACCCCGCGACACTCGCTGAGGGAGAACATGCGAGCGTGTCGCGCGCGTCTATCCCGTCGATGCTCACATAAGCGAAACGCTCCTCAAAGCGTTCCCTCGTCAGCTCAAAAAAGGTAATCACCTCGCCAACGCCAGCGCCAAACAGAAAAGAAATGCAGAATGGCGTAATTGCCGTCATCCGTGGATGAAAACGCTCGCGCAGAACATGAATAATAATGGGAAGCACTCCCCGTGCTCCACTCCATGCACTCACTTACCCTGTCATAATTAATAACCTTCTGTGAGTGACACGGAAAAAAACGCAGCCTGTTATTTCTGCGATTCTGTATTTTCACAGGTTGCAGGGCTCCACGTAGCTTCTGATTTGTGCAGTTTAAGAAGAATTATCTGTGGTGAGTAAGCTGTTTTCAACTTTAAGAACCGTAACTGTACCAAGAATATAAACAACAAGCTAAATAAGTATAAGATAAGAGTTTTTTATGTAAAAGGAGTGCAAAAAAACACACGCTAGTTATATAAATAGGCCTAAAAGCTAACCAATAAATAAAGATTCCAACAGTGCACAGGTGGGCTAGAATTAGCCCTAACAAAGGCATGCCATACATGAACTAACAGCACTTAAAAGTGAACCAACAATCTAAGAATAAACAAAACTCTGAAACACTTCCACCTCCCAACTGAAAGGTTAGGCTGCACAGCTGCACATTGCTAAAGTCATCAAGGGAAAATAATTGTGGGTCTGGATGGGAGGGATGGCTCCCCCTGCTGGGGAAAGAGAGAGTGCCGCCACACTCGTGATGGCGCACTCTTGTGAGAGCCGGTGCAACCCCCTTTTCCCCTTAAGTCTCCCCACTGGTGGAATGAAAGCAAATGTTTCGGGGGAGGCGAGAGAGAACCTCAACATTGACATGATACATACCTGCACTGTGATGCATGGTGGCTACAAGGTGTCCATGTTTCATCAGAGCCACTGTAGATTACATTACATTACAGGCATTTAGCAGACGCTCTTATCCAGACAGACTTACACAGCATTTACATTGCATCAATTTATACAGCAGGATATAACTGAAGCAATGCAGGTTAAGCACCTTGCTCAAGGGCAGTGCCCTACCCTGTCGCCCATTCAGTCAGTACATTGCACACTGTCAATGGGCCAACAGGCTGCCAGGCATGACTCAATGGTAGAATAATTATATTCCAGAGACACCAGATTCCTGCCAAGAAACATCAAGGGAAGTTCTTCACCTTGCAGCTGAATATCCCAAATTCCTGAACCAATATCTGAAGCATCAATGTGCAATGAAAATCTCTTTGAGAAGTTGGGGTTTCACAACATATGAAGGACAGGATGTCAACTCCTTCTTCAGATCACTTCTATTAGTACCTTTGACCTAACAATGACGTATTGGCAAGAGCACTTGCCAATACCCCATTGTTAGGTCAAGGGTACTAATATAACGTGCACTTGTGAGCTCTTCCAGAAATTTATCTGCCCCTGGCATTGGGTAAGCGCTACAACAGTACTACAACAATTGCTGTGGGACTCTTGTATAACCCCTAATTCCAGAATTTTACTCACCTCTGCTTCTTCCTGGTTTGGATAGGATTCAATCAACATTTTGAGTTTGAGTGAGTTCTGCAATCACTAAAACTAACTCACCAAACTGACTTGTGTTTACATTTAAGTCAAAGTTAAGGAAAAAGGTTGACTGCATACAGGGCTCTGTCTCTGGTACCCAGAAGGCTCATTGCTCCAGTGACTCCTGACTCGGGTTTCAGTTGTGTAGTTAATTAGGTAAATCCTACCTAGGAGATAAAAACACCTGGGCATTCATATGAAGCAGCTGGCGCATGCCAACGTTTTGGGCAATGGTGAAGGTTTCCCAGAGAGGAAGATTTGTCATCGGCGGCTGCTATTGGACGGAAGGGGTAATTTAATATCTCTCGGGTTCCAGTCTTTGAGCAGGTCTTCGTGATACACTTTTTCTTCTGTTTTTCAATTTTCTTGTTTGCAAGGTTGGATAACTCAGTAGTTCACACAAACCAAGTTTTTCAGTGATTGTGAATGGGAGCTGTCATTTCACTAGACCACTTGTTGTGGTTTTATGGCACTAAAATAAGAATCAGAGCCTATTGATCATGTTGTTGCCTTTGTCCCCTTTGGACAGTGGGAAGTGGTAAAGTTGCAATATAACAGATTCACTAGTGGGACTCAAAACACTGGGATGACTAGGGACTTCCCCTTACAAGAGCCATGCAACTGAGCTTGTGGCAAATGTCTCGCCAGAGCTGTGTCAAAAGCTTCCATGTTGGTTGAGTCTGCCTTAGTTGTACTTTCTCTTGCAGAAACTTGGGTTGCTGAGTTCAGGTTAGGCTGTAACCATTTGGTTGCTCAATGAACTTCATACTTAATCTGTTCAGGCTTAGCAAAATGAGGCTAAAGGTGAATTCACTGAAGTATTGTACATGAAAAACAGGGGCGAACAAAGTGAACTGCAAAGTATTTTTGGGCAGTGGGTTCAGTCAGTGGAACAAGGGCACATCTGTGCAAATTAGTTAAAGGAAAATTGTATGCTGAAATCAGCAAGTGTTTATTACAAAGAGAGATGCCAATGATTGGAGCAGCTGCCCAGGTCATATACCTGAGGTAGAGGCAGAAAGCCTCAGAGTGCTCAAGTTGAGCAGTCACGTTGTTTGATGAAGAGCTGGACATCTCTCTATTTAATGGTGGTAAATTGTGTCTTTCTTTTGTTTATGCATTAAGTTACAATCCATGTGTTTCAGAAAGCTTCTGTTAGTTTGGGAATTAATTTGTTTGTGGAAGACTGTGAAAAGAATTACTGCCTTTCTTGTTCAACACAGCATTTCTGACTCAGGGGCTTGAAGCCGGACTTGAAGCCTACATCAAATACACTATTACCACTTCACAAGCCTTGACATTTCACACAACTTTTATCCACACACTTCTAATGGAAATGATTGAATTAATCAGTTAGTTTTTTCCCCTCATGGGTATTTTAGATATAAAAAAGTCCAATAATCTGATTGTTACATATAACAATAATGACTTTAAATGGCCTCCCTCAGGTAATAGAGGTAGACCTGAAGGCCTCAATTGATCATACATATAGTTTATTCAATAGCCTTTCCCTGTGGTGGAACTATGCAATCAACCGAACCATTCTACACGCCATGAGCCACTGCTTCTGAACAAGTTGTATTCCTGTCCTCATTTATGAAAAAAGTTATTTCCAGCGTTTACTTTATAAATATGTTTTTATAAGTTTGTGAGGGCACTTCAAGGATTATTCCCCTTCTCCTCTGAAAATGGTCTTTTTTTAATATAATGGGTCAGAGTTAGATAAAGGTATTTATTTACGTTTGCATGTCTAAGTCAGCAAAAATCAACTCCTTAAAGTCCATCACAATGTTTAATTGTTTAAGTCGTGTAATTACAATGGAGCACGTATCCTCAAATTTAACAGCTGTAATCACATGAGCACGAGCAACACGTAATTGCAATGACCTCTTTTTTTAAAATCGTACATGCAGCCCCAATTTCTGCTAGAATTCACGAGGATGTACGTATTATCAAAACAAGGCAACATCATTCTTCTGCCTGTTGAAAACATTGCTTGGCCATTGCGCTGGATTGTTTTTCACCAGCTCAAAATGCACAAGTGGAATTGAACAACAACAACAACCACAACAATTACTTGAATATACTTTTTCATGTACATTTTTATAACTATATTCAGGGCATACCTCTGATGTTGCAGTGCTTTCTGTTCCTGTTCTGTTACACCGTTTTCACTTTGCCACTTAACCCTTTGAAGAATAGTTTTTTGGAACATTTTATTCAAAAATGCAAAAGTCAGTGTTCTAGAGCTCAGATACTTTCAATTACCCATATTGACTGTTACACAGCAGCATTAGAATGTTCAGTTAAGAACATTATAATCACATGTTTGTGATCTTACACCTAAGGTGAATGACGAAGCATCGAAACTTTCTGTGTGAAAGACGAGACATAAGTTTCCTTCAGTTGAATGTGTGGGCTGATGGGAGTTTTGTTTGGTTCCTCAAATGTGAGACATAAATCCGGTAAAAAAAGAAACAGGCCCAGCATGTTTTTTTTTGTGTCCCTTTTAATAGCATAGACGTTTGAGGTGAACTCCCAAATCCTCCCCAGAACTGAAGCTTCTTGCACATTGACATTAGGGGAGGGGGGGTGGGCGTTGGAAGAGCTTCATGAAAAAAGGAACAGATGGAGAGGAGAGAGAATCCCTCACACTCCCAGCAAAAAAAAGAATGCCCCCCCCACCCCACCATACATACCACCCCCCCCCCCCCCCCAACTCCCACGCCTGCACCCCCACCCTGTCACGTAGTGCTCCTGGAGGAGTGGCAGACATTGACTATTTTTATGTATTAATCTGTCTTTGGCTGTTCTCTCTTTTGTAACTGACAGTAAAATGGCATCAGTTTGTCAGTGTAAGGGAAAAACATGTTAAATTATCAACAAAAAAATATATATATATATAAATAAATAAATATGGGATGTGTATGGCCATAGCATGATTTTATACCAAAACCTTTGCTGGGGGAACTAAGTTAACATTTTGGCCTAACAGTAAAATAATGAACTAAATCTCACTGATGTACCCTGTTGTTGCACACAAACAATACATACAATAAATTATTACTCATGATTATAATAATGTAATGGTCTGTTTTAGTGGTTCCCAAACTCTAGTTCTGGGGGACCACTGTGTGTGCTGATTTTCATTCCAACCACATTTACAATCACATTTGTACTAAAAAAAAAATTACAGAAAAAGAGGTAGCAAACTTTTTTAGCCATTCTGATTAAAGACTGAGCCGAATAAACAGGCAGTTGTTCGCAACAAAGCACAATTTGAACATTTATTTGTCACTGTTCATGTGGCTAAAGAGGTAAATAATCCCTCTAAACATATAATGAAAAAAAATTGCAGCTTGTCAGAATTCTGGGATTGTAATTGTGGTTGGAATGAAAACCAGAATATACTGTGGACAGAGTTTGGGAAACGCTGGTCTATTTCTATATAAACAAAATGGAATGTTAATTTACCCACCTGCATAATTGCATATGCTAATGATAAGTATGCATAAAACACCTTCTTATTACACTGTTATTTCTGGAGGAGAAAGTCCCTGCTACTCAATGCACGTACACATGTGCTGTGTCTTCAGAGCATAAAAGAACCATGTAATTATGTACACAATTACATTGGTACATGACCAGTAATATATGTATGTAATTACATGAGCACAAGGTGTTAATGGGATCCTCATTTCATTAAATGCACATATTGGGCCTCATTCACCAAACACGTGTATGATCATATTCGATCGTAAAAACTGCGTGTTTGAACGTTACCAAAAACATTTCGGCATTCATCATTTTTTTCTTATCTGTATTTGTTCATGGCTGTTTCCTTATGTATATCACATGAACAAGAATGTGCATAAGATTTACAAGTAGCCAGTATTCTTCTTCTCATACACCTTCTCATACACCTGCACAAAAAAGGCTTGCACATGTGTCATGAATCTCATATTGTTTTTTTCATATGAACATTTTTAAGAACAAAAGTAAGAATCAGTTAAGAAAAGTTTTGTGAATGAGGCCCATTGTTTCTTTGTGTTTATTGCAGTTGAGATTTTACCATAGCTTTAAATTATAAAGCAGACCCTTTTAAAAATTCTGTTGTTCACGACAAAACCAGTTTTTCATTTTGGCATTTTGAGTTTTAACCCACATCTTGCAGCTATCACGCTGACTTGATTGACGAGAACAAGCACCCGCATGTATTGGTGATTTTGAAATTACAAAAATGATGACAAGTCGCACTAAGCAGGAGAGGAGCACTTCCTTGATGAGAAAATTTATGCTTTCATCAGGAGGGATTTGTCTAACTTTAAGAAGTGCTGTCTTATCGTAGGATATTACACATATTTATGCTCACATTAGCATTGGCTGCACAAACAGATGAAACAGCCAATGCTGATGTGATTGACTCTAAGATCATCTGTATGAGTGAGCCACTAGCTCTTGGTCCAACTGCACTAGTCAGTATTTCCATATTTTAGCACTTTATGAGAAAAAATGAAGAAAAAAAACCTACATTTTAATTAAATTCAGCCATAATACACATTATTGCTTGAGATGATGGTAATTTGGTAACAGTGTGACAAAGTGATACACATTTATTTTGTTTGCATAATAAAACATTTAATTAAGCCATGTTTGTGGCTTAACTTGGACAAAATTCAAGAGCGCATTTTATTTTGAATGACTTCTTTTATGATATCTGGCTATTTAATTTGTGAGAAGAAGGCTAAATGAAGAGAAGTGGACTTTTGGCAGTTAAAATTGCAGGAGTTATAATGGATTACAGAGCTGACCTACCTTTGGATTTTATCAATAAAGGTGCCAATTTAAATCCTGTTATTTCTGGTATACACTAAGGTTAATATAACCGTAAAAGCATAATATTTTTTGAGGTAAATAATGTTCTCATCTATGATCAATATGAGTAGTCTTTCAATGTCAAAATGTCCATGAAGGACATTCTTTGGTTTGACCCCAAGGGTCATGGGTTCACTTCAGGCCTGATCATAACTGCAGTGGAAAGCAGTTTTTTTTTTCTATGCATTTTTTCAAAACCGTTCCTTCCTGTATGAAATACCAAAAAATATTCGTTAAAGTCAGTGATATGGGCAATTCTACATTCTGGTGACAGCCGTTGTGCAGGTCATGAACCCTCATTCTCCCATCGAGAGTGAAAGCACTTGACACAGTGGGCCAACAGACACACTGGGCCTTGAAGATTAAAACAGTCCCTCTGAAGAATCGGCAGCCGTTCAATTCCGTGTCTCCTGAATTTAATTTAAGATACAAAGATCTCGGATTATTCTCATAGTATCACTGGTGCAAACAGAGATAGCCAGCACTCGGGGGGAGGGAGGTTAATAAAATCCTTCCCTTAATCTTTCTTTATGTGGTATTCCACACAGGCATGTTTTAGCCTTTTTTTCAGGGTAGCATACAGCACAATTACACAGCCAGTTCACAGCAAACTCAAATGGTTCTCAACAGGGTAAGTGCCTACTTGTCGCTGTGCATCTACCTGGCCCTTCAGCACCCAAATAATTTTAATTGCTTCTGAGTTTGCAGAGGTGAGAGTGTCAGGCCAGCCAGCTCAATAAAAAATAAAAAAATAAATAAATTAAAAACAGGAAATGCAAATGAACTGTAGTGACTATGTGGGAGTCTACAGATAAAATTACAAATGACAGCCTTTTGATTTGGCACATTTTCGAATCGAAGGTGTTATAATCTGTTTGACGGGGAATGTGTGTTTGTTCCCGTGCGTAACCCGCTGCTGCATCCCCTTGCATAAGCGGTCGCTCGTGAAACGTTTGGTTGGGTGATGCGGCGCGGTGAAGAGCCGCGTATGCCCAAGCTCGAGGCAGGAGCTGTCAGAGCTCCTTTTTCCACGAGTTTCAGAACCAAATCAGGCCAAGCCCAAACAAAAATGGATGGTGTCCTTGAGTTACCATTGCAGGTTGTGGAGAATATATCCATCCTTCCATCATCTATACCCACTTATTCCTGGGCAGGGTCACGGGGGGGGGGGTGCTGTGGCCTATCCCAGTGTGCGAGAGGCAGGAATACACCCTGGACAGGCCACCAATCCATCCCACCAATCCATCACAGGGCACACACATACCATTCACTCACACACTCATACCTATGGACAATTCCAATTCGCCCACCTGCAACCCATGCAGACATGGGGAGAACATGCAAACTCAACAGGCCGGAGCTGGAACCCAGGACCTTCTTGCTGTGAGGCAACCGTGCTACCCACTGCACCACCATGCCTCCCATGGAGAAAACACAATGCAGCATATGCACAAGGAGTAATTATCACATGCAGTATCACCAACGCAGGCGGATGTTCTTACAATGACAGACAAGCCCTCTGGAAGCCCTGAGTGCTGATTAAGTTTGGTGAAGTTTCAAGCATGAATACGCTGTGTGTGGTCACAGTGAATAAACAAACAGAAAGAGCTGTGCATTTCATATGCACGTAGGCCCTGTTATACAATGTTACAGAGTAAAATCCAATTTACACTCTCCAGCTGCAGTGTGCCACCTACATTTCAATCTGCCTGTAATTCAATTTACACTCTTCAAACTGCAATATACTGCCTACATTTCAATCCACAAAAGTATGCATTTTCACATTGATGAATGAAACACCAGTGATAATCTGCCTGCTTTCAATCTCTGGGGAGCAGGTAATAGTTTCACTGTGGCATTTTCATTTAATGAATCACCTCAATTATACATGCATAACTGAATGAGTGGCAACTTCAATGGTAGTACAGGTGGTCATGACAACGCAAAAAAAAAAGCCCTGATAAACAATGTTTATGAATCAAAAACTAAGATGGTGACCAAGGAGGAGATTTACCAGTTAAATTTACCAATGTATTCCCCATTGGCTCCTTTAAAAAAAAAAAAAAAAAAATATATATATATATATATATATATATAGCATGAGGCTCAACATGTTGAATTCTCACTCTTATTTGAAATATCCAAATTTTTCCGTGTGAGATCTCCTATTATTTTATATTTTTCCGTGTGAGATCTCCTACTACCGTTTTGGGAGAGTGAAGACCTTCGTGGTTTGTGTAAACCAGTGATGTCACCAGCCTATGTTTTGACACCGCAGACTACAGACCAGCTCCCACTGAGTTGAACTGTTGGAAGCTACTACCATGCATTCCATGCGTGCCCGATTGACCAGCAGGGGTCACCAGAGAGCGATTAAACTCTACCCAACTGAACCCTCCTATACCCTGGGCGATAGTTTTTGGTAAAGTATGGATTTTATTACCACTTCAAAAAAAAATTTCTTCACTGCCCCTACTAGTAGTAGTAGTAATAATAATAATATTATGTTTTTTCTTAATTTTATTTACTAACTGCAAGTGTGAATAGTTAGCATCCAATGTTTGTGCGCCACTGACATATACCACTGTGCCATGAGTCAAGAGCTTAACACGGGCACAGAATGTGCAGTCAGAGAGATAATGCCTGTCTTTAAACTGTTCAAGTACACTGTCACTCACACTCCCCATTTATCTATCCGTGTGTCTTATTCACAAAGCATCGGGTTACTCCCCTTTTTCGAACTGAGAAGAAGAAGTGCTCTTCTGCTGCAGAAAGCCTGGCCTGAGAGGATAAACCCGCTCTGCTCTCTTTCAAATAATCCTCATTTGTGTCGATGGGTTTGAGACGAGAGCCGAAACACACGTACGATGCTAATCTCTCTGGCTCCAGCTCGCTTGTTTTGAGCTCCTCCCTCGAATAAAAAAAATAAATGAAAAAAGAAGGCCCAAAATACCTTCCAAGACGGCTCTTTCCTTATAAAGATCATGGATAAAACTTCTGGAGGAAAAGCGTGTGTCTTAGTCCCGTTAATACAGGGAGATTTACGCTTAAGCCCTTTTATTTATTTCTTTATTCAATTCACTGGCTGAAATTGAGCAAGGTGATTATGAGGTGGGATTTGTGGGACTGGTAAAAGGCAACTCCCCCCCCCCCCCCCCACCTCACACACCGCACCCCCCATTTTGTTTTCACGGAATGATGAGAGTATCACCCGCGATTAACCCGCGTGCCCTGTGAGATTTGTTCCCAAATCCCTTCGCTGGAGCGATGGGGATAGTTTACTCCCAGGAACGTGCCTTCGTGGGGTAGGCGTTCAGCTGTATGACCGCTTTGGCGGTCTGCACAGCCAATCGTTCGCTTCCTCTTGCAGACCTCACGAGAGAAACACGAGGTCAAAATATCGTTTAGTGCATTTGATAATAAATCATTTACAGGGAGCCTTACGAAGGTCTATATGGTTATGACTTCATATTTTTATCAAAGGTGTTTATTTTCAAATGTTAATGTAACATAGTACAGCATAATCTTTTCTTTTAAAGTGTTGACCTTTAAATATCATAAATATATATATATATACACTCACCGGCCACTTCATTAGGTGACAGGAGTGGCACCCGGTGTGGTCTTCTGCTGCTGTAGCCCATCTGCTTCAAGGTTTGACGTGGTGTGTGTTCAGAGATGCTCTTCTGCACACCTCGGTTGTAACGAGTGGTTATTTGAGTTACTGTTGCCTTTCTATCAGCTGGAACCAGTCTTGCCATTCTCTTCTGACCTCAACAAGGCATTTTCACCAAGAGAACTGCTGCTCACTGGATATTTTCTCTTTTTCAGACCATTTTCTGTAAACCCTAGAGATGGTTGTGCGTGAAAATCCCAGTAGATCAGCAATTTCTGAAATACTCAAACCAGCCCATATGGCAACAACAACCATGCCACGTTCAAAGTCACTTAAAACACCTTTCTTCCCCATTCTGATGCTTGGTTTGAACTTCGGCAGATTGTCTTGATCATGTCTACATGCCTAAATTCATTGTGTTGCTGGCACATGATTGGCTGATTAGATATTTGAATTAACATGTGCAGTTTGCAGTTGAACAGGTGTACCTAATGAAGTGGCCGTTGAGTGTATATATGCATTCTGTGAAGTGATTTGTGTTATTGTCACATGGGAGAATTACATTGTGAGTTATGCGTGTAATGTTACCATTCATTAAGCACTGCATTTGTTCAGGACTGATCTGGAAAGATAGAATGGCATAAATCACTTTAACAAAAGGAGTACACACGCTGCATAGAGTCTTCAGGACAATGCAGGGGACGCAAGGTTTTGTGGGAACCCAGTTCACACTGCTTTCCCAATTTCACACACCGACCATTAAAATTATGATTCACATCAAGGATGGAGAATCAGCAGCGAATGTGCTGAATCAGCTGGCTTGTATACTGTAGGTCTACTGTAACTGCAAACAGCTCCAAATGAACGTCGTTCCGCGGGTTCCTGTGTCTCGGCCCGTCGTGGTGTGTCTGGTGGTAGCAGAACAGACAGTTTTCCTTTAATCTTTATCGATCTGTTCCGCAGTTTACATAGGTGAGGATGAAACTGTTTAATGGACCGTCTAATCTCTCTCTCTCTCTCTTTCTCACTCTCTCTCTCTCTCTCTTTCTCTCTCTCTCTCTCTCTTTCTTACTCTTTTACAGTATTTAAGAACACAGTATTTAAATCTACACAAAGTATTTGTAGGATTCTCTTTGGATTTTTAAAATAGTTTTTTTATATACTCTTTTTTCATCTCTTATTTCCAACTGAGAGACGGAAATGAAGAGAATCCATCTGTTGTGTTTGTTGTCATCTAAACACCGTGTTATGAATACATTGAGAGGTTAATTCCACCCATTAAAACAGCAGGTAGAGATTTCCCTGCTAGATTAAATTACCAGCACCAATTTGCAGTGTGGACTGTCTCCAGTTAGTCAAGATTATTTGTCTTTGTAGCCTGGCACCGCACAATGGTTAATATGCCAGGAATTTTACTGGAAGCTGCAGAAGAAGAAAATGATCTGGATTTTAAAAAATTATCCACTAATCTTGCTCCTGAGTTATGGCCGATTTGACTCTGTCACATAGCGTGTGGGTACAAAATGGGAGTGCAATTTTGTATCGTACAGGCGTACACAGAAAAGCTATAATTCACTTCAAGCCCCATTTGGTAATTTCTGAACGCTGTGCATATCATTTTTATATTTAGCTTGTCTCATGTTGAGGCCTTGCTGTTCCAGAGCACATATGGGAAGCCGCGTGATTCATGTGAAAATTCGTAATTTTTTCTGCCTGAACTAATTTAGGTTTACCAAAGCAAAGAATCTGAGTGCTTATGCAAATAAGACATCTCCAGGTTTTATTTTTAATTAATCAATTTAAGAGTCATGATTTCACGCTCTGAGGCAACAATATGTGAAATACCTTTGCAAGGCACTGTGCATATTCTTTCCTGTAATAGCTAATCCAAGCTGCTATCTTAAGTGTTGAAGATGGAAGGTAGTGGAAAAAGTTTGGAGAAAAACAAAAACTAAACAATTCCATTATCGGCAACAGATAAATAAAACCTTCCCCATTTTTTATTCTCAAACACAATTGGCATGTTCTGCTATGAAAACCAAATAATGTGTTAAAAAATAAAAAAGAAACACTAGCATTTTTATTTTTATAAAAGTTAAGGACCAATGTTGATTGATTTCCTTTCCTTGCCTGAGCTGGAACAGTTACCATATAAATACTTGTTTATGTTTGGGCTTGATTATTATATTTTTTGCTGCAACAGAAGAGAAACAATATATTTTCAAATAAATTAGCTTGTTTTTGAGGTTCTGTGTCGATGCCCTGACAAGGGGTGGGAAACATTGATAAACCAAATGCCAACAAGAACAGTGACGTGGATAAGTAATAGCAAAAAAAGAACTGCTTGTTATACATTGAGAGTAGGTGGAAGACAAGAGCACAAGACATTAATTGGAGGGAAATTCCCTGTAACTACACAAGAATCAACAAAAACAAGGTCACCATGGAGGCCAGAAGTCTAAAATCTGGAAATGTACAGCCTCATGTACCGTTTGCGCTGTTTACATTTAAAAAGAGGTGAAAAACTGCAGTCATTCAGTGAAGCTGTCACTCTTTTACGGTAAACTGCCCTTTCACCGGCACCACCAGGCTAGCCTAAATGTCCATAATTTTTCTGACCTCGGAGGCAGTGGTGTATGGGTGGCGAGGTATATTTTGTTATAAAATGGATTCCTCATTTCTGGTCCCTGCCTCCTGATTGGTCGGTTAGCCTTCCGGGCCCCACTCATTATTCATGGACCAACACGACTAAAAAAGAAATCTGAGTGCAAGTTGGAATATCACTATGCAAATTAGCATCAATATTCAGTAATTTAACATTACCGAAATTAGCTTACTAGCTAACCGATTCTGACCATCTCTGCTCAGCCTCAAACCTGACAACGGCCCACAGCTGTGTCATTATTCAAGATATACGCCTGCCTCTCGCACCCTATATTATATTACTGTATCACAGCTGAATGGCTAAGTATCAATTCCCCACTAATACTTTGTCTGCATGTTACAGGCAGTTGGAGCTGTCAGATAATCACATTTTCAGAAGCGCAGTTCCCCACACAGTACAGATGGATAAATCAACCACTTCTGGGTGGCCTGACTCGCGTGGGTGGACGCTCTCTCCGCTCGATAAATCAGCCGAACAGCCCAAAGGTCATTCCGCGAGATGCCAGCCGCTGCCCGGTGTCATTACTTTAAGCTGGTCTTTCCTCTGGGTGCCTGTTTACGGTTTCACTCATTGCTGTGAGTGCTCACATCGTGTTTCTTCCCTCATGGCTTCCTGATGGGAAAGTAAAATAAAAAATAAAAAATAAAAAATAAAATCATAATAAAAAATATTTTGTAAATTATGCAAACCTCAAAAGCTGATTTCCATGAAAATGGAAATTCCTTCATTTACAATTATTATTTGAAATGATGGCATCAAGTTCTGACTCTCGGCCATATTTAAATCGAATGAGAAGGTGTATGTGGTCTGCATCACGTTAATGTTATTGCTCATTACAAAAACAAAATGACTCATGTTACCAAAGAAAAAGTACTCTATGATATATACTGTATATACACTCAGCAGAAGCTAGAAAACTGCAGTCGAAACACATGCACACACACATGCATACACACACACCTCTTCACATGCATGCACATGCACACACACACACACACACACACACACAGACACATGCACGCGCACATACACACCCGCACACTTGGGGTCAATGAGGGACGGCCTTGACATGTCTGGCTAGAGCTCTCCATTGCCCAAGAGGCATTGTTCTACTGCAATTGCAGGTACCTCTCCATTAACACTCTATGCCCCCCACTAATCGCTTACTTACCCGTAGAAACGTAATCAACATTGCAATGAATTTATCCATTAATGTGCTGTGATATGAAGTATGGAGGATACAACAGCTTCAGTAGGAAATAATGGGGATGGGGGTTTTTTCTGATGTTTCACAAACTTAAACTTAAGTCCAGTGAACTCTTGCAGACTCATTTTCAGAATTCGGCTGTTGATAAGTTTGCAGGAGTTTATTGGGACTGACTTCATCCAGTCCATCTATATGGGATGTATAATAATCATTTTAATCATTTTAAATGTGTTTTTTGTTTACTCGGGTTCCCTTAGTCTAATATTATAATTTGTCTAAAGATCGGAAATCATTCAGTGTGACAAATATGCAATAATAGAGGAAAACAGGAAGGAGGCAAAAACTTTTTCACAGCACTGTATAATATGACATTTTGTCTGACATTATGATGTACTTAAAACTCACATTGTCAGCGTGCTCTCAGTATAGGCACATAATATGATTTTTTCACCTTCAAAGGCATTTTATTTACAGTCGTTTTTATTGTCTTTGATGTGTAAATGTTCACATTCATGCATAAATATGATCACGTATGAAAAAAAGGGTGATTATTTTTGTGACACGTGTTCACTTAATGTTTCCTCTCCAGCGCTTTAAGTGTGCTCAACCCCCCCTCCACATGTGAGAAGGCACGAGGGGATTGCTGGGGGTAATCCCCCCCTCCGTTAATAAGTGCTCCGCTTATGTTTTCGGCAGAAACACATTAACCCCCGTGGATGGTCTTAATTCGCCCGCTCGCGCGAGCTGGGACAGGTTGACGCGGAGCACTGACTCCAGCGTCTTATCAGGCTGTGGCAGAACGGCAACAGAAGCGACACCGCGCACCTTGTGAGCTGCTGTGTGTGTGTGTGTGTGTGTGTGTGCGTGTGTTTTTCCAGTCATAAAACCTAGATAAAACCCTGCTTGTTTTTCGGTCCTGTCAGCTCCGCTTGCGACGGCACGCGGCACATGTAGGAACAGAAGAGCGAAAATGGAAAAAAAAACTGAGATAAACGAAGAAATAAATACATGAAAAATAGTACAGTGTCAAATAAATGAAGCGTAACAAAGAAAATTATAAAATGTAAATGTCAGGAGAAGGATTAGGGTGGCTCTTGCGGTGAAGCAGAGTAGTTGTATTGCCACTTTTGGGAAAGACATCGGAGCGAACTGCGCGCCGGCCCTTTAAATGAGAACCGCAAGGTGCCACCTGGGGGACGCTCGCTGCAGTCAGAAACGCTTTACAATGCGTTCTCATAATTTCCGGCGCAGAAGTTCCTGAGAGTGTACAGCAGTGTTGAGTCTAATTATGAAACTCGCCTGACACACCAGCTCACTGTCTCTCGCTCAAAACCTACGCACCCCCCCCGCCCCCTTCTCAAATTCCCCATCCATACCCAATCAGAGCTTTCAGTTCTTTCTCGGTTTTCACCTGCTAATTGGATGAACCCTGCCAGTAAACTGTGTGTTGTTGCTGACTTTTCAGTTTGTCTCACATTAGACACTTTAATTTCGCTACACTGGCAGGCAGTGGTCAAACCTCCCGAACACCATGCAGAGAGGCATAGCAAGGTCTTTCATTTCCATCGCTTTCCTCCATGTTTTTTTGTTAAAATGCACTGAATGTGAAATATTTACTAATTACTACCACTCGTTTAGACAGGGTTTTTTGAAAAAAGAAAGAAAAAGATTCAGCACATTGTGAGATTGCTATTTACTTCGTGCAGTGCTCTGTCCAGAGAACTGGCATCCTAACGATATTCCTGTGAAGTTTGTTGTTTATTTAAATAGTCCATACAGGCTGCATAGCTCTGCTGCAATCCAGTTGGGAATGTGTGTGTGTGTGTGTGTGTGTGCCCTGCGATAGACTGGCAGCCTCTCCAAGGTGTACTCCTGCCTCTCCAATGCATTGGGAGGATAGGCCCCCCACGACTCTGACCAGGAACAAGTGGGTTAGATAATGGATGGATGGATGAATGGATGACTGCCCTTCACACTACCCCAGCTGACATGGATTGGGGAGAGAATGTTGGGGAACACAGTAGCTACATTGCCATTTTGTTTACAGATATCATTATGACAAGGGTGTTCTACAGTCTTAGCATGAATTCATTCTCCACAACAAATTCGTATAAAGTCATGGGAAATGTTCCCAGCATGCAATGCTGTTTCAATGTTGTTGCACTAAGGCCTGCTGGGAACATCCCATGATGATTAGCAGTGATGAAAAACACATGATGGAGGACATGATATGAGACCATCCGTCAATGTTTGAAGGATGATCTCTATATTTACAGTGGCATCCAAAATCATTCATTCATACTAGATAAAGATGAAAAGACTTGAATTATTATGTAATTATTTTTGTCTTTCTCCACCATGATGGATGATACATGGATTTTACTTAAATGTGTTCCCCCATTTTTGGACCCCAGTGAAATAGGAAGCTGTGGGAAGCCACAATCCAGTTCCCTAACTAAATAATTAACTTTATAAAGTAGCTTATATTAAGTGATTAACCACAAAATGTACTGTTGAATAACTGTAGCTGAGGAACTATGAGTAAAATAGTAAAACAATAACTATGCATAAGATAACACAGTATTTCTTTATAAAGTCAACTTTGATGAGCTCATGGGTAACTAAAGCAAGAAAACTATATTTTTTCTGCTATTATTTGGACTAACTGATTCATATGGAGGGTGATGTAAAATTACCAGCAGGCACTGCAAATTTCTGTGAGGCACAAAGTGTTGTAGAAAACATTTAAATTATCATGCTGACACAAAACAAATATTGTTTCAAAGATTCCCGACATATGTCCAAATGGCTATTGTATCGCCTTTTTCTACTTAGTCGGCTCTGTTTGCATATTTCTCCGGAGCCAAAACTGTTTTCTAATTCCTAACTACAGGCCAGAGCTGAAAGAAAGTCTAAACTCAAGCCCTCTTCTTGTTCGATTAATAATTAATTTAATTTGCTTATGAATTATAGAGTAATGTTTTCAGCCCTCAAATATTTATAAGTGCAGCCTCAGCTCTCACATGTGAAAAGCTGTACTGTTCTGTACTTCTTGTGAATCTATTAGCTGTGGCTTGAGGAACCCCTGTATTTTAATTTAGCCTCTTAGATTTTTTGGCATTTCTTGTCAGAATATTTTTTGCTAACAAAAAAGAGATTTTTGTTAGTAAAAGAAAAAAAAAAAAAAGGCCTTGAGGCCTTTCCAAAACTCAGGGATAGGGACCCCCCTTGGTCTCCTGCTCTGGGCCTAACCGACTGTGGCCCGGACCGACGGACCAAGACAGAGAGACAGATTCCCGCTTTAAACCCACTCCGTGGTGCATGCTAGCTACATCTGCCGGCTTTTCCTGGACCTGTCCCCGAGGAGGGAATGATCCACCAAATGAGGAACTTAATTACGAGACGGGGCACTTGTGCCGGGCTTTATTTCCCCAAACGCATTTTTCTTATTGGTATAAGCTTATTATTTCATCGACTGTAAGTGCTCTGTGCAGCACTTCAGTGATGCTGCTTCCTGGAAGCACGCCTCTTTCCTCGTTTGGGTAGAGCCCGGTAAGCATATTTGTGGTAAAAAATCAGTGGAAAATTGTCACCTAGGCATTCAGGGGAAAACCCAACTACATTTGGGTAAAAAGTGAAAATGTTCTAGCTGATTGGCCAGGCTACTGTTCTGTATATCCAGGTAAAACCTGGATGTCAAAATGACTGTTAACCTTTATTTACACCCCTCTGGACGTCTACATTCTGGCTTTTGCTAACTGGGAGTGGGTGGGGGGTGTGGGGTGTGTGTGGGGAGGGGGCGGGGGAGGTGGTGGCAGCAGGGTTTGGTCCCATTTCCTCAGCCTCAGTAGTTTTCAGGTCTGAACTTTCTTTTCCCCGAACAAGTGGTGTTCCTGGCACCAAATTGCCAGGAACAGCATCGTCTCAATCACTCACATTATATCACAGCTCTTTCTTCACTAAAGAGCTGGGACTGTGCTTGTATAAGCTGCAGCCAAAGCTGGCTGTCTTCCCCTTGAACTGCTTGCAGCCAGAGCAGAAGCATGATGATCTTATTGAAATTTTTTTTTTTTAAATTTCACTTAACCAGGAAGATTTGCTGCGATTAAATAAAATCACCTTTGGCTAGTCAGCTAAAGGAGCTTTGCATTGTCAGCAAATTCAACAATACAACCACAATAAAAACATTACAGCCAGCATACAAATTACACAGTGGCAAATTTAAAAACAATCAGATATGACCTGAGACTAGACACTTAATTAGAGGAGGGAAATAAACTTCCATTTTTAGTTAAAAGTTTAATGAGTTCCAGGACCATGGCCGAGATTCAATCAATATGTGTCCTTAACTTTAGTTTCCTTCTTAAGAAACACAGGTTGGAGAGTTAGAGCACCAAACTATTTTTGTGGGGGAAAAAAGGTAAAAAATACATTAATTTTTAAGTCAAAGTTAAGGAAAATGTTGGAATACAAGCCCCCCTTCCTATGCATGCATAGGTTAAAAGATTTCCAATGAATTTCCCCTTGGGGATAAATAAAGTTTATTGAATTGAATTGAATAGTCCAAAACTCCATATTACATCTGCCTTTCTCTGGTTCTTTGTTGTGATCAATGAGGATACCTCATGTCCCTAGTTTTTAATGTCAACATGGACAGAATCAACATCTGAAGGAATAATGACTCACTTGTGAGGTCAGCACCTATAATGCAGGTCGACTGAGCTGGTATAGGTCAATATGATAAATGAGGTTAACACAGAGAACTCTTGGTAATTTAACTAAATAAGCTAGCCTGGTTCCAGCTCTACAGTTGGAAAGGTGTATAAGGAGCCAGCCTGGTTCAGCTCTACAGTGGAAAAGGGGTGTAATGAGCCAGCCTGGTTCCAGCTCGACAGTGGAAAATAGGTATACTGATCCAGCCTGGTTCCTGCTCTACTGTGAAAAACAGGTATACAGATCCAGCCTGGTTCCAGCTCTACATTGGAAAAGGGGTGTAATGAGCCAGCCTGGTTCAGCTCTACATTGGAAAAGGGGTGTAATGAGCCAGCCTGGTTCCAGCTACACAGTGGGAAAGGGGTATAATGAGTTGGCCTGGTTCCAGCTCTATATTGGGAAAGGGGTATAATAAGCCAGCCTGGTTCCAGTTCTACAGTGGAAAAGGGGTGTAATGAGCCAGCCCGGTTCCAGTTCTACAGTGGGAAAGGGGTATAATGAGCCAGCCCTGTTCCAGCTCAACAGTGAGAAATGGGTATAATGATCCAGCCTGGTTCCAGCTCAACAGTGGAAAATAGGTATACTGATCCAGCCTGGTTCCAGCTCTGGTTTCAAAAATGGGTTTTTACATGCCAGTTTGGTTATCAGACTGTTAAGAGAATAGAGAATGAATTACACCACCATACTGACCACAGGTGAGAAGGGGGTTTCACTTTATCCATATTCAGAGTGACTTACAGTGTACCTGGACTCTAACAATAAAACGGTGGAGCACAGACCTTTCGAGACGAAGATGGCCGAGGCACAGGAAGGACGCTTCCTCCCAGGCTTGTTAAGCGTCTGTGCCCTGGAGAGGGAGCGAGCGGGCGGAAAGTTCAGCGGAGTAGCCGATAATGAGAGGCGCTTGGCGGAGGAACCCGAGGAGATTGGGGTGCAGATGTTCCGGCACTTTGGCCTTGCGGCCGAGTCTATGAAACGGCGCTGTCCCCAGAACTCAGTGTGCAACCCGCCGATGCAGTCCCCACAATCCCTCCTCTCGTCCTGTGCAAGGTTCACGCTTCCTCCGTTTATACGAATCGACAGCACTAGCGCCAAACCGCTGAGTTGAACTTCTCTCTGCTGCTCTTCTTTAATGGACAGATCACAGAAACTTCTTAATCACCTCTCCAAGGTGTTTGTTTCTCACTCTGGGTGTGTGAGAGGTCTAGGCTAACAGCTTGCTGTACGCTAACATTCCCCAGCCCCACACCTTTTGCACTTCATGGACTCTCTGGGGAGCCAGTCAGCTGGGGATGATTCCTCACACACAGCTGCAATCACAGGTACTTCTTTATGCCTGAAAATTAGGTCTTGCTCTTTCCATCTGCACCAGCTGTCCACAAACTTTCGTACGCTAGTTTGATTCTTGTATTGCTCTTCCACCCCCACAGAACACCCCCCCACCCCCCGCACAAAATCAAGACTCAGGCATTGTGTCACCTTGAATACTAATCAACAGCAGCATTCATTTGCTTTGCCACACATCCTTTTTTAATTTAATTATACTATGTCTTTCTTGATATTGTTTAAAAATCTATGCTAAAAAATCTGAAAGCCATAATGGTGATCTGTGTCATATGAAGGGACTATTGCACAGTCACTATAAGACTCATGGTAAACATGGTAACTGAAGGATTTATGCATAATGAAGGATTATTATTATTATTATTATTATTATTATTATTACAAATGATTAACTACTTAATTGCAGGATTTGTCAAAAGTAATCATGACAAGATCAATCACAATTCTTAATCTGCTCTGCCCTAATTGACAAGTTTTAAATTTAAAACCACAAGATTTTAAGTAGGCAAACCAGTAGTATGGATGTCCAGGGGCCTGTATCACAAAGAAAGATTACGGAGTTAGCTGGATAACTGTTCTGAGTAAAACCCGAAACGTTAAAAAAAACGTTCTGTTCTGAGCTAACACAGTAATCCTGCTTCATGATACAGCCCCCTGGACTATTTATATATAAAATGAACTAATGAGTGCGTCATATATATGCAATAACTGCATTAGTGTCTTTTCAAATGATTCCATATGGAGGGGAGTTTTTAAACAAAAAGAAGTCCATGGCAGATGACCAGACATAAATGGGACGAAGACTGCAGAGCCATAGAACAAACAATGAAAGGCTTGTGGAAAGGCATTGTTTGAGTGCAGAGGAGGTTGGAGATAGCAAACTTGTGGTGCCTGGTGGATTGGTAGGGGAATATTAGTCTAGCACGGTAGGCGGGAAATAAGGCCAGTCACGGCTTTATTGAGTGAGCGAGAGAATTTTACGCAGTTTGTGTTAGGTGGACATACAGTTCTTTCCTTGCAGTGGTCATGCTGTGCTAGTTTTAGATGAAGCAAAACATTTGAATGTACTATTTGGCATCTTTTCTCCGCACACAATGTAAAATAAGAAATTGCAGAACATCACTTGTTGCTGAAGCTGCTAATTTAGGCTAGCGATTCTGTTCAACCTGTTCCAAATATCAATTTTTATTTATTTTTAAATTGACATTCTGTTCCACACATCCAATAAGTAATGCACGGCTATTCATAGAAAAGTCTCAGCTTTGAAAGCTATGCTTCAGGAAGTCCTCCTACCAGTCAGAAAAGGCCTTTATGCCCAGCATGCACTGCACTCTGTGAGCAAGTGTGAGTGTTTTCAGATGCCAATAGCAGTTCCATTTACCCATTTCTGTTTCTAAAAATGAGCAGTGAGTCATCGGTGGTTGTCCAACGGAACTTTGAATTGCTATACTATACTTCCCTCGGCTGTGATTGGTTGAGCGACATAACAATGTTCGATGAAATTGCTTCCTTGTGCGTCCCTCAGACCAAAGGTTGTGAATAACTGGTGAGCACAAGCATGAGTCATGAAGCAGAACAGGAACTCTTGATGGAATCAGTATTACACAGATGCCGCTGCCTGCACACCACTCACAAATTATTAAGATTTTGTGTTTTTATTCAAATCATCTGCCTCATCTCCTCAGCGCATCAAAAAAATAAAAATAAATGAATAACACACATATCTCCAAACACATTTTCCTTGCCAGTGCATCACCTTTTCAACCCTTAAGAAATATATTTGCTGTTAAATCGGTTGGCGTTTATCCAGTGTTTAACACTTGCTATAATCCAGTTAAAATGGGGCTTCCACCATCTCTCCCCCACTCCCACACCCCCCCCCCCCCCAAGAATGTGATTATCTGTTTGCCCTGTGCAGTAATAAAGTATGAAGATCATTTCTAGGTTTGGGGATTAATAAAATTATTTTAGAAACCTTCGCCTGATTCCTTGCTGCAAGCCTCACCTCTGGGGCTTGTTGCTATGGTAACCTCTTCCTATGGAGACTGTCTGCATTTTGCACGCAGATCCTCTGAAAAGCTTTACTTCACAGAACATAATGACTGTGTATTTGTTCAATAGCCTCTGCTTCTTAGCAATGTGACACAGCTTGCTGAAAAGCCAAGGTTTGAAATAGTCTCATTCGTCACTGGTATTCAGATTTTTTCTTTTTTTATTTATGTATTTTTTTGGAGAGGGAGGGGGAAAATTAGGAAGAATTAGGCCCCCCACAGTCGGTGAACTAAAGCTACAGTTATTCCCGTGTGTAAATAATTGAACTATGTCATGCACTCCTTAAGAGAAAGAACAGGCAGTATTATGTGGTTTGGCGGTGATTATTCAGAATCTGGTAATAAAATGAAGACACTTTTATTTCTTTTCGGCATATACTAGCTTTGCCACACATTGAGAGAGTGAAGGCCATAACACTGTTTACTGTAGGGCTTCAAGAAAAAAAAAAAAAAAAAAAAAACCATGCTTGCTATTCACACGATGGCGCAACTAAATTATTTACGACTGGCTAGCAGCCATTTCATCCTTAACTTTCTCTAGCCCAAAGGCTGATGTGAGCTGATGCTGAGCTTATTTGGATGGGAGGCCTTCTGGGAAATCCATGTCGCAGCTTGAAGTGGTGTGGGTGAGCCAAATGCAGGACGTTCTCCCTCGACTATGCAGAACAGCCAGTGTCTCGGAACAGCAATATTAACGCTGTCATAGTGATATTAAATATTAGTGTACGTGTTTGACAGATTGGGCTATGCAGATGCAAAAGTAAAAGTAATAAAAACAGGCAAAAGATGATGTTAATCTTCCTTCACAGATAAAGGTAAGTAAATAAACATGAATGGACAAATAATAAAATAGATGAGTTTTTTTTTGAAATATATCAATGCTGCTGTTTCTTCATGCTCAATTGAAATTTTTTTCAATTCAATTTTATTTGTAGTGCGCTTTTTACAGAGAACTGTCACAAAGACGCTTTACAGAGTAGCAAGGCAAGAGAAAGAGGAAAAAGAGCATACAGAGAAAACACCAGGCCAGTGAACCCCCAAAGTACATGAGGTAAAAAAAAAAATCCCAGGGGAGAGAAAACTCTCAGTTGGTGGCAAGAAAAAACTCCCCAATGGAAAGAAATTTTGAGAGGAACTCAGCTATAGAGGGGGAGCCCGTCCTCCACTGGCCAGCCTGGTGTAAAGTAGCAGGAGAATGGAATGTAACAGAAATGCAATGTAGCAGAAATGCAACATAGATGATACATGTATGAGCAAGCATTAGACAAATATTTCATTAATGTGTGGTATGCTGGCAGGATTATATGTCAAAGTTATTGTCACTTAGCCTGCAAACTGAGTACGAGCAAAGCAATCGAAGAAGAAAAGTTGAATCGTAGTCAATGTGATCGGCTGAGGAAATTCAAACCAACAACAGCGCGACATTAGATTCGATCCAATTATCATATAAAAAAGTATTTTTTATACTTTTCTTCACAAACTCAGGATTCAATTAAACACATTTAAAGTCGTAAAAGTCTTAAAAGGCATATGAAACTCAATCAAACAAAAGCAAATCTTCCCATATTGCTGTACCATTAAGTCTGCTTTTTTTGTGACATACTGAAACACTTCACTGAAAGCCAAAGGTTTGAGTCAATTAAAAAGAGCTTTCTTCAAGACCATAGCTCATGGTTTTTGTACTGTTCAACATCACTCGTGCAGCCCTGCTACAGAAAAAGGTATGGTTACTCTCATTCCAGCACTTATCGTATTTTATCGTATCATCGTCCTGATGTTGTAGCTTGTACTGCCCCCGAGTTTGACTAGCATAGCTTAGGTAAGAGCAATGCGCCCCATTCACCAATATCAAAATAAGTTTTTTCTTAAATTTGTTCTTATGAAAGGTCCTAAGAAAAGTGTACTTCAGATTCACGTGTTCTTGAACCACAGAATTGTTCACAAATGTGTTCTTAAAATGATGAATCCCATTGTCCCCGTAAATGGAAAGCGCGTGCCAATTGTTCCTAATTAGCATAAGCAAACACCACGCCAATCCCCATATAAGGGCATGAGACTGCAGGGCCGTGTGCACACACAGAAATTGAAAAGAAAAGTTGAGAGCGAAGTAAATAATGCCCAAACGAAAATCTAAAGACGGTGGAGCACCAGACTCCAAACGTAAGAAAAACTTCAGTAGTTATGAAGTGGAGGTATTGCTGCAGGAAGTGAACAGCAAACGACCTGTCATATTTAGTAGCGTCAGTAGTAAATATAAAATAACACAAAAAAGATGCATGGGATGCTATTACTCGTTCAGTGAACGCTGTTCCGGAGAAGGGCGCACAACTGATGAATTTTTAAAAAATGGTCTGAGGAAAAAAAAATGCTGGTGGGAGTGGGAGCAAGGAATTGCGTGTTATGCATTCAAACGACAAAGCACTTCTCGTCACAGTAATACCGTTAATTAAATCAACCGGCAGTAAACTGTATCAGAGTAAACCCGTCACTGCACAAAAAATTTATTGCCAGTCATTTTGGTGTCACCCCCTCTGATGGTGTCACCCGGTGCCGTCCGCACGCCCCTAGTGACGCCTCTGAATAAGTGTTCTCTTCTTCAACATGTCCATGTGTTTAAAAAGTGTTACTTAAGTGCTTAGTTTGTATTCAAAATTTAAACATTTGCTTTTACAGTATAGACCAAACATTGCATAATTGCAACCCCCCAAAATAAAAGATCACTACAATGGTTTCATCATTTATTTACAGATGAGCTGAGGCAACCACCCTCTGAGGCGGAACCTGGCACCTTAATGCTTTGTAAAATAATGAAAATAATAATTTAAAAAATATTATAAATGATAAAAGTATTATTGTAATTTAAATCCTATAATATTATGCAACTGTAGAATTGAAGAAAACGCAATAATCAATTATTTTGCACAAACTTACAGCACTCAAATGTGCATAAGTGTGCTCTTGAGTGTGCATAGATTCTGTTCTTACCCAATAACAAATCCCAAATAAGAAAACATTGGTGAATGTCAGAATCTTCACAAAAATGGCATAAATGGGTTTTAAGAAGAAAATTCTTCTTAAGAACGATTGGTGAATGAAGTCCAATATTCTTGGCAATGTTCTTGGCTATGAATAACTACAAAATAAGTATTGTGCCTCATCGGACCTGTGTTTTGTAGTTGTTCCAATGACCTTTAGTATGCACTTTGGATAAAAGCGTCTACCAAGTAAATGTAATGTAATGTCTCATGATTGACTTAATCAATTTACCTTGCCCTTAACAAATGCATTTAATTAAAATTGTGCAAGAGAGGAGGCATCTACATTTGTATGCATTAATTTGACAGGCATCTGGTAACAGTGCCGGTAGATGCTGGAATGTGATGTTTTGGAGGTGCATAACTGCTGTCTACTATCTATTTAAATCTTTATGTCTCACAGACAGAATGGTATAACGTGACGAGGTCTTTGTACAAGGACAAATTCTCCGTAATGTAGTGGTTGTTTACTTGTTTGTCTCAGCACTGAGATGCAGATTTCAGTTCGGCAGAAGGTGCAGAGAGCTTCGCTGTAGAGAGCTCACCCTGCAACAGACTGTAAGCTGATAGGAACTGAGCTCAAGGGGAGCTTTAATATTCATTCTGGAATACAGTGAGAGCGCTCTGTATCAACCTCAGTAAGTGCTACTGTCAGCTACACACCCAAGGATACACACGCATACACACATACAGTACAATTGCAAGCACACTGGCTCACTAAAGCAACAGACACAACCAAGAAAAAAAACACACACACCCACATATGCACGCACACCCACACACCCACACACACACACACACACACACGCACACCCACACACGCACGCACACACACACACACACACACACACAGATAATTCTTTAGGTCCACATTTATAAAATACATCATAAGGGCCCAAATATATTTCAGTTGCTGTCTGATGTCCTTCACTTGAGTAGCAGAAAGCATACCAGCAAACAAAATGCAGGTTAGACATTTGCATCTCAATTGCACCGACAGGAAACATTATGGGTACAAGAAACATCTTCTCATCCGCGGCTGCCTATAATGGAGGAAACTGAGCACACACACACACACACACACACACACACACACACACAACCATATACAGGCACTACTACCCAGATACAGAAAGATACAGAATTAAATTTTCCCTTTTTGCCAAGGCAGAGACTTGAGGGGTCAGCACGCACCTGATTTAGCTCTCACAACTTCCTCCTCAGCCATCCATCCTCAGCAGTGTGAGAGACATCTCTGCATGTTCTGTAGGTGGCTGAAGTGCAGCAGTAACGCAGTGTGGGTGGGCCTATTTTAATGCGGTCCGCTCTGGTGTGCAGACAGAAAAATGTCTAACGTATCTGCTGAGGATTCGGGGTCCGTGCGTGATTCGTCACAATGTCACGGCAAACAGTACTGAAGAATATAAGGAAGCCTGAGAATCAAACTGTTGCCTTTTTTTATGTTTATAAAATATTAAAGGGGTCACAAATTAAAATTAAAAGTAATTTTAAGTAGATACATTGCAGGAATGACCAATCCATCATTTCCTGTGTCTTATCTTTGTGAATTTGACTTGCTTAAAATGTAACTGACCTGAAGCCGATCATGGATTATCTTTGAATTTCTTCAGAGGTTGATGTGACTGAAGAATAGAGTTTGTGGAACAGATGTGGAATCCAACAAATCCTAATTTTGTGTGGAAAGTGCCGTTGTATGATCCCCTGTTTATGATGGTAAAATAATTCACTGCTCGGCACTCAGCTGCCATGTCATTGTGAGCTGCTGCAGTATTTTACTGAGCTCATTAGAGACAGAACAGAGCCAGGAAGTCACTAAAACAGCTGCAGTCCTGGATGTCTGGTGAGCACAATGCGTTTCAGCCAGTGTGATTCTACAGACTGTGGGTTCCTTCTCCTTGCTTTTAGCTTCCCTGTAATGAAGCTAAGGACCGAACATTATCAACCGCAGTGCTGACTCTGTGTACTCTCCACCCAGTGGAGCAGTGGTCAACTGGCCATGCCCAGCAACCAAAAGTCGGAATCCAGAGGTCTAGAGCAGTGGAAATCTAGACTGAGAGGTTAGGTTTATGTTTTGACCCCAACGTAGCTCAACCCCATAGTTCAACCCCAATATAGCTCAGGTTTCACAGCCTGGCTACATCTGAGTCAGCTAGAGAACTTTCACTTTTCAACCAAACGTAGCCAAGTTTTCTCCTGAATACCTAGAAGGCGTTTCACCAACTTTTTAACGATTTCACCTCAAATATGTTCGCTGGGTAGTGTCTTTCAGGCAGGGAGGGTTTCAGTTGTTGGATACTCCAGCTCCTCATTGTGCAGGAGCAGCTCATCTGACCTGCATAGGTGCCACTGCCCTCTGGTTCTGCGTAGCTCAACTGATCAGGTGTAAAAATAAAAGCTGGCATCTAAGAGCATTTCTGGGCATTTCTCCAACACGTATTGGTCTGTGTTCTTCAGAATTTATGTTAAGTTGTTTTACAGTGATAGGCCTACAAATGCCCCTGGCCTTTCCAATAATGAAGAAAGAAAAATAAAAAAAGTGGGATTAAAAAAAGCAAGAGCTGATTCTGACTTTAGCTACACAAATGAGAAACAACCTTGTGTCTTGCTGTGGTTGTTCCCTCTGACCAGACACTTTTTAGAGCAGTAAAACGTTTCCTTGTCACATTAGTTTAGGTATAAAGTGCTTTGAGCTTGCTTTATACTCCACTTACAATTCCGATGTACTGAACTGAAACTCCTCCTTGTTTTGTTTTTCCCCTTTAAGACAAGCCAAACTCAAAAATTATTCATCCTAACCTTCGTGACTCTAAAATTTAGGAAAGTAAAAAAAAAAAAGAAAAGAAAGCTGAGCTATAATTCCGGGGCATTACAACTGAATTAATTAATCACTATTAAAATGCATCCTTACATCCTTACACTTTCTATAGTTTGAGATATCAATATTTTCTATTGAACAGATACAGAGGTATGGACAATCGACATGATGCACCTCTTCATCAGGTTGTTAATAACAGATGCGCATAAACTTGGAAAGGCTGGAGCCTGCGGGCAGTAGAGGAAACACTCATGAAAGCTGTACAACACAACCTCTCGCCAGCATCTGCACTGCGAAGAGATGTTCAGTCATATTTCTGTTCACTCTGCCTCTGAGGAAAATAAAAATGAGGTCATATTTTGAAATATGTACACACTGATCAAATTAATTACGAGGTACGTTATGCCTCGCTTCCATATTTGGATAGTCAAGGCACTTGGATTAGTGATGTTAGTCAAAGAGAACATTAAAAAAAATGTATATACAGTATATACACACACTCACACACACACAGAGACACACACCATATAGTTATTAAAATACCTGGTTTAGCTTTTCCAAGCCACTGGCTTTTTCATCATGTGTGACAGTTGAAGAAAGTGTGAAAACACACACACACACCCACACACACACACACTAGTACATGCAAATGTAATAGATCCTCTGAGCAATTAATGCTTTGAGAAAGGTCTGAAATATGGAACTTTGAACATGACTTGAACATCATTTATAGACTGTACTATTTGTATAACGTACAATTTTGTATACCTGTTTTAAAAACAGACTACTCTTATTTTGCAGCTATGAAGTTAAAAAGCAACAGTCAAACCAATGGGAATCTGACCTTTTTTCAAGACCGTTCTTTTCAATCTCCAAAAAAAGTAATTTCATCCTTTCTCAGGTGTCTGAGTGAATCTTCTTCCCCAAACCTTATGTTCCATCATAGTTATTTCTTCAGTCCTGGATATTTTTAACATTTTTCACAGAACAATCTCAATGAGTCACAGAGCACAAATGACTCCATGGCCAAAAAAAAGAAAAAAGGAAGAAGGGTACAGCAAGTCTAGTTGAACAATATGCAAATGAAAGAATGAGAAGGACAAGCACAAGGAGAAAGGTTATCGCACACATTACTTACTCAAGTCCAGACACCTCTCTGGGCTCTCTCCAAGTGTGATCACTTGAATGGCTGGATTTCTGGTCCAGAAACCGGAGAGAAGAACAATAGCATCAAAAAAAGCTATTCACACCCTGTGAATACTGCACAATTAAAATGTCTTTAAAAAAATTTTAAAACCTGAATTGTGTGGCCCAGCGATGGTTGTGGCCCTAAATGACCGCATAGAGCACTTATGCCAGCAGCCTAGCTCTGGTCTGACTCCTCTATTTCCCTCTAAAATAGAATGCACTGGGACATGCTATAGGGAGATGCTGCTGGCTGCATGTAATTATAACTCATTTTGGCCAAAAATGCAATTTGGAAATTATGTGATGTGTACCACAGAAGTATTAAAGCTAGGAAAGAACTACATTATTTGATGTAGAATTCTTAATGTATCGAGTATGATGATATTCCTCGATTCATTACATTAAAAAAAATTTCTTTGACTTTACTTATTTGTATTGAATTGTATTGAAACAGTGAGGATTGTGGAGTTGGACACAGGACAACATAATTATTTCAAAGAGTAATTTTAAAGAAAGCTCCTACCTCCAGCCTGGGCAACACAATTTCCCTTTTTTCTTTGATTTGCATTTATATACAATAACCAAGTGTTTTTTTTTTTAAATCACAATTTATCATTCATCACAGTCCTTTCAAAGGTCATCACACCCACCATACCATAAGAAAAAAAAGCTTTTTAATTCAATTGTGAGTCAAATGTTTGCACAAAATGTTGATTGAATCCAAGGCCTTTGAACGATCAATTTTTTTACAAGGTGCCTTTCCAACAGCTTTAGCTATAATAAAATGTTTTTATTTCTTTCCTTTTTTCCTTTCCTGGCCAAATTTCAAATCCCCTGGAACAAGCTCAACAGATTGAGTTTAAGTCATTTAATGTACCATTTGGTTATATTGCCTTTTATGGGTTTATATTAGAGGGCATGCTGCCGTCAGTCCATATGACCAATTACACAAAAAACTACAGTGTTATTCTGACAGCAGGTTCCAAAATGGCTGCTATTGAACACAAGCTCAGGGACACCAGTGCCTTTTTAGTCACTGTTTCTCATGCTTAAAAATGAGTGTCCCCATTACTTTTGTCTATTATTTACATTATACATCTCCTTGGAGGCTGCTTGTACACAGAGCCACTTGCATTTCTGCATCATCCATTTATTCAGCTAGATATTATTCAAGGAATTGAGCATCACTACTCTGCTCCGGCTTCTGTGGGCCGCAGTGTCGGTAGGCATTTGCTCAAATTATAGCAATTACATTATAGCGAAATAATATCGGGACAAATGCACTTTACCCACCTGCAAAACCCATAGACAGCGGTGAATTTAGGCCAACATTGTATTCCAGAATGCATTTGTCTGTCGTGACATGATTTTCAGTATTTTGTCAGCACAGTGGCGTGTGTGAGCCTAAGTGGCAAACATTATTGGGATGTCAGGTATGTCCTATAAGTTCTACCTTAGCAGTGCATGATCCATAATACTTACGGAGCATTTCATAATATTTCAGTGTTTCCCATTAAAAAATCTAAAGAAAATAAACAATAAACTACAATGACCACAAACTAACTTTGAACTTCTATACCCTCTGACCTGGCCTCTGACATCATGTAAATGCACAGGATTCAGATACACACTTTACACAGCTGCACTGCTTCTTCTTCTTCTTTAAAAAAAAAAAAAAAAAAAAAAAACTTTTTGGCTGCCATTTGAATTTTAATTTAAAAAAAAACTTTTTTCAGAATTGATGATTTATGGAATACGATAGGAAACATTTGCGCCACGTTTCACGTACAGATGGCCAGCTACCCAGGAAGACAGTTTCATTAAAGCCTTCGTACCTCACATCCTGGCCAGATGTCTCTATTCCGCGGCCTCGGGGTGACCGGTGACCCCCCCACTGCATGGTCACCCCTCCCTTTGATGATGCCTTCCTGTACTGGACCAGGGAAGCGGAATGGTGGTCAGGACAGCAAGCTCATTGGCCAAGCTCTCAGTGCAGCCTGAGGACACACTTCCTCAGACTGCATCTGGGCTGACATGCCATACCTGCCCCTAGCACTCATAAATTTTGGCATTGATTTGGGTTTTTTCTTTTTTTAAAAGGACTTGTAATGGATGTAATCTGCCCATATTCCGGATCTACATTCTGGTTTGTGGCTTTTTTACAGAAAGACAGACTGTTTCCTCTTTCGTCTCACCGTAGTACTAATGCAATAGTCCAAAGGAACAGCTTAGCAAATTTACAAATGTGTTTGAATTACTGTATTTGAATTTGAAATAGACATCAACTTCATATCAACAGTGGGGGGTTGGGGGTGTGGCAAGGTTTAAAATTTGTTGTTTCATGTTGGAACAACAAATAATTAAAATAACAAATAATTATTTACAGTTCCATGCTTCACTATAATGACATTGACCACAGATGACATTATTCATTATTTGATAATAAAATCAGTGTGCAATAAGTAAGATTTGCACAAGTGAGGAGCACTCACTGAAATAGCTGGAGGAACAGCGTTGTGAAAAAGACCCACTCCTGCTGCTAACAGCTAACTCACTGACTTACTGTACTGTGAAACCATAAACAAACCCGTCTTCCCTTCCGTACCAACTAACCCTTTTAAAATGGCAGTGAATGAGGTTGTGTTATACGCAAAGGGAATGCAGCACAGACCTAGTGTGGACCTAGTGCAGCTCATGTAAACTGAATCTATTCGCACCATTAAGTGTTTATGTAAATAAATTTACTCTAAAGTTCTGGGTATATTATACATGATTTGATTCATAGTGCATTATTACATAACTGCACGTATTCATCTAGGTCCCTCCTGCACCAGTGGAAATTTAATAGCAGCATAATATATTTTGCAGTTGTCACAGTGAAACTTTGCATGTATCCAGTTTCCCGAACTCGTTATTTTCCCAAACAATTTTCCCAGCAGAGGGACTGTCCACTCAGGACCACAAGAGTGTCCGTTACCATGGATGGTGTCAACTGCACGCACAGACAGGGCAGCAGCTGTGGCTCATTGCAAATCAAGGCAGCTGCTACCCATTGCTTAAAATGAAGGGCGACATAAAGGCCTACTCTTTAGGCCCGAGGGAGGGGCAGCCAATTTTTAACACAAACCCTGCCCAGTCCCAGTCTGTGAACCTCTGGACTCTTTTTGTGTCCTTTATTTTGAACAGTTTTTCTTTATTTTATTTTGTTGAATACATTTCATTATTATTTTGAGTGCTTTTGTTGAAAATCTTTAAAATTTTCCTTGTATTGTGCTCTCACAGAGTAAGTTAGCCAGCGTAGTTAACGGCAAACCGCCATCTTTACCCTGTCACGTGGCTTGTCTGTTCGCCTCTGTGGTGGCTAATGCAGGAAGTGCTCCCTGAAGTGATGGTGTTTTCATTCGCTTCATTCGCTTCAGTTCTTCCTCTTAATATTACAGCATATATTACAGAGTTGACGTCAGCCATGTAAAGGACACCTCGATAAGGCTAAGGCAAAAAGGCGGGTAATCCGTTCCCCAGGCCATTTCTATGGAGAGCCTGGGGCTAAGGCCTCAAGAGCAAGCGAGCTTATCCTTTGCAAAGCATCCGTTTGCCTGTACCCAACATAACCAGCCATAAACACTTCATAAAATTTAAAAATAATTGAAGAGTGCAGTGCTAACTAACTCTGTTCCTGGGGATCTACCATCCTGTCGGCATTCACTCCAACCCTAACAAGCACACCTCATTCAACAGCAAGAGACCTTATTGAGCTGCTAATTAGTAGAGTCTTGTGTGCCAAAATTAGGGCTGAAATGAAAACCTACAGGATGGTAGATCTCCAGGAATAGGGTTGGTTACCACTGGAAAAGAGGAATGTGATTACAATGAACTTATGCACTATTTATGGAATAAAAATAGTTTTGCATGTAACCATGGGGGTCCACCAAAAGTAGCTGTATAATACGATAAACTACCATAGCACTACGCTACAGAACACACAATCACTTGCAAATTACATTACATTACAGGCATTTAGCAGATGCTCTTATCTTATCTGACTTAGACAACATTTTACATAGCATTTACATTGCATTCATTTATACAGCTGCATATATACTGAAGCAATGCAGGTTAAGTACCTTGCTCAAGAGTACAACGACAGTGTCTTACCTTGGAATCGAATGTGTGATCTTTAGTTCACAAGACCAGTTCCTTACCCATTATACTACACTGTAGTAAATTTACCTGGGGTTTTTAACCTATTCTGATCAAGGCCCCCCCACCCAGGCTCAAAAGCATCCCCCCACCCCCCATCATAAGTTAAAAATGCATTGGGCCCAGAGATTCAATTAAAATATAAGGAATGGAATTGTGGCATAGAAGGCTTGTAGTAAGCTCTATTATTCTGCCTTGTACAGTGAAAGGTCAAACAATTTGAACAATCCTGGTTAAATATTTCCAGATCGGGGCCTAAGCTGTCTCACAGGGCACCTAATCATTCCGCGTGTATTTGGCAGGCTGTGCGCTCCCTCACACACCTTGTTTCCCCAGGTGATTAACATTAAAAGACAAATTAATTTCCCATAGATTGTCCTTGGGAAATAAATGTGAAATAAATTAATGAAATAAAATTGTCAATATGCCTTCAATCCTCAGTGGAACACTAAGTGCAGCCAGCATAAGAAATAGGCTTTCTTTTTTTAAATATAATTCTGGCCAGCATTTAACCAGCATTTACCTTAGCTTTCATTCACAGAAAACTGGAGGAAAATGTCCTTTTTTTTTTCTTTGCATAGTTAGTAGCTCAGTGAGTCACTAAAACTGACTGTGGAATCATCTCGTGCTTGTGCCTGTGTGTGTCTGGGCACGTATGTGTACTATATGTGTGTATGTGTGCTTGTGTGTGTGTGTACATGGATGCGTGTGTGTGTGTGCGTGTGTGTGTTTGTACGGGGGTCAGGGATTTGGGGGGGGGGGGTTTGCAGCTGCAGGCGTGTCCGTTAACGGAGAGCTCCGGGTCTGCTTCCGTCCTCCTACACGGCCGCTCTCTCCGCGCGCCCAACACAGAGCTGACGGGCCGGGCGAAATGTCAAATGACTGGCGTGTAACATTTACCCAAGCTGTTTGCGCTGGCACCGGCGCCTCTTAACTCAAAGGCAAACTAAAGATTAATTACACTGCGGGAGCACATTAATTAAGCCCCGCGTAACGATCACCCCCCACCCCCTCTCCCCCTTTACCCCCCCCCCCCCCCACAGTCACACACACCCCACCCACAACGCCTGCCCACTCCACCTGCAATGACACGCTTCCGGTGTGCTGTGCCTTGTTGTATTAAGCTTGTTTTATTCCACTGTTTTTTTGTTGTTGTTTCTTTTCTGAGACACTGGGCTTGCTGGAATGCCGAGATCATTACAACTGCAAGAAATTCGATAAGGCTAATGGGGCCCAATCATTATAAAACCCATTTGTTCTCATTTCCTTCCAATTGCTGGAGTAGCCTGCGCTAGTGCTCAAATTAAAGTTTTACAGCAGTGTGTCTGCTTCACTTCAGACTTTAACCAGCAGAAAACTCTTCACAGAAAAACAAAATTTCCTCGCATATTTCCTCAAATTAATGCAACAAAAAAAAAGTATAACACTGTATGCTACATTAAATCACTGCTTTTTTTCTAGATTAATTAGGATTTACTCTTGCGTAACTTACATATCATTACCATAGGAATGATACCGTCGGGTCAAACCGATAATGAACAGGGGGAGCAGTGGAAAAGCACTTGTATCAGATGTAAATGCAACCTTTTGCACTTAGTCATTTCAGAAGGAATTTTGCCAGAAAATAAATTGCATCACTTCTGTCAGGAATAAATGAATTAATACATAACTACATCAAATTAAAATTCTTTGCTATTCACTGAGCGACCTCACTGTTGCCAGTAAATGCAAAAAAAAAAGTTTGGGTGGCCAAGTAAGGACA
This sequence comes from Anguilla anguilla, assembly GCF_013347855.1. NCBI lineage: Eukaryota > Metazoa > Chordata > Actinopteri > Anguilliformes > Anguillidae > Anguilla > Anguilla anguilla. Next base: position 33,513,820 of record NC_049209.1, read on the forward strand.
AGAGTAGTACTTTCAGGATATTCTCAGCCTTGTCTCAGTCCTTTTTAGCCCTGGATACACAGTAGGTACATTTTTTTAACATTTCAGAAGCAAATTAAAACCTGTGCGATGTGAATAATCTGACAGGCAGTGAGCACTGGTGAGCTTACAGAGGTGGTTGCCATGGTGCCAGCGTCGGTTGCTCTGAACACAACTCCTCAGATGAGACCTGCTAACCGCTCCAAGCCGAAGCTCCCTCTCCAGAGACAATCCCGAAGAAGGTGATGAAGACGGAGATGATTCCTTACACCGGAGTGCAGGTGTAAGGAATCACCTATGCAAGCAAATATATGCAAGCAAATACAGTTCATATGGAATATCCCCACCAGACCTGGGTCAAATACGTACCTGTATTTGTTTTGGATTCAAATATTTTTCTCTGCTATTGATCTGGCCTGGTGAATTGAGCCTGCCAATATGACCAGAAGGTGGGGTTTGCACTTTTTTGAGAGTATTTCATTGGGTCCAGTACACCAGACAAGATCAGTAAAGCGTATGAAATCCAAAACAAATACACATTTGACCCAGGTCTGATCCCCACTCCCCACAACCTTTCTTAATTCACATGCGGAAAATTCAAATAGTTTTTGTAAATGTCCCAAAAAAATAAATAAATACAATTCTGAATGAAACTTTGTTTTACTGACATAAAGTAATGGCAATAATGTTAACTAAACGGTTATGGATTAGCACTGTTAAGTTTTCAATGATTCTGACCTTTAAAGCTCTGCATTCTCTTTTTACTTAATGACCAAAAACACTCAGACACACGAGCAATGCTGAAAAGTATGCATGACGATGCTGCCAAACAAATGATGTGCTGCAATTATGAAAATGATCCTGTAGGTTACTAAAATATTTAACTGTTGGGGGAGGCATACATTTGTCTGTCCACTTCAGGCAGATACAAGGAAGTACCTATGCATGAAATGGAGATGATTCTGAGGTGACAGGCAGACTTTGGGTGTGTGTGCGTGCGTGCGCGCACATGTGTGTGTTATAAGATGAAAGGCAGTCCACCAGAACAAATCCATTTTCTTCTCCCCCTCTTGTTAATCTGTTAGGCTAGCCCAGGCAAACAGCCAGGGCTTGGATAAATGGCTGCTCTGCAGTACTAATCACATCAATGATCTCAGACACTGTGGCAATTACTGTACGAGGGATCAGAATCACTTTCCCTGTGACATCAGTTTCCATGGAGACCCCTGGGGAAGAGGAACCGATTCCAGCGGAACTCAAATGGCAACATTCCAGAATCGTGCCTGTGTGACATCAGGTCATCGCTTGGAGGCTCATGCATTCTCTGGCCCCTGTCACCAATGGCGACGTGATACGGAACAGTCAGTCATCCGTCTGAAACCCCCTCGTTCTCCAAAGCAGTCCCTCTGCTGCTGTACAGTGGAAGACACCAGAAATAACGTGTTCCCTTCTCCCAGATGTAATATTCAGGATGCCTCCCAAAATGGAAAAATTGTTAAAAAAAATAAAAATAAAACAAAACTCCGTAAACAGCCTATAATTGTCCTTTATAGTATAGCATAAATATTTAAATAACCACTTATTTTAGTACGCTATTTAAGACTTCATTAATTATCAATCACAAAAGTTTTCAAATTTACTTTCACTCAGTAAGTTTGCATGTGCACCACCTCCCATGCAAACCACTTCAATGGAGATTTCAGGGACACCCAGTGCAGTGGAGATTGCAGTGGTGTGCATAAACCAGCTGTAGATTGTTGTTTTAATAAGCCATAGTATCAGGGCTTCAGTGCTACGTTCAGAAAAACCAGATGTAGAATGAGTTCCGTTGTTCAATGAAAGAGGCAAAAAAGAGGTCTGTTCAGAATTCATTCATGCTTCTTTATTTATTAATTTATTCATTTGTTTTATTCATAACACATTAACACATAAGAGGTGTGGTGTCACACTGAAGATTAAAATAGGTGGCACCAGGCTGGGAAGTGAAAGTAAAAAAAAAAAAAAACATTAAAAAAGCTTGCTTGGGGAGTGCTGGTATGCAGAAATAGACTTAAAAAATTGATTTATTACTCTATTTACTTTCATTTACACATTTATGTATTTCTGTGTTCAATTATTAATGCCTTGCTGCTAAAAGGGCAGTTTAAATGTCACGCGATTTCTTTCACCATCACTGTGTTCAATTGCTTCTGTTCCCTTGCAGCTTGTCTCCTGGCTCTGCCCAATAGGAGAATTAGCATGGTCTGCCCCAATCACATGCTGGGCAGGGGAGCTGCCGCTCAATTCTGCACTCTGATTAGCAGGTTCCCCAGGAAGGGGCGCGGCCACCACCATTCCAAATATTTGTATTTGTGACCTGTATACCTACAAATAATAACCCAAGAGTTTCCTGAGTGATATTTCAAGTATATTAATGTTGAAAATTACACAGCAATATATTAATGGTTGTAAATATAAGAAAATACGAACATCTAACGACCATATAACCTCTTAACAATTTAACATTTAACATGCCATGACACCATTCAGGAGTGAAAAAGACCCGCAGTAAAATGTTCAGTGTTAAATCTAATTTGAGTGTATTTTAATCTGATTTGTGATAGATGCACTCTAATCTTATAGAGATTAATTAACAACAACCAATTTATTTGTGTAAAAATACGGCATGTTTAAAATACTTTTCTCTGATACTTCTTTTTGCGGATACGCGGAGCTTCACGCGCCGGTAGAACAGAGGAGTGTTAATGACGAGGTGCGTCACGAGGGGCGTTTGTATAACTTCGCCCCGACAGATGGACCAAGGGAGGTAACACCATCTGTGTGTGCGTCTCCCGTGTCAGGGCCCTGGGAGCGTGGGAAAGCCTTCGGAATTTGCTCCGGCGTCTATTTAAAAAGCTGTTTGTTTAGCTCCCCCGTCACGTGGAAGACGACGCTTGCGGAATAAGCTATTTGCGCCGGCGAAAAACGGGATATTTCCATCTGCTTACCCTTCCCCTTTTTATTTTTGCTGACATGGGGGGGGGGGGTCATAATGAACATTTGGAAAGCTGTCAAGAAATTCTCGCCAGCGGCCTGCAGCAATTCTTGGGTTTTTTGACATATCGTTTGGTCGGATGATTGACAGCTGGCAGATTGCTATTACTAAAGCGTCCTGTAGGATTGTCTGAACTCATGTTTGAATCAACCTCATCCTACGGAAAATTGCCATGACCAAAAAGCTTTTTTTTCAAGGGAGAAGGGGAGCTTGAGGAAGCACTCTATCACTGCACCCAAAGTATACAGCAGATTGAGCTAAGGACAGTGCATCATCATCGTGGGTTGAGGGTGAAACCAGAATTATTCTGTCCAATCACATCACAATTTATTGTACTCATAGTGATTGATTTTGCAACAATGGTCGTGATTGAAGGGTTTACAACTTTTAAATAATTTTTAATTATTTTTGCTTGTGTTATCATTGTTCTCATAGATGTGAGTACACGACTGTGTTTTTATTTTCAAATGTTTTTTTTTTTTTGCAAATTAGTATGATGATTCAGCTGTGTGTGTGTGCAGTTACTGTGCATGTTCCTGACACTAATGTGTTGGCAGAAGTCTAAGAGACAGGGGAAGCCGCATAAGGCTTTGAGCAGCAAATGCACACAGACAGAATGTGTGAGCCTAGGCCTGTCCAAGGAAGGCAAACAAACTTATAAACAAACTTATTGCTGAGCAATCTGAGGGTACGTCATTCTAAATGAAACGACTTAAGAGCAGAAATGGTGCAATGTTTTGACGTTGAAATAAAATGGTGTTAAACAGTGAAAAATATTCTAAAGTGTATATATATATATATATATATATATATATATATATATAGAATTCCCACTTAGTGCAATTTTTTAGCTGTGCCAGCACAAATTCCATCATTCCCTAATGGTGAAAGCCCTGCATCAGTACGTATGTCAGAAAGCTGGCTACTTTCTTATTAATGCAACTCAGCTTATTCTGTTAGATGGAGACACATGCTGGCACATCATGCCCCTGGTTGAGTTTACACCCCAAAGGCTGGGTCTTTCAACACAAATGCGATGCACTGCAGCACACTTGCTGTAGTAAATCATTGTTCCTACAAAATAGACAGAAATTATGCCAAGGATAATTTCAACCAGTGTATGTAGATTTGCACTGCGGGGAAAAAAAACATGTGCCACTTCATAATAATTCTGTATATATGTCATAATAATTGAGTTAAACCCAAACCCAAACTCCTCCATCGGGAATAGTCATCCTATAGAGCTAATGAACTATAAATAAATAAATAAATAAATAAATAAATAAATAAATAAATAAATAAATAAATGTGTGGCCAGTACAAACTATATGCCCTATAACATAGACTACCGCTGCCTGAAATTCTGCCAGAAATACAACACTGCTCTTCTACAGTGTGCTCAGCTGACTTATGTTTGCTTTATGGAAGGGAAAAGATTTGCCTCGGGGCTTCCAGAATGTTCCATAAATGTTAAACCGGGGTTCACATCTGGTGACTGAGAGGGGCGTGACACAGATAACGTCTGTGTCACGCTCCTCAAAGCTACTGGCAACTGCTGGAGGTGAAAATCTCTCAGTACCATTAAGTATGTCTATCTGAAGGCATGAGTGCATTCAAACTGTGTAGGGAAAATGTACCCAGAAACATTACAAAACAACCAGAACACTTCACTGTTGGAACGCTGATGCATTTTATTCCTTTGCTTGTTCACTACCTGTACCGTTTAATATGGGATAAAAGCCACAGACCATGTCCGAAACAGCCTTCTAACTCCTGTGTCCTCAAAATGTGTACTGCCTACTAGACATTGTGCCTTCTGTTTAGTGTGTATTGTTTCATACGTCATGGGCAGTATGCAAAAAATATCCTCCGTACTATTTTATAGTGGTACTGCAGAAGTGTAATAAGACATCACATCCTTGTAGTAAAAAGGCCCGGCTTCTTCCTCTCTGATTTATGGGACCTTCTCCTAAAAAGTATGGTTGACTTTGTGCTCCTGAATACACTCAGCGGAACCCCAGAAATAAATATGTTGTCCAGGGATTTTAAGTACACTACATTTGGAGAAAATGTTGCCAAACTTAACGCCTTTCTCATCCGGTGTACTCAACTTACATACTCAACAGAGGGCGGGTTGGCTGTTTCGGACATGGCCACAGCTTCACTTCCTCATTTCCATCACAACCAGACATCCAGAACCCCTGTTTTTTTCTTTTCCCAGCAGAGTGTTCATGATGTGATGAAGGCTGATTTTATTCTTTTCCACTGGGAAAACTTCAAGTTTTTTTGGATTCAGTTCAACTGTACAGGAAGTATATATTCACAAAATTTCATGAGGCATGTGTAATGGCTTCATTTAAGTAAATAGTTATTCAGCTTTGATTTACGGATTTGTTTTTGGTCTGATGCTTTGTTTTTTTTATTGGTTCAATATGCTTGTTTTTATGATTACACTTTGCAAGAAGATAATATTATATAATTATATTATATAATATAATATACTTAAGTCATTGCAAAGTATTTATATTGGCTTCACAGAATGTATTTATAAATACTTCATAAAGAAATTAAATGCTTTATTAAGAATTGCATCACAAAATATGACATAATAGCACTCAACATAAGGTCAACCCAAAAGGTCTGCACATATTCTTGTTAACAGTTTATATTGCTATGTTGTTATGTTGCAGTTTATGTCATGCTGTGTCCTTGGAGACCAACAGTTCTGTGATTTTATATATGGCTTTGACCTTTTGACTATTCATATTATTTGAACAATTCATTTTATGATCTTTTTGTCAAACGTACAAGATCAGTGACCGTCCTGGGATTTTAGGTTTGTGCCTGTTACCCATTGACATCACTCCAGAGTTCCCATCCTAGGGGAAGTTCCCAGATTATACTCATTATATACATGCATGCATAAATGGATTTTTCAAATGTGAGTCTCCTGGGTGGTTATTTCTTTTCAGTATCACACCTCAATAGAGCTGTTGCTTAGTTACTTTGCCACTTAATTCTAACCTTGAGAAAGGAACATGCTGTACCAGGATATGCTGGTCCCAGGGGAACTGAACATATTTACATTCAGCAAAAAAACAGCCTGAGAAAGCAAACTTATGATATGATATAATAATGTAGTCCCGTCTGAAATTTAAATTTGAACTTGTGTACATCTTTGTTAACATATGGCATTCACCACAAACACAGCCTGTGCCCTATATCCAACACACCACTTGTTTTGGCCCTTTCAAAGGCTGTTATTCTACATCAGACTTAAGCTACCATAAGTTGTCAATTGTACCCAGTGTAAGAAACATTTCTCCTCCAGTCGGTGCTAGTTCTCCTGTGGTATTGTACAGCTCGTGGCTTGGAAAATATTCACCGGATCACTTGGGTGAGTGTTGAAGGAATGCATGTGGTGCTACTAGCATGGGTGTAAATAGTGCAGTGGCAACTGAACATAAGACCATGATGAACTGGCCATTCAGCCCAACTTTGATCCTCATTTTATTATTATTATTATTATTATTATTATTATTATTATTATTATTATGGATTTAATATAAATGTTTAGAGAAGTGGCTATATAAAAACCATCAACAATAAAAAATGATCAAACCATAAATAGAAAAAAATCAAACAATCAATAAGAATAATCAATTAAAAGAAACAATACAACCAAATAAAAATGAATAAAAATCATAACAGTAAAATCAATAGAATCAATAAAACAAACACAATAAAACAAACACAATAAATAATAAGTAAAGGTTAATAGTCAAACAAATAAATAGCCAACCAAAATACATAAAACTGCAGCATGTCCAGTACCATACCAAGCCTGGCCTTGAATACCATGAGACTCTTTGCTTCCACCAAATTGTTCTGCTAAAGGAAAAGTAAAGGAAATGTCCTTGTATTTGTTTGGAATTTTCTCTTGGTTAATTTCAGCTGGTGGCCCCTTGTTTTATTAACAGAATGAAGAACTGTTAAGTGAAAATTGAAAAAAAGGTGAAATTTTTATTTTATTTTAAAAATGTGAAGAGTACAGGGCTGCCTACGCTATTGAATACAACAGCACTCTCCATGTGAAGGAGGCTACAGCTTTGACAGTGAATCAGAATATCACAGCTCTGTCCTTGGTGCTGAATACCACAGCGCTCTCTGTGCTGTGGTATTCAGTCGAGGAATCTCTGTCCATGGTGCTAAACGGCAGTGCTCTATCAATTGGTTCAAATGGCAGCTGCTCTGCCCATTGTGACCTCTGTGCTGAAAGGCTCCTTTCCTATGGCTGTCTCTCCACAGTGGTGAGTGTGCTGGGCCAGACGTGTGAGTAGCTATGGTTACATATGATACCACGCTACTTATCAGAGCAGGCTGTGACGGAAGGCCTGGTAAGTGCATTAGTTAAATGTAGTGTAGTGTGGCCATTTTGATTTTCCTTTTTTTCTTGCCCCTTGTTCTCACCTTCTTCCTTATAAAAGACGATGTTGTATGTAAATCAAAAATACATCATCCAAAATCAAAAATACATCAATAGAATAAAGAATACATTGAGATACAATCAATCTATGTGTTAACTGTCAAAAGGATTTGACCATTTAACAGATAATTTCCTTTTGCCACTTCCTTCATAAATCACCATTATTTTAATAAAAAAGGACTTTGGTTACACAAGCCTTTCTCAGGCTTTTAGTCCATATTTTTGATGATGCGATTGAAAGGTCTTACTTTTTCTTTTTCCCTGACATCACATCAGCAAATGGGTTCCTCAGGAGCACAATAGGGCTTCTTTATTAGTTTTTCCAAACCTATTTGTGTGCTGCCCAGCCCCCAGCCCCCCCCACCCCCCACACACACTCTCATCAATATAAGATATTTTACAAACAAAAAGTTGATGAGCACCAATATCTCCCCTCCAGATCAGAACACACAAGCTCATTCTTTGTCCTCTTTTAATGTTGCTTCTGAAAGCTTTGCTCATCTTATTTACTTCATACAATATGAACAGCAGCGTTTTATTCGCTGGCAAATAACATCCTGCATATCTCATCTCCATTAGTAAAAATGTGTGGTATTAGATGGTAGAGCACAAATATTTGGAACATTAAAGGACAGTTAAAAGCATATTTGGTTTATTCTTTTCAAAAGCATAATCAATCATTTATTATTTATTTAACTCTTTTTCCTGTTGTTTTTTTGCAGACATAAATGCACAGTTAAATGAAAGCATATTTAGTTCAAAAAGCATTCAAAAGCATATTTATTTCTTCATTATTTTATTGTTATTTTACTGTTATGTAAATTTTAAATTCTGAAAATGGATTTGAAGGACTATAAATACTTGTCATAAATTTGACAGAACTGAGTGACTGATTTTCAATTCAATTATGAAGTGGTTTTTGCAGAGACACGGTCACAAAAATTCTTTACCGTGGAAATACTAAATAAAATTGGGCAAAAAAAAAAAAAAAACCAGGCCTGAACCCCCAAAAAGTGAGCAATTGAGGTTAAAAATAAAAACCTCCCCAGTGGGAAATAAATGCTCAAATAGTGGCATGGAAAAACTTCCCAATGGGAAGAAATCGAGTGAGGACCCCGGCTATCGAGGGGGAGCACATCATCTGCTGGCTGGACCGGTGCAACAGGCCAGTTTGGTGAAATAAATGTCATTTACAGAGATTTGTTGAATTGCCAAATTTCAGAGATCTCCTTCTTCCGAAACCTGGTCTGTTTGGCCTCAGTGTGAATCTTTGGCAAAGCTCCTTTTTAATAAATGCCATTTCAGACCATCGTCCAGCTGATAGGTGGACCTGAGGGCTTTAGAGATTGTGCTTTGTGCTTTCTCCAGCCAAAAACGTGTCTCTTTGGGTACATTTTTTTAGTAAGACACGGATTTGGCTGAATTGTTGTCTCATTTATGTATTTGTGCACCTCAAAGCTCTATTAATGTTTACTACTGGCTTTCATTCATGGTATGTAACTATGCAGATACTGGTATACTGTAAATTTCCCACATATGGAAAACATTGCCATTTATTAATGATTTAGTGCAATTAACCACAATGGCAAGTTTTTAAAGTTATAAATGCAGTAGTACTTCCTAGGCAAGGATATTGGTACTGAGCCTTTTCATATAATACTATATAAGGTAAAGAACTTTCCAATATATTTTATATGCTTTGGTTTGTACTGTGCCTAACTCATCTTCTGTGGTTTTTGGGTTCATTTTTGTTCCCTTCATTTTCCTCAGCTTTTGATTATTGCCCTAACAGTGCTTAGTGGCGTTTAGGCATGTTTGTTACCATTACTTGATTTGTGATTTGTGTCAATCTTTAGGGATGAACTGAAGAAACTTCAGGGGTGCCAAAACCTGTATTTTTAATGAACAAAAATATTCAAAATAAATGATAGTCTTCCTAAACTTTTGAGGATAAACATGTAGCACCTTATCTGTTTTGTTTATAAAACTTAAAAATATATATTTTAATAAAATTAAACTTTTTATCAAAGGTAGCAATAATTCTGAACCTTACTGTGACGGTACGGGTGCTGGGACCCAGGCGCAGAGTGGAAAAAACACGAAACTCAAAAGGGAGAAAATTAACAAAGACTTTACTTACAGAAAGGCAAACACACAGGGAACAGAAAAGGACACGAAGGGCAAAAACACAAACTCAAAAAATCTAAATAAGGCAAACAAACAGGGAACAGAAAGGACACGAAGGGCAAAAACACAAATTCAAAAAATATCTAAATAAAACAGAAAACAAGAGGAACTCACAAACATGGGCAGGGTAGAACACAGGCAGGTAGAGGACAAGGGCAGGTCAAACAGGGCACAAGGGCAGGTCAAACAAAACAGGCAGGTATAATACGGTCAGGAAACAAACACAAACAGGTAAAAAACACAGGCAGGTATAATGGGTCTGAGGAAACGCAAATCGGGAACAAACACAAGGAACCAGCACCCGAGTCAAGGGAACAGAGAACTTAAATAGACAGGGGTAACAAGACACAGGTGAACTCAAAAAACAATCAAACCAGAAGGAGGGGATAAGACACAGGTGGGAACAATGATGGGATAACGAGACAATTGAAACAATCATACAATTAACAGGAGGGGAGCAGGACACAAAACAGAAGTGCCGCCATCTGGCGGCCCAACAAGGGAAACAGACAGGAACACAGGACCATGACAGTACCCCCCCCCCAAGGGACGGCTCCTGACGTCCCAGGAGGCCGACCCGGGGAGGGAGTCAACAGAGGGTGGGGCTGGAGACCGGATTCAGGACTGGACAAGACAAGAACAGGGACAGAACACAGGAACAAGACTCTGGACCGGACTCTGACGGGGGAACAGGACTCAGACAGGAACAGAGACTGGACACAGAACTGGGGCAGGAACAGGACAGGAACGGGACAGGACAAGACTCGGGGCAGGAACAGGACAGGAACAGGACAGGACAAGACTCGGGGCTGGACTGGACAGGAACGGAACAAGACAAGACTCGGGGCTGGACTGGACAGGAACGGAACAAGACAAGACTCGGGGCTGGACTGGACAGGAACGGAGCGGGACTCAGGACTGGAACGGGACGCAGGACTCGGGACTGGACTCGGACGGGGGAACAGGACTCGGGACTGGACTCGGACGGGGGAACAGGACTCGGGACTGGACTCGGACGGGGGAACAGGACTCGGGACTGGGCAGGACCCGGGCAACACGGGGAGACTCAGGGTTGGGCAGGACCCGGGCGACACGGGGAGACTCAGGGCTGGGCAGGACTCGGGCGACACGGGGAGACTCAGGGCTGGGCAGGACTCGGGGAAACTCAGGGCCCGCACATCGGGCGACACGGGGGAAACTCAGGGCCCGCACATCGGGCGACACGAGGGAAATTCAGGGCCCGCACTCCGGGCGACACGGGGAAATTCAGGGCTCGCACTCCGGGCGACACAGGGAAATTCAGGGCCCGCACTCCGGGCGACACAGGGAAATTCAGGGCCCGCACTCGGGCGACACGGGGACTCGGGAAACCAGGGGGGACTCGGGAAACCAGGGGGGACTCGGGAAACCAGGGGGGACTTGGACAGGGGCAAGGCAGACATACAGGACAGGACTGAGACGGGGCACGACAACACTGGACTGGGTTGGACAAGACTGAGGGGGAAACAGACTGCCAGATACTGGCACAATCGGGAGACCTACAAGGACAGACACAGGGACAAGCAGGCGGGGAGGCACACGGCGACACCGACGGACACACAAAGGGACAGGCAGACAGGGAAGGTGAGGGGGGAGCCCAACAACTGACATAGGGACTGACACACAGGCAAACAAGACAAAACACACGCGGACTGGCACACTGACAGACAGGCAGACAGGCGGGCAAACACATTAGCCGATCGGCTGACGGCTTGGGGGGCAGACAAACAGGCCAACAAACTGGCTGACACACATACGGGTAGAGCAACAGACAAACAGGTGGGCAGACAATTAGACAGGGGGGCCGGGGAACACACGGACACACGGTTGGGAGGACGAACACCAAAGGGAGAATGGACACCAGGGGGAGCGACGAGACCGGGGGAGGGACGACCACTGGGGGGAGGACGGACTCCGGGGAAGAGACGATCACTGGGGGAAGGACCGACACCGGGGGAGAGACGACCACTGGGGGGAGGACAGACTCCGGGGAAGAGGCGACCACTGGGGGAAGCGACGACACCGGGGGAGAGACGATCACTGGGGGAAGGGCGAACACTAGGGGGAGCGAGAACACTAGGGGAAGCACGAACGCCAGGGGAAGCACGAACGCCAGGGGGCAAGGTGTGGACACTAGGGGGAGCGAGAACACTAGGGAAAGAACGGACACTGGGGGGCGTGAGAACACTAGGGGAAGCACAAACGCCAGGGGGAGCACGAACACCAGGGGAAGCATGAACGCCAGGGGAAGCACGAACGCCAGGGGGCAAGGTGTGGACACTAGGGGGAGCGAGAACACTAGGGAAAGAACGGACACTGGGGGGCGCGAGAACACTAGGGGGAGCACGAACGCCAGGGGGCAAGGTGTGGACACTAGGGAGAGCAAGAACACTAGGGGAAGAACGGACACTGGGGGGCGCGAGAACACTAGGGGGAGCACGAACGCTAGGGGGAGAACGAACGCCAGGGGGAGCACGAACGCCAGGGGGAGCACGAACGCCAGGGGGAGCACGAACGCCAGGGGGAGCACGAACGCCAGGGGGAGCACGAACGCCAGGGGGAGCACGAACGCCAGGGGGAGCACGAACGCTAGGGGGCAAGGCAGGCGGCTTAGCCTGCGGGGCGGCCAGAGCAGTCTGCGGCGGCCCCTGCGGGACAACACATGGGACCGTTGTCCTCTCCGGGGCTCTGGACGGCTCTGGAGGCCTCTCCGGAGCTCTGGACGGCTCCGGAGGCCCCCCCGGGACTCGAGGCGGCTGCGGAGGCTCCCCTGGGGCTTGAGGCGGCTCCGGAGGCCCCCCCGGGGCTCGAGGCACAAGTACAGCCCGAAACTTGGGTGTAGCAGGCGGCCTCCGCGGAAGGGTCAGAGCAGGCGAGGCCTCCGGGGCTGGAGGCGGCTCTGGGGGCCTCTCCGGGGCTGGAGGCGGCTCTGGGGGCCTCTCCGGGGCTGGAGGCGGCTCTGGGGGCCTCTCCGGGGCTGGAGGCGGCTCTGGGGGCCTCTCCGGGGCTGGAGGCGGCTCTGGGGGCCTCTCCGGGGCTCGAGGCGGCTCTGGGGGCCTCTCCGGGGCTCGAGGCGGCTCTGGGGGCCTCTCCGGGGCTCGAGGCGGCTCTGGGGGCCTCTCCGGGGCTCGAGGCGGATCTGGGAGCCTCTCCGGGGCTCGAGGCGGATCTGGGAGTCTCTCCGGGGCTCGAGGCGGATCTGGGAGCCTCTCCGGGGCTCGAGGCGGATCTGGGGGCCCCTCCGGGGCTCGAGGCGGATCTGGGGGCCCCTCCGGGACTTGAGGCAGAGCAGGCCGTGATGGCCGCTCCGGGACTTGAGGCAGAGCAGGCCGTGAAGGCCGCTCCGGGACTTGAGGCAGAGCAGGTCGTGAAGGCCGCTCCGGGACTTGAGGCAGAGCAGGCCGTGAAGGCCGCTCCGGGACTTGAGGCAGAGCAGGCCGTGAAGGCCGCTCCGGGACTTGAGGCAGAGCAGGCCGTGATGGCCGCTCCGGGACTTGAGGCAGAGCAGGCCGTGAAGGCCGCTCCGGGACTTGAGGCAGAGCAGGCCGTGAAGGCCGCTCCGGGACTTGAGGCAGAGCAGGCCGTGAAGGCCCCTCCGGCACTCGGGGCAGAGCAGGCCGTGAAGGTCCCTCCGGCACTCGGGGCAGAGCAGGCCGTGAAGGTCCCTCCGGCACTCGGGGCAGAGCAGGCCGTGAAGGTCCCTCCGGCACTCGGGGCAGAGCAGGCCGTGAAGGTCCCTCTGGGACTTGGGGTGGAGCAGGCCGAGGGCCCTGCCATCTGGGCTGGGCAGGGGACAGGAACACAGACCACAGCTGTAGGGAACCCGGCTGGGCAGCCGGACGGGACCGGCGGGACCCCCGCGGGCCGGACCCTGGGAAGATTGCAAGCCGAGACCCCTCAAAAGGGTCAGGATCCGCCGGCTGATCAGCTGGAGGTCTGGCCGACCGGGAGGCAGCCCGACCACGGCGCCTCCGCGACCGCCCGCCCCGGGCACTGGGAGGTTGAAGCTCCCACCACCCCGATGGCATTTTAAACAAAAAAAAAAAAAAAAAAAAAAAAACCTCTGCTGGGTCCCAAACTGGCTGGTTCCTTCTGTGACGGTACGGGTGCTGGGACCCAGGCGCAGAGTGGAAAAAACACGAAACTCAAAAGGGAGAAAATTAACAAAGACTTTACTTACAGAAAGGCAAACACACAGGGAACAGAAAAGGACACGAAGGGCAAAAACACAAACTCAAAAAATCTAAATAAGGCAAACAAACAGGGAACAGAAAGGACACGAAGGGCAAAAACACAAACTCAAAAAATATCTAAATAAAACAGAAAGCAAGAGGAACTCACAAACATGGGCAGGGTAGAACACAGGCAGGTAGAGGACAAGGGCAGGTCAAACAGAGCACAAGGGCAGGTCAAACAAAACAGGCAGGTATAATACGGTCAGGAAACAAACACAAACAGGTAAAAAACGCAGGCAGGTATAATGGGTCTGAGGAAACGCAAATCGGGGACAAACACAAGGAACCAGCACCCGAGTCAAGGGAACAGAGAACTTAAATAGACAGGGGTAACAAGACACAGGTGAACTCAAAAAACAATCAAACCAGAAGGAGGGGATAAGACACAGGTGGGAACAATGATGGGATAACGAGACAATTGAAACAATCATACAATTAACAGGAGGGGAGCAGGACACAAAACAGAAGTGCCGCCATCTGGCGGCCCAACAAGGGAAACACAGACAGGAACACAGGACCATGACACTTACTGTATGTGTGTGTATGTGTGTGGTGAGAGAGAGAGAGAGAGAGAGTACTGTAATTCCCAAGTGTAGTGTAATTCAGTTATAGTCCTCTGACTGCAGACAGACAGAAGCCGCTATTAGAAGCTAAATGCTTTGACCTTAACAAGTAAAGAATTAGAGCAAGCAAGAAATGGATGATGACATTTTTTTTTATTGTACAACCTGATGAATCTCCAGACTCAATCGTCATAGTCCTGTTTTATCTACTACTGGCCTGTGAGGGAGTAAGACAGGGAGAGAGTGAGCTCTTTAGTCGATAAAGTTTAAGAACACTGACATTACTTTTAATGGCGTTAGGGACACCTCCCACCAACGGAATCAATCTCCACTGCATTTTTCTTTTAGCAGACTCCACGTCTATTGCCCATGTTTTATTGTCTAGCGCTTTCTCGAACATTAATATTTACCTTCGGGTTACGCCATACAGATCACTGTGTTAAATGAAGATCCATGGTCATTGCCAGGGCAACAACATCAATTTCCCTTTTGACTCTCCAGCAAGAGAAATGGTTCTTTTATGGCCATATTTATTGGCTAACTATGAAATGTTACCATAGCTGCACTTGTTCATTAGGATTGGAATTGCCGTTAAGTGCCCCTGCAATAACCTTAAATAAAAAATCATTAACAAGTTATCCACTTGTGGCTGCGGGTCCAGAAGGAGTCTTTTAAACATAACTTAATTGTGCTTGTGAGGTAAGCCAGTGACTATTTTATGGAGGACATTCCACACAGTAAAAGAGAGTGCAGGTGAGAACTTTGAAATAGGAGACATATCTCTCACTGAGGACAAATGAAGGCAAGGGATCACTCACCTTGCCTGAAATGTGCTTTTGTGCGTGTATGTGTGTATGTATCTGTGTGTGTGTGTGTGTGTGGCCCGTCACTGGGACATGAGTTCTGCAGGAAGTTCAGTCTGCAAACACAGGCTGTCCCTTGGGAGGGCAGTACTTAATAGACACAGCTGCTGCCAATACAGATGCTTTCTAAAATTCTTGCACCAACCAAATGGACAAATTAATCATGTTCTGGCCTTCCCTAAACCTCCAGGAGGGAGAAATAAAACATAAAACTTTCAGCTGAAAATAAAAACAAACAAACAAACAAAAAAGAAAAGAAAAACGCCCTGTCCTTCCTGCGGTAGTCCTCTTACCAGCCCCATGGAACTCTTCAATAAGCTAAAAGAGGAGGCTAATCAAAGCCAGACGGTGAGTCATAGGCCAAAAAAAAAAACATTTTATTGAGGGAAGAACAACCCTCTGGAGCTGAAAAACGTATCTTTACCTCTTATATATCTTTACCTTTAGGCTCTACCATTTAATAAGTAACGATGGAGTCGATGTCCAGGCTCATAAACAATGTACTTATCCCACTTCATATTTATTTCTGCAAAGGAAACTTTTCTTGCCATCAAAGAACGCAAAGCATTATTTTTAGAAAAGGGCACATTTAATATTCACATTTGATGCATATATGTCAACATACTTTCATTCCTGGTCATTAAACATGTATAAAATATAAAGCTTGAATGATTTCATGACCAGTGGGGGGAAGCAACATTAATTTTGAAAACAGCTAGCAAGCAAAATTTGAAGACAGGTTTATATACGAGATTAAAGTGCAGACTGTCAGCTTGAATTTGAGGGTGTTTGCATCCATAGTGGGCGATCAGTTCAGGAATTACAGCCCTTTTTATATATGGCACCGCCATTTTAGGAGAGCAAAAGTAAATGGACAACTGGCTGCTCAGCTGTTTCAGAGCAGCTGTTTTATTAGTTCAAAACCTTTCAGATATGTTTACAGGGAAGTGATTCACATTTCAGGCTGATCCACAGTGTTAAAAATCAGACCTCAAACCTACATAAATGAACGTTGGTGCTGAAAACAGTTTGTGATTTATCCACGTAAGTCACCCATCTTTCTATATAGGTCACCTGCATGACAAGACGTTAACACTCACAGGTCATGCACTCATGCATACAAACTCCCCAGCAGAGCCCTGGCATTTTGCATGGTCCTCGCTAACAGTCTATTAATAAACGCAACTGCCTCTAGCAACATTTAACCTCGCATTGCAGTAGGAAGCAATGTTCGTGTACCTCTTTATTTTGTTGGAAAATAAGATTGAAAGAATCATATTGATAGGCCCAAAATGACAATCTTGGCACTCCACCAGAGAAGCAGACAGGCAGAACCAGCTGGTATATGATTGATCCAAGTTGAACTCGTCAACTTCTTGTTGAATGTGGTAGTATAATTTTGACCAGTGAAATAAAAGCAATAAAAGCTTTTGAGTGCAACTTGACCTCTCTTCCCCAGCTCTACTTTCGCTCTGAAAGGGGCAACTCACTGTGGAACCCACTATGGTAACACTATGGACTACATCCGTAAATTTATGTAATTAATTAACCCATTTGGTCAATCAATCAGTTAATGAATGAGTGAATGAAATAAATAAATCAATAATCAGGCAGTCCACCCCCCCCCCCCCCCCAATTAAAAAAAAAATGCATTGGAGGGGGAAAAAAAAAAACGAAAACAATTTAAATTGCAAGTGTAATTCCAGTTGGTTATCATTGCAAAAAAGATTTTTGTTGGCTGTGTTATTTGCTATTGCTACACATTTTTATTTCAAATAATTTTGTCAAGGAACTGCCAAGGGAGCTTTAAATTCTTTCATCTCTTGGGACAGAACTCAAGGCCTCTTTATAACCGCAGTCTTTGGGGATACCAAATATATATTATATTCATACCGGGAATGTGAAGTTTTCATTGCAGATTGGCTACACAGAGGATTACGGACTCAAAGACTCTCAAAATTTGTGTTGTATGTAGTTTCTGTAATGTAGTGGCTTTTGCTTTACGTGCAAATAGTCCTCAGTTCGAACACCAGCTGAAACACATTTTGCACTAAAAATAACTTCCAAGCAGTTTCAAAATCCACAAAACAAAGTTCCTGACGAGGATAGGATTCAAACCCATGCGTGCAGAGCACAATGGATTAGCAGTCCATCTCCTTACCCACTCGGCCACCTCGGCATGCTCAGCGTACTTATGCCACAATATTTTGCAACAAAATTTTGCCTTTTTTGTCTGTTTGAACATCAAATTTTACTTTGAAAAGCAAGAACTGCTAGCTAGCTATATATCATCCGAGAGAAATGAACAGGCTTCTGAGCTGACTATGCCCCAGTGCAAATGTAACCTATACAACAATAGTTTACATTAACTAACTTCACAAATGTCAAGAAGATATTGATATTAAATACGCTGAATGTCTAATATCACCAATATTATCTTCAGCCGTTACAACAAAGGCTGTTAAATGCCTGCAAATTAATACAACACTGCATGTTGTCAGATCGGTATGAACTGTCTCAGAAACAGCATTCCTCAAATCAAGGGGTAACCCTTGAGAGGAGCAGAATAAACACCTCCAATGAGGATGGGATTCAAACCCACATGTGCAGAGCACAGCTGACTAGCAGTTCATTGCCTTAACCACTCGGCCAGGTCGGGGAAACAATAGTTTATTTACATTACATTACATTACAGGCATTTGGCAGACGCTCTTATCCAGAGCGACGTACAACAAAGTGTATAACCATAACAAGGAACAAGTATGACGAAACCCCTAGAGAGAAGTACCGGTCCAAGTGCAGGGAACAACCGCATAGTTCAACTTGGACCCTGAAGGTTAAACTGATCAACACTAAACAACGAGAACGGCAACAACGCAGTCTATGGAAAAAATACAAGCAGTAGTTAAGACAGTTAATGCACCTAAGTCACCTACGAAACAGCTGCCTAGTTACAACCCTAAGCTTACAGTCATTAACAGGGGGGTAGGGAGGGATGGGGAGAGGTGCAGCCTGAAGAGGTGAGTCTTCAGTCGTCGTTTGAAATGGGTCAGTGTCTCAGCTGTTCTGACCTCCACAGGGAGGTCATTCCACCATCGTGGGGCCAGAACAGACAGGAGACGTGTTCTGGAAGTGCAGGTGCGAAGAGGGGGAGGTGCTAGGCGTCCTGATGTAGCAGAACGGAAGGATCTGGCTGGCATGTAGGGTTTGAATATCTTGTGGAGGTATGCTGGGGCTGATCCCTTGACTGCCTGGTATGTTAGGACCAATGTTTTAAATTTGATGCGAGCTATAACAGGCAGCCAGTGGAGGGTAGTGAGCAGGGGAGTGACGTGGGAGTGTCTGGGGAGGTTGAAGACCAGACGAGCCGCAGCATTCTGAATGAGGAGGGAAGAAGGAAAAATGGAGGGAAGAAGGGGGAAGAAGGAAAAAATGAAGGAAAAAAGGGAAAAGAGTCCATCACCTTAACCACTCGGCCACCTCGTCACATGCTGTGCTTTATTTCCCAAAAAGTACTTGCCACTAAGGGTATTAATATTTAAACAATCAATGAGATCAAGTTCACTTTCCTTTACCACAATTGTCTTGGAGAGCAGCAGGTATTCCTTCATCTGAACAATTATTGGCTCTGTCCATTAAGTGCCTGCAAATTAATAGTGCTGCCTGAATGCATTTTCACTACTGATTTCAGATCAGTATGAGCAAACAGCTTTCCTCAAATCAAGGTCAGACGTGTGGGGTAACCCTGCAGAGCATTTGTAGAGGAAAGACTTCTGACGAGGATGGGATTCGAACCTGTCACATGGTGAGCGTTTTTCCCAAAAAGTTCTTGCCGCTAAGGGTATAAGGGTATAAGGGTATAATATTAAAACCAATCAAGTTCACTTTCCTTTACCACAATTGTCTTTGAGAACTGCAGGTAGTCTTCCATCAGTACAACTGACAGCTCTGACTGTTAAGTGCCTGCTGATTAATGGTGCTGCAAAACTGCACGTTCATGCAGCACTGAAAGTGGTTTGCTACTGATTTCAGATCAGAATATATGTCTCAGAAACAGCTTTCCTGAAATCAACGTCAGATAAGTATGGGGTAACCCTGTAGAGGTGTAGAAGAAAGACATCCGACGAGGATGGGATTCGAACCCACGCGTGCAGAGCACAATGGATTAGCAGTCCATCGCCTTAACCACTCGGCCACCTCGTCATATGCTGTGTATTTCCTTGCCACTTTGTGAACTGCAGATAGTCTTCCATCTGAACAACCTGCAAAGTAATGGTGCTGCAAAACTGCACGTTCATGCAGCACTGCTAGAGGTTTGCATTTTTGCTACTGATCTCAGATCAGGATAGGCTGTCTCAGAAACAGCTTTCCTCACATTTTATGACTGAAGCCACAATATCAGATTATATCCATTTTTGCATGCCTATATTAAAAACTACTGCTCATGACTAGCATGCCTGGACCACAAGCTGCAAGAATTTTTTACATGTAAAATAAAAAGCAGTATTCTGAAATGTCTGAAAGATGGAACCCTTCTAAGATTTATGCATCGTTCTCGCGACACTAATAGCATGTAACAATATCTTGGACTACTTTATTGCAGCATTTGTAATTATGTGCCATTGGACTTGCTTTTAAGACACAGATATTAAAGACTTGCTTGAACTACATTTTTTCCCCCCATCATTGTTATTTCAAAGTGCTGCAATCACAGATCATTGAACACAGAGAATGCATTAGTCAGGATTAATCTGTCACCATGGCAATTGCCATATTGCGGTTATGTAAATTCCCATTATTATCTTCACCCCCCTCCCCCCCCATTCTCAGATCTTCTCTTCGGAGGCAATTGCTCATTCTCTGTAGAACGGTGATTCATTCAGGGTAAAACACTGGCTTTTGCACAAAATCTAATTAAAATGGGCTTCCTTACTGTCATGTCAGCTAACTTTATTTTCATTAAGTTAATCACTAAACTCCTGAGTTGTAAACTGAGAGTCTATGATGTCACAGTGGAATTACACTTCACCTATTTTGCTGTGGTTTATTAATTAGCAAAGGCACACCTTGCAGTTGTATGAAAGCAATCTCTTAAAACCATTTTTTCATAACTGAAGGGTCTGCTAATTGTGTTAAAGCTCCCACAAGCTCTACAGTTTCTTTGTGGGTTGAAGGAAAGAAAAGACTGAATAAACAGATTAAATTGGGGGGGGGGGGGACTCTGGTTGGAGATGAGGCCATCTAATCTGAAGTTTCATGGAGGACTAGCTTAATCAAATCTCCTACCCTGTGATTTACGCAATTTAGGCAATTTATACACCAGCCACCTCCACAATGGTGGTGTGAAATCAGGGCTCCTGTTACCTGATTACAATAGCGACGCATGTGATTAGGGGATATGAGAATAATCACGAAAATATTCTTCACTTCCATTTCAGGATGATGAAATTTTGCTGGGGTACAGCATGTCACCTTGATGCTCGTACTTGCACTGCCTGCTCCTACACAAGATCAGTCTCTATAATAAATCTTAATATAATATTTAATGTAGTAAACACCACATAGAAATTCATGAGTAGTTGCATCGAGTGGTACGTGCCTTCTTATGCTTACTGTGGTGCTGTTTGCTGTCAAACTAAATTGGAAATGTCATAATAATGTTTATTAACTTTATTAAACTACCAATTCATTTCATAGCTACCAGCGATGTTCGCTGTGAAATATTCTCTATTTACTGGAAAAGTACACCATTGAAGTGTTGCATTAAGAACCCAGAAAACTGAAACAATGTCTAGGGACATGATTGCTCCAAGTGTTCAAACAACTAATGGATCAGTTATATGTAAGATTCTAATAACAACAACAGAAAACGTCGATTTACAGCATCACAGTTAAATTAAAAATACATTAATAATGGCTTGCTAAGTAATCACAGCCATTAGCCATTATGCAATTCACCATATTCAGAGGTATACATCAATTAGTGCCATGTTCCTCACATCATAATGCTTGTTCTTCAGTGGTTCATAACTTTATATCAGTCATCAGAAGCTGGTTACAGTCTGTATTTATTCTTATGAGAAGGGTTATGGACCATGTTTTTATTAGACCAAGGTGTTTTGAGGACTAATCACAGGAAAGGGGGAAGTTTTCTTAAAATTTAACATATGTGTCATTTTGATTTCTCTTGCTGGTAACAGTATACTTACTGTACAACCAGATTAAGGCCCAGTTTACACTCACACTCATATATCATTCTGTTGACAAACAGAGTTGGCAGTCACGAATAAAATTTATGTATGTCTGATGTATGTGATTGTATATTTACACTGGAGGGTGGGGTGCACGATTCAAACCTGCCACATTAAATTTTCCAGTGTTAAGTAAACTCTTACGGAGTACATATGGGCCCCTATTGGACTCATAATGTAAGTACTCTGTTACAGTTGAATTAACATGGCCATTTCACTGTATGTGATGTGGATTAGCATTCTAGATTTGTGTCGTTTTTTTGGAGGCTAAAATTCTGCGAATATATTTAGAAATGCTCTTCTTGTCATTCGTCACCTCGTTAAAGGGTGGTTTCCAGGGCAATATAAATTACACTGCTAAGTATAATTAGCAAATGCGAAGCTGTGGTGAGCTCAGTGACCTTTGGTGAGAGCACAACTGTCGTCTCGACACATCTGTGGGATGCCAGCCACCGTGATAAAGAATTTTTTTTTTTAAAAAGCACAAGTTGAAGGGAATCTTGCAGGGTGGTTTACAGGAAAAGGCCTGAATGAATTCATGGACTATGTTGAAAATGATAAGACTATCCCAAGTCAGTAACATGTACCATGATTAGCCTTTGTTAAAACCTTTGGGCGTGGAGTATCGGCTCCTGACATGATGGGGAATCAGGAGCTGCCGTGTACAGTGCGTTAGGCGCACTGGCAGTAAGCTCTGTTACAGCTCTCAGGAATCGCTATGCGTGTCCGCGGCATTACGCGCACCAGAGGGCCTGGGATAGACAGTAAGCTACGCGAATAGCGCTCTGGTGTTCTCATCCCCCGCTGTTATTCTATTTGGATGTAATCTGTGCAGTCGTAATGACAGCTTACAGTACATCCATGTGACATGCAGCTCCAGACCCTGGGCTGGTCATGCGCCAGAAAGATCTGCTTCAGTATGCTCATGCAGCTGTAAGCACTATTATATCAAAAAGTCAGTTGTTGTTATTATTATTATTATTATTATTATTATTATTATTATTATTGCAAACACTTTCTATGAAGCAAACACATATAAGGCCTTATAGCTGCATTAATAGTGTCTTCTGGAACCCTTACGATGCACTATAAACCCTGCTATAATCACTCATGACAACTCATATGTCATTATAACAGCTTTTCTAATTTTATATAAATCGTAGCTATCACAAACTGTAAGACCAAAGGATAATGTGTTACACCCTTGCTAGCTAGCAAACTGAAAAAGGCCACCCTCCTATTGCCTTCTTTTCTTTTCTGTATTTTTTATTTATTTTTGACAGGTAGAATGCAGAGAGGGTAACAGAAAGCAGAGAAGGGGCACAGGTGAGAAAGCAGCAGGGCAGGGATCAAATGGCTGCCAGTATGGTAGAAAACACAAATGGCCTAAGAGTCCCTCGCACTACCGATCGCGCCGCACGTCTCAAAAGCATCATTATTTGTGACTAATTTATTTGGCAGAGGCTCATTAGCTGGTGTTCCTTAAGATACAATGCCACAGGGTAGCGTGCATTAAATGCAGAAGCACAAAAAAGTACATGCTGTGGAATTACAAAAATATGAATAGGAACAAAGTTCATAATACCTTAAAACAATATATAATGACAAATAAACATTGTTGTACTGTATGTGAGATATATTGCATTATTTATGCATGTATCATAACCTTTTGTCAGTTGTATAAGCTGACTTAATAATAAGCTTATTACTGTATGTTTAGAACATATGAAAGTATTATCAATGCACCATAAGACCTACTTACAATAAAATGTCACCAAAAATTCATTCGTGACATATAATTAGGAGAAGGTATGGCAAACATACTACCTAAGATTATTATTAGACTAGGGCCCATTGTAAAGTGTATTGTTACAAATGAAAATTGCAAATGTAAAATGTAAAATGGGGGTAGTCTGATTTTACTTAAATTCAGATGCCACACTTTTGAGTCTTTAAAAAAGTTTTTCTGGGCTCTCAACAGTGCATAATACTGAAAGGGAAGAAACAGCATCTGCTTAGCGGAAGCTTTTTTTGCTTATTCATTGGTTCAAAGCTGCGCCCACTTTCCAATTAGCAAAGAATAAAAGAAAATGTTGCCAAGGGCAGTGTTTCTCATTTGCAGACTTTGACAAGACAGGTAACAGCCCCTGTTGATTTAATTTCCTGATCTGAAATAAATTAGTCTTGGTACCAATGAAAAAGTAGTCAGACTGGGAAAAAAAAGCTGAAAGCAGAAAAAAAGCTCAAAATAGAAAAAAGTGAGGAAAAACTCAATCATGAACACAAAAAAATAATGATCTTGCATTTTGGTTTAAAAGCCTGCATTATCCACAAAGAATGTTGCTAACTCTGTGTCTCAGTTTAACAGGATTCAGAAGAAAAAAAACTGAATTTAATTTCTTGAAAGAACATTGCATTTAAGTGGCAAGCCATTTCCTGCTGAGGAGTGTTGCAGCTTTGTTTTCTTAAGAGCTGATGCAGAGCAATTTCGGTGTTTATGAGTTCCGGACCCGGTGCTGTGATCTATAAGGACTGCAATTTCTCACCAATTTACACTGGGCCTTGTGCCAGGGGCCATGCCATCCTGTGCCCTTCACATGGAAAACTGCTGCTGCTAAGCAGGCAAGAGACCTCCTTGGAGAACTAAGTTACAGCTGACAGTGGAGTTGGTGGACCAGTAGGGGGCACTCATCTATCAGCACAGTGATGGGGATGCTGAGCTGTAGAAGGCGCTGCTCTTTGGATTAGATCTTAAACTGTGGTCCTGACTCAGTGCGGTCATTAAAGGTCCTGTGCCACTTTGAGAGAGTCCAAAAAAGTGGCAGTGATGTATGCATGGGCACGCACATGCGCATGCAGGCACTCATCCACACATGCACACACACACACACACACACGCACAATCAGTATGTGTACAGTATAAAGTTAAAATAATTATTGTAAAAGCGGTTACAATAATTACATTACATGCGATTGGCTGACAGCGCATGTGATTTACTGACAGTGCAAGTGATTTACTGACAGTACAAGAGATTTACTGACAGTACATGATCCCCACTTACAGCGCTTCTCAAACTAACAATGCATAAGACCTGAGATGTTTGCACTCGGGGATCTTTTGACTGGCATGCCTTCGCCACTGTCTGATTTGTGGACAGGAGAAGTACTCAGGGCTCTGGAAAGCTCTCAAACATGCCGATGGTGCTGGCCTGTTTGGAGTGGTTGAGCACTCTGACGGCTACAGACCTGAACTTTAAAAAAAAAATTTTGCGGGGTCCAAAGTAGAGCACTGTTTTTGTTCCATTGACCAATGCGTTAACTGAACTTTAAACATGCAGCTCTGTAAATCTGTGTTTTTGATAAGTGTAGCTCAAGTTAAATCACTCTTGGTAAATGAATCTGCTGACCACACTAATAATGTGATGTGTTTTATTTATTTATTTATTTATTTACTGATGAAGTAATGTGCTTGCACACTCATCAGAGTTTTCTCAAAAAAGAATGCTGAAACTTTTGCTGTATCTTCTGCATGAACAACAAAAGTAAATTACTCAATGATGTGAAAGGGGGGAAAAAAACAAAACAAAAAACAAAACAAGCGCTGTGTTTAACAGCTGTCTGTGTGGAGCAGGCTGTCCGCAATGGGCCAAAAGCGCTCATGTGGACACTGAAGTTGGAATTCTTGAGTGCACCGATGTCTCCCTCCAGGCCAGACATGTTAGATGCACAAACACATCAGTTCTGCACAGTACACTTTTGACGCAGTAGACACGGTTTCCTGTACTTATGTAACAAGTGAGAAGCACTACTTGCCTGAGGTGAGATTTGAGCCCACACCTCTTACTCTCCCCATTGGGGCTCCAAACTTGTTACCGGTCAGCTAACAGTGAAATTTCCCTTAGTTACAGGTGATATTATTACTTTGAACCTGAGGGTTGGATCACCAGACGGTTGTCACGATGACTTGATACATGGCCTTAGCTGTACTGCAACTAACTGTGCTTACTAGCTAACTAGCTACAGTATTTCTTACAAGCTAACTAGCTAAGCTACACCTGCTACGATTTTAACTCCATTGTATAGGTTGGTTTTGTCATGTCTATGTTTAAATGTTAGAGGACCACAATGGAAATAAGCCTGTTGGCTTTCTTGTGTTTCTATCCTCGACTATTTTTAAAGCATTACTGTCTGCTGTGCAGTCTTATGAAATCTCATTTGTTCATTCACGCACACAGTCCCTTTACTCAGAGTTCTTGAAAACTCTGTACCGCTTCCTGTAGAGTTTTATTCCAGTTCACTGAGCCTGCTATAATTGATAAGATGTAATTGTTATCCCTCTGCTTCCAAGAAATCAAAGGTAATTTATACTGAATCAGCAGAGTTTTTGTACCTCTCCTGAATAAAGTAACTTCTCTCCACACAGATGGACCAATAATGAGAGGCCCACATACATTGTAGCGGTGTTATTTTGGGCTGGCTGACTGATCGGTTTTGTAATCAAACATATTTGAAATTGGAGTTCCATAACATTGGCCATGCCTCTGGAAAAAAAAGCATTATGTAGGTGCACCCAGGTTGAGTTCACTTAACCTCGCGCTGGAGCCCGAACTGCATTCATTGACGTGAACGTATCCTGATTGGCCAAAAAGCGGTGCAGTTTGCAGCTTAGTGGCGAAAGTGATTGCAGATGATGAACTTCTTGACCTTGCTTCAGCTCAGAGGTAGCAGAAAAGTCAAAGGGGGAAATAGGTGTCACACACAGGCCACCGTATTACTGACCATGTCATTGTTAATGGGGTTCCGGAGATGCCCTCTGCCTCAACCCTTTCTAATGGGAAATATGGAGAAATTTTTTTTATTTTTTTTCATCAGAAAGATTAAGCCGTGACTGCACCTTTGAACAAAAACCAACAATGACTGTTTCAGCAAAGCTGCCTTGCCTGAAGTCATTGTGATAGCTGGCGGTACTGCAGAACTACATCCACAAATAATTTTACACTAAATTATGAGCTTAAGAAGGGTCAAAGGTTAAAAAAAAACTTTAAAAAACCTTGCTGCTGGAAATAGTAAAAAAAGAGAGAGGTATTGGGAGGAAGAATGGAACAGTGAGAACAGAGAAAGGAGAGATAAAGAGAGTGGGAGATGGCAGACACACAAATGAAGTGTTATTAATGTGTTATTAATGTGTTATTGATGTGTTATCAATGTGTTATTGATGGGCTGCCAATCACAGCCTATATCTGGCACAGATGTGTCAGAATCTGAACTACATCACCCTCTATCACACACGCACACACACGCGCACACACACACACACACACAGATAAACACACGCATGCACGTGCACACACGCATATACACACATACACACACTCAGCAGAACCTACTGAGACCTGGTGGACTAGCTGGTCACCAATACTGATGCAAAAAAGCAGGAATTAACCCTCCTGTTATGTTGCGGGTCAAATTGACCCTTTTTAAAGTTTGAAAATCTAGGAAAAACTAAGTATGAAACTTCTTCTACTGGCCTTAATTAGTGTAATCAACATTTGAAATGAAAATGGTTCATTTTATGTATTTGCAAACCCCCCCTGCATGTTTATATCACAGAGATGCTGTTCAGGTCAATTTGACCCGGCAGTGAAAGTGGAGGCTAAAAGGGGTCAGAAGTGTCAAATTTAGACCATTTCTTTCTTTGCAGATGTGAGACATAAGGTATTTCCTACTCCCTCCCACCATATTTCACCCCAATCACACACACACACACACACACACACATGCACACACGCACACACAGACACACACATACACGTTTGTATTGCTATACTTGTGAGGATTTCCCATTGACTTACATTCATTCCGTAACCTCTAACCCTAACCCTAACCCCAACCAATATGTGCCTAACCCTATTCCTAACCCTAAAACAGCCTCTTGAACTTGTGGGGACCAGCAAAAGGTCCCCACCTTGCGTAATTTTCCTCATCCTTCTATCCTTGTGGGGACATTTGGTTCTCACAAAGATAGTAATACATGCCAATACACACACACACACACACACACACATATTTCACCCCAATCTAACACACACAAATACACACATACATACAAACACTCTTTCTCCTTATTATCCATTATCCCTACCTCACCTGTAAAGTGTGAGAAAGTGCAGATATGCCGAACTGTTGGTGATCAAGTATAGGGCCCCTCAATTGTCCAAGTTCGTCTTCACAGACACCACAGCCCTAGTGTCTCATGAGCACACTCCATAAAAATGCCGAAATCAGCACCAGAGAGGACCAGAAACCAAGCATTATCCTAGATTACAATGCCACCAAAGGGGGGGTGGAACAACTTGGCCAAAGTAACGGGGTCCTACAGCACCAAGCGAATGACTGCGTGCTGGCCTTTAGGCATCTTTTATAACATAATTGATGTATCGGCCTACAATGCGTTCATCATCTGGATGGAGATTTTTCCTGAGTGGAACGTGTCAAAGCTGTAGAAGAGGCGCATCTTCCACGAGGAGCTGGGGAAGGCACTAGTGGTACCGCATATACAACGAAGGCAGCACAAGGACCCCAGTCACTGCAGCCACAGTGAGGGAGATCCAGGAGAGGGCTGCACCTAGTACACCAGTGCCTGAGGTAAGTAAGTGTGTGTGTGGTGTGTGTGTGCGCTCGCGCGTGCATGCGTGCGTGTCAGGGGATCGGGGTCAGCAAGTAATCATCTCCCTCATCTTTCTAGGTTGCTGCTGGGGGAAGAAGGAAGTGGAAGAGGTGCCAGGTCTGCATGACGTCAAGATGAGCACGACATGTGCGACGTGCACAATTCATTTGCACAAAACACAACGTGACGACATGTCACTCGTGTGCTGTGTAGACACACAGATACACACACACACACGCCTCGTTCATATTGCTCATATTGCTTGTTCATTTTTGTTCATTTCTTCATTTCTAAACATTCTAAACATTGCATAAATAAAGTTTACTTTCAATAAAATCCTTATGACTCATTTGGCTTGATTTTAAGTGAACGGGTCAATTTGACCCTGAACAGAAGAGGTGTCTCATCTCTATTTAGCAACATCACCCCATGGAAAAAAAAAAGTTTAAAAATGTAAAACAAATTTTAAAAAATTAAATGTTATGTAAAACTAGTGTATTTTATATCTAGGTTTTTCCAATATACAGAAAAAAGAGTTTGAAAATGTATTTTTTTATGAAAAACGAGTGAATTATCCTAATGAAACCATGATCTGTGAGAGGTGAATAACACCATTGCACTAAATTTTGATTGAATTGTTAGCAATGAGGTACCCAAACAATGTTCATTAGGATTTTTTTTTGGTTTCTGACAACTTTTGGATGTTTAAACATGCACCGGGTCACATTGACCCGGGAACATTTTTGCTGTACCTGAAAAATGAACAGAACAGGAGGGTTAAACAGTATTAAGCATGTCACTCCTTACACTGATAAAGAATATTATGTCAGGAAATCAAGTATTTGATCTCTAGAGATGACAATTACCACCTGGTTTGTTTTTTGGTTTAAAGTAAGGTTTATATCTTTTGTAGCAAATTAAATAATAATAATAATAAAAATAATAATAATAATAATAATAATAATAATAATAATATTAATAATACAGTTTTTTATGATTGCTTAAGCACGATTTTGAAAACAGGGCTAATTTTATCAAAACACTACACACAATTCATACAACCACACACACAAGTAGCAGAACACCTCAGATCTTTTGCAAAATGAAACACTTCATTCAAAACTATACAATAATTTATAAAAACTCAATTTTGTCACTGTATGGCACACACATGGTTCATATGATCTGATTCTGTTTGAACCAGTTACACACTGCTGTGCTCAATCTAAAACACTTTTAACATTTCTACTTTTCTAATGATATAGTGTGGGTTAGATTTTTTCAGAGATGTCGTTAGAGTAAAGTACATGAATATACTGACCAAACACAACACCCAAGGACAGTACTGCACACTGAAAATATTTATTTCTCTCCACATTGTAAAATCAGTCAATACATCCATGCATTTCCAAAGGTTGCATTTTGCACTGAAAATCAGAACAGAATATATTCTAAATAGAATATAGTACATAAACACAGCAAAAACATTTGTGGAGACAAAAAAGAAAACCCTAAGCATCATCTCTTCGCCTAGCTGGATCTGGCCATAGCACTTCGTTCACATCACAGGCTATGTCCTCTCTCTCAACACAGTGAGGGAAGAATCTTCTTGAATGGCAAATCCATCCTTGCACAGACCCTGCATCAATTTGATCGCAGGCCCCCTCCATGGCTTGAATGAGGGGTATCCTGACATAGGGCTGGAGATCGTAAACCTTCCAACGCCATGCCGAAAAAAACTCCTCAATGGGGTTAAGGAAGGGAGAGTATGGTGGGGGGTATTGGAGTGAATATTGTGGATGCTGATGAAACCACTTTTGGACCAGAGCAGATCGGTGGAAAGATACATTGTCCCAGATGACAATGTATCTCATCTGCTCTGCATCCATTTGGTCTTCTACTGTGACGATGTTGTGTAGTCTGTCTAAAAATGTGAGTATGTGGGCCGTGTTGTAAGGGCCTAAGTTGTCATGGCGGTGGTGGACCCCATTCTGCGTGATTGCAGCGCACATTGTGATGTTACCACCACGTTGGCCCGGGACATTCAAAATAGCTCTGTGGCCAATAATGTTTCTCCCTCTTCTTCTTACTTTTGTCAGGTTAAACCCAGCCTCATCTATGAAGATAAATTCATGTCGGATTGCATCAGCATCCATTTGAAAAACTCTCTGAAAAAAAGACAACATTGTGTAGTTTAATATAGGCCTACTATAAATTTACATGTAAAAAGGTTCTGTGTGCAGTGCACAATACTGAAGTGTACATTACTTACCCCCACATATTCATGCCACAGGTCTTTTACTCTCTCAGAATTTCTTTCAAATGGCACTCGGTAGAGTTGTTTCATCTGTATGTGATATTTTTTAAGGATTCGCCCCAGTGTTGATAGAGAGACCTGATGGACATTATTGAAAACTGTGTGGTCCTTGAGGATGTTTGTTTGAATTTCTCTGAGGCGTATCGCATTATTGGCCAACACCATGTTTACAATAGCTCTCTCTTGTTCCTCTGAGAATATGGGGCCCCTTCCTCCTTGACGTTCTCAACCCTCGATCCTATGTAGACCAATCAAAATACATGTAAAATGTCACAGGACAGCGTAAAAGGCATTGTTTCAAACATGGAATGCAGTGAATGGGTGCCAAAAAGTACTGATGTAGTGCATATAGTGGGCTACATTGTAGTGATTTTACTGTAGACAGTAGAGAAAAGTTGTTTTTCACCTGTACTCTTGTCGATATGTCCGAATTACTGTTGCAACAGTAGCTGAGGTTGGGCTGACCTCTCTGTCCAGCCTCTCTCAATGTCAACCCATGGTTTACAACACGGTCAACCAATGTTGCTCGAATCTCATCTGATAATTTGGTCCTCGTCTTCTTTGCCCAAGTCCTCCTCCAGGTCTACCTCTACCTCTTCCTCTTCCTCTTCCTCTCCCTACATCTCTTCCTCTGCAGGCTTCCCCTCTCATCCTCACTCTCCCTCTTCCTCTTACTGCAACATTGCCTTCCATTTTTGTTGAAGACAGGTAAACTCACCTGCCTTTTTATAGTGCTTACGCCTGATTGGTGAGTTTACAATGAAGCACATAAGTGTCTGTACACCTGACCGCCATGTTTGATCAATTGGTTCATTGATGTGGTATTTTGAAAGGCAGTGCCTTGAAATGGCAAAGAAGTGACATCATGTTAGATTTCTGTGTCTAATGTAAGTGTGTTTCGTGTTTTGCAAAACACTGCGTGTAGTGTTTTGCAAAAAGTGTGAGGCTGAGAATGTGCCTATGGTTGTGCAGATCTGGGCTGAGGTTTTGCTCCTTGAGTGTCATATTTCACTAACTGTGTGTTATTTTTTATTTTAGTGTGTGAGCAATCATGAAAAAAACTTTATTATTAATAATAATAATAATAATAATAATAATAATAATAATAATAATAATAATAATAATAACCATAATGATGTGGTGAACACTGCTCTGGACGGTAAGGTTTAGGTGAGGCTGTGCAAAATGTGACATTACACACGCGGGTCCACGTCAGGCTAAGATCCAGGGCCTCTCCAGGGGCTGTGGAAGGGTTTGGATTGAATTACTCAGACTGCTGAAGAGCTCTGCTGGGAACTCCACGTTGCCCATGAAATGGAATATATTGTCTGTGAAGGCACAGGCCGGGGTAGTCATGTCATCAGCTTGCGCCTTGTTTTGGAGTTATCTTCTGCCGTTATATTCTCTTTCTCCCAAAAGGTCACTTAAAGGCCAATTCTTAATAATTTAATCCAATCCGTGTCTGATATTATAATTATTACGGTTAT
Organism: Anguilla anguilla; assembly: GCF_013347855.1. NCBI lineage: Eukaryota > Metazoa > Chordata > Actinopteri > Anguilliformes > Anguillidae > Anguilla > Anguilla anguilla. The sequence continues at coordinate 33,545,967 of NC_049209.1, forward strand.
AATTAACAATGTATTATTTTTCACTGATATTATTTTTTTTCTGTTACAGGAGAAGAGCAGGTAAGTGCATTAAATTATTAAAGGAGCCCAGAATAATAAAATAAATCCCTTTTTTTCACTCTCAAGTATATTAAATAACCAAGACAAATGACTACAAGAAGGTAACACCACAGGTGCACATACCACAAGGGTATTATGTAAAACAGTGACACTTAATGAAAAACAAGGAAAAGAAGAAAATGAAACAGGAATTCAAGGGACCTAACAAAAAAGTAAGGCCAGATTGTTTGTGATGTGGAGCAGACAATGAGAGCTATGCTGGGATCAACTTGAGCAAGATCACTGATTGGTCACAGCAGGCCAGCAATGTGACTTTTTTCTCTGAGCCATCTGTTTGATGTCTGACTTCTGGAGCATTGCGGAAGTTCAAAAGTAAATGAAATTACCAAAAAAAAAAGAACAAAAAAAGAACCCTTTAATCTGGGGTGCTGTTTTCTAAGTGTGATTCACTGCAGCATGTCGAATAAAAGCTAGCAATTCCTGTTGCTCTTGGCATGCATTGTTCCAACAGGTGCATCGATATTGAGGTGCATTGCCTGAGTATGTAGAAACAAATGCTTGTTTGTCTGGCCGTCAGTGTAGCATGGCGTCATGTAACCTTTTGTGTTTCAGTGCGTCAGAAGTATTCGTCACCCTCCTCATTGAGTCCTGTAGTGCTTCCGGCTACAGTACTCTGAATATAAACCTCTCCCCCCCCCCCCTTTTCATTTAGAGCCTCCAGTGCGGGGGCACCGCTGACCCCTTCAGGAGAGGCCTGAGGGCGAACACGAGGCTATCTCAGCTGCTGGCCCAGCAGGGGGAACACAGCCTCTGCCCTGGAACCGGGGGGGGGGGGGGGGGGGGGGGGGAGTGAGAGAGAGAGATAAAAAGAGAGAGTCAGAGGCAGAGAGAGAGGGAGAGGGAGACAGAGAGTGAGAGAGAGAGAGAGATGGAGAGATAAAAAACACTCAACACAATATACAATGAAATGAACAACATGCTCGCTACAGCTGCACACATCTCTCTCAGTTCAGTTCAAGAATGCTTTATAGCCATTATATATTACAATGTATTGCCAAAACTTTGCATGAGCATTAAACACAGTTGACTTGAATCGGCAATAATACGCAACTCTCTCTCTCTCTACTTCTCTCTCTCTGTACTTACTGATACTGAGGCATTGCCTTTAGTCAAACATAAATAAATCTGAGAAAGCGTTGTAGTTAGAAGGATGACAGCATTTACAACTTGAGAGATTCCACACGAGCAGCGTTGCAGCCGTAACTTACCAGTTTCAACAGTGCAAAATGCAACCTTGTGTGGACCTTTTCTCCCCAGCCTCCTTCTAAGGAACCTATTTTCTATGGACACTATTAATACAAACTGTGGGTGTCATTATTAATAACTTAAAAAGCATTTGCGTCTGCATTGTATATAATGGTGTCCCCAAGACAGCAATAGCACAGCCTCTATTGGTACAGAATAAGGCAAACAGTCTGCAGACACTGCACATGAGTGTCGAGTGTGTGACTATTAATATTCATGACAGAAGCACGCTATAATCCAAATGTGGAAGTTAGGGCATGCGAGGACACAGACTGTGCGTTGCTATTGACATTTTCCCCTCTCCACAACAGTCGAGACAGGAAGCCACTGATGAAAATAGATGCAGACAATAATTTGGGCAACAGCGTCAATGCTAATAATAATAGTGGGGCTCTCGGGTGTTAGTTGATGCTGGGATATGCACCGCTTGGTCCAGAATCAAATTCTGACTGAAAGTGCAGTGTGCAGCCATGACTCCCACGGGGAAATGCATTACTGCCTGCGCCATTTTGCTGGGATTCAGGGCTTCAGTCGCTGGGATTGTTCTCCTCGTTGCACAATGGCCAATATTCATCCCTTCCTTCAACCTGGCACCTGCAGTCTGGCTGGCCAACTGCATGAACCAAACTGCTCTAATGCACCAACTACGGGATTGTTCTCCCCATTGCATGATGGCCATCCCTTCGTGAAACCTGGCACCCCCAGACTGGCTGACCAACTGCATGAACCCTCTATAAACCGGACTGCAGAGAGAAAAGAAAATGGCTGGCTGCAATTATTTTGGAGGACGTGCATGGTGCTCTACGTGCTCTTGGATTGACAGGGAAAACAGCAGTGATACGTGTAGTTCCGGTTTACAGCTGCGATTGGGAAATAAAGAAAACATATGTATATTAAAAAAGGAATCAGGGAGCAATCAGAAGGTATTAATGGAGAAGTTAAAACAGATAAGGTGGCATGCATACACACCTCATGATGCAAAGCCAAACGCATTGACGACTCTTTCCATACCACACCGATTCCAATACCACAGCTGTCTGCACAGAGATCACTCATAATCGAACAACGCTCCTTCGATTTACATTTTTCTCCCTGAAACAATGCAAAAGCCAAAGCAAAAAGAAGGGTCCGATAACCTGGCAACCTTGGGAGAGATTGCGTATTGTATCCATGTGCATGGCTGCATGTCTATCGAGGGTTTTCTGGGAGTCTTACTCTCGAATAAATCAGCTGTACACCATCTGGGAATCCGTTCGGCAACTCTGTGGCAATTTGCTTTCCAAATGAGTTCACCTAACTGCCAGATCACCCAAACACTTCATGGTTTAAGAATTCTGCCAATAGCTGAGTCAAGCAAATATGGTATGTTAGAAAAAGCCATTAACCTAAAGGAAGGAAGGTACACTTTTTGATTTGTTGGAAAAGCCGAATCATAACGAAGGGTAAGATAGCCTGGCAACCTTGGGAGAGGTGATGTTATTGGCGGGTGACTCTGTAGAGCAGCTTGCTTCCTGGTGGCAGCGTTGGCGGGAGAGAGGAGCAGCACTGGGAGACTGCTCACTTTAAACACACAGTTATGGGGACAGATTCACAGACTCCTTTATCAGTCAGGAATGGGAGATGCTCCCCACCCACTGTCGCCACCTCATATGTACAGATTTCTGCGCTCATACATACATGTATGTGTTCTCCTCTTCAGAGGGGACTGCACAGGGAGAAGGTCCCGGTGGAGTCTGTCTTCTGAGAGCCCAGCGCATGGCGGATCCCTGGCCGAGGCGGTGCGTGTGTGTGTGTGTGTGTGTGTGTGTGTGTGAGCCGCTCTTTCTCCCCACTGATCTCAGATCATGTGCGGGTCACACGGCAGCCCCGGCTGCTGTGCGGCTTAGCTGGAGCCAATGAGCGTGTCAGAAAGCTGCTGACGGACTGTGAGGGGAGATCAGAGGAGGATTTCAGCCTAATGTTCCACCAGGGAACTGGCACATGGTGCTGCTGTGTGTGTGTGTGTATTTCTGTGTGTGTGTGAGAGAGAGAGAGTGTGACAGTGTGTGTGTGTGTGTGGGTGTATTTGTGTATATTTCTCTGTGTGTGTGTCTGCTTGTGAGAGTGTGACAGTGTGTGTGTGGGTGTATGTGTGTATATTTCTGTGTGTGTGTGTGTGTGTCTGTGAGAGTATGAGAGTGTGTGTATGCGTGCATGCGTGCATGAGTGAGTGTGGGAACACATGTGCGTGCGTGTTGTGTGTGTGCGTGCATGTGTGTGTGCGCATTCGTGCATGATTGCATGAGCATGTGAGTCTGCCAGTCTGCCTGCTTGTCTTTGTTCATGTTTGTGGTGGTTCTTCTGCATACATGTCTTGAATCTGTATATATTTTTTTAAAGTTTGACAAAGGAGCCAGAACGAAACGCACATAAATCACCGCAGACAGCCGAAGCGGGAGCCGGAGCCGCGCCGTTCTGGTTCAGTGTGAAGACGGGCGGAGCTGGGACTGCTGGCTGCGGCTGGTTGTTTACTCTGGCCTGCCGGTTCCGCGCCGGTGCTCGGTACGGTTGAGAGAGGCTTATTGGTGTTCCAGGTCAGAGGCCAGCGAGGACCGTTCAGCCCGTATCTGTGGTTACGCAGTCGTGTTGTTGGCGCATATTGTCTGTTCCGCTAATTAAAACGGCTTCGCCTCCATTAAGCATCCCTCAATCAGTCTCCTTCAGGCTCAAGACTCGTTTAATTAAATTACCAATAACAGACGATTATGGAATTAGTTAAAATGGGCTTTTTGAAGTATCCGATTCATTTATCGCTTTGGGGTTGACAGCGCATTCAGTTAAAGTGTGACAGGCGTGTGTCGTGTTTTTATGAGAACTTCATTTTAATGAGACACAATCATCTAGCTGCTGCTCCAGTGCCCTCCATAATATTTGGGACAACAATATATTTTTTCTTGGTCAGGCTCTGTACTCCACAATTTTAGATTTGTGATCAAACAATTCACATGTGGTTCATGTGCAGATTCTCAGCTTTTATTCAAGGGTCTATACATTTCAATACATTTTGGTTTCCCCAGGTCGAAATTACAGCACATTTTACACATCGGCCCCCATTTCAGGGCATGCAGGTTTAACATGTGCTTTACGTATCACTCAGCTTGTGTGGGAACGGCTGTGGGTGGTGTTCCTAGCCATAGAGTTTGGGGAAATGCTCTTGTCTCACGTTCGCATGCTGAAATTTGGGATGGAGCACTGCTCCTGTCCTTTGAGCAAGGTCCTTAGTTTGAACTGCCTCTGTACATGAGGCATAAATAACCCAGTGTGGATGTCTGTAACTCACTAAATATGGGAGTGCATGCTACGCAAATAAATATGAAGGCTCATTAGAGATGACAGAACTACGTGATGAAAGGGCTCACGCCACTTGATTTATGTGTATTCTTTTTCATTTTTTACTACCTCACTGGGACTATTGAAAAAATAATACTGCCATTATTATTATACTAGCATTATTTTTTTCAGTATTTTTTCAGTAATACCTTTTTCAGAGTATTAGTGGCCTTTGTTTTTTTCCACCAGTTCGTTATTGATTTGGAAAGGCACAGCATATACTTTCCCCCAAAGCACATGATGTCAGCTGACACTTCCAATCACAATGCGGTCTGCATGTCAGGCTTCCACAGACAGGAGTCAGAGGAAGACACATCCTGTGCTGCCTAAAGGGATGGTTCACTTTCTGGATTTTAGTTTTTGAATAATTATTTTTTTGTTTATTATTCAATTGGCCAATACAGCCTTTCTGTGTAGTGAAAGAGATTTTAGATGCTTACTGTTTCTAAGTATATTTTTTGACACTCCACTGACCTGCAATGGTGGGTATCGCCAATCGAAAACACACGTATACTAAACCTGCAATGACATTTTAACTGCATAAAGTGAACTATCCCTTTAACAGGTGGACTTGCAGGCACCCAATCTGCCAGCAGATGTCACTAATGAGTGATGAGACGCTGTCCTTCCAGCCATCTGAAACCATCCCATCCCCTTTGCTACCAGATGTGTGTGCGGCTGCCAGCCACTTTCTGCAGGGGCACAGGCTAGACCGTGGGGCCCCTCCATCTCCTATTTACATTTTTTTTTTTTTTTTTTCAAAAACTTGGAAAACAGAAGTTGCCTGCACAGTTTTGAAAACTCCCAAATAAATGTTTTCTTTTTTCTTTCCTGGGGAGATTTGAATAGTTGGGCATTCATTATCTATTCCTTAGAGAACATCTGTCACCCCTTTTTATGAAACAAATGGCTTCTTGAATGTTATTTAATCCGAGCTCATTGGTAAACTACAGTTACAGTCGGTGACACAGTGCAGGGTGGCACCAAGGGTGCACATCTGCCAGAGCTATACCTCTTTGTGAATGGCAGATACTCACATTTGTCTCCCCTGTGCTACAAGAACCAAAGACATATGAGTTTATCCTATCTAAGCAACTCCACAGAGCACATTACATACAATGTCCATTCACATGAGTTATATGACTAACAGTGCCAAACCTGGGTAACAACACGCCCAGATCAGTTAGTGTATATGCAACATCATTAAAGCCCAAAGGAAAATTAGCTATGCAAAGCAAGAAGCAAAATATAAAACATGAATATGTTTGTTCAGAAAACACCCATAACCAGCTGTAAACCCCCTGAAAACTGCCAAAATAAACTGAATGACGACATAAAGCAGGAGTGCTAGTGGGCTGTGATAGCAGAGAGGGCAACAGGCAGTTTGTCCCAGAAGATGGCCGACGATTCTGCCATCCTGCCCACCAGGGGAAGCTGAGTGCACCACTGGGGGGCCAGGACAGACACGTGCTTTGACTGGGAAAGGTCACCGCGCGAGGGGACAGAGAGCCGCCAGAGAACGGAGAGAAAAAAGCTACAGCACAAAGGACAGAGCCTAAAAGAATAAAAGTAAAAAATCTGACAGCGCCCCTTTCACCTGAGCCTCAGAACCACAGCCCCAAACTGATCTCATTCTGTTCTCTGCGCCGTAAATAGCATCGGGCTCACCTGAACTTCGGCACCCGGTGCGCTTGTTGTTGCTCAGTAGAAACGGGGCCCTGTAGACTAGTGCAGCCCCTTTCGTGAGCGTGACACAGAGTTCTGCTGGGTGCGCTCTCCGAGCCCCTGGCTCTTCCTTCGGGGCCCGAGCCTCTTTCAGGAGCTTTAAGGGAGGCCCAGGTGTGACTTTACCCCAGGAGAGAGTCGGCTTCATGGGGCAACTGTGATCAGCACCACGACAGCCGGAGTTCTTTACAAAATATTGAATAATAATCTACATTATTTTTATATATTTTTTGAACAACTGGAAGGCAAAGATAAAAATCACACAGGCGGTGCAAGCGGACGGGCAGGATTGATGGCTGTGCCAGACCACTTCGCTTTTGACGGACGCCGGGCCAGGAGATAATGCAAGTGAGATGCTCTCCCTTCTGGAAAAAAAAAATGACATGCAAAATTTGCCTTTTCACATGCAAAATCAAAAATTCACGTGTTAATTTCTCATATTAACATATGTGACTTAAAATATTCACATGTGAAAAGAAAATCACTTTTTTCAAATGTGAACTACAATTTTTACATGTGAAAACAAAAAACGTGACGAACAGTCCTGATAATGCATGTTTAATCAAGTTTAAAAACAAAAGAATCTTTGGCAAATGCAGCCTCAGTCTAGAGTGCCACTATGCATACTAAGGATGTTTCTCTTTGACAAATAATCCCTTTTGTGAGAAAACGTGTTTGCTTAATATGAGGAGCACTGATTGCATTTCAATGAGTGTGTGTGTGTGTGCGTGTGTGTGTGTGTGTGCGTGAGTGTGTATGAGTGTGGGGGGGTTGATCACAGGTTGATCACTGTAACAGTATCTCTGTAGAAAGACAGAAATGTGTGTGTGTGTGTGTGTGTGTGTGTGTGTTACGTCCCCTGCCTCTGCTGCCCTGGGTAGTGCAGGTGGAGGTAGTTGCTTAATTACTTAATTGCCTGATTGCTTCCACCTGCCTGTGGCCCAATATAAGCCCAGTAGTATGAGGCAGGGGAGAGGTTTTTTTTTGGGTCTTGTGATTTGTGGGGAGAGCTTTGGTTTTGTGAACTTTGTGGGTTTTTGTTTGTAATTTAGGTTAATAAATGTCTGGGTTTGTTTTTAGATCAGTTTCGGTCTTGTTTTGATCCATCCGGACTTTGTTTGTTGCGGCCAGTCGAGCCAGCCGTAACAAAATGGGGGCTCGTCCGGGATCTGCCATCACACTTCCCTGCGGCGGCGAGGAGGCTGCGCGCAGACACACAGTTCCCTGCGGCGGCGAGGACGACGCGCGCAGACACACACTTCCCTGCGGCGGCGAGGAGGCTGCGCGCAGACACGCAGGTCCCTGCGGCGTCGAGGACGGCGCGCGCAGACACGCAGGTCCCTGCGGCGTCGAGGACGACGCGCGCAGACACACAGGTCCCTGCGGCGTCGAGGACGACGCGCGCAGACACACAGGTCCCTGCGGCGTCGAGGACGACGCGCGCAGACACACAGGTCCCTGCGGCGTCGAGGACGACGCGCGCAGACACACAGGTCCCTGCGGCGTCGAGGACGACGCGCGCAGACACACAGGTCCCTGCGGCGTCGAGGACGACGCGCGCAGACACACAGGTCCCTGCGGCGGCGAGGACGACGCGCGCAGACACACAGGTCCCTGCGGCGGCGAGGAGGCTGCGCGCAGACACACAGGTCCCTGCGGCGTCGAGGACGACGCGCGCAGACACACAGGTCCCTGCGGCGTCGAGGACGACGCGCGCAGACACACAGGTCCCTGCGGCGGCGAGGAGGCTGCGCGCAGACACACACTTCCCTACAGTGGCAGATTTCTCTGGACAATTTGTGGACATTTGGTATTTATTTTTTGTTTTGTATAGTAATTTGAAGAAAGAAAAAAAAAGACCTTTTAGTTTTTGTCTTAAGGGTGGGGGTGTTACGTCCCCTGCCTCTGCTGCCCTGGGTAGTGCAGGTGGAGGTAGTTGCTTAATTACTTAATTGCCTGATTGCTTCCACCTGCCTGTGGCCCAATATAAAGCCCAGTAGTATGAGGCAGGGGAGAGGTTTTTTTTGGGTCTTGTGATTTGTGGGGACAGCTTTGGTTTTGTGAACTTTGTGGGTTTTTGTTTGTAATTTAGGTTAATAAATGTCTGGGTTTGTTTTTAGATCAGTTTCGGTCTTGTTTTGATCCATCCGGACTTTGTTTGTTGCGGCCAGTCGAGCCAGCCGTAACAGTGTGTCTGTGTGCGTGAGTGTGAGTGTGTATGAGTGTGTGTGTGGGTGTGAGCGTGTGTGTGTGTGTGTGTGTGCGTGAGTGTGTATGAGTGTGGGGGGGGGGTTGATCACTGTAACAGTATCTCTGTAGAAAGACAGAAATGAGTGTGTGTGTGTGAGTGTGTATGAGTGTGTGTGTGTGCGTGTGTGTGTGTGTGTGCGTGAGTGTGTGTGTGTGTGTGTGTGGGGGGGGTTGATCACTGTAACAGTATCTCTGTAGAAAGACAGAAATGTGTGTGTGTGTCTCGGTCCACTTTGGAGGGCAGATTGTTGCAGGACTGTAATAAATCAGAACAAACAGAACTCTGTTTGCTTTTCCCATTTAGATCTGCAAGGAATTAGTCCAATTCACGGAAGATGAGCTAAAGATGGACTCCGGCCTGAATTCAACAAACATTTGTTCTGAAATATGACAAACTAATAAACAAGTATTGCTTTCTCCACAAACACATATGGTGACTTTATTGTTTCAGATGGCTGAACCTGCTATATTGTATCCTGTATTTGTGCAGAGAAAAGGAACACATGCATTTATTTCTGAGTCCAATTCACGGACAGAAGAATGTAGTTACTGCAGGCCTGAATAATAATCTTCTCATAATAATCCTATACTAATATGTATTTGCATATTATACGCATGCACAAGGATAATGTTTTGCAAGAGAATCAGTTCATACTGTCAAGGGAAAACAGGGGTAGATTACCATGAAAAGTGATACATATGTCCAGTACCCTGTGAAACCGACTTCTTCTTCTTCTTCTTCTTATTATTATTATTATTATTATTATTATGTGCCAGTATTTGATTTGTCATATTTTAAATGTGGAAGAGGCAGACCCATGGTTTGAAACATTTCACCCAGCATGCTTTTCTCCTTCCCACTATAATACAGAAAATGATTTTTGTCTCAGTAAAAATATTAAAATATATTTTAATACATATTTATGTGCATATCAATATTTTTATGGTATATGTGCAAGTGTGTGTGTGTATGTGTGTGTGTCTGTGCATGCATGTAGATATGGCACCATGTCCAAAAATATATTGTCATATAAAATTATTATGACCGAATGAAGTCATAAATCATATATTTGCATACCATTGTGCATTGACGCACTAGATTCTTAATTAATAATATCAGGTATTGCAAGTCATAGAAGGTCAATGGTGAACAGAATAATAAGCTCCAAGGTCACCTGCCATCTTCTGCAAATTATTATCATTTTAACTGCATGAAATATGAATTGGTAAGCTGGCATGCTTCAAGACTCTTCAACAGAAACTCTGGTATGGTTTCATTTCCAAGGCTGTTCTTGTCATCAGACCATGCAAAATATAATTGAATCAAAATCTGCATCTTGTATAATTATTGCCTGGAAAAATTCATAATCAAATGATCATCTGGGATGACAACCTGAAAGAAAATCACCAATTACAATATATTTTAAGATTTAGTGATTGCTCTTAGTAGTTAAAGTGATAGAAATTATATGACTTATCAAATTGTTTCTAAAATAGTTTGAGAAATGATCTACAATCCCTCAGTACCATGTCCCTCAGTACCATGCATATCTGATATTCAGTTTTGTTTTCCAAACATCGAACATGAAAATGTATGAAACATTTCACTGCAATCCTAAACAATAATTCAATATACCTTGCGATTATGTATACTCAATGGTAATTCTGAATGTCCTTCTCTTCACACATACACATGCACACACACACACACATACATACACTCACACTCACACACCACACACACACACAGACACACACACACACACAGCAGCAGCATGTGCCAGTTCCCTGGCGGATCATTAGGCTGAAATCCTCCTCTGATCTCCCCTCACAGTCCGTCAGCAGCTTTCTGACACGCAGCTCATTGGCTCCAGCTAAGCTGCACAGCAGCCGGGGCTGCCGTGTGACCCGCACATGATCTGAGATCAGTGGGGAAAAAGAGCGGCTCACACACACACACACACACACACACACGCACCGCCTCGGCCAGGGATCCGCCATGCGCTGGGCTCTCAGAAGACAGACTCCACCGGGACCTTCTCCCTGTGCAGTCCCCTCTGAAGAGGAGAACACATACATGTATGTATGAGCGCAGAAATCTGTACATACGAGGCGGCGGCAGTGGGTGGGGAGCATCTCCCATTCCTGACTGATAAAGGAGTCTGTGAATCTGTCCCCATAACTGTGTGTTTAAAGTGAGCAGTCTCCCAGTGCTGCTCCTCTCTCCCGCCAACGCTGCCACCAGGAAGCAAGCTGCTCTACAGAGTCACCCGCCAATAACATCACCTCTCCCAAGGTTGCCAGGCTATCTTACCCTTCGTTATGATTCAGCTTTTCCAACAAATCAAAAAGTGTACCTTCCTTCCTTTAGGTTAATGGCTTTTTCTAACATACCATATTTGCTTGACTCAGCTCTTGGCAGAATCCTTAAACCATGAAGTGTTTGGGTGAACTGGCAGTTAGGTGAACTCATTTGGAAAGCAAATTGCCACAGAGTTACTGCTCGGATTCCCAGATGGTGTAGCTACTGCTGATTTATTCTAGGAAAGACTCTGACTGGAACCAGAAAACCCTCGATAGAAGCGCAGGCAAGAACATGGATAAACATGTAAGGTACACATATAATATGGTGTCCAGTGACTATGAACTATCCTTAAAGGACCCTGGATATGTCTACTTGCCAAGCAAATACATGAACAAGTTAAATATGCTCTTAACAGTCACATAGGTATATCCTAACAGAATGGATCACGAAATGACAGAATGAAATCAGGCATTTATATTAATGTATAGTGTCCTCATTCATTCTGCACCCGTATGATTTACTGGTGCATGTTGCTCTCCGAAGGCAACCACGCCACTGGATGGTGGGGTGTCCTTTAAGGACAGCTCATAGTCACTGTGCATCATATTATACAACAATTAATGAGGTCCTTAACTCTAATTAATCATAATGTATCAAAGTTATTATTGGCATAAAGCAATTCATTTTCCAAAATTCAACCGTGAACACTGCTCAGTGAACAGAGCAGTAGGTTATTTAGGAGGCTTTACAAGACAGTCCTCTGTAAGTGTATCCAATTTGATCTTGTGAAGCCTCCTGAATAATCGTCTAAACAGGTGGCTGCTACCTGATTGGCTGCATTCATATTTCTAGAAGTCACAATTGCAAAAAAAAAAAAAAAAGTCTGAATTCTGAAGGGAAAGAAAAGACACAACTGCATGAAAAAAAAGTCTGAATTCCAAGAAAAAATACGCAGTTGGCAGAAATAAAGAAAAAACAGAAGGAAATAAAGTTTTTTCCCCCCCTGTAGCAGTAACGGGCTTCCATGGAATATAGAATGCCGAAGAATGAAAGGTTGGCAAAAAAAATCTCTGCTTTTGAAATGTTTTTAGACTTGGATTTTTGCCACTTGGAACACCTCTCACTCTCACCTCCTTTTTGGAAACTTTCACGTCGATCAGACCTGGGCTGAGCTTTCATCCTTAGCAACTACATTCCGACCACCTTCAGTAATCCTGTGCACTACCGAGATATCCTCTTCTAAGTGTTACTCCTTAACACTTCGCGATGACAATTCTGTCACTGTCACCCTCCATCGCTGAAATTCTACCACAAAGTAAAATGCTTCTGCGGCTAAGATTGTACGCACAGCTGGCGAGCAGAACAAGCAAGTTTTTTTTTTTTTTTTTTTTGAGGTGGTGGTGACTCTTCAAGTAGGGAAAATGCTTGACTGATCATATGATGTTTTATAATGGTATGTGAATTACAATGTAATCCTGTTAAAGTGTGAAGTAAGCAAGCATGGACATAAGGTGGCATGGTTGGTTGCAACCCTAATGTTCCATGTGAGTTTTTAAAAAAAATCTTGTATGAATTCTGTTTCCCTTTGTCTCAGCTGGCTCAGTCTAGGACCCTGATGAGATAGGTTGGAGGGAAGGGGAGGAGTTCAGAAAATGGAGGGAAAAAGTGAATAGAAGAAGGGGGTGGCTGGTAAAGGTAGAGAGAGGGCACAATCGACAGAACCAAGAAGCTGGTGCTTAGAGGCCTAGTTTTATATCTGTTCTCTAGTAGCAGATCTGCTAGAAGGTCTTGAGAAAAGATCTGTAAACAAAAGGTTGAAGAACTTTGTTCGTGTGGATTATTGAATTATTTGGATTACCATGACTGTTGGATTCAATGGACCTGTTTTCTGTTTTTGTTTGATGCTCATCGTGGGACTTTACTAATGGTGGAGACTTGGGTGAGATCAACCTTTTTTGTTTTAGTTTTGCCTAAGAAATTGTAACAAAAAAAAGGTGGAAGGTTTGCATGGCATGGATGTGAAAAATACTGGTGTTGTTTGAATGTTTTTGTTATTGTAAGAAACCCAGGGATTAGCACACTTTGATTATTATAAACTTCCCTTTATAATTTCTGTGAGCGACTGTAGCTAGAAGATAGAGAAACGTTATATGTTGACGTGGGTAGCATGGTCGCCTGACAGTAAGAAGGTCCTTGGCCCAATCCCGGCCAGGGCCTTTCTGCTCTCCCCGTGTCCACATCAGTTTCCTCTGGGTTTCCACAGTCAAGACATGCAGTTTAGGTTAAGTAAAGAGATAAAAAATTGCCCCTAGGTATGAATGTGTGTGTGAATGGTGTGTGCGCCCTGTGATGGCCTGGCGACCAGTCCAGGGTGTATTCCTACCTCTCAATGCATGCTGGGATAGGCTTCAGACCCTGACCAGGATAAGGGTGTTAGATAATGAGTGGACAGACAGCAGAACTTGGCTTTTCACTTAAAGGTGCAGTATGTGAGTTTGTTTTAGAACACTTCTGTTCATATTTGGTTAAATTGCCTTCACATCCTGACAGATATCAATAAATTATAAATTAGAAAATATCCCCTCTGATTGCCCCAGGCTCTGAAATCAGCCATTCCAAATGTCATTGCGCCTGAATTCCTAACAACCAATTGGGACAGCTCTCTGCAAGGAGTTTCACTACCTGCCTGTCTATCCTGTTTCACGTTCACAGTGCTGTCAAAGCAGGCAGGGACTACACAAATAAGAGCAAAGCAGAGATACTGTATGGAGAGTGCTACAGCTAGCAAGAACAAAATGAAACAAGATTACCTGTTCTGCCTCCAATGGCATATACTGATTTTAAAAAAGCAAGAAAAAAAGACTGAAAGAAAAGAAGAAAAGATTTTGACCAAAAAGGAATTGAACCGAGCGAGATACAAGACAAGTGAACATCGGTTCGGCTTTTCAGTGATGGTGAGAGCTTAGAGATTTGATGGGCTTCAAAAGTGACGCCGAGCTTGTTGTATTTCTGCTGGACAGGTATTTCTCTTGCTTGTTCTGTTTCTGCTGGAATTTGTTTTTGCCCCAACCTGTGTATGTACTTGCAGCTGCTTTGTTGATGAACGTTATGGGTGAAATGTGCTGTAACAAATTATATTTAATTAAAAATAAAGTTTTGTTGTGAACTATCATTAACTTTTATACTTTTCTTAGCTTTGTTGCCACAGCCAGCTTACACTAACTCTACCACTAGCTCGCCAGCAATACTGCATCAAACTCAAACATTTTTTGCAGGCAATTAGCTGAAAAGGATCACACATCTGTAACCGACTTTGATTACGATTGTTTTATGTCAGTCTGTCGTTCGTTTTCATGATATGATTAACCTTGGATTTCTTTTGCTCTCGCTCCTCTTGAGTCCCTCTCTTGTCAAAGTTGTGATGACGCCGTTCCCTTCACAAACCTGCGGGCTCCAGCCAGGGGCGCCACCAGGGATTTATGGCCCCGTGAAAAGATCTTACATTGGGCCCCCTCAAGTAGTATTTCTGAGAGCCCCTGTCTGTCAGGGCCCTGGGAATCATCCTAACCCCCCCCCCCCCCCCCCCCCCTTACGGCGCCCCTGTCTCCAGGGATGTATTTGTGTAGTGTTGGTTATGAATGTCATCTTGAAGGAAGGCTATCTGCGTTCACGGATGCTTTGGGCATAGATAGAATGCGCCGCTTAACCTTCACAGCGTTGTTTATGTCAGTAAAAATCACCAGGAGCGGGAGATTCACAGTGCTGAGAGGCCTTTTTAAAAATGGAGAAAGAAACCGAGGCCTTGTGAAAAAGAGCTATTTCACTGAACAAAGTCAACGTCTCTGCTCCCACTGCTGTTAGTCACTGTTCTCTGTCAGCTTTAGCAAGGTCAGACAGTGATGCGTTCTTAAAACCACTGAATGGACATAAAAAACGGTGTTTGACTCCCTTTTTATTCAACCACTTATCCTGAATTTTGATAAACAATTAAACTTTTTTATTCTTCACAGTTTTATGAAACCACAAATTTGCAATGCAAATTAAACATGTTTTTGTTCGCATTGCGGGGGGTAGGGGGGTGGGGGGGACTAACACAAGCATCTATTTGTAAGTCAAAGTTATTTTTCAAATTATTCTGATTTTTTCAGTGCACAATGTAAAAGATTTATCAGCAAAGCAATGACTTCCAATGTGAGGAAAGAGATTAAAAATGAAGGGTAAAACAGAATTGTGGTGTCATTTTTTTACAGTCTGATGTTGTGAACATTACTCTTCCGTTTACAAACGTCTGGGGGTTATACATAATTGGTGGGTGATTTGTAGTGGTAGAGATTTAGTTGGCAGCTTGTTTGAATACTAAACAGGCAGCTCTGTCTTTGATTGGCTGAGACATTCAGCATTTACTCCCCTCCAAGTCTTTTGTGCATCTGACTTTGCCAGTCCAAAATTAAAATATAATAATAATAATAATAGTGACCAGGCGTTTTTGTGAAAGCACACTGAATGATGGGAGATATTTAAATATTTTCTGTTATTTTATGCACCGCTGCAAATAAAATAAAAATACCCGATGTGCTCACTCTTGGGAATATCAGGAATATTTCCATAACCAACGGCTGTCTTTAATGCTGTTTGTGTACTTTCGTGATGCACGGACGAGTTCGGCGATCTTCAGTGAAATGAAGAAAGAGGAAGCTGACATACATTCACAGCTCATTCGGGAGCGAGAGGCGCCTCTCTTACCGTAGGTGGGACGGCACGTTCATTAATCACACGCCATGTACGAACGGTGCTGTATCTGACGGCACAGGACGGAGAGAAGTCACAGAGGAGTGATGTGTTTTTCACAAAGGAGACAGATTTTGGTGAGTCTGCTAGATTGCATGGAAGTGCAGTCATGAATCCCTTCTCTGTCAACATATCTTCTGTATGTTTTACCTGTAAACACCTCTTTGGCAGATATTCATTAGACCACACTTCACACCCCTTCTACCACAATTTTATAGAAAAAAAGAAGGAATTATGGGTAAACAGTAGCTGCAAGACCAACTGCAAAATCCTAAATTTTATCATTTCTGATACACACATAAACACGTACCCTTAAATTCAATCAAATACACTTAGCCACTTAAAGGACATATTCAATTCAATTAAATCAGATTTCCGCTTTTTAGCAGATTCAATCAAACAAACCTTGTTTGTAAAGATTCACCCTTTGCCCATATGCAGGTCATGTCCCAGAAGTTTTTCGTGTCTCCTATTTTCCCTATTTCCTAATAGGAATGAGGAAACTACTCAGGTACACCTCACGCTTGGCACAAAATGGCAGAAGAAGACAACGGAGTGAAGAAAAGCAGTCATTGTTGAAGAGGAAAAGGAGTTTTCAGTAACTGCATTCTCTAGATTTAATTTTAACCCTTATAGCAGTTCTCAAATATAAAACCAGGCATTCATTATTTTAATTAGACACTTGTAATGTGAAATGAGTGCTGGTTTGCCTTCTTAATGCCATATCATGTTAGAAGCAGATATCCATGTCATAAAGAATGACTATTCCACATTCCTTGAACAAATGAATAAAATCAGTTCAGTGACAGCAGTGGTTTTTATTTTCTAAATGTCCTGCGGCAAAGTAATCCTTTTGTGTATTTACAAATGTTCCAAAAAACTAACCTAAATCTATATCCATCCCCTCACTATTTTTTTTTAGATACACATAGCAAATTTAATCATAACCTTTAAAAAAAAAAGACATGATTTGCTATTGAACCACTTGTCAACAGCTTATTATAAAGCTTGAGTTATTAATCCTTTTGTTTAAAAGTTTTATTTTGCATCATGTCATCATCACTGACTCGTTGCAGACTTGAGCTTGGAATGTTTATCAGGGAAAATCAGCAGTCACTGCCCATTGCACATATTACCTATATTAAAGATACGTTACCTAGGTTACCTATAGATAAGATATGTTACCTATATATTAGATATAGGATATAGCTAGCTCGATAATAATATGATGCTGCTTATGTGAAAGATATGAAATGTAGATCCTGCTTTAGATGCTGCTTACCTTTAGCTACAGTAGCTGGTTTATCAGGAACTTGGGAGCTAAATGATTGCTACCTCACTCAGATTATCCGGAATGAAATGCTCTTGATTATGAATAATGATGAGAACAAAGATAGGTCTAAATATTGTAACTGATTAATTTTTTTTAATGAATGAATTTCCCCCTGTGAAATCTGTTCTACTGCTAAATTTATTTGAATTCAATTCGGCTGTCCTGAGCAACCCAATGGTTGCCATCACACGCCAACGCACTGACCATTGTCAGAGGTGGAAAGTCCAAAGTCCAGGGGTCAGAAAAATAAAAATCCTGTCATGTGTTTCTTCCACCCATAACCTCAGCCAGCTGATTTCACTAATTATTTCTACCTCCTAATTAGCAAATCCTGATGACTGGAACAAAATATTAGGGGCTGTCTGACCCTGGATTTCTCACCTTTGACCTCTGTGCCCAGCAGCAAAGTTAGTGGAAAATGTAATCACAGTCATGAACAATGATAACACTCAATGAGATATCCAGTTTCGGTGTTAATATGTTACAATAGTGCAACAATGTATGTAAAATCAATCACAGTACTCCACATATTTCACTATGATTGTGGTTACGATGATCCCAAGCTCAAAATAAATAAAGAGATGTTTAACTGACACAAAATTATGATTTGGCAGTGGCAATTTCAGCCTCTGATGGGATGTAATTCAAAAGAAAAATACATAAAATCGTTGAATTGAAGAAAGGAAGCCCACAGGTACTGATGGATCATCTGGTATAGCGGAATGGCCAAGATCCTCCTCAATTATATTCACCAATCTCATAAAACGCTATAGACTATACAGTGATATTGCCATGGTAAAGAGAGAATGTACAAAGAACCAAAAACAGGGCTCTGAGCAGTTTTATATTCTGTTCATGTAAAATAAATAAAATAATTTTCTCATTTTGAGCATACAGCATAGCTCATTATTTGTATTGTTAATTTTTTTCAGCCTTCCTTGTGCTCATCAGTGAAAGGTGTGAATAATTTTGGAGGGCATTGTGTTATTCACAGATCTTTTTGAAATGCATATGTCTTTAGTGATGTATTTATTGATTCGTGGGGAATGTGGAAATGGCTTTATTTATTTATTTATTTATTTATTCATGTTTCACATGAAAAACCTCAATAGTTCAGTGTGTACTGTATATATATAAAGCATAATAGATTCAAGAGGTGCTTGAGTGTTCTCTCTGAGCACACAACCCAATTTATTGTTCATGTGCAATTATGAATAATCCGCACTAATGGGACTCTGAACCTCTTTACTGTACTATGCTGGACTGACTCCATTTCTTATATATCCACAATATTTCTAAAAACTTCCGTTCTAGAATTCAGTATCATCTGTAATATTAATAATTGTACTCTAGAGAAGGGTTGGACAAACACAGCTGATCCATTTCAGGATTTTGTGCCAACTTTTGCTGTTAATTGCATAAACATTTATATGAGCACCAGCTAGGCTGCAGCCATCGACTGCGAAATCTAAAAGATTTTACCGCGCTCAAGTTCGGGAGTGAACCCGCATAGTTTATAGAGCTGTCAGAAAACAAAAAATAAGGAAATTGGTTGGAACAAAAACCAGAAGGCAGACCTGCTCTTTAGGACTGGAGTTGTTCACCCTTGATGTGGAGTAAATTTACTCGCTGCTTGTGCATCCTACATCCACCACTAGGGGGCAGTTCCCTGGGGCTGGGCCAGTCCCATGCCTCAGAGCATGATCAACACAGAGAGTGCCTCACTGTACTGTCCAGGGATACTACATATTCAAGGTGTCCATTTTGTGCGCCCTTACAGAGTCCAGGAGTGCAAAAAATAATACAAAATCATTGGTGTGTTGTACTAAAGCGACAATCATGTCTTCAATGATTTTCCATTTTTCTTCGCCCCCTTTTCTTTCCTGTAGAACAAAGGGAAAGCTAAATAATATAGAATGACTGAGCACAGCGATGCTCCAACTGTGTCTGAACATTATGAGGCATAAAGACGGTTTATTTCTGGAAAATGAACAGCACAGTATCATTTAAGGATCAGAAGATACTATGTCATTTCCACGGGAAAAATGTATACAATAGCAATTCAAAGAATGAGACGGCTCACCTTTCATTTCACAGCAGATTGCCTTTTTCTATGGAGTTTAGCAGCGCCTCACATGATGCAAGCGTAAACAATGCATCATAAGTATCCATACGCCATATTAACATGGTATCAATAATATGAAAGTGTTATAATGTACAATAAGCCATAATGACACTATCATAAATACTCATGCCTGCTCATAATCACCCAGGTTATGAGAAGGTTATGAGAAGCCATGGGTTTGTAATGGGTGACTGCATCTAAATGATTTTGAACAATAATCACAGCAATTACATGAAACATTTTAATAACTGGAAAAAAAATGCATCCTAGTTTGCAAGGCCATGGGGTTAATCCGAGAGAAACGTACAGCATGTAGTCAATAAATATATATGTACATATACTTTTGCTATATACTTAAGACACTTGTATTTGAGATCAAAAGACGAATATGAGACAGAACTTACAGGCAATCAGTTTTCTTTTCATGGTAGTTACAAGTGTATATGTTTTACCAGTTTACAGAGACAGCTTTTTCACACTACCATTCCATACATTTGCACTGCAGGCAAAATAAAAATCATAAATTCATAGCGCGGGATAAATTTGCGCTACCCGAAGATGTCTCAAAGACTGGAGGCAGCTTCCATGAGCACACAAACCCGCACAGAGGACCTGGCTCCGCCCCCTCGCCCACTCGAGTGCTCTGACTGAGAAAGACAAATGTTTCCTGGCAAAAGGAGGGGCTCGTCTCTCTCCACATTAGTACAAACACGGCAATTAGGTGCCTTTTCGGCTCCTGTCTTCTTCACAAGTGGCTCGGCACCAACTGGCAGATTTTCAAAAGCAGATCAAAGCGGCACATTCGCCTGTGTTTGTGTCTGTGCATCTCTCTCTCTCGCTCTCTCTCTCTCTCACACACGCTCTCTTTCTCTCTCTCTCTGTCTCTTCCTCTCTCTGTCTGTCTGTGTGTGTGTGTGTGTGTGTGTAGGTCCACGCATATACACACATATACACACACACACACATACAAACACACATGTAAGCATACACACACAGATACTTAATTGGTACATATGTATCCCAATACTACATTTATAAATACTGTAATGCAGATGTACATTATTAATATATGTTTGCAGAACTCCTTTTCTAATAAATTACTGCATTGGTCCTGGTGTGCCCACGCTTTGCTCAAGATATCCCATAAAATTTTTTACAGCCAAACACTTATGTGGATTCGGGAAATGACTTTTCCCATTAGCACCCAGCGCACAGAACATTGTAACTGAGCGTGCTTTAATCAGTTCAACAGGCTCCAGTCACAAATATCAAACTATGCACAGATAAAATATTATATTATGTCTGATATTTATAGTTATTGGAAGGACGCATGCCATTTTTCCATTATTATATCCCATTTCAGCACCTTAACACCAAACAGTAAAATGTACTGTGTTACTTCAACTCAAAGAGTGTTTACAGTTTACGAGTCCAATAAGGACCACATGCAGGATAAAATGTACTCGGAGAAGTAGGGTGATGATGATGGTGATGATGACAGTGACAATGATGATTGCTATTGATTATAGATTATTTTATGACACTTATTCTGGTTGTTCTTCTTCTTATTGCTGCTATTATCTTTATTGATTTGTTGAGCTGACATCCTTCGCTGGAACAATTTCACTTATTCTTTGTGGATCCAGATCGGGATAAGCACCTTTCTGAAGACTACCACTGGTGGGATTCAGACCGCCGTTACAGGATTCAAACCAGGGACTCTGGCTTTGCACAGCCTTTGTTTAAAGACTGAGCCACTTTGCCAGACTGAGAGGAAAGGCTCATCATTACTATTCTGTTACAGATGTTAAATTGAATCATTTTTCCTTCGTCCAGCTGGCTGGGTAAGATAAGGCTGTTTTCTAATGAAAATCGCAGCGATGGTCATCCAGACCTGACAACGAGCCGTTAATTGAAGTGCACCTTTCGCCTTGCGCTGCGGGACATGCTAGGCTAATTGATAATTATTTAACAGCCGAAAGAGCACACGCTGGATACTGATTTCTCACAATTTCTTATACACTTTATATTCATGCTTTGGCACCCACTTGACACAGAAGAGGGGCAGACAAAAGGGAAGGTACTCTTTATGGTCGATCATGATAACCATGATGATGATGATGATGATGATGATGATGATGATGATTATTATTATTATTATTATTCTTAAAGCTACTTTCATCAGAATAGTGTTATACCATTACACACTGCTTACAATTAAGGATGAATGCTTTACTGTATGAGCACAACAATGGCATTTAAAATGTATAAATGCCATTTAATATCTGTGCACTGTGCACTTGTTTGTTTAATAAGTGATATTACTCTTAAATTCATGTATTTTGAGGACCCAACACACAATTTCAGTTCTTTGGAAAATGAAGCACCTTTCTGAAATGAATATTTTCTAAACATTTTTATTTATTTATTACATTACAATCTCCAGGCAGACGCTGTTATCCAGAGTGACGCATAGAACTGGAGAAGATCAGTGTAATTTTGCGGTATCATTTTTGTATTCCTTTTCATAGCACACTTCACAGCAAGCTGGCTCTTAAGTTCCAGCTCAAATTTCGCAAGCGACCTGCTACTTCCCCATTACTATACAACAGTTCCCAGATGGACTGTAAAAAAACACAGTCAAATGATCAAACAAATAAAATTGTTAGTAATTAAAAAAAAAAAAAAAACATTTTAAAATACACTGATCGAACATTCATAATTTAACATGGTTCTGATAGCACTTCTGTCAACTGACGTGGCCAGGCTATGCTGCAGGAGAAAAATGTATCCATTCAGTCGCTGCTTAGCAACTGTAACTTAGCAAGAGTGTGGCAGAACCACACTGCAGGCTTAGTAGCTTTCCACACAGAATGTTCCAGCAACTTACATAAAAAAGGACATAAATCCATAAAAAAAATAAATCACGGCAGAATAGTTTTCAGCTCCCTTGATGATATTTTGTTAAAATGGGGGGAAAAAACACGTTTTAAAATGTTATGATGCAAACTCGTGACAGTGCGGCAGACATACCAGCGGTAATGGTGGAGGGAAGTGAAGAAGCTTCTTCTGAGAGGCATCTGACTGCAGTCTTCCATCATCATACAGTGAAACCTCACACAGTGTACTTACAGTCATCATTGTGTGTCTGACTGCAATCTGCTACCATCTTATACAGTGAAGTCTCATATTGTGTATAAGTACTTATGGTCATCACTGTGAGTCTGACTGCAGTCTTCTATCATCATACAGTGAACCCTCACATGATGTATACTTATGGTCATCACTGTGTGAGACTGACTGCAGTCTGCTCCCATCTTATACAGAGAAGTCTCATATTGTGTATAAGTAATTATGTTCATCACTGTGTGGAGGAGGTGCATTTAAGGTTCATTTAAGGTTTTTGAACATGTGTGTAAAAACAACAACACCATAAGCGTCATCATCGTCGTCATCAACACCTTCAGCATCTTCGTCATCATGGCTGTTATCCCCACCACCACCACCATCATCATCATTTTCATATCAGGGTTTTTTATGTATTACAAAGACATGTATCAGGTTGAGCTCCGCATTCATGATCAAGGTGCTCTGTTCAGGCATCAAACCTTTAAAATGGTTTCTGTGGAAATTTCTAGAGCGAACACTATGTGTGAACTACAGTTTATAAGCAGAATCCTTCTCTCTTTGCATGGATTGTTTACAGAGATTAATTTGACCACATTTATTCTGCAAGAAATTAATAGTTTGAAACAGTGTTAAATGGTGATGTCAAACTTAATTCCTGAAGGATATTTTTTGCCCTTCCAGAAACTGTTTTAAATTTTCATTATTCAGTTTCATTACTCCAATTTTCTTCTCATTAAAAAAAAGATAAATCAAGACTGAAGATTAAATTTGTGCTCTAATGTTTTAATGTAGTGTATTTTGGGAAAGTCAGAGGTGTAAAATTGTATGGCTAATTAATCAGGTGAATCAATTATGCCTTATGCCATTGCTGTTTGCTGATGCATCCGAATCTAAATCAACAGTGTGCCTTGTGTAGGTGTATTTCCACATTCAATTCAGCATCGCATCAGCACCAGGAAAGAGAAAAAATATCAATTTTAAAGTTATAACAGCGTGCTGTTAGGTAGACTTCTAATATATCCTAAAATTGAAAGGTTACATGCGTGTTTCACTTGCTGAATTGTACACCTGGTTTATTTTTCATTGTATGTAACTTGCTGTAACTTTTTTTCCATTTTAATTGTGACTTTCTGCAAGAACTAACCTAAGGCATGAGAATATTTTAGTATATACTATGTAACTTCCCAGCAACAATAAAATGCAAAGGCCTCATTACTAGCTCTAATAAAATCTCTAATGACATAACATATTCCTGTATACAAATAAACTGGTAGATGGTAGATTAATTGTAGTTTAATCTTGAAAAAATATAATTAGTCTGGAGACTAGGAAAGCTTTCCACTATGTAAGTGAGTAGGCTTGATTGGTGGACCAATCACATCACAGGTGAGTGAACTATAAACAGGGGTATCAGAGAAATTACCAGAAGTCTGATCCTGTTTTTGATTGTTTTTTGATTAAATAATGAGCATGATAATTTGATTAAGGATCCCACTTTAGCAGCTGGCTCCTTTTTAATTGATTGCTTCTAATGTGTCATTTGCATTTTATACACACACAACCGTATAAAATATGGTGTATAAGTATTACTCTGATTCATGAATACTACCTGACGTGGAAAATCCAGGTTCAGAAAATAAACGTCCTCTCCAGGATTTTGTTCCAGTCATCTCTATTTGCTAATTAGCATAATTCTTCAGCCAGGAGGTAGAACGAATTAGTGTAATCAGCTGGCTTCATGAGTTCATGGGTTCAAGAAACACCTGGCAGAACTTTTGCTTTCTGACCCCTGAAGTCCTATCCTCCTACCCTATCCTCACCAGAAACAACTGCCAAAAAAAGAAAATGAGAGAGAAGAGAGATATGGGCAGTGAAAGCACAGAGGAAGGGGTCATGAAAATTGAAAATAGAGAGAAAAGAGGGACTATGATATATAGATGTAGATACGATTAGCCAACATCAATCAATTATGCTTGAAAATGGCAGACAGAGAGAGAGAGTGAGGGGAAGAGAGCGAGGGAGAGAGAGAGAGCCAGAGGATGAGACAGAGAGAGGGAGAGAGGGAGTAAAATAGAGAGGAATAAAAATAAAAGCAATCATTGCTCTCATTACAGCTAGCATTTTGGCCGTCAGCAGGGCGCCCGGTCTTGAAGAGCTCACTCTGTCTCCGTCGCTGCCGGTTGGACATAAAAATGAATCCCAGAGTAGAGGGAGAGAGAGAGAGAGAGAGAGAGAGAGCTGTGCATGGTAGGAGCAGAGAGAGAATGTGTCAGTGAAGTAAGCTTTGAGTCAGAGAGCTTACCACATACTCTGCCATTATATGTACATAAGTATGGAATGAATATAAAAACAAATCCCTGAGCAAAGATATGAGAGAGAGTGTGAGAGAGAGAGACAGAGAGAGCGAGAAAGAGAGAGAGCGAGAGAAAGAGAGAGAGAGTCAGAGACAGAGAGAGAGAGAGAGAGCTGGTGAGTTGAGGAGAAAGGCTAAAGTGCGTTGGTGGAGTGGTGAGTCACGGCAGCCTGAAGGGCAGTCTGCGGGGAGCGCGCGTCTCCGTCTCGGCCCCTGCGAGCGTTTGTCCTCCTGAGCGTTGTCTCGGTGATACGCGACCCGCAGCCCTCTTCTAACAGACCGGCCGGGCGACCTCACACGCATGAGTCACTCTCACCGTGTTCGGAACGCTCGCCACTTACGCCCCTACTCCAATAGTACGCCCCCGCTGTAATTTTCTACGGTCATTATGCAGAGGTGCCAAAGAGAAAACACAAGTCACATACTGTTCAGTGTATCTCAATATTGTTTTTATCCATGATTTTTCTCCTTTCTCCTTTCTGATTCATACAGAAAAAAATCAATCATTTTTGGAGGCTCATCTTGTGGCTGCAATGTCCTCAGAGACTAACACGTTTAGCATTTTTCAGTCCATACCGAAGAGCTTCACTTTTTCTTCGTACCACCAGCAAGCCACCAGCTGATCTGTGCGGTCATTGCATTGATTGACCACAGGTGTCACTGTTGCACAATAAAGTAGCATCAATGAGGTGAGTCAACAATGAGTGGCCATTTAGCCTCTATGTTGCTGCTATTATATGCAACGGTATGTGCTGATGTGAGGTATGCACCTTAACAGTGGCACTAGTTTGACTGTAACTTTGCCTATCTCTTGGCCTGCTGGTGCTTACTTCCCATCGTAAGTGTAAAGTGTACTTCTTGTTTGTCTTGTTTGTCTCTTTTGCTAAAAGCATCTCCCAAATTATTAAATTGTTTCTGATATTATACAGTATATGATGTCTGTACGTTGATTATGTTCAATGTAATGTGCATCTGTTTCAAACGGCTATGTTCCTGTTGTACACTGTAGAGTATGTGTTAATCTCTCTAACAACTTAGTCAATCAAGACAAACAACTTACTTTACATTGTAAATTTTCTCTCTCTGCTCCTACCCTGCACAGCTCTCTCTCTCTGTCTTTACTCAGGGATTCATTTTTATGTCCAACCAGCGGCGACGGAGACAGAGTGTGCACTTCAAGACCGGGCGCCCTGCTGACCGCCAAAATACAAGTCGTAATGAGGGCAGAAATTGCTTTTATTTTTATTGCTCTCCTTCATTTTATATTACATTGCATTGTTTCCAATAATTTATTAGCCGGAGTGGTGGCAGCAGTGAAATTGTTATGCTATTTTTATTTTAATTGTTTGCAATATACATGTCCCCAAGCAGAAAAAAATAACGGAAGCGACAAGAGGCGCAGGTATATACCCAAAATTGTCCGCGGCAATATTAGAATTATCCTGTAACCGCGCTTTCCTGAACATTTCTACTGCAACAGTTGTCATCGGAGAGAGTGCTTGCGTTCTACCCCTCCTTGGCAGAATATCGAGCCTCCTGCCTGTGCCACCTCTTGGCAGCCAAGAAGGTGGTAAAACAAGGAAGGCAAAAAAAAAAAAAAGCCTGTAAGTGTTACATTATACGCTTTTAACCTTGATAAACCACTGAGCTTTCTTCTGTGTCTTGAGGGAATTTAAAGAGGTGCTTACAGAATCCAAGAAGCTTACTGGCTGATAACAAATCGAGGCCGGGAAGCTTGGTGGAGCCTGAGTCTACGAACGCAAAACATACAATAAATTTGTTTTTTAGGCTGCTGGGTGACTAATTTGGGTTAAGGTGCCAGGCTGTGGTGTATGGATGAGACCCTCGGTCTTGGATTCAACAACTGTGGTCAGTAGCTCCATAGGGAAATGTGCAATTGGCAATTGCTTTGCGCAGGTTACGGGAGGGTTCAGTCAGTTAGGGCAATGGTTCCCCAAATAGGTCCTGGGGCCACCCTGTGTATGCCGGTTTTCGTTCCAACCATAATAGCCAACACAAGGGGCTCATTTTTCTTAAACCTCTGGGTTAGGGGGGTCTGCGCTACATGGCACCCTGGTGACCCCCACCGATCGATCGGGACCCCGTGGACTGCATGCCGAAGCCGCGTATGAAAGGTCTTCCTCTGACTCCGCTCTGTGTGAGCTTGGCTGTGGGCTGTGGTGTGAAAAGGAGCAGGCTGGTGACAGCGTGTGATTCAGAGGAGAACTGAGGTTGTCTAAGGTGAAACAAAAACCAGTAGAGCTTGTGGTTCAGTGGGACCAGAGTAGCAGACCCCTACTCTGTAATCCTCTGATTTTCATGCAGTGCACTTATATTGTTATACATTACTCTGATAAGACTTCTTGTTCTGTTGATATCTGACACTGTACAGAATCACCAAGGTACTGTTCTATTCAGAACACAGAACACAAAGCCAGAACAACTCAGCAAAGCAACCTCTAATGGCTCTCACCATTCACTTCATCGTGGGATTTTGTTAACAGAACATTAACACACCCACCTCCCTAGTTTTCCAACAGCTTTTTCAAATGATCTGTACTTCCTGTTTTAACCCAGAATAAACCAGCATAAATTAAAAAAAAAAACACATATAGGTGTAACATGGATGCTGCTTCTTGCTGTTCAGCAGGAAACCTCACACACATCACAAATGGCCAAATAACAAATTATTCATCACATTATTGTATGAATTATGCATCAGTTAGCGACTGCGGCGGAAGCCCTGAGCGTGACCGTGAGGAGGAGTAATGCGCTGTCGAAGTCGGGTTTGACGTTCTTACGCTCACACGCGCAAGTATGCCTCTGTACTTCCTTCTTTCTCTGCAGTCTGCTTTTTGTATAGACGGTTAGGTTAAAAAAATAAAATGCAAACTTTTCTGATACAGCTACACTTCAGTAATATCTAGTGATGCTGTGTAACCTAGGATACTCAGCTTGACCTGATGGCTAACAGTCTGTACTTGGATCAACACTGATTGAAATGGTGCATTGCCACCTAATAAACACAATGTCGTTGTAAATCCTCATCCTGAAACATTCTTTGCTCAATATCTCAGTCGGGGTTTCTTTTCTTCCGGACTAGTGCAGGATCTGGTCTAGCCTTTTTCGAGCTGCTCTGAAGGGTTTTGCACATCGATACAAAAAAGGGGAGGGGAGGGGAGAGAGGACCAATCAGCAGTTGTATCCAATCAGATTTCACTTTTTTATACAAATTGTTTTGGCTGCCCAGTTTTGATACCTTGTGTTTCACACTTGTCTTGAGGAAACAGTTTGTATCACAACGCCTCTAGTGCAGAGGTGTGCGGTCATCGATGCGAGGCGCACCACGGTCATCGATGCGAGGCGCACCACTTCTCATCTAGTATTTTATGTCTGATCTGAAATATAATATAGAAATACATAAACATTACACATTATGACCGCTTAACATGTGTCAGTATATGTAACACAACATAATACATTTGTTTTCATGGTGCTGCGCATTTCAATATGTCTGCTTGCTATGTCTGGAGCAGCATCATTTGACGTTTGCGCAAGAAAGTTTGCTTTCGTGGCAGTTTGAGTCTGCTGCTGACTTCAGTGGAGGCCTTGTGCTGAACTTGAGAAATGTAGCTGGTTTGGACAGACGTGCGTAAACAACTCTGCACCGTAACGGCTCATTTCCAGGGTTCAAAATACGGGGAGCCAGCCCCCCATCTGGGATTGCAATACCCCCCTCCGGGATCGCAATCTCTTTTTTGGCACCCCCATGTCAGTCTGATTTTTAAATCCTACGCACGCCGCTGCTCCAGCAGATAAAAAATATAGCAAATGCTGCCGCATGCACCCTTAAGAATTGTCGTAGTATCATATCGGCCTAAGGTCAGAGGTATATGCCTGTAGTGTTATGGTTACAAAAACGTTATTCACAGTATATATGTCTGAAGTTCTCTTAAGGGCAGCCATCATGACTGGCGCAATCTAAATTCACTGAAGCTAAATTGGGAATTTAAATATAGCTTCTGAAGAGATGGTTCCTTCTGGAACCCGTCATTAGGCGGAAACAACCGCAATGTTTCTCGCCTCTATTACACCAAACAATCAGTGCTGCCTCTGTTGCTATGGAACTGTCCCCAAGGCCACCGACGGGGTCATTAAAAGCGGATGTGCTCTTCAGTTTCGGACGGCGATTGCCTGGAAAGCATTACGTCCACTGTTGTGTCCTAAGCATCTACCCCCGGGGTGTTTTGAGACTAACAAAAGAGATGCGTTGCAGGAGCCATTACGGAGCGATATCCGGACGGACTTAGGAACGGCAGACTGCTCACTGTCCTTTTTGCAATTTGACTTTTTGTTCAGACAGGATAATGGACAGAGAAGGGATCCCAGCTGAAACTGAGCCGTGATATGCAATCGAACCCCCGACCCTGCAGGGGGGCTCGCGTGTGGCTCGAGAATCCGCCCGACGGGCTGCGGCTCACGTCTCGCGGGGAAACTGCGTTTCGTGTGGCAGCGAGCAGCCCCTCCCGCCATTCCTCTCCAGCGGACGCATGCGCCTCAGCCTCCTTCGCCGAGCAGCGCTAAACTCTGTACATGCAAAGCAGCCCTCAGCGCCCGTCGTCTCATTCTGACTTTACCACCCCCGCAAGCAGCTCAAGACAAGAGACAAGCCGACTGCTCGTGTCAGCGGGGAAGGTTTCTGGAGACGGCGATCAAGGGTGCTTTTCAAAAGCTAGGAGTGCGGAGAATGCCCGAGTGAGGTTTCTGTTTTCTGGAAGAAGGCCCCCCATCTGCTGCTGTTTTGCTGTGATATTTCACCCTGAATGACTGGAGGTTTGGATGACTGATATCTTGGTGACAGGCAGATTGTTGGCACTGAAGAACTGTATTAATTAAGCAAATAAAAAAATAAAAAAACCTCCTTACCCGGACACTTCACGGGGACTGGTCAAAAATAAGGAACCTTGGAGCACACATTTCTCAGTGCAAAAATCACTGTTTTAAAGAAGCGGTTTTCTGTTTAATCTGTTCATTAAAACAGTGTCTGAACAACATGTGCTCCACTGTTCCTTATTTTGGGCCAGTCCCCGTGAAGTGTCCAGGTAAGGAGTTTTTACTCTAGTTTGACCATCCTGGCTGTTGAGTACCTATCCAGTCCTCTTTTATTTAACTGGCTTGAAGTGCGTTGGGCATCTTCTTTATTATATTAATTAAGCATCTGTTGTTTATGATGAACACAGTAGTTTTTCAATTTCAGTGTCACAGCATTGCATGCTTTAGAGTAACTGAATTGTGTTTTCGGTGTTTCTGTGAATGCACAAGGAACTCGGTTCCAAAGTTCTGACCTTACATGACATGCTTGTGTGTGTGTGCTCACAGGGAAACCGGTCCATGTCAGCCTGCCGATGTGTGTTCATGTGAGTGTGCAGTTGCAAGTGACTGCGGTTAGGTACAGTCCTTAAATCACTTTGATATTATGCAAGGTGAAAAAACAACAGCTAATCATTCACAAATGAAATGCTTTTTTCCCCCAAGTCCCAAAGACTGGAAACAATTTGTGTTATTTGCACAACATACCATTACATCACAATGCATGTACATGCAGATATGGATGCACGCGTGTGTGTGTGCACGCGTGTGTGTGTGTGTGTGTGTGTGCGTGTGCGTCTGTGTACTGGAATAAAATAATCCTCTCAGGATGGGTTTTTATGACAAAGCGACCTCTAATTTTCGGCTGTCTTTCCTCTCAGAAAGCATCTGCTAACCCCCCAGCAGGGCAGTTGGCAGTTGGAGCGGGTGGCAGAGGATTTCGATATTCTTTCAAAGAGCCAAGTATGATTAAATCCATGCCATGGGGCTGCTTCAATGTGGCCTGGATTCAACCAAGTTCAGACAGTTTGGTTGTTTCTGAACGGCGTTTCGAAAGGGGGAACAATATGTCGTCTATTAGTTGCGAGGCAGTTAAAGACAGATCCACTTGTTGAAAAGAGATTTTTCCGTATGTAATTAAATAGAGAATAAGGCAATACTAATTATGGGATTCCATGTAAACAGATACACAAATATAGATACTGAGGCAATGTTGCTACAACATAAAAATAAATGTAAAAATTAAAAACTTTCATGAGGGTACTCGACATGGACACAGACAACGGCCTTGTCCCGATGTCCCCCCTGAGGCACGGGGCCTGTGTTTTCAATGACACTTATCAATGGCAGATTTCCCTGGCCAATATGAAATGTGCACGGCTGACAGGGTACAAGGCTCATTGGGAGTAGTATACATTTACACAAAGCCAAAATAAGCTCTCTTTCTCCACCAGAATCCTGTGTGCATTTTGTTTTCTCTGACTCTGACCAATTAGAGTCACAAATGTCACACAAAATTGTAATTGCAATTGTAAAGTCTACAAAGACTTTTAGGAAGGGTTGATAAAGAGCACTGTGTCCCCCGGCCCCCGAACCCCAACCCAAGCATGCCAGCTTTGGAAGAACCCTACGCCCCTGGATCTCAATGCAGGAGACCAGCCAGGTGGATATTGGGATAAGGCTAACGGTTCACCAAGGAACACCATCCTGGAGGAAAGGCATCATGTAAGAAATGGCCACGATTATCACTTTAGAAAGTATGTGGCAATCAAACACAAGAGCACCAAAATGTAAGCTAAGCATGGTCAAGCAGTTCTCTAGATAAGCACAGCTGGCTAATCATCAAGGCATTAACACAAATTATCGTGGCTGAGTGGGCAATACTGTTAAATTGTTCTTTAGATACAATAACAATTTTTTTGTTGATGAGAGTGCTTGATTTTTGTAATTAAAACCATGCAAATCTGGCAGTAATACTTATGAAATGGTAATCGAAAAGTTTGCTGACAAGAGCTGTAGCTATTTATCATCGAAGGGAGTAGAATTGAATAGACCCTGAGAGACAGTCTCATGGATTTTTGGCAGTTTTTATTTTTATCGTTTTATTTCAATTTGAATTTTAAGAGAATATAATAAAACAGCAATTAACTGCAGCATAAAATGTGTACTGATGTAACCAATCAATAACCAATTTGGCATAATTCATTTTTCAAGAGATCTATGCATTAGTTTTATTAGTTAGTTCTGTTATTAAAACAGAGCTATTGCTGCTTATATATGTCAGAGTTCGATGTTTGTTCCAGTCACCTGGATTTGTTAATTAGAACAATTTTTCAGCCAGAAGGTAGAGCTAATTAGTGAAATCAGCTGGCTGAGTTCATGGGTGGAAGAAACACATGACATAACTTTTGCTTTCTGACCCCTGGACTTTCTACCTCTGATGATGTTTCCTTTGATGGAAATATTATCAAACTGTACGGAAAGAATCAAAGAATATGTACTGCTTCCAATATGCAATAAAATCATGCCATCGGAATTCACACGTTACACCAAAGGGACCAGTAACATTGTGATGCCGTTGACACATAACACGCTTGCCAAATGTTGCTACACAATGTTCAGTGGAAAATTGTCCACTTCCTTACACGACCCTTAAAATCCCCAGTGTCACAGCATCACACTGTGACTCTGCCAAAAAATATGCCACCATTGCCATTGCGCATATGATTTTGCAATCTGTGTGATTTGCAGAAAATGACAGATTTGAAATTGACAAGGCAGAGGAGGCTTTCGGGGAGTGTTAAGTAGCAACGCATTCAAAAGTGTCCTGTTGGCTTCAAGATCAATGAAGGTTTGAAAAAGGCAGCTCACATTACAGAAGAGCACAAAAAAAAGCAAATGTGCTATTTTAACCACCCCACTCGCCTCCACATGTTCCTAACAGTCTACACACTGATAAATTCAGTGTCCATCGTCCTCATTGCTGTCTGTGAATTGGTACAATCCTGAATGTAACAATTGACGCACACTGTCTGTTTATGAAGTCAGGGAATCATTGCCTCCTCCGAGTGCTGAAGAATGGCTTCAAAGAGACTGCAGTTCCCATGGAAATGGAAATAAAAGCAATTAAACACTGTACTGGGGAGGAGCTGATCTATCTGTCTCTGCGGCCCTATTTTAAACCCCTGAAAATAAAAATAAGAAGAATGTTTCTCTGCTGCTGCTGCTGCTGCTGCTGCTACTGCTGCCTCTTTCACAGTCGGAGGGAAGACCATTAGATCATATCAGCATTCAGCTTTGCTAATGTGGGAGCCTCCTATCCTGGGTAGATGCTGATATTCCTCCTCTAATCGCATGTGGTGATGACATCTGCCCGTGGGACGTCCTGCATGATTAACGCATGATCAGAGTTGTCACTTAGCTGCCACTAATTTGACCAACGTGGACCCTGACTGACTGACTGATCACTTTGGACACGAAGCTGCACCCTGAGCTGACAAGAGGAGGATGGGTTCCCCACCTTTGAGCCTGGTTCCTTCCGAGGTTTCTTCCCATCTGCTACAGGGAATTTTTCCAGGCCACTCTTGCTTTAGGGTTGCTCCGGTGGGGGTTTAGGCCTGGGCTGCCTGTGAAGCGTATTGTGACAATTGTTTGTGAAATGCGCTATATAAATAAATTTTGATTTGACAAAAAGTGGCTCTTCTGCACATTCACTTTCCTGATGGCCCTTCTTCAGTGGACATAGTGGTAGTACTTCTAGTGAAGTCACCTTCCCCTAAAAAAACATTGCCCCCCATATTCTTCATGCAGAGCTTATTATATGCATATTACTGTATTACAGTACACCTTATATATCATATTTATTTAAAATTACCTAGCCCTATGTATATGAGTTTGCTCAGAAATGCTTTGGGGTTTTTTGAAGTGCACTGTCTTGCTTTTAACCACAAACCCATTGATGTCCCTCCATCAGCCACTGTAAAGCCAGCAAGTAATCAGAAACTCCAGTATATAAAATATTCTTGTGGTGCACAAGCATTACCACGCATAATTGTGTGATTATGCCCTTTGATGGCCCAATTTACAAAGGCGGATCATTATCTCTGTTGTGCGGCCATGAGTGCAGCTCTATAACTGTAAATTTTTATAAAAAATAACTAGTACAGCTTTCAGAGAGAGCGAGAGAGAGAAAGTGTGAGAGAGAGAGAGAGAGGCAGACATGAGTATGAAGACATTTAAAATGTTTACCATAAAAATGGGAAAACGAGCCACAGTATATAATTTTACGATGTGGCCCTCTTGGGAATTTCAGTTCGGCGCTCCTTGACTCCTCTGGAACATCAGCTGCAATTGCTCAGCAGCCTGCGGACATTTTAGATGCTAATTCTTCTGTGCAAAACAAATTTATCGACTGCCCATAAATCCTGCTGAACAAAATCAGTGCAGTAATTTTGAGCATTCCTGTTAGTGCGCAAGCACACCCAATAATCTATGAACATTAATATTCAGGAGAATTAAAGGTTTCAAATTCTGAGAATACATCATTTGATGACGTTCTAGACTATTCTGTGCTTCCCCAACAGTTTGAGGTTCTTTCTTGTTTCAGCATGACAATGCCCCCCAGGCACGTATTGAGGTCCATATAGAAATGTTTTTTTCTTTTTTCTTTTTGAGAACGTGTGGATGAACTTGACTGGCCTGCACACAGCCCTGATCTCAACCCTATCCAACAACTTTGGAATTGGACAACCAACCTCAAGCTATCGCCCAAACAGTGCCCAACCTCACTAATGATCTTCTAGCTGAATGGAAGCAAATCACTGCAGCAATGCTCCAACATCTAGTATAAAGCCTTCTCAGGAGAGTGGAGGTTGCTATAGCAGCAAAGGCTGGATCAACTCCATATTAATGCCCATCATTTTGGATGACATGTCAGGTATCCACATACGTTTGGCTATTTAGTGTACGTTCTGGTGGTGGGAATAGTGATGGTGTCCGTTCAGCACCCCAGATGTTCCAGTAACTTCCACAGCTGTTGCCTAATTACTGGGCCTTATAAAAGGACTGTGCACTCAGGACTAGTGGAGCCCTTTTAGTGAATGGCTGCTGTTGTGTTTGGTGAGTTTTACGGCTCTGGACTTTTTCCCTGATTTGGCTTGTGGAGTATTCTTAATTTCTAATTTTCCTCTTTCACCATTTTATGATAATTTATATAATTTGTGAACTGTTCCTGTCTGTTCCCCATGTGATACAGGTGCCAAACCCAGCACTGCACTGCAGTGTGTACAAACACATACTCTACTGTATTCATAGAGTACTCAAGCATTACTGCACAAAGGCGATGTGTTATCTCAGAAGACAAAGCCCAGCTTCTGTTTTAGCATCGCAGACCTATATTTAACCCTTTCAGGATAATTTGGTTGTCTCTCATCCCATAAGATTTTATTTTTGTGTTTTCTCTACTACTTCCCACTTGAGATCCACTCAGATGAAACTGAACTCCAGAACTTCCTCTCCTCTGTTTTCACCCCTATTGTCACATACAGTATATGGCCCCTACAGTCACAGGTGTGTGGCTCAGCGTTGGCCATGTCATCAGACGGCACAGGATTCGGGTGGGTGTAAATACGCCAGGGTTTCCCAAGCTATCCGTGAGAAATACGCCTCTCCCATGACTAGGGATAGTTCTCTCCTCTAGTACAGTTTTGACTGCAGCATGCAAAATAATCACCAACTCAAAGGCTCGTGCACTCTGCAGAGCTCATGATGTGTGGGTGGCACAGCAGTAACTTGAGTGGCACAGTTTCACATTTGATATTCAGGAGAGAAAAAAAAAATTGACTTTTTTTTGTTGTTGGCGAGTTGGTGAGTTGAACCAAACTTGCTACTGTGGGGGAAAAAATCCTTTGTATTTGCTCTCTTGAGTTGTGGGCAGCGATTCTATATGATTTGCGTGCTTTAAATGTATCCGATATACAGTACAGTATTTGTGGTTTGTGTTGTGCACATATTTGCAGCCAAAACATTAAAAGATTGCCTTGGATAAACATGATCTGGTTGAGTTCTTTCAATAGTTGCTACTTCTTTTTTCCTCTTTTTCAAGTCTAGGAACAGACTGTGTCCTTCAGTTTAAGTTTCTCATATACAAGACCATGAAGATCCTGGCAGCAGGTCAATAAACCTAATTTTAAAAGATTTTAAAGAATACGTAAAAAGGTATTGGTTATGTGTTTATTCCTTCATGGACACAACTGATTTGCGCTGGACTAAAACAGCGTATGTGCTTAGGTGATAATTACTCTACCTGATCTGCGCAAGGAAAATCAATCCCATCTAAGTAGTTTATTTTCTATTATGTCACATTATGGACCATGTTTCACTCTGTCTTACTTATGGTGGCATACAGCTTTGCTGAATCACCATTGGGTAATTTGCTAAAAACATGTTTGCTGAATAACCACTGGCTAATTTGCTTGAAGTATGTTTGCTAATGCACAGTAATCCACTTTACTGACTTGATCATTTAGACAGCACTCAAAGGTACCAAGGGTTGTATTCTTAGCATAATTCCTTTCATAGAAAATGACAGGTAGTTAGCCCTTAAAGTGGATATCCTTTAAAGGGCTAACAACTTGTTGTCAGTAGTTAGCCCTTTACAGGATATTGAGGAAAAATAATGTAGCGTTTGAGAGGCCATTAACTGATTCCCTTCAGAGTTTGTTGCAACTGAGAGAAAGGTAAACCATAGCTGCTGGATGGCTCATCCTATTAAGGCACTGTTCCAGTGCATGGATGAGCCCCACGGTCTGGTATCAAATCTGGGCCGAGCCAGTGCCAGCTATGGCTGGCTGCCCCACAGGGTAATACGCAATTGGCTCTAGCATCACCCAGGAAGGGAGGGTTTCAAAACGGCCAGGACAGCAGGGTCTCGTCACGCACCAGCACCCCCTGCTGGTCGCGTTGGGTGTTCAAAGTTCACCTGTTGAGCTGCACTAGAAACGTCTTCCTCCAAGTATGTGTGAGCCCTGCTTGTCAGTGTGGAAGGAAGTTATTTCAAACATATAGGTCATTTGCACGACATGAAACACTAAGGTCGATCATACCACACAGTAAAACCATAAATTAATGTTTACTCAACTGGTTTGAGGACATCGAGTGCCTTGAACCATATGAGAGGGGAACCTTATTTGCTCAGGCATTCACAGGTCTAAAATATTTGTTTATTGCTATTATTACTTAGTTATAACAACTTTTCCATGTTTTTGAATTGAGACAAACCCAGTTTGTTTCGTAAAATTGGATTTAGGTTTTCTCAAATATATTTCTGATGCATAAATGCATTATTGTAGATGGAAAGTCCACGCTCAGGGGTAAAGCGAAAGAGTTTCGGTGCAAGTGCTTTTCAGGTTAGCCAGCGTTAGCTCTTTCTCTTTCTTTTTGCTCTGGGCACAGGCTTTCAGAGAGCGAGGCGAATCTTTGACACAGAGTAGCTTTGTTCTGTTCCTGCACCTCTGTTCCAGTTGATGGCGCTGGAAGGGATGATGTGCGTCTGAAGTCGGGAGAAGGAGAGATGAAGGAGAAGAGAGATTTTAGATGAGGAGTGGAGACAGGGGCATTGCATGCTGGGAGTCATGTAGGGACAAGAACTCGGTCTGTTAGTTTCCCACAGCTCTCCGTAAAGCCCCAGCCTAAGCTCAGTGCAGCATGTGCGCATACAAGCAAACACACTCACCCTCGCACATACACACACACACACACACACACACAAACACACGCACACGCACTGCCTTCATCATCGCTCTCGCCCGTAATGCTGACGAAGGGGCGCACCAGTCTCTTTAAATCAGCGGACGAATCTGGCATCCTCACGCTCGCATTAGCGTTGCAGCACATAATCATTTTTTCTCAGCTAATAGGTTCCTGACACCAGAAGTGTAGGGGGTCAATACATTCCGGAAGACGGGCTAGCTCAGTGAGCCGAGCGCACTTCTCCCCCTGCTTCTCAGAGGTCAGCATCAAAAGGCCTGTGACCGCGCGCTGCAGTCATCGCGGCCCTTTGATGAAATGCTCTCATCTTTCGGCAGGACCCCCCCTCTCCTCTCCCTGTTTGCAGCCTCTGCGTACCCGTCCCGCGAGCGCGCTTGTTTATAGAGAACGATCGGGACCCCTTTTTCCGAAACATTTTTCGCTATCGCTCTGCGGTTCTGCAGCAAAAAAAATTAAAAAATGGGACAGCCACAATGCTGGCTTTGTTAAATCCAGTTCCCAAACAAGCCTGGAAATAGCTCCTCTTCGCCGAGCGGCCCTTGTTAAGTGCACATTGGAAGCACTCGGGGTACAGAGCTGAAAAGATAAAACGCAAGCTGAGAAAACAGCAAAGAGGTGCGCAGACAAAGGCTTTCCTGTATCTACCTCACAACATATGGTTTCCAGATGCATGTTCCTGCAAACCTTTATGTACACGCACAATCCCAGCTCAGTATCAAACACAGGATCCCATTTCACAGGTAGTGGAACTAGTTTTGTCTAGTACAAACAGAATACTTTTTTTCCCTCTCCTTCTCATTTTGTTGTTTTGCGGTCTGACGTTAGTCTATCTTGACAACATCATTTGCCTGAGGAGGCTTATTTGAGGTGCTATAAATGTTCATGCGGTGACACTGCTTCTCCCAGACAAGTACATCACACATGACAAAAACTGCCAGTTTGCTGGGGCCCGTGATACAGTTGCATTAAAGAGAAATAAAATGAAACTAACCCTCTACCTCACCAACAGGTGATTGATTTATCTTAATCAACCTCTCACACCTGTGCTGCAGGTATGTTACAGTACAGTCCCTAGTTACAAAATGTAAATGTTTTTAATTTAGTGGGGCACACCTTAGTTTGCCACAACCATAAAACATCGCAAGAGTTTGACAGTTGGGCCTTGCCTTGACTATGTAAAGCTGGCCTACTATGTGAGCTGTAGTCCTGTCTTTCTGGGACTTTCTGGAAATAATTATACATGTGTGCTGAATCGTTTCATTAAATGCTTTTTAGCAGAATAAATATCCTTTCAAGATGTAATGTTACAGCATTTTTATTTTTACTTTTACAGTGAATTTCTCTTATCTTTTCATTTTAAAGAAAATGTGTGGTCATTGTGTTTCTGCTGTCATCTAAGCATCTTGTACTGGCTTGAAACATTTGTTTGACAGGGGACGCAGTTGTCTGAACTGTTGTTGTCAGTTTTTTTTTTTTGCACTTGTAATGTGTCATTACATCCCATTTGGCAGATGTTCTTATTGAAAATTACTTTCAAAACTAAGTGCATAAGTGCATGCAATAATTTGAGCAGCACTAACTACATAAAAAAGATAGATAACACTCTTAGCGACATCAGCGCTGCATGCAAGAAGTGCTAAAGTCAACTGCACTGTCAGCATAATCCTCCTCAACAAGTTCAACTGCTGCATCCTGCCAATGTGTCCAGTACCGCGCAAAGTGCAGCGTTTGTGTGCTTATAAAAAAAGGCCGTAAAGTGTCATGTCACAACTGTCCGAACAAAACGTCACACCATTACACCTTTGGCACGGTACCAAACGCGCAGTCGTTACCTTTGATTCTGCTGGACAGCAGTGTGTGTACTCCAGCCTCAGAACGAACCCCTTGCATTTTTAAAATTTTATTTTTAGAACGTGTATGCTGTTGGAAATTGTGTTGTCTAAAAACACCACAGCATTTTCTGTCTGGATGTGATAATAATCGGGGGAATTGTTTCATTGCGTTACATTGAAATGAGCAGGTCTACACTTTGCCGTTTCAGATTGATTCCCTTCACAAGTGTTGGTAACAGGTGCTCCTTTTCTGCCAATGCAATTATCTTGTATTGTGTACACAGGCATAATCACATATGCCTGTATAATGTGTACACAGGTGTCTGTGTGCGTGCGTGTGCGTTTGTGGGTGTTTGCACGACCCTACATATGCTTTTGTGTGTACATGCGTTTTGCATGTGTATGTCTGCATGCTCATGTGTGATTTTGGCGGCACGCATACACAGGAGTGTGTCTGTGTGTGCGTGTGTGTGTTTGGGCTACACAACCAAGTAAGAAATTTAAGAAATTTGCATGTAAATGCATGTTCTTGTGTCATGTGCAAGTGTGTTTATGCTTACTTGTGTCTGCTTGTATGTATGTGTGTGTTTGTGTATGTGTGTTTAGGCGTGTGTGTGTGTGTGTGTGTGTCATCATGTGTCAATCAAACTCAATCAAGGTGTAACCTTCTCCGGCCTCATGCCCCCGCCCCCCCCCCCACCCCACCCCCCTCAGCCTCTTTCTGTTAAATTACAGTGATCTGATCAGACAGCTGAGAAGCTCAAATAATTAGGCCTCTTTATTTAATGAATGGAGAGTGCCAGACATGCACTTTACATAAAGACAGAGGTAAATTGATTTTGGAGGCATTGATTTCCCTAGAGAAAGTTGTGACGGCCCGCTGTCTCGGATACGCAGATGCTCAATACGGCAGGTCAGGCTGCTGCATGCGTCCCGTCGGTAGATTCATAATGTTTAATATGCAGCCAATAAAACATCTGCAAGTGCACGTTTTAATAGGCGTAATTTCATTTGTTCACCTTTTTTTGTTTGGTCCCACGTAACTTATCGAGAGGGACGGGAAAGTTCCCTGAGGGAGTTCCCCAATCAGAGTCAAAGCCAAATGTCTCACACCGCTGCTAATAACAATAATTCCAAAAACCTGACAGGGATGGCAAAATAATTAGCAAAGCACAAAGACATAGGGTTGAACAAATTTTTGCGGATTTGTTAAGCCTAATTGATGCATTCCCCGTGTTTGTGTGTCTAAAAGATTCCGAGATGTTTACGTCAAATTTGTGCAAGTCAATACTGTGAAGGAACTGTAGAAAATGAAATGGGCAATTAAGTATAATTTTGTATCATTCGGGATATGCTGAGTTCATTGCCATCAATATGAAATATAAATGCGGGGTGCACAATGTGTCGAATATTTGAATCCCTCATAGAATTCCACAGACTGTAACCATGGGGATAATTGGACAATTTGACCTCATCTAATGGCAAGCTGAGTGAGGAAAAGACTGCAGTGGCTGACTGCGAATAGAATGCATTAATAAACAGCATTCTGTAATCTGTAACTGTTAAATCTGCTACGCTTTTCGTATAATTGCTCACTTAAAAATAACAAAATTCCAATTGTGCCTCAAACAGTCGCAACTAAGAGCTTTACTTCCTACTTTACACGTTATGTCAACTTTGGGGGCCTGTTACACCCAGCACCCTCGAGAACAATGGGTCATAATAATAATAATAATAATAATAATAATAATAATCATCATCATCATCATCATACTACTACTACTACTACTAATAATAATAATAATAATAATCATCATCATCATAATCTTTATTTTTCTTCTTCTCCTTCTTCTTCTTATTATTATTAGTAGTACTAGTAGTAGTAGTGGTAGTAGTAGCAGTAGCAGCACTAGTAGTAGCAGATGATTAATTGACTGATTGATTGTTTTTTTTTATTTTTATTTTTTACAGAAAATAATTTCTGTAACTATTTTTGTGCATTGTGGTTATGCATGTCATATTGTGTAACATGCTCATTCTGGGTGGGTAATGGAGGGCCCCCAGTACCCCCAGTAGCTCCAGGCCTCTCATTGTCTGTGCATTCACATCTGACTCACAGCCTCCATTTGCAGACCCAGACTGGCCCAGCACCGCCTACACCCTCTACTACAGTAGAGTTATTGCAAGACCCCCTGAAAACCCCTGGCAGTGCATTAGATGACCTCAGTCTCTGTTCTCTCCCATTTCTTGTCCTCTCTCGCGCATTCTTCCAGTACATTTACAGCCCTGCCGTGGTCGAAGGCAGAGGGATGTGAGGACGACTTACAGCCCAGCTGATAAAAAAGGACCCTGAGTCTCCCTGTGGCTGAACAAGATCAAACAAACAAATAAATAAATATATAAATAAATAAGCACCTCAACAGATTGGCGACCTGGCCAGGGTGTACTCCTGCCACTCGCCCAATGCACACTGGGATATGCTCCAGCACCTTGGCCAGGATAAGAGGGTATAGATACTGGATGGATGGCTGGATGGGTGGATGGATAAATTAATTAATAAATAAGCCCTGCGATACATTGGTGACCTGGTCAGGGTGTACTCCTGCCTCTCGCCCAATGCACACTGGGATATGCTCCAGCACCTTGACCAGGATAACCGAGTATAGATGATGGATGGATGGATGGATGGATGGATGGATAAATAAATAAATATAATTAAAAAACAGTCTGGTAATCAAGGTCCTCAAGTGCATCTACAGGCCTGTTGTCATTTTTATGTTCCAGTGAATGACACAAAAAGATGGACAGTGGAATGGCTTTTACATCCTGCTGCTGTACTGGGATGAGAAAAAGCTGATATTAAGAAAGGTGGTCTGACCCATGGGAGGGAGCACTGTCACAAACCTCCCCGCACTTTAAAAACCTGTGTCAGACAAAGGCTACATGCTGACTTCTGATTTATACCATGTGTTTGTACCCCTAGAGAATGTGGAAAAGGTTTGAGATCTTTGGGTGCTCATTCAGTATTCATGAT
The DNA here is from genome assembly GCF_013347855.1 of Anguilla anguilla. NCBI lineage: Eukaryota > Metazoa > Chordata > Actinopteri > Anguilliformes > Anguillidae > Anguilla > Anguilla anguilla. The sequence goes on from NC_049209.1 coordinate 33,588,211, forward strand.
ATGTGTTAGATGTAGACATTTAATAAATTTTACTCGGTGCTTGTGTATTAACTATTTAACAATCCGATTATGCAGAATTATGCATGTTATTAGTAAAACACTTTTTGATCATAAAAAGTAGGGGTTGCCAACACTTTCTGCAGAAATATCTCTTACATGGATATGCCTTGTTTTGCCTGTTTATTATATGGCAGGTAATAAGGGGAGAATTCTCTCTGCTCAACACAACGAAGCACTGTCAAAGATCTCACCATAGACCCATTTTCACTCATATAATACACAGCGCTGTCTGAGGTTTACACTGGATACGGCATCTTAATCTAAATTAGAAATCAATCCTGTAATCAGCAGACCTTAAAATGACCAATTAAATTGAATAAACATTCAAACATCAGCAAAACTTTTTTCTCTTTTTTTTCACATTGATTGCAGTGCATGTCCCTGGAACAGATATCGCTTCCCCTTTACAAATAGCACTTTAGGCGACAGACCCAGCAAGTAGCCAAAGACAAAAATATTAAAATATATTAATAGCAATTCCATTAATGATGAGCAATTCATTTTTGCCAGGGTTGTGGTAGAGGAGAACCTAAAAACCCATTATGAATGAATTCTGAGGGCTCTTAATCAATGAATGCAAAAAAATTAGCTGATTTGCAATGCTATGCATATTCCAAGTCATTTCCAAGCAGTATGATCCATACTTTAGGAGAGAACTGTGAGAACTGTGAATCAATGTTGCTAGTGTTTTAAAAACATTTTTTCCTATCAATGGCTGATTAACTTGGCCATAGTATAAAGTGATCCATGTGTCAATGAAGAAGTGTTGAGCTGCCTAAACTTTAAGACAAGCCCTGCAAAACAGTCATTTGCCCTAAGTAATGTGCACAACAAAATAATTAATGTTAATTCAAATTAATGTTTTAAAGGTTAATCTTAACAATGTTAGTTAATTAATGGTTAATGAAGCGAATCTTGATGTAATGCATTGTAATTAAAGGCTTTCGGCAGAGTTTGCCTTTTAGTGCACAGAGGACAAGGAGGAGCAGTTGCCAGATCCTGATGCCGGCAGACTCATTTACAATCTCCTGGCTGCTTAGCCACAGTGTTCGATTGTCTTTCAGAATGTTCCGGAACTGACATTCCCTAAATTGTTTTGATTGTTCTATTGTTCTCTATTAGTGCCCATTGAGCAGTTTTGTTATGAGTGACATGCATCTTTCTCTGTTACCCCATACCATCACTGTGCACCCTCCTTCAGGGACTGCACTTTCAAGCAAGAGGTCTACCTGTCTGACTGACTGTCTGTCTGTCTGTCTGTCTGTCTGCCTGCCTGCCTGCCAGCCAGACTGGTGGTAAGGTCACCATGTGGGAAAAGCACAAGTGTAAAAACTCATAAATGTGAAAAGCACTAGTGTGGAGTTTGAAAAAACCTTTTTGTGACATTCACAAGTGTGAAACTCATTACTACTGGAAGCACAAGTCAAACTCAGCAGTACGAAAGGCACTATTGTGAAACTGACAAGTGTAGGAAGTACAAGTGAAATTCACTCAAATAAAAAGCACTAATGTGAAATGTGCAGTATGACATGGGTGTATGAAACTCACTGGTACAAAACTCAAGGTGTAGATAATGTCTTTGAGACACTAGCTTAGATTCAGCATGTGTCCTTTACGTTTGACAAATACATGTAGATATTTTTTCTTTCTTCACAAGTTCAGCTCAGCAAGTTCATAACTACTATTGACATTACATTACATTACAGGCATTTAGCAGATGCTCTTATCCAGAGCGACTTACCTTGTATCCAATTATACAGCTGGATATATACTGGAGGAATGCAGGTTAGGTACCTTGCTCAAGGGTACAATGACAGTGTCCTACCGGGGAATTGAATGTGTATGGCAATCTGTTTTAGCTTTAATTCATTTCTAGGGGATATCACAAATACAATTCTAACTAGAATTCTTGATATCAAAAATTCAATTGTAACTAGTTATAATTCAAGCGTTTTCCCCATTCATTTCAATGGGACGTTTCATTTTTGATATCAAGAATTAAATTTTAACTAGTTAAAATAGGAATTCCTGATATCAAGAATTGTATTTTAACTAGTTAAAATTGAATTAATGGTATCAGAAATAGGTATTTTAACTAGTTGAAATTATATGGTTGATATCAGTAATCAAATTTCTGATATCAGAAATACACGTTATAACTAGTTACAATTGAATTTCTGATATCAAGAATTTGCATTCTAACTAGTTAGAATTTTTATTTGAGATATCCTCTAGAAATGAATTAAAGCTAAAACAGCTTGCCATAAACCTGCGACCTTTGGGTTATAAGACCAACTCCTTACCCATTATACTACACTACCGCCAACCACCAACTACCAACCCCGACTACCCTGGCATTGACTACCAACCCTGTTCGCTCAAAAAAGTGAAAAGAACTAAAAACTTGAAATGTCGCACTATTGTTTCAAAGTCAAAGTTGTTGAGTTGTTGACTAAAATCAGGCACTTCAGAAATCATTTTTTAATTGCACATTAAATAATTATACATTAATTAAAACCGGTAATATGGCTGTTAAGATAAAATATACTGTGTTCCTTTAATTTTCCTTTTGTAGCAGCCAAATCAATTTGAAATGGCTATTACTGTGGTAATGAACTATAAAACTGAAATAAAAAAACTGAATATATAAATGGTACCTTGCCACGGCTCACAAGTTTAAAGCCAGTTGCTATAAACATACAGAATTGTAAATTTTCAATGCGCTTAATATTTATAAAAATTATGTGGTGTACTTTTTTTGCAAAGTTCTATCAGGTAAGTAAATAAGTAATAAGTAAAACAGATTTTAAATGCAGATTATTATTATTATAATCCAATAAATTGCATCCAAACAGTGACTTTCAGATCTCAATCGATTCACTAAGGATTGTAAAGCCATTTGCAGATAAAAGGGAATGGGTAATGGGATGGGGGGGACAAGGTAGGTGGAAAGCAAGGGGTTCTTTAAATTACCCCTCAACCGTCACCAGCCTAACACCACCACCACCTTTCTGCACCAGAATGGTCACCGCACATCATTTGGGGGGGGGGCAGGTGTGAGGATCAATATTCAATTAACAGCTCAATCCCGATCAGTATCAAACCCGATTTAACTGCAGAGCCACCAGCGCTAACTGAAACCGTCAACCAGCGCAACACAGCAAATGGCCGGGATCATTACGCAAAATCACAGCCTTGCAGCATCCACTTGCACCACCGCCTCCATGCTGCAACGTCCGCTGCACCTGAGAACGACAGCATAACACCCCACCCATTCTGGAAGAAGAGTGTGCGAAAGAGAACCCAGTGGTGGCGGTGACGAGTCACTTCCTGTCCCAAGTCCTGTTTTGGATAAATATTTCTGCTCCCCAGCGGGACTTCATCTAGAGCCGGGAGATCCTAATCAGTTAAATTTGTCTGGCCTTTTTGGCGGTGGCACTCTGAGCCCAAGAGAAGCAGCAGCGGGGGGCGTCGGCTCCATCAATCAGAATTACAGTGGGGTCCCCAACAGTGGAGTGGAAAGGCAATTTTACGGTGAGCGAGATGCCGAACTGCCGAAACACACACGTGAATAGTCAGGTTATAAGAGACTCGGCCGGGCTTTCCGCATCAAGCACACTCAGGCGCCATATTTCATCTCTTTTTATGGGGTTAGGGGAATTATGGGGGACCCGGGAGAACTGTGGCGAACGATCTAACACACAAATGAGTTTTTTTTTTTTTTTTTTGCTTTCCTGTTCCGTTAGTTCAGTTAGCTGTTGCTGCTTCTCAGGCACCATAATCCAACTCAGCCTTCTGGCTACATAATACAATTGCCTAATTACGACCCCACACTGTCGCCTCATTCTATTACGGAGAATAGGCTGCAATGGGCGGTAGGGTTAGGTTTATTGCATTGCAATTAAGCCAATAGCATGTATCAGTAATTTTGCCAGGTGCAGTGTGCAAGCTAATAAGGAAAATGGTTTGGCAAGACTACAGTAACACATTGTAAGTACTGTGTGGGGAAATGTTGATGGGTAGCTCCAATATAACTGAACTCATTGCAAGACATGGATAATTGCCGAACACTTCAGACACAGACAGTTTGACTGTCTAATGAACTCTTTTAAAAAAACAAAAAAAAACAGGGCATGTAACCAAGCCCAACCAACTATATAGCCACATAAAGCTCTGTTACTGTTTAATTTCTTGATGCTGAATAATCTTCTCGCTGCAATAGGAGAGAATGACATTGTAATTGCTTGTAAACTTCCTGGATTCTGTATTCAGGAATTTAACGGGCAGCTGATGTAACGTTGCTCTACAGGTTTGAGTGAAGCACTGAGGCTGAAGACATGGCCTTATAATCAGGTAAAAGGTTGGGGGTTCGAGTCAGAGGTGTCTGTAAGCACCTCTACTTATTGGGTGACATGCCTCCCAGTGAAGCATGCTGACATGAATGTGTAATGGGTGATTGGTAGAAGAGTAAATTGTAGATGGGAAGTAGCTAAGAGCATATTCTGAAAAAATAAATGCCATAATGAAACCCACTTCTTGAAAAGGTTGCATTCAAATCCTAAAAGAAGAGCAAGCATGGATTTTGCTCTCTCTCTCTTTCTCTCTCTCTCTCCCTCTCTCAACAACTCTGCAGATTAAACAGCTGCAGATGTTGCGTGCACAGACAGAATCAGCATGATTCTTAAACCTCATCATCCTCATCTTGAAAAATGTTTGGGGGGGGGGGGTTTCTTGGTTGGCACTTTACAAGACAAACACTGCCTCTCTCGCCCAAAGCAATAACAGCATATAGCTGCTGAGAGGCTGCTGAAAAATCAACATGAAAGGAAAGGGCTGCCTCGTTTTTTTTTTCTCCTTCTCTTTCTCCATACCGCACATTGTTATTATTTTTTTGTAATGATAAGGTCAACTCTTCTGCTGCCTTTTTAGTGAGAAAGCACACCGTTTTCATGCCTCTGAAGATGGCATTTAAAAGTAAAAAGCATTTCATTATGTGGTGCTTGTAGAAACACTACCTATAACCCTTTGAAGAGTAGGTCTTTTGGAATGTTTTTTTTTTTTCTAAGTCAGTGTTCTAAAACGTGTTTGTTACATCAGAATATTCAGGTAAGAACATTCTAATCATACATTTGTGACCTCACACCTTAAAGGGTTAAATGTTGGGGAGTTAGCATGCTCTGTCACTTCTAGCTGTAGGCGAAACGGAAAATAAGACTTTGAGTTATTCACAGCCAATGGCATTGGCCATCGCCAATGCCAGCCAGTGTCAGCAGCTCTGAGGGTTTGTTCTATTATTCATTTATTTCCAACATTTCAGCATTTGGGCCTTGTGGAAACAACATGTCGTGTTTCAGGAGTCGCCAAATAAATGCACTTTAAATTTACATTTTCAGCCCTTAAGCAGATGCTCGTGTCCAGAGAGAATTACACAGCTTTAACATGAAAACCAAACACATTTTTGCTCAAGGCAACCAAGAGAGTGCCCGACCTGGGAATCAAGCCGATAACCACAAATTCGTAAACCTAGTTCCCTAATCGTTAGCCTACATTGCCACTCAATCCGTCCTGAGCCCAATCCAATCACGTATTTTGGCCGGGATAAAAAAAGACGATAATTGTCAAATACAGCGGACCAACACATACTACAGAACTGGCCACAGATTGTCAACATGTGGTTGCTGTGGCCTAAGCCCACCATGGTGACTCACACTACACCAGATAACCCTCTTTTCTCACTGCGGCACGGAGCTGTGGCTAGCCTGAAGCCCTCTTCTAAATCAGCGCCTCAGCCTGTCACTGCTCTACAGTCTGAGGCACAGGTGTCAAACTCCAGTCCTGGAGGGCCGCAGCAGTGTCTGTTGGTTTTTTTTTGGGGTGTTCTCACAAAAAGGAAAACACCTCACAAAAAACCTGCTGACAGAAACTAGGCCTGTGTCTGTACCACAGACGCCACCAGTTTGCAGCAATCTGCGCAGAGGAACTGTGCCTTTCTCCCTTCTGCCTCCTTCTGGTTATGTAGTGTTAACTGACACCCGATAGAACACAGCCTCTGACTCAGGAGTCATGGGACCAGGCTCTCAGCTTGATGATGTCATAGCAGAAATCCCAAACTTCCTGTTGACTGTTCTCAGTCATTCTAGGTGTCAGGGCTAATTTTGCCAAAGTCTCAGGGAGCCACTTTGCACTAATTCTGTTCCAGAGAAGGTTTCGGAGGAGCAACCAACAAAGTCCATCTAAGGGAAATAAAAAACAAAAACAAAACAAAAATAACCCAAATCCACTCAGTGGACAGTGTTTTTAAATTGCTCCCTTGTCTTCCTGGAATAGTTCTCTTTAAATGGTTGCAACAGCTACTCCACTGAAAGACATTGTCTGCTTGAGAATGAGCAATTCCTTCTCCTTCCAAGTGGTCACTGCCAAGGGGCCATTAGAACTGTACATGCAGTACCATTAGCATCATTAGTGACATTAGCATCTCCTTTTATTACACATGCCCTCTAGTGATTCATACCGTGCAGAAAACATTATGGAAATACTCTGGCAACAATAACCGGAGGGTAATCCACCCTCAAATGGACCTCGGTTATTTAATTTTGATGTATTATTAATGATAATACAATTATTTATTCATTTTATGTTCCAGAATCAGCTGCAACAGCTACTATAAGCAAATCCCAAAAGGCATCCTCGCCTGTGCGTGCTTCTCTTCCCTAATCACCATGGGAAACGGCTCAGGCTCAGCACCTCTCAGGCTCTTAATGAGATGTTATTGCTGTCAAGGAGTTACATGCCGCCCCATCCAACACATATACTGGGTGCTGCATAAACACCTGACTTAACAAGGTACTCTTCAGTCAGAGCTCAAAGTCCAAGCAGAGTTTATTTATTAATTTATTTATTCATTCATTTATTAATTTCTTCACATCTCCCGGACGGAGCAATTACAAAACTCCCATCTGTCTTAATTACTTTTAGCAATAGGATGCAGAACTTTGCATTAGGGCAATGATGGGAGGATATTATATACAAAAAAAAAAAACAAAACAAAAAAAACTGTAGGCCTCTAGATAAACAAAAGACCCATTCTGGACTTTCAGGATCAGATAGCAGACACATTTCTCCTGGACATTGTCTGTAGTTATTTATGATATATATACTGTATATGTGTATATCAGTATCGAATCATGACTGTATATTAACATTGTTCAAAGGATTTCCTTAGGGTGCTGGGCGCCCCAGTGAGCTCACAGCTACCCACGTTATGGGTCACAGCAGGGGATCTCTATCCATCACAGGACAATGAAGAAACTCCTTTGTTGCTCACGGTGTGACGGGGAAAAGGCCTCAATTAATCAAGCTCCAGGCTTGGCTCCTATACAGTTGTTCTTTTTGCGCTAAAGTCTACAGTGTCTTTAAAAGGAGGTAGTAAGGTATTCTTGTCTAAATTTTCCATTTCAACAGTCATTTACAAACAAATAAACAGTGCCAAACTTTGTGCGTTGTTTTTATCCTTTGCCATATCTCTTCTCTTTTTGTTTGCCTATAATCAAAGTGGGGAAAAAAATGGGACTGGGCCGCAGTTTTGATAAATAACCGTAGACAATATCGAAAGGGCCAACCAAATATTCCAAATTTTTTCAGTGAAAAAAGCCCACTTTTGGGGTGAAGTCTCTTTTACAGGACCTTAATAACCAAGTAATTCGTTGCTCAGTAATTGGATAGTTCAATACTCAACATATTGCTTTGGCAAATTATATTAAAGTAAAAGGTGCTCATTAGGTATGTATATCTGCGGTGAGTAGCACTTTATTTTACCACTTCGATACCGTTTAATTGTTACTTTGCTCTTTGTTTCCATGGAATGAGCCTCACATTCTGGTGGAAGTGCTTGTAGTTGCGACTAAACTGCAGTTACCACATCATTACTCCATTATTATCATATTTTATCCCGTTATCCCAAGATTACAAATGAAGTCCAAACAACAGTACAAGGTCGCTTTCAGTAAACAATATATATCACTGTAAAGGGCATGAGACTTTCTGTAGTTTCAAAGATTTTCTAACTGACAATATTCATATGCTGAATCTCCAAACTGAATGTATTAACCTCAATTTGGAAATTGGACTGCAAATGTTAGTTTTGATGTTTCATGGTCAGCTATACCTGATCTCCTGCCTTTCACATTATTAGGCTGACATCTGACTATAGTGTTGACCAGGTTGGCTACAGTGTATTTTATTCCTCGATAGAGTTAAACACATCCTCAGCCAGAATAACTGATATGTCTTTTCATGTTACAGGTTACACTTGTCATATGCATTTTGATTTTATTTATTCTGTAGAGTATGTAAGCATGTGTGTATGTATGTATCCACACAGTAAAATGTTCAGTGTTAAATGAACTCTTACAGAATACATATGGTCTGTCGGACCACATGTACTCCGTTAGAGTTGAATTAACACTGGACATTTTACCGTGTATGTATATACTGTATGCAAATATGTATGTATACAGGGGTTGGAAATATAGAGTAAGGCCGCCCTTCACCTTCAGAACAGCTTTCATACAAGTTCTGAATGGTGTGTGGTGTGGATGTTGGACCATTCTTCAAGAAGGAAAGCCACCATTTCTTTGAGGGATTAAGGAGGCAGAAATTCACTTTGCATTCTGCACTACTGAACGTCCCATAATGATTCAATCATATTTAGAACAGGTGATGGTGAAGGCCATGGAAGGTGTCTGTTGCTCATGATGCTTCTTTTTGATTTAGTTTATCAGGGGGAATGGGGGTGTTATCATCTTGGGATATGGATACATCATGAGGGAACAGTGTTTGCCCCCCCCCCCCCCCCCCCCCGTCTCTAAAATGGCTTTATATTCCTTGATTGTCATACAACCATGCAGAGCAATCATTAGACCCAATGAAATGGCTGCCCACACCATTACAGGACCACCACCATGTGGCTGGAAACAGACATTTTGTGAGCTGAAAGCTTCCTTTAATTTATTTAAATGTAAACATGTTCAAATGTAGGAATGAGATGGTCTGATGGCTCATAAGACCATAGTATGGTTTTCCATTGTCCAGGGGTCAAAGTTTTGTGCTCTTTGTCCATTAATCTTGGACACAAGTGGTAATCTGTAGTCATGTTTGAGGCTTTAGTATTGGGCGTTCAGCAGCTTTCCTGTTAAATATCCATCTGGCCCTGTTGGTGAGCTTCGACTTGCGACCTCTGTTTTTCCCCTTTTGCCAAGTACAATTTGATCCTGTTTGGCATATGTTGTCATAATTTGTGATACTATTTCCCTTGCCAGATTAAATAATTTAACGGTTTTTGTGACTGATTCATCAGCAATTTGGTCACCGACTACTTGACCTCTTTAGAACTCTGTTAGCTACCTCATGTTGTTTTGTAAACTCACATATCTAAGGGTTGATTGACAGACCTCTTTAACAGCTGACACTATTAGTCCAAATTGGCATTCAACTTAATACAAGCACCTGTGTCTTTGTAATAGTGTGCTGTTATGCTAGTTAGAAGCACTTTTCATGTGGGGTTTCTGGTATATTTTGTCCAATCCCTGTACAGAGTGATGTGAGGATGTGGTGAGGACTAGACGAGTGTCAGTTTTGTCATAATATACTGTATGAAAGCATGTGTACTTCTTTTTCATAGCACTGTCTGTGTGTGTATGTGTGTGTGTTTGTGTGTGCGCATGAGCCTTTGTGTATTTATTTTTTTTACTAATTTTAGGCCATTTTATCACATCCCCAAGAGAGGGATAATGTAATAATATCCCCTCTTGAGCAGTTCAAAAACAAAAATAGAAAGACAGTTTTACAGAGCTTTGTAAAAAATAAAAAGATATAAAAATATCAATAAATAAAAAAAACCCTACCCCTGAAAATGAGCCTATCCATATTTGTAATGGAATTTCCACTCTATTTAAGCCCCACTCTTCAATGCAGGTGGGCTGTATCTTCAAAGGGGAAATAGCCAGGAGCACACAATGGATATGTAGCCTACACTGCCAACCCCAAAGTCATATGTCAGAAAGAAAAAACAAATTCTTTGCTCAGTTAAAATATGTATTTTGTTTTGTTAACTGAAGTACAAATGTTCAAGTTGTCAGTGCATGTCAGGCAGTGCAAAGAGATTTTTTTATTATTTATTTTATTCATTTTTCAGAAACTCCAATACGAGGTTTTTATATTGTACTTACAAATACTTCAGGCTTTCATGTTGCGCTCTGAGTGGCAACTGTAAAAATCTGAATTTGTCTATAATAAAATGCAGCAACTGGGTTCTTTAACAAAGTGCAATTCTGACTAGACATTTCAGATTTTACTTATTCTGAATGACATGCTAATGTACTGTAGATGTACTGCATGTGCACATAAGTGAATTACATCATGCAACCTACGACTTTCCTCTTTTACTTCTCATACATTGTTTAATACCTTCTGGATCAGTGCTCTGCAGGATGGAGAATAAATAAATAAATAAATAATTAAATAGTTTGGGCTTTCAGAAGTCTTCACAAAACTCTCTAGGCTGTGGTTAGTATCATAAACATTCTGCCGTTCGTTCTCGGTCAACCCGTAAAGTTCTCTTCTCTTATGGCATCTTTGATTATCGTAAGAGATCTAACATATTGCGACAAAAAAAGTGCAGCGAGGGAAGTCAGTGGAACTCATCAACGGTATGACTTCCACCCATGCTTGACAACCCTGTCACCTAGACAGGGTCAGCAGTTTCCGCGCGCTATGTTGATCGATGCCACTGATTTGGAAATGAAAACAATTCCAATTTGAATTTCCAAAACAATTCAAGTGAAAGCGCGCACGATCTGACCTATAATTATAACGATTCCTGCACACCCATCAAAGCTTTCACAGTTTCAAAAGTCAGCTCATCCTAGAAATCAATAAGAAGTCTAAAAAGAGCTGCAGGTTAACAATGGGTTCGTTTTTACGGTTTAACAGCTAATGTGGGCGCTTGGGAGTGTGCTGTTGGTCTTCAGAACTCCTGAAGGTGTTGCTGAATGTATTCTGAACAACCATAGCCTACTGTAGATGAGACGTATTATGTGAGCGGCTGGTAACACTGAAATGTGTGGATTCCTCGACTAGAAGCACAGTGCATTTCAACACTGCCGTATCCAGACTGGCACACGACATTCCAACACAGCGCTCACTATCTATCGTATAACAAGTTATTTTTGTTCATTCCATTATTATTATTATTATTATTATTATTATTATTATTATTATTATTATTATTTTAAGCCAATTGAGAATGGTAAAAAAAATCACGCCATTAGTGTGAATGTTCTGAATGGCAAGTTGTGCTTGGGGGGTTAAAACGAATCTACCGTATTGTCATCCTGTAGGTTAGTCGGCGTTGCACAGTCGGATTGTCTTAACTGAGATGTCACGGGGAAGTCCGGGTCGATGACAGTGTGCTGAGGAGCGGAAAAGCGACTGGATCCCCTGTTCGCGCATAATGCGGGCACCCGCGAGTCTCCGTCTCTCCTGGGAGCGTAGGTAGGGGCTGGCAGTCACGGTTCTTTGGTAGCCAAAGATATTAGCAGCAGCTGCGCGCGGGAGCGAGAAGAGCGGTGTCGCGAGGCGCGTCGGCAATCCAGTTTGTCTTTCCTGTAAACGGTGCGTTTTAAGCGCGCCAAAGGAAGGGAGCAGATAAGAAAGACAGATAAAAAAGAGAGAAACAAATCGCGAGCAAAACCTATGGTTGGAATTTGGGTTCTTTCTTCTTTGCCAATGCAAAAGGAAATATGCAGCGAAGCTTCACCTTGCTCTGCACCAGTTTTCTGGGGCTATGTTTAGGTTCAAGTTTCCCAACTAATATAAATATTGGTGAGTATGCTCAAATTTAAAACACATTACATTTTTTATACCTCTGTCTCTTTTTCAACTGCTAGAGGAGTGGCGTTCTGTGCGTCAATATGTTCAAAAGTATTTTAGATGTATTTTCGAAGAGATTGTTGTCGTCGTTGTTGTTAAATTATACATAATTTGACATTGCATTGTTAAATCTGGTGACTGTAACGGTGCCATTTATATAAATTATGTTTGTCTCGTTCACAGGGGGATTGTTCCCTACCGACTCCCACGAATATGAGGTCTTTAGGTTCGCTCTTTCGCACCATCAGGATATCCCAAAACTGGTGCCCCAAGTGGATATGGTCGAAATCGGGAGCAGCTTTGCAATGACGTATGCTTGTAAGTACATTAAGTATCTTCTTTGATCTATGTCTGGATTTTAGAAGAAAAAATCATAAGTGAGACTAACCCCCAGCATTCATTTGTAAAGCACAGCGCAACATGTACAGCACTGCTCTGTAGCCTACGTAACATGCCAGTGTTTGAATTCACTGTTCACACATTCATTGCTTCAATTTCAGGTGCGATCTTTTGCTTTCTCTTAATTGTGCCGAACGCGTCGGTGCCCACTATTTTGTGTAAGCTGCATCTTAATGCTTAAAGTCTGTGCAGTGTGATGTTTTACAGGCTACTATAATTTGCGTAACCACCTGCTTGCCTCTCTGTTGCAGAACTGCCAAGAGCAGGTTAACACTGAGTAAAGCACGTTCCTTTCGTAACGGCGATGTTTTTCTTTTCCCGATGAACGTTTGAGTCACGCAGTCTGTTCCCGTATTCGCATCTTTATTGTTTTAACTTTACCCCGCCGACTGAGAAACATATGACTGTAAGCTTCGTGGTGATCTTCAAGCGGTAGGTTAATGGGAAACACCTTGGTTGTGTCACCGGATTCTTATGCTCCAGGATACCTGAATCGTGAGATACTTATACCTGTTAAAACAACAACATGGTCATTCCCAATCGTGTTGTCATCCCTCCGTTTCCTTCATTTGATAGTCTTATCTGATGTGCTCACATTGTGATCTGGACCAATTGTGTCGCATTAATCGTGCACCCCGAAGAAACTGAAAAGCTTTATCGACCACAAACTCCAATCACCCTTTAAACCCTACGATTGTGTGGTTACAATATGTTTTGTCTTATGACACATGTCAGGTTCATTTGACAGAACGTGAACGGTGTTACATTTTTTCTGCATTTTGTGCATCCTGAAAACCTGTAGGTCGTTAGTCATTCGATAGCAGCCCTGTTGCATAGCGAAGTGACAGGTAGCGTTTGCTCGCGCTTCTGGAACTGTGTAGTGTGACTGAGCTGCGTTCGACTTCATTTGTCAGAAGCCACAAATAACCTACATTAGCCAACAATATGTCGTTTAAAAATTAAATATATATTTATTTATTGCACCCTAACAAAATAATAATAATAATAATCATTGTAATAATGATAATAATAATAATAATAATAATAATAATAATAAAATAAAAATTATGATTATTATTGTCAGTGTATTATTATTCATATTATTATTAATCATAATACTAATGATGATGATGATAATGATAAATATAGTAATAACAATAACAACAACAATAATAATAATAATAATCATAAGTATTATAATAAATGCATAGCCTTTATATCTTTTCTCTATCTTTCTTTGTTTTAAATGTTTTTCACTTTCTTGGCAAGCATTGTAATTAAGGACCATAGCCACTGTGCGAATATATTTAACCGCAAGGGAATAGTACCGAAATAGTTGTTAACCGATCCTTGTCCGACACAGCAATTCAATTACCGATGCATGTATAACCTACTCTCCTCTCCTGCTTCCTGTCGGCACTGTGATGCCCGATAATTCGACGAGAACAAAGTAAACTGACAGCGCGCGCACTAGTCGCATCTCCATGTAATTGCGTACAGATGTCAGTTTTGACACCTGCAATTGTGTCCTACCAGAGCCGCGGAATGAAAATTTCCCCCGGGGTTGGTAACCTTACCTTGGAATATTATTTATTCAATATTTCAGCTTTAATGACTTAAATCCCCAAAAAATGTGGAGGGGGAAAAATAAGCATATAGGTCTGTCTTGATGTTGCGAACCCGTGATTCGAATGGACGCCGTAACGTGTAGCACTAAGAAAGTGGCATCTCTGTTAACCTCACCCTAAAATATAAATATACAAATAAATAATGTCGTGGATTTAAAGTAATTGATTTAATTGCAGACACGCTTGTACTCCGTAAAACCATTTGTAACAAATTATAGCCTGTGCCGTGGTGCACGGCGATGAAAGATAATTAATGCTTTGTGGTAAGTGCGGACAGCAAAGAATATTTAAAAGATTTCTGATTAAATAAATAACAATGAAACAATCAGAAAATCTATGTTAAAAGTCTGTGCTGCGGTCTTGGCATTTGGATTTAATGACAGCTGGTGATTATAATAGCAGCGTTAGGCCGCTCTAATGGACTGAACAGACGAGAATCTTGGGGGGGGGGAATTATATGTTTTTACGCTGTTCAGTTTAAAAAGCAACCTATCTGCATCCAGAATGCAGCAGGTCCTTGTAACGTTATGCCCAATTTTATGTGCTTCCTATTTTAAAAAAATCATAACGACCGCATCATTTCAAAACAGGACATTTGATTTCATCAGCCTCCTTAAGAACCTGTTGAGCTCTGCCAGTCAGTCAGTCCCTTCCTCTGACACTGTTACCGTCTGTTCTCGCGTGTCAAAATGCCAACCGGCTGATGCATTCACAGGCTCGTACACAAGATTAAAGGGTAGAGTGTGAATTACAACAATAAGGGCCATTTGGTCATCCATTAGGGAAATTAAGGCACTCAAGGGATTTCCATGATGCTTGTCAATGAGCTTTAGGAGATTGACGAGTCTGCCCTTGCCCAGGCAGGAACAGACAGTTACAATAGTCTAATGATACCAGTCTCACACACTGTACCTTCCAGAAATACATTGCGCTGTCACACACATGTACATGCACACATGCACACAGACATACACATGCAAATGGAGATTCCCAAAACAAAAATGTAAACATACGTACATATATACATACATACATACACTCACACATGCTCACACACACTCACGCACATGCACACAGACGTATAGATGCAAATGGAGATTCCCAAAACAAAAATGTAAGATGTAGATGAATGTGTAGTTTATGGTGAGCTTACTGGGTTTGGGTGATGGAGTCAGGATTTAGGCTGATGATTTAGGCTAATGGCATTGGACGTGTGAGATGGGCTGAGCTTGCATCTAAGCTATTGTTACGTGGAATTGAGCAGAAGTTTTTTTTCTAGCGTTATGTGTGAGATAAGGGTTTGGCCTAGGTGTAAGAATTCTGGGGGATTGTGTGGGGGTATTTAGTGGATGAAGCACAGAGAGATATTAAGGTGTTATTGTGAGAGCTGATGAAGGAAGGTGTAAACTACGGTATCCATTTTGAGTAAAGCTATCCAGTCATACCGTGTGACTGTGCTATGCTGTAAGTGGGTAATGTGATGAATCAAACTTCTCTACTGTAGACTCATATTGACGGATTCTTCTGCACGCTAATACTGTAACACCGTAGCTGATGCAGGATTTGGTCAGTGTCATATCTTGACCATTCCTCCATAATCACCAGGCCCATGTCTTAGCTTGTGCCCCAATTTGTAAAAGGGGTGGTGATCTAGGAGTGAGTGATAGGACGGAGTGTAGCACAGTGGGTAAAGAACTGGGCTTGTAACCGAAATGTCGGAGGTTCGATTCCCGGGTAGGACACTGCCGTTGTACCCTTGAGCAAGGTACTTAACCAAAATTGCTTCAGTATATATCCAGCTGTATAAATGGATGCTATGTAAAAGTTGTGTAAGTCGCTCTGGATAAGAGCGTCTGCTAAATGCCTATAATGTAATGTAATGTAATCTAGTTCTGCATGAACAGAGAGGACTCTGGGATTGTGTACACTGCCATTGCAGCATGCCATGGATTATGTGCAGACGTTTATGCAGATGGTTAATGCAGGAGCTTGTTTTTAAATGCTCGGGCATACACATAAACACCATTTGTTGATCTATCATTTTTATGCCTCTGTCTGTTCATTTTATTTTATAGCTTTTATGGGTTGGTTGGTGCTGTAACAATGCTCAGTCATTATCATTCATAATAATTTTGAGCTGTGTGTGAGCTGCACTCTGTCCTCAGTGATTTTGTTATTGCCTACAACCCATTTATGTTAATTAAAAATGTAGTGAAGAACCTTTGATCAACTTCATGTCATTTCTTTATTTACAGTACCCCTCCTTCTTGTAGTCTCATTTGGGTAGTTCCTTTTTTCTTTATCCTCTTCCCTGACATTACCCAAAAGCTCTCACGAATAGTTTGGGAAGTGCTACCGAATAGTATACCTGTCTGACTTACCTCCAATACATGAATAAGATATTAATTTAATATCCGAGAAAATCTGCCTGCGAAACCTCCATAACAGTGAAAATTACAATTCCACCAAAAAAAGCAGAGAAAAACAGTTCTATACACTCCATCCCTTTCAGTTTTTAGTATCTCTGTCCACATAACATATTGTAAAGCAGTCAATGTGCAAACGACTCACATTTCACATAGGCACAAAGAACAACCTCACCAAATGTGATTATAAACCCAGCATTTGTACACACAGAAATATTTCACTGTTGAGCATTGAAAAAAAATCTCAGAATTACTCACTTTGCACAAGGTAGATAAATAAACAGCCACTGTGACAAATGTGAGAAATATAATCTATAATCTGGAACAAATTAATTTTTAAGCACTGGATATTGTTATAATTATGCCATCCTTTAATGTGACAAACAGCTCATTGTGAAATCTTTGAAAATGAAAGAGCAACGTGGAATACAAAAAAAAATATCCTTTAAAATGAACATCAAACCATGTTTCCGTTTCAATAAACACGTCCTATTCTTCGTAATGTGTGAAATGTTTAAAACAGAGAGATTAGAAGTGGTATCTAAATGAGCAGGTTGGCATCATTATATTTGTTTGTCTTTCTTGGCTACGTGTGTGGACTGCCTCAATACTGTATGTGTAGCCAAAAAAAGTGATGAAGGCGGGGGAGGGGGGGGTGGGGGGAGAGAGGAGGGAGCACAATCTATGATTTGCACAGCGCAAACTGGTGAATTCAACAAGTGCACTTATGTGCCTTTCCACATGAGCAGTTCCTGCATGTGAACTGCAATTTGAAAACGAGGTGAAAACAAAACATGTGACTTGTAATAGTATAGGTTTCCTTTTCCCCCCTCTCATCTTGTAAGTGGGATTATTTTTATAGTTCACATGTATTCTTCACATGTTGGGTGCTTACGTGATTTTTGGACACATGTGGGAGTTGAACATGTGATTTTTTTGTAAGGGTGTGCTTATTATATTTCTTAGAGATGGCTTTTACAAACAAACCAACCCCCCTGTAGCTTTCCTGTTGGGTCATAGCATAAATAAATAAATTGATAAATAAATCTTGAGGTTTGATGTTGTATAACCGAAATGGTCACATTAAGGCTGTGGAAAACAGACCATAACTAAATATCATTAATAATTTTGAAGTCCTAAGCAGTGTATCTTCTAATCTTGAGATTCTGAGTTTTGGTAGCATCCAGAAACTTTAAATAATTACTCTCTGGTTTCAGCAAACACGCAAGAAATAGCTTCACCATGAAGCCCCAGGGAGTTAGAATGATTCCAAGGGCCCTGACTGACAGGGGCCCTCAAAAAATATTAGAACATATGATTCATTTGCCAGTTATTGAAACTGACATTAGTAGGATAGTTTATTTACAGTGTACTGATAAAATAAATGGTTTTTTTTTTTCTTGGGGTGGCCTGGGGTGGTGGTGGTGGGGCCCCAATGTGAGATCTTTTTGCGGGGCCCAAAATCCCTGGCAGCGTCCCTACACGCATTAGCACAGCATCCTCACACCGCTGTGCTGAGGTCTGCTCGTAATGAGGGAGGCTCTTTTCAGCCGATATCTCCGTGTTCAGGTTTTGCTCTGGGCACCAGGTGGCCCCGCTGGCCGTTTTGAGCTGGAGACTCTCCTGGTTTCAGTGACGGGGTGAATGAGGCGCTAACTCATCACCGTAGCGGTATCTCGCCGAGCCGGAGAGCGGATGTAGCGGGGCGACGGGTCCATGGTCCAGTTTGCCTCCTGCTCAGGCTGTCATCGGCTCTCTTTATCCTCCTAATACGCCTCTCAGATCAGGTGTTCTGTGGATCTCGGATCAGGTGTTCCGTGGATCTCGGATCAGGTGTTCCGTGGATCTCGGATCAGGTGTTCTGTGGATCTCGGATCAGGCGTTCCATGGATTTCGAATCAGGTGTTCCGTGGATCTCGGATCAGGTGTTCCGTGGATCTCGAATCAGGTGTGCAGGTCCACTCTTCAGAGGTGGCCACTCCTGTCCTGACTTACAGTGCTTCAGAACATCGGAGGGTGAAACTCAGATTTAACTTTAAAATCACTTAGCATGCTCGACGGCAAGCTAGCACGGCTGGGGTTTTATCTTGCCCGCTGCTTTCAACATCATTACAGTCGCTTAGCAGACGTTGTTATCCTGAGCTAAATGCAGAAGTAGAGGGCATCAGTGATAGTCTCAGGAATACAAAAATGCGACATCACCGAGAAGACACATTTATAATCAATAAACGTGATGTTAACCTAACAAACAATTTGTATTGCAACAAAATAAAGTGCCACTGAACCTGTTTACACGATCATTGCATGATCTACTTTCCATCTGTAACCAGCTCATTTCCTTGTGGCAGCTGTTTTGTTCTTTTTTTTTGTCTGAGCAGCAAGCCACACACTCCAGGGGAAGCTTGAGCAATTGCAATGGAACATTGAAATGCTACCACATTCTGTCTGTTATTACCCCTCTGTTCTGTAACAATGAGACGTGAGCCCAGATTTCACCGAGGAGCAGGATACCCATGCTCACAGGGGAAGCCTTAAGCCTGATGTACTCTGTTTCTTCCAGGTAGTTAGAACAGAGATTTTAGTCATCTCTGCATGAAAACATGCACATACACACACAGTCTCTCTCAAACACACACACACACACACACACACAATCACACTCACACAAGCACACATACACGTTCGCACACTCTCAGATACACACACACACAGACACACGCATGCACACACTCTCACACACATACACACACATACACACACTCACACACGCACACACACACACACGTGCATACACACACACACACACACACACACACACACCAATCCCCTGACTGCAGCAGGCAAAAAGAACCAGGTATCTCTGGGTTGTCAATCAGCCCAGCATTCAGCGGCCCACTGAGGCAGCTTAGATTAATCTCAGTGCCGAGAGAGAGAGGGAAATAAACAGCTTCCTTTCCCAGGCCAGGTGCATCGCCTCTGAGCGCTCCACACCGGCTACGGCTGCATCCAAAGCCTCTGAGCCGCAGACGCCAGCTGTAAAATGGGGGGAATAGAAGGAGAATGATAGGCCCGTGCTCAGCGTCTGTCCCTCTCTCCTCTGTGTGAATTCCCCAACCTGCAGTTTCTCTCCTCGCTCAAACCACCCCACCACCACCCCCATCCCCCTCCTCCCAACCCCATAACTTTGCAGGCCGCTCTCTCTACTGCCATCTGCAGGAGTGCGGTGCGTACTGCAGCCGAGCGGGAGATCAGCTGCACTCCCCACAGCGGTGGCTGCTGACGCTGCCTCTGAGACGCGTTTAAGTATCGGCCGCTGTCAGACGCGGGCTCTGTCATCGCGGCGCGGCGGCCTCGCGGGACGCGAGCCGCTTAAGGGGCTGATGATGATATGTGACGGGGATTTCATTAGCACGCAATTATTAGCCACCAGGGGAAAGGGCAGCTTTGGGGGGGTCGGGTGGGTATCAGAGTGTCTGGAAAAGAACAGTGGATCTAACTTTGGAAGATGGGAGGGTGGGGGAGGGGGAAGCTGTTAGGGGTCCGAAATGTTTATATAATTTCTTCATGTCCAAAAGGTTTAATAAAATCAGACCCCCATGGACATCTGGGCTTGATCCTCGAGAGATTTAGGGGCTTGAGGTCTTCTGAAATCACGTATTTTGTGTATGTATATATGTATGTATGTATGTATGAATGTATTGTATGCATGTGCTGTGTATGAACATGATGCAACTCTGATGCAGATTTTGATTTGGAACAATTGATGAGCTTGCTGTACATTTTATGTGGCTACATGCTATGTAATTAATTATCAGCCACAAAATTATGTCTGAATTGATTTTATCATGCATATTTGTACATTTCTAGCTTCCGCTGCAAAAAATAGTTCCAACAGGCAACAAAGGCTTTTAGTATCCTAGCAACCACAAACAAGCAAGTTCACAATGTTTTTATAATGTTGCATACTTCACGCTGTGTAGAGAAATTGAACATTAACATTTATTGTCAAGTGTATCATGCTAAAGGGGGCATTTTTGGGTTGCAGACGGTCAGGTTTGCAGTGATAGCCGTCCCCTTGCCATGACCAGCCTTTTTTTTCCGTGCTTTTCCGCACATTACCTCCTTCACTGGAATGACAGATACTGACATGATGGAGCTCAACCTGACTGGACTGCTTGGTTGTGTAAAGTGTGAAAATGTGGTGTGAGACAATCGCGTATACAGAGTGGACGACGAGTGTTTGGACAGCGACACAATTTTCTGTTGCTTTGGCTCTGTACTCCAGCATTTGAGATGAAGCAGTGAATATGAGGTTGAAGTTCAGACTGTCAGCTCAGTATTTGCATCCGCATCGGGTTATTCGTGTAAGAATTACACCCTTTTTTATATGTAAAAATTTTAGCAAGCGAAACTGCTGGCTTCCTTCGTGTCAGATTAACTGTGAAAATGCTTGGGTCCAAGTCCCAATTTTCTCAAAACAACCCTTTCAGGAGGAGAAAAATGTTTTTCAGTGGGGAGAAAGGTCCTTCATATCAATGCAACAGCACTATAATTACCGACAAATGTGTGCTGTAACATCACATCACTGTAAACCAAACAGGAAGAGTAAAAACCCGCTGTTCTTTTTCCTGAAAATCATTTTATGGCTGATATAACATGTTGACAAAACTCTATGTTGAAATGTTTTGCTGTCTTTATTTTCTCTTGTGGCAAGAAAGCCTAAATGTGGGACAGTTACACAAACCTTTGGGATCCTCGCCCACTCGAAGTCAGGGTTTCTTCCACAAAAGTTCCTACTTCTTAATGGTAAATTGCAAGTGTTTTAATTGAGTCAGTCACGGCAACTGTCAGTCAAGTTTTTACAGATCAGTCAGTGATGAATAATTTAAAACTTTAAGCATAACATACATTATTTGAATACAAGTATGTGGACACCCCTTGGTCTGGGGCTGTTTTTCATAGTTTGGGCAAGGACCCTTTGTTCCAGTGAAGGAAAATCTTAATGCTACAGCAAACAATCACATTCTAGACAATTCTGTGCTTCCCCAACTGTTTGGGGAAGGCCCGTTTCTGTTTCAGGATGACACAAAGCGAAGTCCATGAAGATCAATTGGAAAGTCAACTGCGAGCCAGGCCTAATCAGTGCCTGACCTCACGAAAGCTCTTCTGGCTGAAGGGAAGCAAATCCCTGCAGCAATGCTCCAACATCTAGTATAATTATTTCCAAGAAGAGCTGTTATAGCAGCAAAAGATGGACCAACTCCATATTAATGCCCATAATTTTGTACGAGGTGTTGGATGCCAGGTGTCCACATACTTTTGGCCATGTAGTGTATATCGGATTTTGAGGTCCCTGACACCAAGGCTTATTTTTTCTTAATTGTGACTGAACGTCAACGGGGTGGACATAACTGCTGCACAGTGATTAATATTCACACCAACATCTCATTGACAGTACCCCGTGGCCATCTTGTATCATCTATAAATAAATAGGGTTTGGCTTAGCTCATGGGTGGAAGCCCTGCTGGGAACCCATCGTTGCTGGTGAAAGAGCAGTCGAGGTGCCAGAAGGGGGCGCTCTTCTGCACAGTGACGAGATATTAAAGTGACCTTAGGCTAACACCCTGATTCTTACCATAAATGACAGCAGATACTTAATGTCCACATTGATTCAGAGATTAAAGTGTTAGTTCACTTCCAGTCATATATACACACATGCATACATGCCCACAAACACACACGCACACACGTACTCTTAGTGAGATAAAGTGCGATAGCTATACCCTCTTCAAAATGTGATTACACAACTGCAAATTTTAACTGGTATATTCTTATATATGTGTATATATATATATATATATATATATATATATATATATATATATATATATATATAGTGAATTTAAAATAGAATATTTCCTGTCCTAATGGCTATTGTAAGGCAAGAGCTAATGGACCAATAGATACAATGCTGTTTTAATAGCTCTGCGGCTCATCAAGAATGTTCATGCTGAATGAACAACAGTGCGGTATCTCAGGGGCTGGAAACCAATGAACATAACAACCCCTGATTTCAGACAAAGTATGGATGAGGGTTTTTTTGGCATAACTGCGACATAAATTTTATATTTTATGCGCTATGATGTGTATTTCACTTAAGAAGAGCATCACATCTGGACAAACCTGATGCCTGATGCTAGGTAGCTCAGTATCAGTAAAAGGACTGGTTCCTAAACTTGTTCCAGGCGCTGTGATGTGTATTTCACTTAAGAAGAGCTTCACATCTGGACAAACCTGACGCCTGATGCTAGGTAGCTCAGTATCAGTAAAAGCACTGGTTCCTAAACTTGTTCCAGGAGATCGCCCGTCCTGTGTTTTTTTACAGGGTGAGCCACCCAACACCAACACCGTGCTGCATTTGTATACTATTTTTACTGTTACAGGAAAGGAACATGTGCAGGTCAACCAGTCCAAATTACCTAAACAACCTGTGCCATGCGTTACATCTTTATGGCAGTTTGTCTGCTAATCCGACAGTCCCCACATGGGCATGTTCTGCAATAATTATCACTTGTGCAGCTGGGCACTCGTTGAAAATATCAGGTTATATGCTTGTCCAAAATGATGTGACAGCTGTTCCCTTTCTGAGGCATGAGCCAACAGCTGTCCAGACCCAAACTCTGGAGTCCTAACCGCGAATCCGTCCCGCTGGCCTTGTTACAAAAACCCGCTAATGTGGTGCAACAGGTTGATAAACTTGCTCAGGAAATAAATGCATTTCTCGGTTGGTGGAAGATCGAAGTGAATTATAGCGTTTCATGCTGTGTGCTTTGACCTTTTGTTTAGTGCTTGCTTGGAAATACATTTTTTTAAATAGCTCATAAATAAAGGATGAATAAATACAATTAAACATGTTCCTACTGTGTGTGTGTCTGTGTGTGTGTGGGGGGGGGGGGGGGGGGGGGGCTTGGGAGGGGGGCAGCCCCTCCATAATTTCCTCATAATTGTTCCGGGGTAACTTCAGGCACAGCAGCCTGAGTCAGGCGTGTGGCCACCCAACGCAGCACAGATTCACATACATGCCTGCTTATTGCCATCGGTCCACAGGCCTCTGCTGGAGTTCCTTACCGACATGTGTTTGCAGTTCTAAGCTACAGTTCCAAAATAGTCAGACGCACACACACACACACACGCACATGCGCACAAACGCACACACACACATACACTCACGCACACAAACTCACACACTCTCGCAAGGGAAACATAATCACAAAGGAAACAAATGCATTATGGGAGTTCATTGTCAGCAAGCTGAACTTCAATAGAACAACCCTTTTCATATATATAATATTTATTATATTATTGCATTCATACAATGATAACAATGAAAGACAACAAATTGCTGTATGTATATTGTACCTGAAGGGCTTGTTAATAGGTTTCAATTTGTATAGATTATTAATTGCATCTATTTTTTACAAGTCAGACATATTGTGATCTAAATGTATTCTAAATAGGCTTTTTGTTCCGGAAAATGCTTATTTATCTGATAAATATTTTAATGATCATTACAATGACTCATTTATGGTGCTAACATAAGACTGTTTGCTTAATGAAAAGATGCAAAATGCCAACCGAGAATAGCTTCACAATTACAGATAGCAATTTAAAAAAAGAATAATAGAAGAAGAAAAGAACAGTAATTATATGTTCTAAAAAAACCGATCGTATGTTTTAGCGATCTTCTCTCCATACGGTTCAGACTGGCATTCCTTCGGAACTCTGGCATTGTGGTTGGACGATGGCAGTCCCCGTGCTGGCTGCCCAGTCCGGCCCGCGGTCCACATCGAGAGACCGGACTGTCGTGCTCAAAACGAGCGCTGAAACTGAAGGCCCAAAGCCAGTCGATAGACCTGCAGGGAGGTTAGAGGCGCAGGGGGCCAATGCCGAAAATGGAAAAAAGAAAAAAAGAGAGAGAGAAACAGTGGGTTAAAGGGGCTTGGTGACATTTCAGGATCCGATTGAGGATGGAGCTCTTAGAAAACAGCGTTGTTTAGAAAGAGTGCCTGCTGGCTCTGGTATTTCAACGGGGCCCTCTGGAAGCATTGATTATGCTCTCTCCCTCCTGGAGCTCTTTCAGTTCTTCCCCTGTTCCTGTGGAGCGGCCCGCCCGCGGCCTTGCGCTAGCAGCTCAGCCCCTGCCCCCCCCCGTAACCCCGCTGACCCTCTTCGACACGTGTAGAATTACCCGAGCTCTCGTTTGAGCTCTCGGGCCATTGCTGCCATGTTTATTCATGAGCTTGCCAAAGGCTCGCTTCTTAACGAGGGAATGCTAAATACACATATCCCCCCCCCCGTCAGCGGGGAAGGCTAATCCAGTGCGCTGCGAGTTCGCGCACTCGCTCTCTCTCTCTCCCTCCGTAAAAATGAATAATTTGCGAGAGAGATGCTTGTTTTATTCATGTGACAAATTGAGACAAAAACTCCGAGATGAGCTCGTTTTAAGTTCCGCTGCTGGGCCGTGACCTCGTTAACCGGGTCGCTGGCGCGCGCGGGCTCGCACGCTGTTAGCGAGGGCTGCCGAAAGCCCGCGGTGTCAGCCTCGTTGTCTGAGACTCCGCCCTGATGCTCTCTGATTGTTGTTTCATCTCGTTGTCTGAGACTCCGTCTGATGCTCTGATTTTTGTTACGCCTCGGTGTCTGAGACTCCGTCTGATGCTCTGATTGCTGTTTCGTCTTGTTGTCTGAGACTCCGTCTGATGCTCTCTGATTGCTGTTACGCCTCGTTGTCTGAGACTCCGTCTGATGCTCTCTGATTGCTGTTACGCCTCGTTGTCTGAGACTCCGTCTGATGCTCTGACTGCTATTTCGCCTTGTTGTCTGAGACTCCGTCTGATGCTCCGATTGCTGTTTCGTCTTGTTGTCTGAGACTCCGTCTGATGCTCTCTGATTGCTGTTACGCCTCGTTGTCTGAGACTCCGTCTGATGCTCTCTGATTGCTGTTACGCCTCGTTGTCTGAGACTCCGTCTGATGCTCTCTGATTGCTGTTTCTCCTCAGTGTCTGAGACTCCGTCTGATGCTCTGATTGCTGTTACACCTCGTTGTCTGAGACTCCGTCTGATGCTCTCTGATTGCTGTTACACCTCGTTGTCTGAGACTCCGTCTGATGCTCTGATTGCTGTTACGCCGGTGCCCAAGGTCTGTCTGTCAACAATGTTGGGATCTCTGCGATTTTTTGAGCTGATGCGACAGAGACCTGCTGCAGTCACGCAGCTCAATCTTTCAGTGGAATCTTTCTACTGTGTCCCTACTTTGTGCTTGTATTTTTCCCCGTATGGGAAAGATACAATTATAAAACGAGAGAAAAGAAGCTCTGTTTCGGAGGAGAGCACTGGCCTGTCTGTGCTCTCCCAAATCACCAGGATGCTGCAGCAGTGTGACAGGCTTACAAATAAAACTGGGCATGCCACAAAGGGAGAAAAAAAGTGGGATAAAAATTGTTTTGAAAAAAAATTGTGGTGTCCTTCCCTTCAACTATGAAAAATATTGAAAATTATTTGTCCCTGAACAATTTCTGTTCGCAGTTTGCTCGCAGTTCTCCAAAGGAGTCTACGCCATAATCGGACTGTACGACAAGACGACGGTGAACATGCTGATGTCATTCTGCGGCGCTCTGCACGTCTGCTTCGTCACGCCCAGCTTCCCCATCGAAACGTCCAATCAGTTCGTGATCCAGCTCCGGCCCGACCTGCAGGATGCGCTGGTCAGCGTCATCGAGCACTACAAGTGGACCAAGTTTGTGTACATGTACAGCACTGACTCTGGTAAGATGCGTTTATCTACATGTATTTAACATTGTAGCATAGTGGCTGTGTGTGTGTGTGTGTGTGTGTGCGTGCGTGTGTGTGTTTGTGTGTGTGAGTGTATGCATCTGTGGGTCTGTGTGTGGTACTTTCCTGACTCAGGAGGAGAACAATGTCGAGCGAAAGGTGAGCTGTCTCGCTGTGCCTTCACAGCAATTGAGCTGCAGCCTTCCCATAATGCCACTTTTGACATGCTGTGACAAGCGTGGTGGGTGGTGGAATGTCTCCACCGAGTGACGTGCTTTCTTTCTATGGTGAATGTGCTTTCTGGATGAACACATCGAGCTTGCCTGACGGGTGATGGAGACAGTGGTGAAGACGCACCGTCAGGCTTTTTGTGTCTTGCTGGACCACCTGGTGCGTAGACTGGGATGTGAAAGTTATTAGCTTACCCCCAGGATATACCCATAATCCCCCTGAGACCCAGCAGAATCTTTTTTTTTTTGGCATAACACTAGTATCTTGCATGACAAAAACATGTTTTGGTGAAAATATATTTCAAAAACGTTATGTGTTATTTTTATATCCTCTGCACGAAGCGACAGGTTTCAGCATAGCAGAATACCTGGTTCTTGCAATTAAGACCAGAGACTCATGTCCCCTACAGGTGACAAGAATGAACGGCTGGGTCTTTAAAGGATGTGCCTCTGTAACCGTAATCACAGCTGGGCACGTAATTACAGTCCCTCGGGGGTTATTTTTAACGCTTAGAGAAGCCATTTGTTTTTCAGTGGGTTGGAGGGCTTTCTTGATATCAGCGTTGCGCTTGCGATTAAAATGGCAACAAACACTCTCAGAAAAAAAGGGTTCTTTGGCTTGTCTCCATAGGGGAGCCATTTTTAGTTCTTTATGGAGCCCTAATGGTAGTGTGACAGTTGTGAAAGCTCCCAGATTGGACCATTATGCCTGAGAAAGCACCCTTGAACTAGATAGGGTTCCTCTATGGAGACACAGAGGAGCCTTTTGGAACCCATTCTTCTAAGAGTGTAGTACCTCCGGGTAATATTAGAGAGTTCAGTTCAGTTACATTTATTTGGTTAGCTCAAACACTTAAATGGGAAAATGTATAATTAAATGAATTTATTTTTTTTACACAACTTGCAACCTCTTGCTGGAGACATACTTTAACTGAAGCATTTGATGTCGACCACTTTTATTGCTAAAGGACACGTTAGCAGTAGCGTAGAGAGGATTCAGTCTCATGAAACTTTGGTCCAGAGTCCAGCTCTCTCTCGCTCTCTCTGTCTCTCTCTGTCTCTCTCTGTCTCTCTCTGTCCGCTCCGAATGCAGCAGTGCTCCTAGCTGGGCTCAGACGTGACCGCAAGGAGCCATAGATCAGAGCGGGGACGGGTATAATCTCTGCGCCAGACTCGGGGGAGCGTGTGTTTCGCACATTGGCCCGGTCACTTTGCTCCGCGTTACTCTCTTAAATTGAGTTATTCCTGCACTTTTGTGCTCATGCTGATGATTTGAGGAGCCCGGCGCTTCGTATCTAAGCAGAGGAAAGTGGGGTCATCCTTCACCGATGTCTTTCCCCTGAAATACACACACGAATACAGACACACACGCACGCATGCACGCGCAGGCACACACATGCACACTTTCCATTGGAGCACATAGCGCCTTACGTTACCTTCCCTCTGTGTGTCTGTTTCCACAGATCTTAACTCTTTTGCTTGCACACCTCTTTAATTCAAATGTATTAATCCTGCTTGTTATTTTGACAAGTACACAAAACATTATTACAGCACCATTATTATTATTATTAGTAGCAGTAATGAATTACATCACACCGCCAGGTTTAAATGTGCAGGACTGCGAGTGGACCTTGTAGTGTGTGTGGAATCAAGGTTCTCTGCCTGGACTGTGGGAATAAAATATAATTTAAACAAAGAGTTTTGGACCCTTTAGGTTACAACTTATAAATATATAAAAAGAAAAGGAACAATTACAATAATAGTTAACAATTCTTAACTGTATGTAAGGTAGAATAGAAATAATGCTACTTTTAATGGGACTTACTGTACTAGTGCTCATTCATTGTTTCATTAAGGAAACACACTGTGTGGAGTCGCTGTGGCTACACTATGCTCTCTCTCTTCTCACTGTAACTGTCTTCAGGTGCATTACCGCTGGTAACCAGAGTTAACAACAGTCCTTTGCTCACATGGGACAAGAAGCTCACTGCATGACACACGAGTATTAGGAAGGCGAGGGGGGGGGGGGGGGGGGGGGGGGCTTGGGAGCGTCCTGTTCCCTTGGGTCTCCTGGCATCCTCAAGTGATCTGTATTAGTCATGAGAAAGTCGTGAAGTGAACTGACTGCATTTCTATCACTTAATTCACAGAAATCTGCTCCACAGCACATGTCATAACTGAAGGGGCTCTCTATATATAGCAAACCTTCAGTATACTGAAAAGGTCTCTGTGGATTAAAAATTAAGACCTGGATTCAATCCATAGAAACAGTAACTTTGACTTATTAATAAAACCATGTGTTTTCAGATAAACCCAGTAAAGCAAGTTCAAAAAATACTAAAAAGAAATATAAGACATGCATTTAGTCGTGAGTCTAAGTAAAATGCAAATGATAATTCAATCCAGGCGATGTCAAGAGGAGGAGCGGATCACTCTGACACGTCTCATTGAGGTTACATCGAGAGCCTTCTCCAATCATCAAAATTACAGTACTTTCATTGGCTGCTCTCCTCTACGCCCTTAGCCAATCAGAGCGCCGCTGCCGCCACATTCTGAGGGCCTCTTGTTTATGAAGGTTGTTTGTCTGGAGCGGTCTGCTTGGGGGCAGCAACATGGCGTAAATGGCGAGGGAACTGCAGTTGTGAGTTAGGAGTCGCAGGTCCCAATTCCCAGGTGGGGCCACTGCCATTGTGCCCTCAAGCCAGGTACTAAACCTGAATTGCAACCGTAAAGCATACAGCTGTATAAACAGATTGTGTGTAAAAAAAATAAAAATAAAATGTACGCTGCGTGAGTAGCTATCTATGTTTAAAAGTGTCTCCTGTCTCCTTAATGGTCAAAGTAGCCTCTGTATCTCACTACAGTTCCCCACTCTCTGATTTGTGTCAGCAGCTGTCTTTGCAGAGACTGTAGAGTTGATGAGCACTCTCTAAAACCTTAATTTCTCGGTTGTGGGTCAGCCCTGCAACAGAATTTATGTGGGTTGTGATATTTAGTTTCACATTTAATCTATTTAAATCAAATTAAATACTGCACTTTTAACAACGTTATTAAGGAGTGACCAGTAACTTTAATAAACCACTATTTCAAGCAAGTGACCTTGCCTCACCTTTCCTTTGCGTAATATGGTGAATCTTTCCCTTTAATGCATTAACAATGCCGATTTCTGATTTTGCGTTTAAATGTAATGATTGAAGATACAAAATTATGAGAGCCTCTGTATAACAAACTGCAGTTTCTCTTTCTCTCTCTTCAAGCTGAGCTCCCTCCAAAAACCTTCTGTTTGAATTTCCCAAAATATTCCGAGCGGATGATGCGCATTGTTCCTGTGTCTGATATGTAAATCAGACCAGGGAAAAGATCAACATGTATATTTATAACACTCCATTTCCATTCGGGTTCTAATTGCCATTTTATTTTTCTCCCCCCCCCCCCGCCCCCCTTGGAACGGCGCTTGTACTCCGTTTGGAGGAATGGTGTTGAGGAACCGTGATGTAAGGCTCTGAGTCATCGCCCCAGGACGCGCGCGCTCGCATTCTGTTTGGAAATAAAAATAAGGCTGCGCTCAGCCGCGCTCCGCTAATGCCTCCTAGCGCAGCGGCGCAGGATTTGCGCACCATTCCCTCCTCCGCTTAAATGCACTCTCTAATGAAAATCACAACGGCCTCAAATTATGCGTATTTCATGATGACAATCATTGTAATGAATGCAAAGCACGGATAAATGTTCCGGCGTAAATCACGAACGAGGGAGTGCGGCAATCTCTTAGCGTGATGGCTAACCAATAATTCACGGCAACATAATAACCCCTATGACGAATGGTTAACAAGCTCTGTCACTGAGCCACAAACGCAATACGATGTTATAAGTAATAAGGAGATAATTGTGGACTAATAGGGCAATAACTTCCAGAATCCCTGGAATCGCTCATAAATTCAGGACCTCCTGACTCCCAGCGGCGTCCCGGGTTCGGTGGTGGCGTGCGCGGGTATCGTTCTCGCGGTTTCTCTCTGCGCCACGGTGGCCAGGCTGGGCTGATGGGGCATATCTGCGTGAGGCTTGCACGTTCCTCTGCCCAATGACCCCTGTCCCAGGACGGCTTGCAAGTTGAGGCTTTGTCAGGTAGTTGTAAATCTGAAAGCTTGTTTGTTTGTTCCTGAACAGCCTCGTTTCAAGGACCAATGCGGCCTCTTTGAAGTTCTAGTTTAGATTCGGCTCGTTTACTCTCCTGTTTTTTTTTTGAACCCGGGAGGTAATTTGCTGCTCCCCTGTTTTGTCTGCTGTCAGACATCCCCACTGCCTTTCCAAAGCCTAGGACGCCTTTAGGCCTCGCACCGCGGAGGCCTGAGGAGCAGAGGCTGATGGGTAATTAGCCCGTAATTGCTTGTTGTTCTTGTCAGGAAAGGCGTAGCCTGCTGCTTATTTCTGGAGACGCCTGTTGCACGGAGACGTGCGCCTGCACGAGCCCTGCACTGAGAAGAGGCTCCAGTCTGTACGTGGCTGTTGTGTGAATTTCGCCTTTAGTCAGAACCACATAACAAAGGCTTGTAAGATGAGGGGTGATGCAGCTCCTCTGTAAGCATTGACTGTCAATTTCTATGTGTTTCTAACTGGGACTGGTGGGGGGGAAAAAAAAAACAACAAAAATCTATATTTTGTGATGGTATGCTTGTCAGAATTCACACATTTCCAGTCCTGTTACCCCGGTGCTGCACTCCCCTGCCTGATCAAATAAGAAAAGCCACGATCTCATGCCACGTAAGTGACAATTAAATAGAAATGTAGGTGAAATGTAGAGCTTTGCTGTGCTTGAAATGAGGCTTATCGACCATCTGACAGTGACTGAGAATAGGAGCTGATGTGTAGACGTCTGATAGTTATGTTTTATGGGTTCAGTGAAGAACTTTGGGAAAGGACTGTGGTGAAAAGGCCTTCTCTGAAATGCAGAAATGGATCTTTGCTTCCTTAATATGCCGTTTTATATACATTGTGTGCTGTAGGCACTGTTGTGATTGGTAGTCTTTTTTACTTATGCTTTTCTGACAGCCTAATTTGTTCTGCTTGTAATAATAATGACTGTAAGTTACGTTACATTGCAATCACTTACCAGATGCCCTCATCTAGAGAAACTGTACATCTGTAAAGAACATCAGTGTTACTCTCCAGAATAAAAAATTGCAATATTACTGAGAAAGCACAGAAGGCCCAGTTTGTATTGTAAACAAAAAATACCAACCTAAAACACTACTATCCATAAACACATCCAAAAGAAAGCGATAGGATACCTGAAGAGGTTCAGGTGAGCCAAGGATACAGTCTAAACCTGTGGGTCCTCATTTGGTGTTGAAGGATTGGTAGGGATTCTGCTGTCCTGACTGCTTATTCCACCACCGGAGGGCTGGAACAGGCAGGGAACATGACTAGGATGTGCAGGGTCACAGGGGGGAATGAGCCAGGCACCCAGAGCAGGGGGGAGGGGGGCAGTTCGAGGCCTGGAGGGCCGGTGCGTGTGCAGGTTTTTGTTTCCACCAATTACCCTAGCTAATTACCTGTATACACCAACACTGGTTCTTATATTAGATCACAGTAAAATATTTCATACAAGGACACAACAACTGTCTTCGTCTGTTGTTCGTGTGCTTTTCAAGAAATGCAGCTAAATTGTCAGATGGTGTGAATATAAGGACTAATTAAGTATTTAAGTCTAGAAGTTGGCATGAAAAGCACAACAGAGTGGTCTTGCTGCTGAGGCAACACTCCGGATACAGGAGTTTGAACGCCTGGTCCAGATGTTTTTTTCTTCCCCTCATCAATTTCCTAAAGCATTATTATTTATTTTATTAACAAATAGATTTCATTATTATTATTATTATTATTATTATTATTAGTAGTAGTAGTAGTAGTACATTCCATGTCACTTGTACAGTTTTCTAAATGTGTGTAATATAGATAAAGTTCTGTTCTAAAGTTATTATAACAGTAACATGTCAGAGGATTCGCAATGATGTCATCACACATTATCGGCGCTGTGCTTTCTGCTCTCCCAGTGCGCTCGTTAACGGGCGTACATTTACTGCTCCCAAGCTCTGTTATTATATCTCACGCTATATTATTATATATTACATTTTTAATATGCTTGAAGTGTGCTCCTTTGCCCTTCTTTCAGGAGATCCACACATGGCCTATATTACACTTTCCATCAGCCACACGGCTGTGTGTTTGCCAGAGAGACTCAGGTTAAATGGCCCCCGCTCAAAGGAAGAACTGCTGCGTCAGACCGTGGATTTGAACCAACGACCCGCTAGTTAGAGCTCGAGATCCCAAAACGCCATGGCTGCGCTCTCTCCTGTCTTTCTTCCAGCGCTAAATAATGTGTGTTTAACGCTGCTTGCCAGGAATTTTCTTCAGAATGTGAGGATAAAGCACATCAGAAGAGAAAAATGAGTTTGGAGAACACACCCAGGGGTGTAGGCTGTTGTTTATTTTTCTTTTCTTTTCTTCTTTTTTTTTTGTCAAATCTTTACTGCTTAAAGACTGGCAATGTGTGATGCGGTTTTGAGAAAGAAAGAGGATCAAAGATGAGGGTCTTCTACTTTTGTGGAATTCTCCATAAACTAAACCAGTCCTGATGGACAACAGATATTCAAAACTAACTGTCACCACAAAGCTAACATGATCATCATAAACTTGATACACTTTCATGTTTTGTCATGGTTATTTATTTATTTATTTATTTTTTTGCTGTTTAAGTTGAAACAGTGAATATTCTGTAGAGCGAGGCACACCTTCAAGGAAGGTCCACAAGAAGGTCCACCATCGCTCACTGATCACCTGACAACACTTTCAAGTGTGGAGGTTTTGATGTTTAAGTTTTAAAAGAATGTTAAGGAACGAATAAGGCATTGCAGGAGCCTGCTGCCTTATTTACATTAGAGGGCTCTCTAGCGATTTCCCTTCATGTTCACACATTAGCGTAAAACTTAATAGGATTTTTACGCCTTCAAAACAATTTTCAGATTTCACAACCTGTTATTTTCCCTGCAGTTTGCCTTGTATGTATGATAATTTATAATTTCATTTTTCTTTTAAAGGAAGATATTTGTTTGAATTATCATGGTGATGCCTATCTCATGGGTGGGGCTTTGTGTGTGATCGCTGTTCATCATGCCATTTTGGTAAAGAATAGGCTCAAAATGGTTCCTGTCTGGTCTTACCTACCTGCTCTGGTCTCACCCTCTGTCCACCCACCCCATCATCCACTGTCAGCCCCACAGAGCTGCTCCTGCCTCATCCTGTACTGGAGAACAGATGAACCGCTGTGTGTCTGTGCAGAGCAGGGGTGTCCAATCTTATCCGAAAGTCGCCAGTGTGGGTGCAGGTTTTTGTTCTTGCCGAGCACCATGACACCTGATTCTACTTATAAAGGTCTTGATTGAAGACCATGATCAGTTAATTAGTAGAATCAGGTGTCGTAGTGCTGGGCTGAAACACCTGCACCCACACCGGCCCTTTTCAGATAAGATTGGACACCCCTGATGTAGAGCCATCTATCTGACATTTTAAGCTACATTTATTGACAGCCAGACACATGAACGATGACCAAACACTGTTCTGGTGTCCTTATATGGAAATATTTACTGTGCTCTAATTTACAAGTGAACAAGTGTTGGTGTATCCTGCCGATTAGCTCGTTGAGCCTGGGTAATTGGTGGAAACAAAAACCTGCATACACACCAGCTCAGAATTGCTCACCACTCACTTGGAGTCCGATTTATAGTGTACAGTCTTTAGCCAAAACCACACCCACGCCATCCAAAACTATACATATGGATTTATCCATGATTTATTTCTGTATGGAACCGGAGCAGTGTGCGGACTGGGTTAAAAATGTGCCGTTTTACCCCGTGCTGGGTTAAAAATGTGCCGTTTTACCCCGTGCTGGGTTGAAAATGTGCCGTTTTACCCCGTGCTTTTCACTGTCACGCTAACGCTTTGACCCGAACGGCTCCCCCTTGTCTCGTCGCAATCCGTTTTCAATCTCTCTCCCGTCTCCTCTTTGCCCCCCCCACCCCCCTGTGCAGGACTGACGGTGATGCAGCGGGTTCTGGACGCGGCTGCGGAGAAGAGCTGGCTGGTTACCTCCGTGAACCTGGAGACGTTGACGGAGGTGGCGCTCCTCAAGTTCTTCCAGGAGCTGGACAAGAAGAAGGAGGGAAAAATCATCATCGACTGCGAGCTCGAGAGGCTCACCACCATCCTCAAATCGGTAGATGCAGACCCTAATGTTTGTACTCACACACACACTCTGACACATATGCACACACGCACACACACACTCACACACGCACAAAAATACAGACAAAACACGCATATCACAGTAAGATATTCTGCGTTCTCACGGAGTATATATGGTCCCTTTCGGATTCCTGTGTACTCTGTAAGAGTTGAATTGACACTGAACATTTTACTGTGTATATTTGTATGTTTGGATATGGATCATTATTCAACAGGGAAAACAGTTATTTGAGGGATGATGGAGAGGGGAATCTGCATTGCACTCTGCATGCCAGAACCTCCCAGACAGGTTCAATTATACAGTATTTAGCTCTGGTGATTGTGGAGGTCATGGAAGGTGTTTGACTTCATCCTGGTGTTCATGAAACCACTCTTGGATTCATTTACCAGTGTATATATGAGTGTTATTATCTTTGAATATGGGGATATCATGAGGGAACAATGTTCGCACCGTAGGGTACAGTATATGTAGTTTTGTGAAATGGCTTCATATTACTTGGCCGTTATATGACAATGAAGAGCAATCACTGGACCCAATTACTCCCACGCTGCCCATACCATTACAGAGCCACCACCATTTTAACTGCTGGCAACATATGACGACTCATCTGACTGTATCACCGTTTCCATTGGTCAGAGGTCCAGGTTTGGGCTGCAGGTTGTGTATTTTTTTGCATTAGCTTTGGGTATTAGCGGTTTCCCAGCGGCAGCCCTGCTGTCATTGCAGCATTGGTTCAGTTCTTCGGTAATGTGTGAGATTGTAGTTTTGAGCTGTTTACTGTAGCAACTATCCTGTTAAATGTCCGTCTGTCCCTGGTGATGTGACCGCGGTTCCTGTTCGCTGACGCCGCTTGTTTGTGTGTGGCATATGTTGTCATAATTTTCCACATCTGTTCCCCACGCCACAGTAAATAATTTTGCAGTTTTTGCTGAGGCACCTGAAATTTAGTCGCTGACTATTTTGCCTTTTTGGAACCCTGTTAGCTGCCTAATATTGGAAACTGAAAATCTATTTTCAGGGAGAGAGAGATGATTTTCAGGGAGAGAGAGAATTAAAAATGTGTATTTATACTCCTGGGCATTTACTAAGATAGTGTAAACTGATTTGACCAAAAGGTTACTTGCATGGTAATGGAAAGCCAGCTGTCTGGGGTTGCGGTCATTGTGTCAATTTTCACCAATGAACATCGAACACAGGATGGGGAAATTTTGCAGTGTACAGTAAGTGAAGTCATTAATCACTTAGACCTTGCGATAAACTTTTTTCACATTTTTGTTCAAAAACATTTCGCTCATTTCGTGAAATTAAAGACGATTTTCTGTAAGAATGTAGTGTAAACCACTTGTATCTGCAAACTGTTGTGAAAAGCGCATTAAGAGAATGATTTCAGCAGCAGGCGCAGACAGCACTAAGCACTGTGCGGTCCTCCCTGGGTTGGAAGTCCTTGGATTGGCTGCTCGGTTACACTCCGTTCCCTTTTGCTCTCGTGTTGTTTGTTCTGACCCAGCCTGGGGCTCGCCGTCAGGACGGACCTCTCGTCGGGGTC
Organism: Anguilla anguilla; assembly: GCF_013347855.1. Lineage (NCBI taxonomy): Eukaryota > Metazoa > Chordata > Actinopteri > Anguilliformes > Anguillidae > Anguilla > Anguilla anguilla. Next base: position 33,624,555 of record NC_049209.1, read on the forward strand.
ACTGTTAATAACAGGCGCCCTCGTCCGCCGCCCCGCCCCCAACCGGCGCGTCGCCCCGAGTGTGCGGGAGGAATGTGCCTCGCGCGGGAAATGTCGGCCTCACTCGACCCCCCCCTACCCCCCCCCCCCCCCCTTGTTTCAGAGACATTATGCGATCTGAGCTCTGAGGACTGTTTTTATTCAGAGTCACATTGCGGTCTCTTCGTCCCTCTCTCCCTCCCTCAGCGATCGTGAGGTTTTGTGTGCTCGCTGGAGCTTTCGGAAGGAAACACGGGTCGTCCTTCTATCCTCTCGCTCCCGGGTCACGCCGTGTTACTGTTTTATGTCACAGATGCGCTTCCTGAATATTAAGGGACATTCCCATGAGCAATCCCGTGTTTTTCTGGCTGTTTAAATGCGCACAGTACGTGCCTGAAATTTTCTGTGCCCGTACATACTGCAGATGTGCTCACTTTGTGGTTCTCGTACAGTGCTGCTGTACATGTACATAATAATATGGTTGCACTTCCACTAAGGTTGATCTCCTGATTTAGAAATGCTATTAGCAGTGAATGGGGGAACTCAATACATAAAAAGAAATGTGTAGTGCCCGCATGATTTATGCGTGGCAGGCATTTTGCACCAGAACACACACCACACATCAGCTGAAATGTGGAAGGTGGGAATTATGAAGCCATTTGTATTGGGGGGTGGGGTGCGGAGGCCAGATTGAATGAGCCATTTTCCAAATTTTACCATAACATAGGGATGCACCCTCCCTTCTGCCATTGGATCTGTCATGGTAACACAGAATCAGGACTCCATTTTAACTTCAGGTAATGAGCAACACTCGTTAAATGGAAAATTATGTTCTTTTATGTGATATAATGAGTGCTCAGAGAAACACGTTTTACAAAAGTGTTTAACATTTTTTTCAATAAAGATATGTCACAATTATAATTATATAAGTATAATAGTATAATAATATAGTTATTAAATAATAATTACACATAATAATATAGTAATCCACACACTTTAAGTAGCTGCATGTAGGTATTTGTGATCTACTGTACATTTATACCAATTCAACAATGTTTCTTGAGAGGAAGGAGCAGTGTGTGTTTGTGTTTGTTTATAAAATTACACAGGATAGTGTGTCTGCACAGCTGTGGCAAACTGTGAAGGAAAGAGAGACAAGGAGAGAAATTAATTAGTTCTGCATATCACTCATGAGAAGTGGAATCCCGGCTATACTGGTAACATGGCTTAGCAGTTTGAGAGACGCACTGTCAGTAATGTTTGTGATTAAGTGAGTCAAATTGAGAGAAGTATCAGGCTAGTTTTCTTTCTATAATGAAACGGACCTTTGCAATGATGAGACACGTAAAATGCAATTTAACACCTGTCTTCACTCCTCTTTTCCAGATTGCGTCCCAGGGGAGGAATCTGAAAAGCAATCATTACATACTAGCAAACCTGGTAAGGCGAACGTCCGCTTCTGTTTATGCAATGCTTTCCGAAAGCCACAAGATGCTGTCTCATAGGCTGTGATAGGCTCTGAGAACTCTGCTAGATTTCTCATCTCAATGAGACTAACCTGGTTAAATAAAGGTTAAATAAATACAAAAATAATAATAAAAATGAATTACACATAACAAAAAAAAACAAAAAAACTTTACCATAAAAATGGTACCAAAATTAAATCAGCTGAGGCATTCAAGAAAGCTTAAAGGGGATCAGAAGATGTTTCTCTCATTAGTGACTGGAGATCATTCAGAAGGTCCGGGTTAACAAGACGCACTTTTTTAGGCAGTTATCTTTGGTCTCAGAAGATGTGTAATTAGGGTTGCCACCCATCCTGGTTTTTTTGAGCGACTGTCCCGGAAGAATTTCATAATTTCAAATTAAATCTCATTTGGTTTCCTTCTACTGCTTTTCTGTTTTCTTCCTGGTTATGTTTATACATCCAATCCTGTGTCCGTAAACGGGTAAAAATGGGTAAAACAGCGACGATTGGCCATGTCTATACTTTTATTTGATTGGTAGCAGAAATACGAAAGCTTACCTTATTGCCTAGCAACTGCCCGGGCTGACGGTCTGCCGCGTACATCCACATCCACGATCCCACCGTGGCTTCAGTTGCTAGTTAGAGATAATGTTCGTTTTTAAAAAAAACTTACTATTTATTTTGTCGGTTTGGTGAAATGGGGGGAGAGACGAACGAGGAGAACGACAAAACAAAATCGGACGAGCCACTAGCGTCAAAGAAAAAACGATTTACAACGTACAACTCAGACTGGGCGAAAAGAGAAAACTTTTCTGAATGGGTAAGGCCCACCCAAGGAAACCCGTTCTCCGCTACCTGTGTTTTGTGTCCAGCCAAAAGTTCTGTTAAATATAATGGAAAAACAGCACTGGAAAATCATGCAAAAACAAAGAAGCACCAGAGTTTTGTATTAAGCAAATGCAAAAGTCTAGCCAAAAATCTGTATTTAATGTAGAAAGGGACAGCAGCAGACAAAGGAGTCCAGAGTGAGTGCAACTATGTCAGGGAGTACGTCTGCGTCAGGACACATATAGGTAAGAGAGGCAATAGGGAGTCCTACAACTGTTAACACAGTATATTTGCAAATATGGTTTCATCTCACCCCCCCCCCCCCCCCCCCCCACAAAAAAACTTTTGTCCGAGCGTCCTGGTTTTCAAAATCACAAATCAAAGGTGGCAACCCTATGTGTAATCAAAATAAAACAAGAAAAAAAATGTTCAAGGCTGAAGACTATCAGTTCAACTGTATCCATTAAAATAGATTCATTAGAAAACCACGTCCATATTTAAAATGGAATTAGTGGGTCACAGGCACGTTTTCGTTCATCAGTCACGGTGTCTCTGAGGAGCTCAATCACTTTGGGGCTGATTTTATTTTCCATATGGGTATGCTTTTCTAGTAAAGACATGTAGTAAAGACAATATAATGGAGTGCTTCGGAACCACCGTCTTTTTGATTAATCACTCAGCATGCCCCTGTACCAAAGAGCACCTTCATATTTTTTATGAATATTTCCCCCATTGAATGATCGCATACAGCAACACTGCAATATTCTGACTTTATAAGCATAATCATGTGAATAAACGGGAACTAAACAAACGTCTCCAAGATTTGCTTTGTCAACATAATTTGTCTCTTGATACATCTAGTAGAAAACCATCGCTGAAATGAACGCTGGTGTTTTGCATAAATAAAGCTGAGTAAATAAGCAAACGGAAAGCCCTTGACAGAATTATCTTTAAATATGTTAGCTAAGTAGCCAGCTGGTAAATAATTAAATGGCCATTATCAATGCAAGTAATTAACTAGTTAATAATTCAGCTTACAGGCAAGGTAGCTTCAGTTAATGGCATTCACTGAGAGAGAATGGCATTCAGATATTTCACACATTTCCACATTGTCACTGATCTCAATAGTTTCCCCCCCCCCCCCCCCCCCCCGCCAGACCTCATTTCCCAAACCATATTAAAATGCGGGTAAGACAGACTGCCGCACAATATATTGGTGCCGTGCCAACAGAAAAAAATAGTTCAGTGTGATTAAATGGAGCGAAGTAGTTTGATTTCTGGCCCAATAAGTTGATACATCACAGGCTGCCTTAACCCCATTTAAACTTGGAAGGACAGTGAAGGGGATATTCTTCTTGATTAATGACACAAAGACGCTGTGTCTCTGTGCTCTTGTCGCTGAAGATTTTGCCTGTCTCAGTGCTGAGACTTAGGGAAGCATTAAGAACGTGTTCTGATTTGTCAGACCTTTATGAATATTCATTAAGGGGTGGGGTCTGCGAAATCTCCCTGGTACATAGCAGGCTGCGTGTTCTGTTTCGTGGCTCGTGTTATCGGTTTCCAGCAGTTATTTTCTTAGCGGGAGCCAAAATACTCCATGAGAATCACGGCCGTCCTCGTGTGATCAAAGAAGGATCACTTTTAATACCGCGCCGCTCACCAAACGAAGGCGCGTAACAATGGCGAAGAGCTTTTGCAGATTGTGGCAAACACGGCTGGGTCTGATCCTCTGGCCAGCTTTGCTCGCGCTACCCAATGTACTCGATGACAAACAGCGGTAAAATCTGTGCCGCAGCTCATGCATCACCCGCCATCGCCGCCTTGCTCATAGCCTCAGCACGCAGGAGGCCAGAGACTCAAAAGTTCCTGCTTCTGAACAAAACAGAGAGGGAAAAATTTATTTATTTGTTTTGACAAGCGTTTTTTTTTTTTTTTTTGAAATGCTAATCGGGGATGGTGTCGCTGACCGTCGTTGGGTTGGCCCTGCGGAGACGGGCCCCGTGGCGTTTGACTGGCGGTAGCGATGCGGCTCAGTCAGTTCTGTCTGAGCTTTGCCTTCGTTTTTTCTTTTTCTTTTTTTTGTGCGATTGTGCAAAGCCTGGTTTCCATGGTTACACTCCGAGCATACAGTGTCCCGGTTCGCCAGCGCACAGATCACGGGATTCTGTCTGCTCATCTGAGAAATGTGTACTCTTGATTTAACAGGTACATTAGGGAAAAGAAAAGAGAGAGAAAGAGGGAGAGAGAGAGAGAGAGAGAACAGGACAGGAATGTGAACCTCACCCTCCCCAACTCTGTGGTTGAAAGTGTGGTGATGGGAGCAGAGCTGTTGCGTTAGCACCCCCCCCCATTTATTTAATAAATAAATAAATAAAATTAATTAATTAACTAGAATAAAATATCTGTAGATTTGTAGATAAATGTGCAAGATTCTTTTGATAGTATCTCATAGCATAAACCACAGTACATTTTATTATTATATATTCACCTGCCAATGTGGTATGAACTGTGAGCGAGAGACCAGGCCTGTGCTGTCTGTGGTGCGTAACCAGCCGCAGCACCACCCAAAACTGAAGCCTTTCGTTTGGCAATTGAGAATTATTTTTTTCTTTTTGCTGAGTTCTGCAATCACAGAAAGTTATTCGGCACACTCACGTTGATTGAATGGTTTGATTGAATTGCTTTTCTCCCTTAAACTGGCTAAGTGTGTTTGATTCGGTCTGAGGAATTTCGTCATTCATGTCAATGAGTTCATGACCCGTCTGTGGCATCCTGAGGATGTCCCAGGGAGGTTTCAAGGATGACTGCCTTTCAGGCAAATGCCCCTAAATGCTGATAAGTATCATCAGAAATGAGTGATTTTATTTAATCCATGTCCTTCTGCTTCAGTGTTTTTAATACTTTAAAAGTGAGATTCAGAAGTGATGCTGTGGGCAGTACGGCCCAGTATTTGACTGGAGTGACATGGATGGTTTTTCAAGACCAAATTCACTTGTACAAAAATATACATAAATAAATAAATAAATAAATAAATACATAAAATCAGGCAAGGATATCTTGGCCTATACATAAACTGAAATTAAAATTGATTTTGGTTCCGAAAAATGAAATTGAATTTTGACACGCACTGCAAAAAAAAAAAAAAAACGGGAGAAAAAACGAGTGGTGTAGACTGAAGAAACAGTCTATCGGGACTGTGAAGTAGGAAAACAGTTATTCACTGATTTATTGATGAGTGAAAGGTTGTTTCTACATGAAAAATATTGATTTAGGGTTAAAAATTAAATGAAGAGGCTTTCTCACGGGGTGCCCGTTGAGGGTGGGTCATTTTTGACCATGCGTAACGTGCAGACACGAGGAGGGTTAAAGTTGCATCCTGGCTGTACTGTCCAGTTGTTCCCTTATTAGGTCTGGCAGTATTGTGCTGTGTGCAGTGTGTGTGCAGTGAATGCGTGGGTCTGTGTATTTGACTTCCTTGGGATTGTTTGAGGTCTGAGCTGTCTGGCTGCATGCTACGAGACCCCCCCACCAACCCCTCCATTCTCCCCCCCTGCAGATATTCTCCTCATTTGTGGGTGGAAATAAGAGCAGGTAGCCACTCCTAACTGAAGACTCAAATCACTGCCGCCACTCTCTTGGCGAGATGGCGGAATCCGAGATTTCTCACATGGAGTGGAGACGTGTCGCGTTTCTTTAGTTTTCTTGCTTTTGAACTGGTTTTATCACATCTATAACTCCCTTTCTTGTGACTTTCGAAAGCCCAATTGCATTTGTAGGCCCTTCTCGTCTCCGTAAAAATGTCTGTTCCAGGGAGCTGGACGAAATGCCTTTTCTCTCTGTAGTCGTCCAGCTGAGTCGTGCAGTCAGTGCATCAAAAGGAGTACACTTCTTGCCACAGGCAGATTTCAGGTACTCCACGAACCAGAGCAATTGCTCTGGCACCGTGAGACGGGGCCGCCCTTGCTGATTGATTCCCTCCCTCCTCCATCTGTGAAGAGATAACTGATTATGTGCCATGCTGCTGGGCCGCTAGCCCCAGCCAGCACTTGCGTAATCAGAATTCAATACCAGACCGGGAGGCGGATAACTGTATGGAGACCTGGTGTAATAGCAGGACGAGGCTCCATGGCTGCTGCATATTTCATGTTTTTCTTGTAGATGCCTGATCTCACATTGCTGGGCTTTTCCTTTCTTGGTGACAGTGTCATACTTTCAATTTCATAAGAGTTTTTGGTATTTTTTATTGGTCTGTTTTTTGAATTATTACCCTTTGAAAGTCAAGGAGGATTTTATCTGGCTTAGTGTTTTGGGATAAATACAAATGAATAAAAATACGCCATGTCAAGTACATTTCTGATTGATTAATGACTTTGGTAGTTTGGTTGATTGAATGCATTTATGTGTCTCGTAGGGTTTTTTGGACATCGACCTGACGGAGTTTAAAAAAGGCGGAGCCAACGTGACGGGCTTCCAGCTGATGAACTACTCGGATCCTGCGGTGAGCCGGTCCATACAGGAGTGGCTGGATTTTGACAGCAAAGACCTCAAAATCCCCAAGAAGCGGCTGAAGGTATCTGGTCACACCCATGGGGGGGGGGGGGGGGGGGGGGGGTGGGCATTGGGGCTTGTAACTCAAAGGTTGTTGGACTCTGCTGTTGTACTATTGAGGAAGGTACTTAACCTGCATTGCTTTTGTATATATCAAGCTGTATAAATGCATACTATGTAAACAGGCAAAAAGAAAGTTGTGCTAGTCGATCTCGGTACTTAGAAAGGCATCTGCCAAATAAATGTAATGTAATGCAAAAGAGTGTCTGCTAAATGCCTGTAATGCAATGCAATGCAGGGATTCTGAAACCACGTTCTCATTCCCAACTCGTCAAATATTGCAGCTTGGACAAGGGCCCTTCTCATCAGTATTCAACGCATTGGATAGACTTGGGCATCTTGGGTTGACGAGTGAGGTAGCCCATTGACTACTAGGCTACTGAATAAACTACGTCACCCAGCATGCATTAGCCTAGGTTTATGTTGATGTTTTTAAAATAATTTTCTGTGTAGCCTATAGTATTAAAATTAAATAATTTCTGGTATATTTTGGTATATGTGCATGTGATTTTAAGTAATTAAATTTGAATAGGTCACAATAGTATTGATTGTCTACAAATACAAGCTCCAAATTTGCGCTGAGGTCCAGGCTACCTGTCTGTCCATAGCGTCAAAATCCACCGAAGTGGTAATTCAATTCAATTGGCTACCTGACTCGTCAAACCAAAATGCCCAAGTCTATCCAATGCGTATAGTGATGAGAAGGGCCCTGGCCCAAGCTGCAATATTTGACGAGTTGGGAATGAGAACGTGTTCCAGAAACAGTCAAGCATTCAGAACAGAGCAAAAGGACAACAGCAGCTCAGCTATACTTTGACAAAAAACCATGATATTATTGCACACTATTTATTCTTTTTTTAAAAGCAGTGCCAGAGGGCATAATGACTCTCCTGTCTCTTTTAAAATGAGGGGTAAATAAGCATCCTCTAAGGAGAAGGAGCTTATATGGGGGGGGGTCATTTTTGTCCAGTGCTGAAGAGAATAAGCTTATCTCAGCCCGTAATGTAAAGCTAGCAGATTTAACACACGGGGTCAGTGCCAGGCCGCTACCTTTGCACACTCGAACCAGGCACCTGGCCTGAACTGTTTCAGTACATCCAAGGCCTGTAAATGGATAATATGAAAAAATGTGAGCTCTGTAAATCTCTGTGAATTAAAGAGACTGCTGAAAAATGCATTACTGTGTCCTTAGAGCATTGGAAGCTGGCCAAAAAGCAGAAACCAAAGGGAAAAGCAAGCCTGCGGTTCATTTTTCCATCAAAAGAACAATTCGGGTTTAAACTGATCTGCTGGTTGAGTGCTTGAGGACAGTGACTCAGATAGAGTCATTTGCATGTTGGTAGCAGAACAGAAATAGAAATCCATGAATAACATCTATATGTCTCCACGAATATTGAATAAAACCGCTATGGTTTCCCTCATGTACTTGCATATAGCACGCTTGACATATTGATGTAAAATTTCACAGCACAAAATATTGTAAAAGAGAATTTATGCTACATATATTAGCATTACATGAACCCCAAAAATGTGTGGAGCTACCATTCTGGCAGTATCTCACTGAGCTGAACCAATCATAGTGTTTTATATTGGACAAAACAGCATTTTGATTGCTACAATCAGTGAAAACATTTTGCAAACAGGGGCCAATAGATCCAAAGAAACAAAGTAATCAACACTGGCCAAAGACGCAGACACACTGTAAGCAGTAGTACCCCATAAGCTTGAAATAAATGTGGTAAAAAGCTTATCTCTAAAGGTGAAAGGTCAAAGTATTAAGGTAACATTTATGTTGCCTCTTTTTTGTGGGTGTCTAGCCACCATGGACTTCTAGTGAAAAGCTCAGACTTTCTTTGATATCAAAGTTTAAAAAAAAAATGTTTTTTCTTGTTTTTCTTCAGTACACCGGGGCCCTCACATACGACGGCGTGAGTGTGATGGCGGCCGCCTTTCAGAACCTCCGCAAACAGCGGATCGATATTTCCCGCCGAGGGAACGCCGGCGACTGCCTGGCCAACCCCCCGGCCCCGTGGGGTCAGGGAATCGACATCCAGAGAGCCCTGCAGCAGGTACTGCTCCATTCCGACACATCGCACCGACGACCCGGAGCGAAAAGGGCACGGACGCAGCAGATCCGCTTCTTTTATTATTTAAATGAAGCAACAGTTAATTCTCTTTTTCAACGGGATCCTTGGCATCCTTGAGGCCAGTAAAGTTCTGATATTGCGGGAAGATACCTGATTATAGAAAAATAATTAAAAAATGAGGTCGCATAAAGAAAACTTTTTGGGTCCCAACAACATAGGTTTGCCTTTATTTCAAGAGGGAATGGAAAGGGAATCTTGGGTATTTCACTGTATCAGTGGCTTTCACTAGCTTTAGAGAAGGCTATATCCAGCTGACAGCATGGTTTCATGTTAATGCGAAATAAATCAAGTCCTGTTTTTGTTTTATGGTTCATTTTTAAAGATGAATAGAGAGAGACTTGTGCAGGCTGTTCCATTGTGCCTTTAACTGTGCAAGTTTTCTTGTCACAGGGATTATAGTTCTGCTCAGACAATTAGTTCTGACACTGACAGAAGCTCTGCACGCTGTAAAGAGAAGAGAATCACAAAATAAAAGTTTGAGATGATGTGTGCAGTTTATTCAGAGTTTCTCAGAGAGGGATAAACAAAACGAGCAGCACTGTGCTGTGAGACTGCTGTTCGACTGCCGCTGGCATTCGATGCTGATGTTCAGGTGTTTGGAATTTAGAATGCTGTCTCTCGTGAGGGGGGGTGTAACAGTTTTCCCACATTTAAGGAAAAAAAAACCCAACCCTGGTACTGTAATATATATATCCTTCTGACTATACATGCTGATCTGAAATGAGCAATAATAATAATAATAATAATAATAATAATAATAATAATAATAACAACATGGGTCTGTGGATCTTCTCTCAAGGTTCAGCTGGAGGGCCTGACTGGACACATCCAGTTTGATGAGAAGGGGCGACGGACCAACTACACGGTCTCCGTGATGGAATTAGGGCTGAAGGGACCCAGAAAGGTGATGTACGCCCGTCTGGAAAAGCGGAAGTGCTCATGCTCACATTTTTATGAGAGGTGCAAGGTCCCTTGAACACAGAAAAAAATATTGTAATTTTGGCTTGACTCACTTATGTTCATATCTGTATATTAAAGGCCACTAAACTGTTTTGGTCACATCAAATGGCTCAAAATATTTTTTTACCCAGTATTTTTGCATATTCCAGGAACCATCAACTGGGTGGAAAATTAATGTGTCAATCACTCTGCTACAGATTTTTTTTTCCCTCACGTTTGACTGCCTACAAGTGTATGTAACACCACCACATGAAAAAGAATATTGAAGTAACTAAATCACAATTGCATATCCAACTCTACATCTATTGTATATTACATACATATTTTCACTGCACTATTATACTTCAAACGTGGGGATATTTCCTGTGTGATTCAGATTCAGGGAACAAGAAGGCCGTGAATCCATCAATTATCTAACCCGCTTATTTCTGGTCAGATTCACAAGGAGGGTTGGGGGGGAGGGACCTAACCCAGCATGCACTGGGTGAGAGGCAGGAATAAACCCTGATCTTCCATCCATCACAGGGCACACACACCATTCACTCACACACTCATACCCACGGGCAATTTAGAGTCTCCAGTTAGCCTACCCTGCCTATCTTTGGACCTTCTTGCTGTGAGGCGACAGTGCTACCCGCTGCCCCGCCGTGCAGCTCATGAGCATGTCGTTCTGATGATAACTCTCTGATTGCAGGCAGGCTACTGGAACGAAGCGGAGAAGTTTGTGAGAACCGCGCCGTACCCTCACAGCGCTAACGATACCTTTGGGCTGCAGAACCGAACCTACATAGTCACCACCATTCTGGTAGGTCCCGGACTGTTTGGCTGCGTGGGGCACGACCCAAACCAGAGAAGCATGGATTGAGTAAGCTGGTTATGATGAGCTTAGTGGCAGTGCTCTGAACACCACTGAAAAGCTTTATGTTCACAGGAAATCTCTGTAGCGGTTGACACATATTAAATCCAGCAGGAGAGCAACGTCCATCAGAACCTAAAAAATATAGCTGCAATATTCAGTATAGCAGGGCGAGCCTCAAACTGCATCTCTGCGGCAGTGAATATTGGGGCCCCGCAACGTGAGGAGGAGTGGGGATGATTTTTTAAAAAAAGAACATACGGCTGCGTAAACAAAATCACGTTTGTCACGACGGCCCCACTCACTGCTTGGGCGTGTGGGAGCATAGGATTAATCGCTCTTTGAAGGCTTTCCAAAAAAAAAGAAAAAAAGGCCCCTCTTCTTTCTTTTCGTAACGAATTCCTCCCGGTGACTTGGCAGCGCGGCGGTTTCATTTCGTTCCGCGCTTTCGTCGACGTGCTGGCGTCGAGCTTCTTTCGCGGCCGTTCTGCGGTCCGGCCTCCTGCCACCGTCACTTCCTTTGAAGGCCTCTGCCAGTGGATTTGGCGGGAGGACGCTGAATACATGGATGGTCTTCTGAGATCAGTGTCTGAACAGATCAGAAGGTTCCAGAAAAGGGCCTGGCAGCTCAGCCTTAAAGTGGCCGTTGCGTATTTGTGAGGCCAGCTGTGTGCAGGGCCACAATATGCTCAGTGTAAAAAGCCAAAGAGCGGATGTGTCCATGTACACAAGTATCCCATCACATGATACTCTGCATGAGAGCTAAACTTTCTTTTGAATGCACTCATATTTGTCACACTTCAATCATACGCTATGCAAGGTTCCTGTAGCCTATAATTACTTCCGCACATTGCTACCTTGTGGGTTTATTCTGTATCCTGTTAAAACGTTATGATCGTTCCCTCGACTAGCAGAGAATTATGAGATAGCTCTCTTTTAAAATTATTCTACACTGTGCTTACAATGAGCAGCCTTGTCTACAGTTCTAGCTCAGAAGTACTATCTTAAAGTACCCAGTCAACAGTTATTTGCATAAAGGGAGGGATCTTATTATGTTTAGTTTTTCTCATAACAGATTTCAAAATTGTCTTTCTGCAAATTCAGGGCTATCTGATGGGAATTACTCCGTAGTTTTAAAGAATACTTAAGAATTATTATTGAAGAATATTTGGTTCAATCCCTTGTTGTAAGTATTTACACTGAAAGGAGACATTCACCCCATTTTGTTAAATGAATATAATTTTACTTATGTTTACTGTGGTAGTACTATATGCCGCACATATCTTTGTTTTTGTTAGCTTCAAATTGTGTGATTTTGCAGTTGTTTTATTTGTCATTGTAGTAGTATTCCCATCAACCTTTTCACTCAGAGTTGTCCCGGAGCAAATTTGGCAGGGGACATGTCCCACACAATATTGAGGAATACCCGATTGTTTCCCTCCATAACTCGTATATCATAAGAAGTATATCAATGTGAAAATGGCTATTTTATGACTGTTTTGCATTTTATAAAAGTATTCTTTTGAGGGGACAATATAAAATCATTGCTTCATGATTTGTTAAAGATAGTTCAAACTAGTGGTGGCTCAGCTTGGTGTATAGTCGAACAAACATTTAATATAAGAATTATTACGTGAATAACAATGGAAAATAAGGCTTGTGTGATAATTGTTTTATGACAGAAAACATCAGGTTGCTTTTAATTCCTCATTGCTTTGGTCAGGAATCTCCATACGTGATGCTGAAGAAAAATCACGATCAACTGACTGGAAACGACAAGTATGAGGGCTACTGTGTGGAGCTGGCTGCGGAGATCGCCAAACACGTGGGGTACAACTACACGCTGGAGATTGTGTCCGACGGGAAGTACGGATCCCGGGACACCGAGTCTAAGATGTGGAACGGCATGGTGGGGGAGCTGGTCTATGGTGTAAGTACAGTAGTAATAAAGGATTCATACACGTGTTATTAACACCTCCTTGTTAGCGCTGCTGTTATAAACCCTGCTGCCAAAAGAGAAGGGATGCCAGAATGATTTTTATGGGTTGAAAGGAGCAACCTACCGTGGGGCTGACCATGTCCAATTCCCACCCAAATTTGGAACAACTAATTAGCTGTTTGCAAACGCAGCTGCGTTCGTGCTCGATTCCGGACTTCAGACCTCTGTAGTCCTCCTCCGAAACATGTGATGTCACCAGTCTGCTTTCTTTCACATCGCAGTCCGCAGGTGCCCGATTGACCAGCGGGAGTTGGTAGGGAGCCATTAAGCCCTGACCCCTAAATGACTGAACCGTCCCCTACCCTGTGCACAGACTGTGCAAAGCCCTGTGGGGCTGCCGGCTGCAGTCGGCACTGGCACAGTCCGGATTTGATCAGAGGCCATGAGGCTCATCCATGCACCGCAGTGAATGAGCTGCTCAGCATCTGAAAGGAGCGCTCTTGATGTCATTATTGGGAACATGCATAATAATCATGTTCAGCACATTCAATTTTCACAATAATAATTATGAACAAAAAATTGCGTTGTCTGTTCCTACGTGATACCACATCACCCATGTCTACATTCGGAGCGCTGTTTTTATTTTATTTTCCATGTCACAAAATGGCTGAAATATTTCATCCATTTCAATCCATGTCTATTTTTTTTTTTAATCACCGTAATCTTCTTAAATTCAAATAGTTTGAAAAGCTTTCAGCTGTCGTGATGCATGCAGACACACCACTTGCTCTTTCTCTCACTGTGTGTATATTTACTGCAGGGAAATATGTCCTGACAATTTTCTGCCCCCTTTGACAAAAATCGTTTCTGAAAAGAATAACAGCGCTTTGGCGCGGTGGGTCACGACCCCTGGCGCTGTACGGGAAACGGGGGGGACGTGACCGTCCCATAAAGTCGTTAGCGCCGCGAAGGGCCGCGCTCCTCGGGTTGACACGTCGCGTTGGCTTTTCCGTCGTTTTTCCACCACCGTTTGTCGAGCGGCACATCCGCGCCCTCCATTACGGCTCCTGCGTTTGCAGCGCAGCAGCCATCAGCAGCGGAGCGTGTCAGGGCACGGTCTACTGAGGGGCTGAAACTGAGCTAATATGAGCCGCGTGAAAGCCGCGGTGTGTTTTCGCTCGCTGTTTCTGGAAAGCCTGTCTCGATATTGCTTTCTTTCTGTTTCTATCATTTCCTTTTATTTCCCAGTGCTCCTTTTGACCCACACGAAGTTCAGATGAATTCATTGAAAATAAATAAATACATGAATTTAATACTACATAAGACACTTTGGCGGTTGGTGGGTATTCTAACATTACTGGAAAGAATTGTATTACTGCTCAGTGTGAAATATATATTTTTTGATTTATGCAATATGGTATGCCTTATGAACTACCCGCACGTTATAAGGGAACAGGCTGAATTCATTGCAAAATATACACTGTTCATTTTTATAGAATCTATTTATGTTTTCTGGTGAAGCTTATTTTCAATGAGCTCTGGATTATTAGGATTTATTAGTTAATACATTTTTGACGACTAATAATGATAATAATAGTAATAATGTGTTGTTAATATAATGATAATTATGAGAAGAAGAATCACCATTATCATCATACTACATTTTGAACCTCCATATTTTGGAAAATAAAATTCAAAGTGAAACTAAAAATGAGTTCAAAGCTCATGACTGATCTGTTGAGCCTTGCTTAGCAATGCTAGCCATTTAAAGCTTGACGGGCATTTTGAAGAGGCACAAATCTATTACCCTCAATCTTTCTTTCTGAAAAACCATTCTTTGATAATAGAAAGGAATGTTCCCACTTCACTGCACTTCTCTGGGTAGTAAAAACGTACATCTCTGGATGGAGAGTTATTTGTCACGGGGGAAAGAACACTTTAGTTGTGTTAAACAAATAAGCTGTTGAAGGACTGAGGATGTATTTTATGATGGTTTCCATGTATTTCATATAATGTAATGTGATTTGTGATTACTGCTCTCCATTGTGGCTAACAGCATTCATTTTGTGAGAAATATATTAATTCTTGCTCGGTCCTTTTATATTAGTTCTATTCATCAAATGTAGAATTTTTTTTTTTACTGCTGGACAAATATGACAAAAATATGACAGCAACATTGAACTGAATTAATGGTGGAGAATAAAAGATGTTTTGGTCCTGCGTCTGTTGTCTCTCAGAAATACTACCGATTCCCTACAGTAACCAGATGGTCAATTCTTGTTTTTCCCTTTTGCACTTCAGTTTCTTAAATTAATAGAGGCTCTTCTGATGAATAACACATGTCTCTGGGGCTATTTTACTTTTGTTATGTTTTCTTATTTGTTTATGACTATTAATGATGTAGCATGCTGAAGCATAGACCATCCACCGGTATTGTGACAACCAACTTTGTGCTTTCCCTTTTAGAACTTTCTATTTAAGAGTCTGGAGCTGACCATCTGGTTAGCCTAGATAATCTTTGGTGACCTGTGACAAACATAACTTTCAAAGTTAAGAGAACGGAGTTTACCATCTATTTAGTCAGTGGAGTCATGTGTCTCTGTTGTGATCATTTGTGACATATGACCATGTTTTCTCCACTCCCCCCCCTCCCCCCCCCCCCTCCTTTTGTAGAAGGCAGACGTTGCCGTGGCACCCCTGACCATTACCCTGGTGAGGGAGGAGGTGATCGACTTCTCCAAGCCCTTCATGAGCCTGGGCATCTCCATCATGATCAAGAAGCCCCAGAAGTCCAAGCCGGGCGTGTTCTCCTTCCTGGACCCGCTGGCCTACGAGATCTGGATGTGCATCGTGTTCGCCTACATCGGCGTGAGCGTGGTGCTCTTCCTCGTCAGCCGCTTCAGCCCCTACGAGTGGCAGGGGGAGGACCCAGAGGACGGCCCCGACCAGAACCAGAACCAGAGCCAGAACCAGGGCCAGTCGCAGGGCCAGCAGGGCCAGAACCAGCAGTCCTCCAGCCAGCAGGGCCAGCCTCAGTCCCCGACCCAACAGGACCAGCAGCAGAACTCGGGCCAGAACCAGAACCAGCAGCAGCCGCAGGCCCCGGAGCACACCAACGAGTTTGGGATTTTTAACAGCCTCTGGTTCTCGCTTGGAGCCTTCATGCAGCAAGGGTGCGACATTTCGCCAAGGTAGGAAATCCAGACGCCCTCGATTCACAGCAGGACCATCATCATCACCATCATCATCGTCATCACCATCATCATCATCATCAGTGCTATCTGTATTAGCACCTCTATCATTATTATCTGCAGTCTGCTCTGCCTTTTCACCCAGTTTATTACAGTCCAATACGTGTCCAACATTTTTTATGGCTTGTTTTCTTCAACTTGTTGGTATTTTTATGTACTGAGCACAGGAAGTGTGTGCTTACATACACAGCTACTTCCTAGTAAGCAACACAAGTACTCTTTAAAACTACTTGCAAGAGCAAACTTACCTTTTACTCTTATCGTTCTGTTTGAGGCACATTCTGTACTGTGAGATTAGGAAATGGTTTCTTTGTGATCATTATCAGCAATATTATGCATTCCAGGGGCTCGGTGGGTCATTGGCACATTCTGCGCTCTGAGATTAGGAAATGGTTTTTTTGTGATCATTATCATGCTATATTATATATTCCTGGGGCTTGGTGGGTCATTATAACGCAGGAGTAAAATATTCAGTGATAACTCTAAGTTAACAGGGGTCCAGTGCTTATGTTACTGTGTATCACAACGTTACTTGGAAACCTCGGCCGTTTCTTCATGGCAGTGCTTTGGCCTGAAGTACCTCTGTATGAGTTACAAACGTCAACTTTTTACCACTGTCTCCTTTAATGAAGTGACCTTCTGTTAGACATGGTTTTCCTCTTTGCTTCAGGACAACTCTCCAGAGAGAGAGAGAGAGAGAGATAGAGAGAGACAGAAAGACAGAGAGAGAGATAGAGAAAGAGATTGAGAGAGACAGACAGATAGAGAAAGAGAGAGAGAGAGAGAGAGAGAGAGAGAGAGAGGATATACTTGTTAGAACAGGTTGAGTTTGTTTGTGTGTTACTCAGAGGGTATTTAGGTCAGTATTATTAAGATAGTTGAGTTATTAAGGTAGGGTCAAGCCAAACCAGAAGTGATGCACCAAAATCGAGAAATAGAGATGCTTAATTCTGGATTACCTCAAGTAAGTGGAAACACCACAGACAGTATTAACCCTTTTTAACTCACCCTGAGGGAGAACAGGAAGTGCAGCTCTTCTCTGTCACAAAAGAATCTTTCATGCTTTCATCAGAGATAATGCACAGTTTCCTTCTGCCGCAAAGCAAGCTGGAGGCTGGAGCCACTCACACTTTGTCTGACCTTTACAATGACCCGCTGGTCTGGTGAAAACCCAGCTCTGCCCTGGGGCTGAATTGACACTTGTCTTCTTCGGTCTTCCTCTATGCGCATGCAAGCAGGTCAGGCACGTGGTGACATGGTCACTCTCTGCTTTCATGTGAATAAAGAAAAAAAATATTATATATATAAACCTCCTTCTCCTTTGGCCTTTGGCACATTTCTCTGTTTGTTGATTCGTTAGATTTTTTTTCCAATTTTCTCCCCAATTTAGTCGTTATAACAATTCCCCGTGTGAATCACGGTCCTGGTCGATGCACTATCCTCTGTTGGTCTGGGGAGGGTGTAGACTACCACATGCCTCCTCCGATACATGTGGAGTCGCCAGCCACTTCTTTTCACCTGACAGCGAGTTTCACTGGGAGAGCGTAACGCGTGCGGAGGTTCACGCTATCTCCCCCAGATCCTCTCCGTGCTGATCAGGCGCCCCGCCAACCAGTAGGAGTCGCTAATGCAACGATCAGGACTCATACCCTCACCGGCTTCCCACCCGCGAACACAGCCAATTGTGTTTGTAGGAACGTCTGACCAAGCCGGAAGTACCGTTGCCAGGGATTGAACCCGGATTCGTTAGATTTTAACATGAGAGGAGATGAGATGAGACCCCTGTGAGGAGGGGGGTCAGTGTCACAGTCTCCAATTTAAACTAATTGCACTAATTTTCATGTGAATGGATAATAGACGTGTCCATTTGAAACGCCGTGTTTCAGTGGCCTTGCTTAGTGGGTGTCAGTGATTTAGCTGAATTTCGATGTAATTTCCTTTGCTTTTGCTGGCGGCAGTGGGCGGGGGGGGGGGGGATGGCGGTGTGGCGGATTTGATAGAGGGGCTCCGGAACATTCTGTAAAATGCAGTGTGCTCCATTATGTGAGAACCTGTCACTGACTGAAACCAACAGCTTGCAGCTGCCTTGGTTCCAGCTTCATCATGTTTGAGGAGCTCAAGATTAATCTTTTTTATGTACCTCTTTCAGTTCATTGGCAGTACCTCCAGTAACTCCAGACTCGCGTGTGTTTGTGTGTGTGGGCACGTGTGTGAGAACATTGTATCTGTGTGTGTGTGTGTGTGTTTTGTGTGTGAGCCGATATCTGTGTGTGTGTGTGTGTGTGTGTGTTTGTATGTGTGCATGCATGTGTATGTGTGGGTGGGTGAATGTGTGTGTGCGTTCTTGTGTGCATGCGCTCGCGTGTGTGTCTGTGTGCACTTGCATATGCATATGCATGTACCAGGGGGATGGGAGTCCCATGTTAGAAATCTTTGATCTGAAATCACAGTCTGCACGGGCTGCTCTGTTCTTGTGTCTACAGAGACTCGGGGAATCCCCCACTGTGCCCAGACTCATCCCGGTTTCAGAGTCAAACAAGCCTCTCTGGGACCAATCTCATCCTCCTCTCCATCTCTTCTCCGGCGCGTTGACACACATCAGCGTTTTTTTGCCCCATCGTTAGCTTCCGGGGGGGTTACCGAAAGTGAAGGTCGAATATGCATGAACCCCAGCGATTTCCAGCGGGGCCCTGCCGCGGTCGGCCATGACGGATCAAAGACAGGGCGTGTCCAAATCAGGGTAGCTCTTTTAATTACACCCACACACACACAGGGGGCGTAACGCAGGCTGCCGGCGTTTCTGTGTGTAAAGGTGTGTCTGGCCCGGATGCTTCCGTCCAATGAACAGGTGCAGCGTGTGTCCTTTTTTTCTCTTCCCTTTGTTTGTTCAGCCATTTTGTTTCACCTAGTAGGTAAATTGTTCAGACTGCTTAAAGCTGTTAAAATTCAACTGAGACGTGAATTTGCACCAATTCAGACCCTCAAATTAAGAGTCTAGCCCTCATTCCTACCTTCCTAGTGCTAAAAACACTAAAAATATAACCTTGGCACAAACGCCCTGTTATTGACTTTGACTTGCATTGATCGGCACTGCTAAAAAATAGCTTTGTGCTTGTTCTGGCTCTTTGTTCCATCAAAATGAGGCCCTCACTTAAAAAAAGAAGCTTTAACTTGATGTGTTAATTTAACATCAAGTTTCAATATCGATCAGGGAATTTCAGGATGTCTTCTGAACTATCTCTTGGGGACACTGTATTTTGCCTGAAAAGAACAATTGTAATGCATAAAAAGCTGGTTTGTTATTTTTTCTTTTTTGGCTTGTTTCTTAATCGTAAATAAAAAAGGTGGCATGAGCAAACCCCATGCCCTGATTAATTGGCTGCAATTTCAATTATCAGTTAATAAGATGCATTTTGGCTCATCATAAATTTCCATTCCATTACCTCCTCGTATGAAAGACGAAAGGTAAGCCGAGGGAAAGGTGTAGTAATACCCGCCTGCATACGAGCCCCCCCCCCCCCCCCCCCAAAAAAATCCCCGGGAGTGAAAGAGATCAATCAGGAGCGGAAAATCAAATGCGAGTCATTCCAGACACGCCTCTCCGGCGCTATTTACCGACTCTAAATTCCTCCGCGCGGCGGCGGCGGTGGCGGCGGGGTCTGTCCAAATGCCAGCGCCGCCGCCCGGGGTTCTGTTTGTCGCTCCGCGGCTCCCGGCAGCGGCGCGCGCGCTCAGGTTTATCTCCAAAGACAGGCGGGACGCTGTTTCAGCGCGCCCACATCGCCCCAGTCTGAGCCCTCGCCGCCTCCCTCTCCTCTCCTCTACTGTCCTATTCCCCCTCCTCTTTCTCTCTCTCTAAAGCTCCTTTCTTCTCTTTTCTTCTCCTCTCCCCACGTCTCCTCCCATCTCTCTTTCTTGGCCCTCTTTTCTGTCTTGCTCCCAATCTTTTCTTCATTCCTGTCTTTTGAATTTTGTTTCTCTAGCTGTAGAAATATCAGCTGGTAATTAATTAGGAGGATAGTAAGTGGCCAGGTACGATTAATGTAGCTTGCTGTGGGGAAAAATGTGAGTTTAGCTGTGAATATATTATCCGATTAGTAATGATGGGTATGAATCCAAGCAAATTTCCACTCAGCGCTGCTTAAGCTGAAAAGGCTCAGTATTTCCATCAGAAAACTGTTTTGTGGTTACATGGTCGCTGCCAGACACTGTACTACAAGGAAAAGGGAAAGAAAAGTGATTTATGAAGAACTGCATCACATGCAAATCAAACGATGCACCATGACTTAAAGATTAGATGGTATAAAATATGCATAAATCAAAGGCTGAGGAAAACGAAATCCTATGCAATCCTTGTGTGCACGTGTGTGTGTGTGTGCAGTTGTGCACATACGTGTTCGTGTGCGTGTATGTGCGTGTGCGTGTGCATGCGTGCACACGTGTGTATGTGTTTGTTTTTTTTTAACTGTTATTTGGTATCAGTGCCTCTCTGAGTCTCTGTGTGTATATGAGAGAGAGAGAGATCATGCGTAAGAGATAGAGGGAGACAGAGATATCTATATGTGTATATATACGTCATGTCAATAACACTTATTTGAATTTGAATTTTATATCGTGTGAGAGAGAGGCAGAGATGGAAAGAGGGACAGAGAGAGAAAGATCATGTGTGTGAGAAAGACAGAAAGAGGGAAAGAAGGAGACAGATATTATGTGTGATAGAGAAAGAGGGAGAAAGATAATGTGTGTGTGAGAAAGACAGAGAGAGAGGGAGAAAGGGACAGAGAGAGAGAGGGGGGAGAGGGAGAGAGAAAGGGACAGAAGAAGAGAGGGGGGAGAGGGAGGGAGAAAGAGAGGGACAGAGAGAGAAGGAAAGAGGGAGAATGGGAGAGGGGGGGAAGAGGGAGAAAGGGAGAGAGATGGACAGAGTGAGAGAGAAAGAGGGAGAATGGGAGAGGGAGAGAGGGCTAACGCGTGTCTGAGTGGGTGTATTCTGAGCGACAGGCAGTGTAATGAGCCAGCTGCTGAGGCAGAGAGTGGTGATTACTGCGCTTGTTAAACCAGCCCACACGGGCCCCACACTTAGCCCCAGCGCTGCCCATCTCCAAACATTTACACTCCCCCCTCGCAAACACCGCACATTTTACACTTTACACTTAACCTCGGTCACCTGGCTCGGCGCCAGGCCCTGGAGAAAGGTCAAAATGAAATCACAGCCGAAAATGCCCTGAATTTCCCCCGGATACGGGGGGGGTTTCAGTCAGTGTTCTGTGTCCGTGACCGTGTCCGTGACGACACACGTGCCAACCCCCATGGAATGAGATGGGAATTCAGAGTGATGGAGGATTGCATGCTGCCAAACACAATCCCGAACGCTGCAGCTCGTTAAGGCAATCAACGTAGCAGCTATGTATTACACACTCAGATTCCTGTCTTCGGTTACACTATTGATAAGAGCAGCAGATTATTCCAGCGCTGCGTCTGGCTGCTGCTCTCTCGGAAACTCGGGGATATTGGCTGATTCTCACTTTTTGTGCTGCCCCTTCCATTTAAGCCCTCCCCCCGCCACCCCCGGATTTGTGGATGTGCGACTGCAAGTTTATCTAAAAACCCACCACAAGCTACAAAGCAGTGGCTATTTGCACAACATTTACATTACAATCGGTTAGCGGATGATCTTATCCGGAGTGTCGTACAGTAGTGGAGAACACCAGTGTTCCTCAAAGGAACGCAAAAAAATTGGTATCATCATGAAGGCACAGAGGCCCATTTATAATCACTAAGTGTAATACAAACCTAAGCGACAACAATGTACTTTGTGTTGCAAAAGAAGGTACAACTTGGCACAACATGTCCTTACATGGCTATGCCTGTAAAATTATCCAAAAGCAAAACATACGGAGAAAGACAGAGAAAAAGAACGGGCATCTAAACTGGGTTAAGGGAGCCAGGATGCGGTCTGAGGAGGTGAATCTCAGTCTGCATCGGGAGTTGGGCAGATCGCTAAAGTTGTGTAAGTCGCTCTGGATAAGAGCATCTGCTAAATGCCTGTAATGTTATGTAATGGCAGGGTTCCTACTGCACTGACTGCAGTGAGAAGTCAAACAGAACTGTTTAGGACTAGTACTGTGCATGGACGAATGCAGTGGGTTTTGGATAGACCTGTTGGCAGTTAGCCATGTCCTAGCGATGGGGTTTGTCTGCTGGAGTGTGACCATTGCAGTTCAGCATTTTAATTCTTTTTAGTTAAGCTTCATTTTAATTCACATGCTGTAGACCTGTTATCAGGCTTGTATTTGGGATAATAAAGCATGAAATAAATTACAGTGCTCTTGTGACTGAGGGCCTTTGTCCAGCCGAGTGAAAAATATGACTAAAATTGGTTATTTATGAAATATGCAAATATAAATAATGTATTCATAAAAAAGTCTCTCTGCAGTGCTTGGAGAGGATGCTCAAGTTGCCGTGAGCTCTCAGTCTGTGACTCTGCAGCCGTGCTTGAGGGCTTGATCAGTCGTGACAAATTCCTGAGTGTGGAAATGGTCTCTTTTTTTTATGAATGCCTGTACATTAGCCCACCTGCGCCTGGCTGCCCTCGCTGTCGTTTGTATCGATCGGGGGCCTGTTTATGCGCTAATGCTCGGCTGTTTTATCGCATTAGCGGCGGCCACTCAGCTGCGCGTCCGCAGCAATTACTGTCAAATGTCTCAGCTGTGTGCCGTCCCCTCCGCAAGGGAGAACTCACAAGATGGGTTTACGAGTGCATGCATGATGCATGCTTTGAGAAAGTACAGTATTTACGAGCAATTACTGTATATATGTGCAGATGATATATGCTTATGATATTGTTCATGAGAAAATGCTTATGATCAGGACAGATCCCCTTTTCTTTCCAGCATTTCATAGCTTTGTGAGCCAAACAGGTGACATTATTATTCTGGACTTTTATTCTGGCATTACTCAATAAGAGGTGCTACCTGTATAATGCCAGCAAGGTTGAACTGGCACGTCTGAAAGAAACCATGTATCACCTGGATAGTATAATAAAAAAGAAGAAGAAAAAAGTGACAGTGGCTGCAAAATAACATTGGTACAGTAAAAAAGATAAAACTCCAGAACTTTGCACAAAAAATACAAAACTTTATCTAAATTAATTCACAATGCATTTGATACAGTCCCAAATGAAAAGAAAGAGCGTGATGGAGAGAGAGAGATAGAGAGAGAGAGAGAGAGAGCGGGGGGAGGGAAATTACAGGATAACCGAGAGCAAGGCCTAGGGAATGTCTCCATTGTGTTTGTCTGGAGTGAGACGAGGCAGAGTGGAGAGGTGGATTGTGGGTAGGGGAGTGCAGCCGGAGGCAAAGATGGCAGCTTTGGCCGTACACTCTGCCTCTCCCTTAGGCCTCGCTTGTCACTTCCTCTACTTGCTAACACTCTGCCACTGATGTCCGCGCCCCCCATCCCACCCCCATACCCCCCCAGGGTGGCGTCCTGACCCACAAGGACAGGGGTGACCCTGCCGCCCGCCACGCATGGCCGGCGCACTGGACACTTAATGGGGCGAGTCGGAGAATGGGCTGTGACCGCAAAGCCACTTTCTGTGGGTTAATGGCGGTAACAGAAGGGTCATGATGTATGATCCGAAGGCGGGGGGGACAGTCCGGGGAAATCTGGACCTCAGACACAGAATCTGCTGATCTTCAGGATGCTGACAGCGTGCCACCATGGCAAAATGGGGGGAGTATCCTGCATTACAGTGATGTAGGAACGTGCAGGTCTGCGGGCATTAGGTGCAAATGAGGACATGTTAAACTGTGAGTCATAACCTGCATAATTTGTCATAAATACAAATGTATCCAGTGTTCAAGGATGTCCTGGATGTGTTTTCTTTTGAAATGTGCTTATTTGTTGCTTTAAAATTAGATTTTATGGATGTGTACTGACATTGACATTGAGTAGATATGAAATCTAGGACCTCCATGATATCTGTGTGTGCGTGTGTGTGTGTGTATTTGTGCATGTGCATGTGAGTGTGTGTGCGTGTGCGCGTGTATGCGAGTGTGTGTACATATATGTGTGTGTGTGTGTGTGTGTGTGTGTGTGTGTGTGTGTGTGTGTGTGTGTGTGCGTGTGTGCGTGTATGCGAGTGTGTGTGCATATATGTGTGTGTGTGTGTGTGTGTGTGTGTATGTGTGTGCATGTATGCGAGTGTGTGTGCATATATGTGTGTGTGTGTGTGTGTGTGTGTGTGTGTGTATGTGTGTGCATGTCTGTGTGCTTTGAGTTACAGTGGAGTAAGAGCCAGACAGGAGACAGAAGCCTCTAGGAAGGTCCCTTTATTGGGCAGAGGAGCCCAGCCTGTGAGTTCAGTAAATTAGGGCACACAGCTCCACACGGCACTTGAGCGGAGATGATTGGCGCACAAAAGATCTGACTCAGCTGATGGAGGCTTCTGCCTTTAGGTTGTGTATAGTGAGAGCACACCATCTGTGCTGTCTGAGGAAGAAGTACTGCATTCATCAGCCTTTCCCATGGAGTTGGAAGAAAGCACATTTAGAAATCACATTGGAGGAGTGCACATCTACCAAGAAATATCGCTGTCTTAATCACACATACCGTAGTCTTTATATAAGAAAAAGGTTTGATGGTCTACAGAGACCATCTGTAAAATTTGCTGTGTTCCTTTGCAAAGAAAAAAATATAGTAGTAGTAGAAAAAAAAAAACCTCAATAACCTCACTTTAAATGCAGCAGCATTATCATAAATACAATCATAAACACTCACGCTAGAGAACATTCTGCTTATGAATTCACAGCTTTATTTATTTATTTGCTCTGCTGCATCTCACTTCAGTCTAAAGGCTGTGTCTTCAATGCAGGACTGCCACGGCACACATACACCCTGTGAGTCTGCTCAACCTCCCTGTGCACACACACAATATGGCTGGACTCAAACGTTGGTAGGAAGGCCGTGTCTTTGTGTCTTTGTGGGGAGGAGACAAAGCTCATAGGTCACGGTCTGAGAGAAAGAGCAGTGGGTGGTGAATAACAGGCCACAGTGAGAGAAGGGAGGCTTGCAGTAAGTGGGGTGCCAGTTCTCCCCATAGCTCAGTGGCGACTCCTCTGGTCGATCAGGGGTATGGCGCCTGCCTGCCTGACAGCTGTGCAGTCCTCTGTGCAGAGTAACCATGGGTGATGGTCGCATGTGTTTCAGGTGACGAGCATGTTCACGCACCAGGATGTCGCAGCAAGGGAGCACATTCAGGCATTCCTTGTTGTTAGAGAAAAGTCAATGTAAATTATGTAATTCTGTCTGCAGTCATGTCTCAGGAAATCTGTAAAAATCTCTTTTTACAACCTGTCTCAGTGACAGGGGGTGGTGGTCAGTTAACCTTTTAAGGTGTAAAATCCCACATATGTGAGTAGAATGTTCTTAACTGAACATTCCAATGCTGAAGTAACAATCACTGCTGGTAACTGAAAGCAGTGCAGATCTAGAGCACTGTCTTAGAATTTAGGGAAAAAAAAAAATCCAAAAACCTGAAATCGACTGCAATGATCAAGTGCTAACCAGTGAGCAAAGACAGAGCATCCAATTTGTTTACGACGCTCGCTTTCTCAGAAACGTGGAATGCTTCAAACGCCGCTGTTTTCCCGCCATGCGAGAGCTCGCAGCGGTCGCTGCGCAGCGAGCTATAGTTCAGGTTGATGCTGCGGATAAGCAGGTATCAGTGCAGTGGGACCTGCGTTTGCAAATTCCATTTTCTCACGGCTTTGGAGCTAAGCCTGCTGAAGGTGCACCCGAGCACAGCTCCCTCCGTTTGGCCGGGGGAAGCTTAGCGCTAGCGACTGTGGCGCGCCTTCGCGTGTCCTGACTTGATCCGGGACGCGGCCTGGTGGCGATTAAGAGGACCCTATGCCAGGACGCTCGGCTCGCATCATCATTCTTCGGCGTGGGCGGCGTGGGGGTTTTCGCGAAATACCGCGCGTGGTTGTTTTTGCACCATCGCTCTCGCCGATCCAAGCGCTGCTAGGGCGACCAGAAATGCAAAACAAATAAAAGAAAGGGAAATATTTCTTAATTTAATGCAAGCAATTACCGAGCTTTGCTTAGGGTGTCATTTGTTGCTGACATAATTAGCATAACGACTTTCCTCTTCGTGAACGGAATGCAAATACTGACCTTTGTGTGAATGGTAGACAGTTCTTTGGTTTTCAAGCCTGAACACAATCATAAGAGACCACAACATGTGGCATAAACTAATGGCAATAATAAGAATAAAAAATATAAGAATAATAATAATAATAATAATAATAACAATAATAATCATAATAATAATCATAATAATAATTTAGTTTTATGTGTAGAATGGCCTTTCAAAAATATAGTTTGCCACATCTCTCTGAAGGTACATTATAAATAGATGTAATTAGTCTGGCTCATTTGTGAGTCATACATTCTTCAGACAGTCAATAAGGAGTGCCGTAGTGACTGGAGTGAACTAACGTGTGTGTGTGTGTGTGTGTGTGCGTGTGTGTGTTTGCGTGTGTGTGTTTGCATGTGTGTGTCTGTGTGTGTGTCTGCGTGTGTGTGTGTCTGTGGCTGAGGAAATCATTCTACACTGTGCTATGAGGCACACAGTCCTAATCTGTATTTGATAAAAGAGGTGTGCAGGACCTTTCCACGCACCACATGACTCCCTCTGGGGGACCTCTATAATTTGTTGCATCAAAGAAAGATCAGATATTACTCTAACATCCCAAACCCTTCCATTTAAAAATATTCTGAAAGGCCATTCTACACATAAAACCAAAACTGCAATTATTATTATTATTATTATAGTAGGTGCCAAGGCAATAAAGATTTGGGAGATATATTTTCAGACGTCCCCTCATGTTATTTCCTCAACCTGATGGTTTTTCTCCAGGTCTGAAAAGACACATTATTTTTTCCATTTTCAATTGTTTATTTCTTCTGTCTCTGAGGTCAAACAGGTCACACACCCTCTGGTCAGGAATGATAGTCCCTGCCTATGGGTCACGTGGTATTGCCATCGTTTCGGATTTTGGGATGAATTTGTGTGCGCCTGTAGAATGTAGTTCTATCATCCCAGATGCATTGATTTTTGTCATTGCTTTACAGATTTTGCCGTTAGGACGTGTTGCAGGATTGTTAGAGTGGGCACCTGCCTTTTTACACACATTTAAGGAATGATCTATCTGTGTGTATGTTTGTTGTTTGATTCATCATACATTATGTGAATTTTTGTACCATGGACTGTTGGGGATGGCACACAAATCCGAGTGTACATAAGACAGATATCTTCTCTTGTCAGATCCTGGAGATGGGTGGAACCTGACATTGAAATCACTTTGGTGCTACCTTGATATTTTGGTGTTGGAGAAACAGACAGTGAGGTTGAAAGGATAAGTTTTGTGTCCTCTGGGTCCTAGTCTACTGCACCTTCCTGTTGACTGTCTGTTATTTGCAGTAAGTACTTTGCTTGAAGGCCCCATCTTTTTTTTCACATACCCCCCAGCCCCCACCCTTTTATTATTTTGTCCAATTAATTTCTAAAAGAAATACAGTAGAACATCGGAGGTATAAACCTACAAAAGAATTATTAACTGACCAGAAAACTGAAGAGGGTTTGGACCAGGGGTTAGCAATCCCGGTCCTGTGGGGCCGGTGCGTATGCCGCTTCTTGTTTCCACCAATCACCCTGGCTAAATGAGCTAATTGGCTGTATATACAAACAATAGTTCACTCATATTGTAGATCAGACCACAGTAAAGCTTTTCACATAGGGAAATCCTACCTTGCGGTTTTATTTGTTTGTAGATTTAAATTTATCTGTAATTGGCGCATGCTCAAAGGATTTGTTATGGCATGTCAACATACAGTTTGAAGGCTAGTATTTTTGTCTTCGAGAGTGCAAGGTAGATAGTAGTCTATTTTTTGCTAATAGTTTTAATCTACAGTACGTGTGACTGTGTGACCAAATTAATTACATCACACCCACACTTACATTTTAGAGCATCACACAGTAAATTAGGACTCTACAACTCCACAAGCGTGAATTGTCAGAATCCACGAGTGATCAGGTCGGTGGTGCATTACCTAAATTAGTGGCATATCTTAGCACTGTTACTAAAGATTACAATGTGGGAAAGTCAACAGGGTTCGACATAAAGAAGAGTAATAACAAACTCAAACTGTTGGCAAAAGAAGACAGACAGTGTCTTACTGAAAAGGAGATTTGGGCTATATTTATTCATTCATTTTTTAATTTATTTATGGCTTGGGTAGTGTAAGTAGCCATTTCAATAAAGATTGAAATTAAAATTGGTGTATTTTATTTCATGGTTCAGAAGGATCCTCATTCCTAGAGTGTTTGTATGTTGAGTTCTATTGTAAATACAACAATCCATGCACCCTGAATAACTAAGATATACCCAAAGACACAAACAATAAAATACATTTACCATCATCGTCATCATCATCATCATTGTATTCATCAATATAAACATAGACTGAGTTACGGATAGCAGCCCTCCTCTTTGCAGTAATGTTAACTTAAAGAGTGATCAGATTTGTTTATTTTCCTCTCGTGAACACTCCACCACTGTGGACTTCTGGGAAGTGATTAACTCACTGTAAGCTCATTTTATTCCCTCTATCGCCTCTAGTCCAATGTGCAAAGCACATAAACCAACAAACTGGAGCCATCATAAGTTTAAAACACTCTGAAGAAGTTATCTAACTCTGTTTCAGTCCCTTATTCTTGCTCTCTTTGCGGCAATCATCGAGTTAGCGATCTTGTTTTAATGCCTTGGGTTTCTTTGTTTTTATGGCATACGGGCATGGATGTTTCCCATGGTAACCAAGATATTTGGTCTCTCTGAGACATTTCAGGAAGTGCAGTAACACGAATAGTGATGCTCACATCTTGTCCAAAGTGAAATCCATGCAAGATGAGTAGATGCTTTTAATGCTCAAAAATGGCTGTAGGTGCTTGATACGTACGTGTGTGTTAAATCTGAAAATGTTTTTCATTTACAGTTAAATAAGACTATACCCATTACAAATGCAATCTGCAACCGATCTGAAGCTGATATGGAATGTAAGCTGGCCATGACTTATAGTCACAGTGTCCTTGTTTAGAAAATAAAAGAAAGGGAAAAGAATATTGTCATAGAAACCCAGAAGCAAGCAGGATAATTCAAAGTGATTTGCTCTGAGTGGGTGGAACTGGGGACAACATGTATGTGATGTGTGTGTGTGTGCGCGTGTGTGTGTG
Organism: Anguilla anguilla; assembly: GCF_013347855.1. NCBI lineage: Eukaryota > Metazoa > Chordata > Actinopteri > Anguilliformes > Anguillidae > Anguilla > Anguilla anguilla. The sequence goes on from NC_049209.1 coordinate 33,653,927, forward strand.
TTTTTGTGTGTATGCGAATGGAACTAGGGATAAAGTGTAGACAGTGATGGGGAAATGATTCAAATTTTTAAATGTTTGGTATTAACAGAACCTCAGATTAATATGTGATTATCCATTAACTATACCTGCTTATCCTGGGTCATGGGGGGTGCTGGAGCCTATCACAGCGTGCATTGGGTGAGAGAGGCAGGAATACACCCTGGACAGGCCGCCAATCTATCACAGGGCATACACACATTCGCTCACCATTCACTCACACACTCATACCTATGGGCAATATAGGTACCTATGAGTATAATATGTAACAAATTAATCTGTAAATACTACTTAAGAAAGATGCTTGTGATGTTAAGCATTAACAATGAACCTGAGTAACCTATTCGGGTATTCATGAACACGTTTTTTTTTTCTTCACAAAGATGAGAAAAGGTTTTCGGAAGATTTTTGCTATTTTCCATTTGTCAATAAGTAACAGAAATCTCAAGAATGTTTCACTATTTTGTATTTAACATAAAATAGTGAGCATTAATAAATGCACGTATCAATTCCCCAACAAATGCATTTCAACACATTTTAACCCCTTAGGGCACATGCCAAATCTTGCCCTTAGGGGGTACCCTATTTAAAGCCTTATAAATCCAGATGTGAACACCACAGAGACTTGAAAAATGACTTAAATGAAGCAGGATATTTGTACAATTTACAATACTAAGGCAGATTCGTTTATATTCATAATTCTGGAAGAAATGAAGTGCCACAGATGCAATTGTTTTGACAAAAAATCAAAAATTAATTTGAACTTTTTAAGTTTGCAATGAAATACTGAGAGATTGCATATATACAGCAGGTTAAACTATACATGTGCTAGATCAAAAACGTCTTGACCACAAGTTCATAAAATCTAAAGGTGGATATGTAGAACTACTATAGATTTATGAAGCAAAAACTAAGCAGTGTACCCAGCGTCTCCAAATCTATCCAAAATGTCTAAATTATGCATTGCTGTAAATCACAACATATTCATGTATTTCACTGCAAATCAACTGTTTTATCTCAAGAAACTCACTGTTGCATCATTTTCAAGTGGGAATAACAAGCTTTCCATCAGTACAGTTGTCTAAAATATTTAGGGCTCCGGAAACATATCCAAAATCTCTCCAAAAATGAATAAAATGCTTTTTTTTCCATTATAAATCATATAAATGAGCCCCTTTAAGATGGAACGTTGCTATCGGATTAAAAAATAATGCAAAAATATTGTCACACAATGTGGTGCCTAAATGTGTAATAATTAACTCTTGTACGTATTTCTATACTCTGTACTCTCACATGTTTTCTTGTATGGGGATGGGACAACATGAAAACAATTTTCAACCACCCACCACGTTTTGGCAATGTTCCAACTCACGTCATCACTGTTGCATGCTTCACAAAAACTATTACACTCCTAACTAACGCTTACATTGCAGTGTGAAATATCTAAATTATATAATACCACTAACCAATTTAAAGACACTCACTTTAAAAAATAATGTATATGACCGAAGTATTTTGAGCAGTAATACTTACATAGCAATGATGAAATCTTGTTCTTGATCTATGTTCCGTATATGGAGACAGAGACAGTAAATAAATGATACTGCTCTGTTCGCTTCGGTTTTGCTCCAGAAAACGATGTCGGCTAGGTCTATCAGCAAACATATGGCTTAGCTATGCCCAGAAGTCCTCAATAATAATAGTATTTTCCAAGAAATTACGAAAAATCGTTGACCAAGTTTCGTTAGGAGCAACGTCTTTTACTGCTACCAGAGAGTGAATGCGTAAGTGAATGCGATGATAAGAAAATCTTCAGTTACGCTGACCTAAAAAACGCTATTCCAAAAGCTTATACTCTCACCTACTGAACACATGAATTGTCAATAAAGCCAGACTGTACTAAAAAAACGGAGGCAACGCCGTAAACAACACGTGTGGTATTACGCACAGCTATTTTGGAAGGTACCCAGGCATCACAAATGCACGTATTTTTCACAAACAGATTGTCCAAGACAATGTATGACCACTCAGTCTCAAAAGGGACATCTCTACGCGTAAAACCAACAGTCAGGTTGTATATTTATTCAATATTTAGTCCCAGATATTGACTGTAGAATGACATGGTATCATTTTCGAAAACTTTTTCTCGTTTAGTTCGTTATTCAGTGAGCAGCGTTTTCACTGCTGTATTGGCATATCTTAGGGCTATTGTCGGGTTTATTTTGTTGCTATGACGGAATACGATTTTTTAGTGGTGAAAGAATATTTTTATGAATGCCAAGATAATATTGTCCATTATGTCATGGGTGGGGGGTGTGGTTGTAGATGAGACTGCAGGGAGGGGGGCGTTTTAAATGAACGACCAGAGCGACAATGATGGTGCTGTGAAACTCCATATTCGACATAGTTGTCGGGTATCGTCTACTTATGAAACTAAAACAACGCGTTACTTTTTTAAATCGTATTTTGGTTGCAGTAGCACTGAATGTCTGAGTTTAATAATCTGGCCACGCCAGCGTGCCGACCACTAGGAGGCATGCGCGAAGGGGTTAAGCTGTACAACAATTATCAGTATTTTCTTTTCACCATGCTACGCATTTGGAACTAGCTGATTGTAGATGGATCCAACACTAAGATAAAGAGCAAGCATGTATTTCCAGTTTGATCTGTCCATTTAACACTTCTAGAAGCAGGATCATTTTAGCTGGATTGTCATAAGCCACCTTTATTATCTGCAGACTGGTGTTCACCTTTAAATTTACCCTCAGTGATGTCTCCCTGACAGGTTGATATCATAGCCACACATCCCCTGAAATTTATGAACATAATGTTATATCATAACCAAACAGTGACCTTGCTGGAACATCCATGAATGTCATCTGAACGTCCATGACCATAATATACATTATATTACAGGCATTTAGCAGACATGACATTATAGCTGTATAACTTTATATCTTTTTTTTTTGTTACATACAGTAGCATCCATTTACACAGCTGGATATACTATATACTGAAGCAATGCTGGTTTAGTACCTTGCTCAAAAGCACCTGGGAATTGAACCTGCAACCTATGCCCAGTTCCCTAACCATTATGCTACTCTGCCACCCATAATGTTGTATCATTACTGAACACGGGCATCACTGGAACCTCCCACAAATGTGCCCTAAAAGTTCTGATTAAATGTCCCCTTAACCAAACATTGACATATATAGAACTTTACAAAGGTTGTAAGAATGTTCTAAGGAAGCTCGGAGGAGGACGTTAGGTCATGACCACAGTGCTCAGTGCCTGCTCAGTCAACCTACCCTGTATAAATAAAGATTAATTAATAAATAATGTATAGAGGAGCACATCAATCAATCAAATCAATCAAATTTTATTTATATAGCACATTTCATACAAGTGATGCAGCTCAATGTGCTGTACATAAAAATAAGAAAGAAGTAATTAAAAAGTGTTACAGTGGAGAAAATAGAAAACAGTACAAATAGAGATACCAAAAAACATTATACTGAGAGAGCTAAATAAAACAAAATAAAATTAAATTTAAAAATTTTAAATTCAAAATTTAAAATGTTAAAAATCAGGGGCATATTAGAGCATTCTATGTAAAGGCAATCCTAAAGAAGTATGTTTTTCATTTCCGCTTAAAACCATCTACTGTTTCTGTGTTCCTCAGATCCGCTGGCAGGGTGTTCCAATGGCTGGGGGCATAGAAGCTAAAAGCTGCCTCCCCAGCCTTTTTAGTCCTTACTTTTGGAACAACCAGAAGGCTGGTACCAGAGGATCTAAGGGACCTGGTGCGTTCATACCTCTGAAGCATGTCAGACATGTACTCAGGTGCTGAACCATTTAGGGATTTGTAAACTAATAAAATAAATTTAAAATCAATTATAAAACTGACAGGAAGCCAATGTAAAGATTTACATTGTGTAAGGTGTAATATGTGCTCTCTTCCTGGTCCTGGTCAGAACTCGTGCTGCTGCATTTTGTATGAGTTGCAATCGACAAATAGTGTTTTTGGGGAGACCAGAAAAGAGAGCATTACTATAATCAAGCCTGCTATTAATAAAAGCATGTACTAGTTTCTCTGAATCAGACTGTGAAATAAAACCCCGCACCATAGCAATGTTTTGTTTTTTAAGTGATAAAAAGCTGATTTAGTGACATTTCTAACATGGGCTTCAAAGTTAAGGTCAGCATCCATGATTACTCCCAGGTTTGTAACTTGATGTTTGCTCTTCAGTGACATAGATTCTAGATAGACAGAGATTTTTTATCTTTGAGCCTTTACTCCTATAATAAGTATCTGTTTTTTCTTTGTTTAATTGTAAAAAATTTTGGGACATCCAAAGATTTATATCATTAATACACCTGATCAAGGAGTTCACAGGGCTCATGTCCCCAGGTGATATGGAGATATAAAGTTGTGTGTCATCCGCGGAGCTGTGAAAATGTATGTTATGTTTTCTAATGACATTCTCAAGAGGGAGCATGTACAAGTTGAAGAGGACTGGCCCTAGAATGGACCCCTGAGGAATACCACACAGTATGTCAACTTTCGAGGAATACCACACAGTATGTCAACTTTCTCTGAGGTATGATCACCTAGTGAGGTAAAGAAGTTGCGCCTGGTTAGATATGTCCTAAACCTAAACTGTTCACAAGAGGCCAACCCAATTTTGAAGTCTATCTATTAGAATTTCATAGTCAACAGTATCAAAAGCTGTGCTTAAATCCAAGAGCACTAGTACAGAGAGCTTATTTGAATCTGTATTCAGTCTTAGCTCATTTACCACCTTAACAAGTGTTGTCTCTGTACTATGGTGGGCACGAAAACCAGACTGGAAATTCTATAAAATACAATTTGCATTAAGATAGTCGTTTAGTTACTTAAAAACCATCTTTTCAAGAATTTTGCTGAGGAAAGGAAGGTTTGAAATGGGCCTATAATTGCCTACTTTTGAAGAATCAAGATTACTCTTCTTTAGAAGTGGCTTTACCATAGCAGTTTTAAGTGCATGGGAAGGCATCAGTTTGTAGAGAACAGTTAATAATAGTCTGCACTTCATCTGCTAGGCAGCTAAAAACAGTTTTAAAAAAGTAGTTGGAATGGGGTCAAGGGGGCAGGTCAAAGATTTGATCTGGGATAGTACTTTCCCAAGCAAATCAGAATCAACCATATAAAAATTCTCCATACTGCCCTCACATGGTGTAGAAGGGAATTCGACTTCATCTGACCCAGTCTGAGTGATACCCAGTCTAATGTTAGTTATCTGATCTCTTAAAAAAGCAGCAAACTCCTCACATTTCGATGTAGAGAAAAGGTCACAAGGAATTTTAGAGGGGGGTTTTATCAAGCTATCTATAGTAGAAAAAAGAATTTTTGCATCGTCTTTGTGATTGTTAATAATTTCTGAGAAAAAGAATTGCCTGGCATATTTCGTTTCGCTGTTGTAGCTACTGAGTTTATCTTTATATATATATCTAAGTGTAACTGCAGTTTTGCTTTTCTCCATTGACGCTCTGCCCTGCGACATTCCCTTTTTAGCCGTCTTATTTTTTCACCGTTCCTCCACGGAGCTTTCTGTTTACCAGACACTATCTTCGTTTTCAGTAGGGGAGTAATATCAATAATTTCCCTTAGTTTAGAATTAAAATTGTTCACTAAATCATCACAGGAGAAAGATAAAACAGGGAGAGGTGAGTTTGCTACATAATTCATAAAAGTATCAGCAGCCCCGGAGTTTAGGTAGCGCCTTTGGATTACACGCTTCGTGTTTACAGGGTTACTAACCAATATGACATCAAGGAATACGCAGAAATGGTCAGACATAGCTACGTCAAGGATAGAGGTAATACATATACCCAGGTCCTTGGTAATGACCAAGTCCAGAGTGTGGCCTTGTTTATGAGTAGGTCCAGAGACATGTTGGGTAAAATCAAAGGAATCTAAAAGGTTGCTAATATCTTTAGCTTTTGAGTCAGATGGATTATCTATGTGTAAGTTAAAATCTCCAGAGATAATAGCACAATCAAAATCTGTTGATATTATGGACAGTAATTCTGCAAAGTCCTCCATGAAACCGGAGTTACATTTTGGAGGACGATACACAGTGAGAAGGAGAACAGGAACATCACAATTTAAAATTGCAAGGTGCTCAAAAGTAGAGAAGTCACCAACTGAAATTTGTTTACAATTAATTTTGTCGGAATATAATGTTGCTACACCACCTCCTTTCCTCTCTTGTCTCACAGTATGATAGAAATTAAAATTTGGAGGTGATGCCTCAATAAGTGCAGAAGGACCAGTGTTATCCAGCCAAGTTTCTGTGAGCATTAGAGTCATCAGGAACATTATGTCATTACTGCATTATTGTATACAGAGACCAATCAGAGCAGAGAACAGCTATCACATGGATTTCTTTGTGTTCTTTTAAATATTCGTGTGGAACAGACCAGGAAAAAAGGCGTTTTAAATGCATTTTCCTCTCTCTCCTCTTTCACACAAGAGTGCATTAGACACTTCGGTAGCAAGCTCAGTTAGTCATAGTTTTCTCATTTTTCAAGATTCTTATCAGTGAGCTTGTGTGTGTGTGCGTGTGTGTGTGTATGTGATCAAATTGTAAATTGTGCAGAAGAAACCGAATCCATTTGTGTGCGGCAGTGGGTACTGGTGCACCTGGTCGCTCAAATTCTTTAGTTTTACATTCTGTCCATGTTTCCCTTCCTTCCCTTCCTCTCCACCTGTTAGGAAAAAGTTGCCTTCATGAGAATCGCAATTAACCGATAAAAGCTATGCCTGTCAGGTGACTGTGCCAGTCCAGTGGCTAGGGTGACCCTATGAGGATATCAATTGTAATACAAGCTTTAAATCCCTGTGGGTCATGTTATTAAAAGAAATGATGGCCCTTTTCATAAAACATGATTCATACTCCGTTACAGCGCTTATGAATGCACTCTGCATGCACAGCGAAGTGCTTTGCCATGATAAATGCTGCCAGCGGCCACCGTGTAATCAGTGACACTGATAAACAATGCATAAATGATAATGCCGGTATAATGATGAATGCTTATCAGCAGCGATGGACGTTTGGAGTGATGGCCACCCACACACACGTGCCTTCAAGCAGGACGGCTCTTCTGCTGTATGAATTAATCAGCGAGACCCACCCTGGAGGACCATGAGCACATTGGGCACCACTACTACAGATGTCCCAGTGCAGCACAGTGCAGACATTGGGTACCACTACCATAGATGTCCCAATGCAGCACAGTACAGACACTGGGTACCACAACCATAGATGTCCCAACGCAACACAGTACAGACATTCTGCACTGCGAATAACTCCTACTACACCCACACACACACACACACAACCCCTAAAATAATACATTAAAAGCCTACAGAATCAGGGCTACAAACACAAATTCCCTGTTTCACTTTTGGCAAAGGGCAAGAAATAACAAAAAGGAAAATAAATAAATAATTACTAACTCAGAGATTGCAGAGAAGTGCACAGGGTTGAAATCCCTATCTCTGCGCAAAGCATTAAGTTGCACCACGCCTAATGTTATGCCATTATCTCAACAAATTCTCAGCATATTGCCTTATTAATTTATTTTTTGGAGACAGGGTTAGGGAAGTTGTAGGGGGGATCAGGAGGCAGGGGGGTGGATTTCATCTTGGCAAACCGTCAAAGATTATGGAGGCTGTTGTAGCTTCTGAACATCCGTGCTCACGCTCATCGTCTTCCCCCTCACGTAGCTGAATATTTCTCTCTCTCTGTGGTCCTGCTGATCTCACCACACAGCAGACGAGTATTTCAAAGACCCCGTCTGTGATTCACCACAGTGCGGCTCCATACCAGGAGCTCAACTCATCAGACCCACATATTTTACATTTTCAAGCCTTTTTTTCTGGAGCAACATGACTGCATTATACAAATGCTAGGAGAATGTCAATTAAGTGTTCCAGTAAGTTTTGTGTTTAAGGTTTCTAAATATATAAATAAGTAAAAAAACAATGAATGATATTTTCATAACTTTAGTAATATACATTGAAAAACCTGCAGGTTTTTTCTCTGTCTTTTTTCCTATTTTTGTAAAAACATTTCACTAAATTGGAAGTTCTTTCTCTCAAGTTTTCATCAGAGTTGGTTTACTGTACACCTACTGTATATCAGTATAGTTTAGCTTTTTGCGTACCTGTGTCAAAATGAGTGCACTGTGTACCTGCGGCAGTATGAGTTATTGCACTGTGTACCTGTGTCAGTATGAGTTAGTTTACTGTGTACATGTGGCAGTATGAGTTAATTTACTGTGTACTTGTGTCAGTATGAGTTAGTGTGCTGTGTTCCTGTGTCAGTACGAGTTAGTGCACTGTGTACTTGTGTCAGTATGAGTTTGTTTACTGTGTACCTGTCAGTATGAGTTAGTTTACTGTGTACCTGTGTCAGTATGAGTTTGTTTACTGCTTACCTGTGTCAGTATGAGTTTGTTTACTGTGTACCTGCGTCAGTATGAATTTGTGCACTGTGTACATGTATCAGTATGAGTTAGTTTACTGTATACCTGTGTCAGTATGAGTTTGTGCACTGTGTGCATGTATCAGTATGAGTTTGTTTACTGTATACCTGCGTCAGTATGAGTTTATTTATTGTGCATCTGTGTGCGTCAAAGTGTCTGCTATGTTCCTGTATGACCCAGAGGTCAGTCAGTTCACTGGGTTAGCCCATCTTAGCCATCATTCATTGCTGAGAAAGAAAGGCCTGGCTACATCATTTCTGCCCTCCGGTCAGAAAAGCCCTTTAAATATCGAGCAAGCCCTGTGTATGTAGAGGGGTGTGGAAAAAGTGCACGCATTGAAAACGGCTGACGAGGATCGAAGTTTGAGCCGCGCGGGCAAAAAGGCGGTTGAACGAAAGCGGTGGGAGATGCCACGCACTTGGTGCAGCTGTCACACCTGACAGCTCTGCCCGGAGGGGTGTGGCCATCGTCAGGGGTGTGGCTTTGCCCGTTTCGGCTGAAAAGGCCAATTGAGGCCACCAGCTGCCAAGCGCTGGAGGAGAGTGAGAGATTTGGGGGGTGGAGAGGTTGGTGAGGGGAGTGGGAGACTGGGGGGGGTGGGGGGTTTGGTGGGGAGGGCCGTGAGGCGGAGAGGCAGGGGGGGTTCAGTATTGTGTGGCTTGCCTGCGCCCGCGTTATCACACCCCCATTCAGGCCTTCTCCCCAGGGATTTGTAGCTTCTACCCGCTTCACTTTTTTTTATTTAAAAAAAAAATGTTTTTTTGCGTGATCCGCATTCTACAGGGGGAATGTGCATGATGAAAGGTGGTTAGTAAAAAAAAAAAGAACGAATGCTCTCCTGAACTGATTTGGATGCACCTGTGGTTGAGGATGTTTCTTGTGGTGAATTATGTTTTTACTGTTGTTGTTTTTTTTTTTTTGTGTGTGATCTGCATTCTACTGAGGGGCTTGATGGTTATGAAGGATGGTTAGTCAAAAAAGAAATAATGCTGACACGAAGTCTTGATTTGGATGCACCTGTCGGTGGGGCGGTTTCTCATGGTGAAATGTTATTGCTGTTGCTGTTGTTGTTTTTTTCTGCGGTTAGTCAAAATAAAGAATGCTGTCATGAAACCAGGTTAGTGTGGCATGTTGTTATCTTTTTGTTTTTTTTTGGTTTTCTGCAATCCCTTCACAAGCTGAATGGCCTCTTTTAAATCTTCACATGTATAATCAAAATCCTTCTGTTTCACCTGTCATTCTATCCATATTGTGTTTCATCTCACAATGATAGTAGATGGTTTAATTGTTTCTCTTATATATCCCATTTCTTTTTTTCTGCTTTGACCTGGTGAACATGAATCATCATGCTGATGGAAAATATCCTTCTAAAATCCACAAATCCTTCTTTTTCCTTTTTAGTTTATCTATTTCAGAGCAGTGCGTTTGTCTATGTATTTATGTGTTTGCTTTTTTTTTTTCTTGCTTTGTACATTGCACACATGGAGAAATGCTAGCCCCCAGGGATTATTGTGCTGCATGTATCAAGCCTTTGTTTTTCAAAGTGCTTTTACATGAGCTGCTAACTGCTCATTCCTCCATTAATCCCAGGTTATTAATATGCACATGTTCATCACACATGTTGGCCACTTTGAAAAAAAGGCGGAGATTAATTTGCTGGTTGGGGTTCTCTTTTGTTAACGCTATTTATCATGTTCAAGCACATTTCAGTGAAAATTATTTTTAGAATTATCTGTGTTTAAGCACAGAGGAACGACAAAAAATAATTATATACAGGGAGGATTTTGTTCAAATATGGTAGAATGCATAAAGCAATATATCTATTGAGAAATTGTAGGGTTTATATTTTCTTTTAAAAAGATAACATAGAACAGTAGTTTGCATTACTGCCATTGAGCAGACACAACTTTTCTGTATTTTTCCATAGTATCCATTTATGTAGCTGGATGTATACTGAAGCAATTTAAGTTAAAGTAATAATCTCGAAGATTTTCATTCAAATAAATGTCTATTAAGTCACTATCTATTGCCAAATTAGGTAAAACAATGGTGATTAAGAATATTATTATATTAATTTATATTATTATTATTATTATAATTTATGATTAAAGAACTGGGTGTCTGTGGCGACATTCCCAGGAAAAAATCACAAGCGGCGCATAGTTAGTGACGTGTTTTCCATCACCCATCAGTGGTTAGTCCGCCAGAGAGGGTAGGCGGAGCTAACACAACAGGCTCGCTGTTCAACTCACTTGTGTGTGAGCGGCGTACTGTTTTTTCCCGGTGTCTGCCAGCGTTACAATAACAGAGAAGGGGGGGTTATGGAACCCTAAAAAGTTTTTGTGTAACATGAGAGGTCATATTATTTGTTGATGTAGATTTCATATTACATTTGATGACAATGTAACGTTACTAAATTACATAGCAATTTGCACGGCTAACGCTAGCTACCGGACCATGTCAAGAAAGGCAACATTAGTTTAGACAACGTTGCGCACAGTATCCATCTCTCATATCAGGTAACGTTGAGTTAGCTAGCTAGCTAATGTAAATAACACAATCTAATGTCAGCTAACAATTATAAAAAACGTTAGCCAACGCTACCAACCGGTACCGACCTCGCAAACCGTCTCTCGAATGTAATATGCTACCTTGTTGCAACGTTGCAGTTGCTGAAATTTTCTCTGCAACATTCTAAAACCGTTTTGTCTCGTTGCGAATCATTGATCCGAACTGGCCTTAACGTTACCGCTATTTACATTGCCATCAAGTTTAAAGATTGGAATAAAGCCGGGGTATAGGTGGAGCAGAGCCGGGTCTAAAACTAAAACTAAATAAAAGAATACGGCAGTATGGATTAGCATTGTTATTATTTTATTACGCTTCCTCATATGTTCCTTCAGTCCTGATGCCCTTTTTTGATGAAATCTCCTTTGTTTTTGTTTTATTCTTCTTGTTCTGATTGCCAATTTAACACCCAGCTCAGCTTTATCCTTGAACAGTTTAGCTAGCAAAACCAGAAACACCAAGGGTAACATTTTGCAAGGCAGTTGTTTCAAAAATATCACGCAACAATCATTCACGAAAAAAAATTGATCATCACTAATTCTACCCCAGGTCTGCTACAGCATTTTAACCCGGCTCAGCAGTGTAAAGACAGCTTAAGTTAGGCTAATGTCAGACAATGAATGAGTATGCACATAACGTTACTTTTATAACAACCATTTTTTATTCAGTAAATACTAAGTGTTATAGTTTGCGTGGCCCAGGTGCCAACAGACTGACGTCACACAGGCGACACTGGTTGGATCCGGTTGGATCTCTGGGAAGTGAGGTCCAAAAATACACCTGCAATTACTGCTTTTCGCCATTGGTACCGCCAAAGAGAACGAAACGGAAATCTTCGAGATTGTAACTTTAAGTACAGACTACAAGGTCTTTTAAAAAAAAACTTAAAGCACTCGTTAGGATTCCGTTCCGTACAATTTCCCATGTTATTTTAATAATTTCCCACTGCTGTGCATGAGATCTATTGGTTAATACAGTTAATGTTTTTTTTAAAACGCTCAGTCCATGATTTCTGTCTCTTTTCGGTTTTTGGTGATTTTCAACAATTATGCTGTGACTACTCCTTGACTTTAGGCGATTTTGTCCATGACACATAACCAGCCTTATTCATAACTGCTGTAATTTCATGACACACTGCCTGAACCCACGATAAAAAAAACGACATATTTCCTTTCTTCTCACTTCGCCCCCGTCTCATGTCATTTCCCCCATTTCATTAATTCACTTATTTCAAAGCTGCTCAGTTAACATCTCAGAAACCCTTGTTAAGGCACCCCCTGGGTATTTACGCTTCCTATGCGCCTGGTGGATGACTCGCGTCTTCCTCTCCTCATGTTCATTTGAGAAAGGCTGTGCCTCCATCTCTCAGCAACATGTCATGTGATGGGTGATGTCATAAGTCAAGCCCTTATACACCTGTGGACTCTCCTGCCCCCGGAGGTACGCCATTAAACTCTGTGAGCCCATAGTCTGCGAGTCCAGAGGGGTCTGTTTGAGACTGGGCTGAAATCAAGTTTGCACAAGATTCACAGTGCACAGTTACTTTCTTTTGCCTTAAACCCAATGTTTATTTTTATTTCAAGCTTAAAATGAAAAATGTTGGTCAGATATGGAAATTTTAGATGGTTCCATTTTCCCACACCCAGGACTCTTAAGAGAATTAAAATTCATTAAATCCAACATCTATTTGCAATATTACCAGGAAACGCACAATTATGTATTTAGTCACAGTGGAATAATTTAGATGCAAATAAATTACCTTAAATTACAGGGTTTTTTTTCTCCGTTTTGTAAGTGCTGAATGTTTCCATGGTCAGCCAGAGCTGTTTGTGCTGCTGTGCCTTTGCAGGTCTCTTTCTGGGCGCATCGTGGGAGGGGTTTGGTGGTTCTTCACCCTCATCATCATCTCCTCGTACACGGCCAACCTGGCAGCCTTCCTCACGGTGGAGAGGATGGTGTCGCCCATCGAGAGCGCCGACGACCTGGCCAAGCAGACCGAGATCGCCTACGGGACCCTGGACGGGGGCTCCACCAAGGACTTCTTCAGGGTGAGGGCTCATCGAGAAATGAGCGGGAAATCGATCCCTAAATGGGTGGAGCTTCCCTCTTTTATCGATGAGTGTGGGGTTTTAAGCTAGTAGGAGCCTCACCAATTATGAGTTTAGGAAACCTCCAATCACTTTCAGTGTCATACTACAATTTCTGAGCAAGATCTCTCATTTAGTTTCCACTGATTGAGTTATATTGTCTTGTCCATTGAGCCCACAGGCAAAGCCGTGTGCACCATCATTTATTTATTTATTATTGGCAACCACTACTCAGGATATGTGCTGTTTAAAGGTGTGCAAGAGTCAACAGAACATTGTGGTGACTGCTGTAGGATGGTGGTGGTGGTGAGGATGAATTGAAAAAGTCTCTGGAAGAAACCCGTTCATAAGTATTCAGATTATTAGTTTTGTCATATGCAATAAAAAAAGAAAAATCCTCCCCAGCAAAAAAATTTCCTCTGCCATACATTTAACCAGACTAAACAGGGAAAGTGTATTTGTTGTTCAGAGTTGTTAGCCATTTGTGTTAGTCCAGCAAGGATGAATGATGACGGTGTCAGTGAAGGAGATGTGGAATCACTGAGCTCTGTGACTGTACTTATTCTACCATTCACCTCTCCATTCATTCACAAAGACTTTCGTTTTTTCCCACAGAGGTCAAAGATCGCTGTTTTCGAGAAGATGTGGTCGTACATGAAGTCTGCCGACCCGTCGGTCTTCGTGAAGACGACGGACGAGGGCGTGGCGAGAGTGAGGAGGTCAAAGGGGAAGTACGCCTACCTGCTGGAGTCCACCATGAACGAGTACATCGAGCAGCGGAAACCGTGCGACACCATGAAAGTGGGGGGCAACCTCGACTCCAAGGGCTACGGAGTGGCCACGCCCAAGGGTTCGGCGCTAAGGTATGTGTCACCCCGGCGACCGTCAGCCGTCGTTGTTACGCGGTTAAGGATGTGCATGCTTTTTGAAAAATGGAGCACTGATGAAATGCCCAGTATAATGTTCAGTGTTAAATTAACTCTTACAGAGTACATATGGTCCTCATATTGGACTCATATGTCCTCTGTCAGAGTTGAAGTAACATTGGACATTTTACTGAGTAACTGTGTGGGGGCGATTTCATGGTGACTGAGTCTGCCTAAGACATTCAGTACACTAAAAAAATGTTCCAGTGCAGCTGAAAAACAAAGAAAGTATTTTGGTCGTGAAAGTGAGACACACCGCAGCCTGTCCAGTAAAGGCTAAACAGTGATAATAACGACATAATTCGCTATTGCTAATCGTGCGCATCCTCTTTCACCATTCAAACGCCAGAATGTTGATGACATTGTGATTACGAAGCTGTGACTATGAGGCAGGTTCTATCTGCATGTGCATAAACTGACTTTGAGATGTCTGTGCTCAATGTTAACTTCAGGAAATACCTCTAACTTTCATATGCCCTTCTCTTATATTACTACACAGAACAGAGTGCATTTTCTTTCATTCAGCGTACCACACACACACTAAGCGCATAAGGAGAATTTATAAGAGGTTGAAATCATTTTATTCTGATAGTTTAAAAATGTGGTATATAAAAAGGCAACAAAAATGCTCATTGCAAAAACTTTGACTAAACTAAGTACAATATATTTGCAGAAACGTATGAGCATTTTTATATTTTAACTTTGAATTTTGTATAAAGTAAAATTTGCATTTTCATCACATCTTGTAGAACACGGGGCATATGAAATCAAGAAGGGATCCTAACCAAATGTCTAAAATATCTGCACTGATATGAGGTTGTTAAATATTAATGTAAGTGATGTTCAAGGAAGGAAGAAACTATTCACCCCTTGAAGAGCTTTCATATTTTGTTGCCCCGGAACATGAATCAGGCAATTCATGAAAATTACTCTCTTAAAATAGGACTCCACAATATGAATCCACATCATGAAAGACAAGTAAATTTAGCTTACAGAGATGGATGTGTGAAATTCCATTCCAAAAACCATTATTTTTGCACACAAAGGCCATTCAACTAATTGTGTGGTTTTAATAATGCTTTTTCTGTTCCTGAACGAATTTAGGAGTTCTATAGCAAAGGTGTGTGTGTGAGTGTGTGTCTGTGTGTGTAGGCTCTAGGCTCTGAGGCAAGAACATTTGCAACTTTTAAAAAGGGGTGTGAATAGTTTCTTCGGGCACTGTATACACTGAAAATAAGTGGAGGGGTATTTAAAAAAATCTTAATTGTATGGTAAGAATCCTACAAATTCACATCTCACATTGACATGACCCAGCAGTTAAGTCACTATTTTTATTATTGTTTTTTTAGTTGACCCATCTTGCATATAAAAATGTTTTGGGGAAGGAAGGTAAACTGATAGCTGAAATTCATATATTTGGTGGATGGCTGGGGGACAAGGGTGGCTCGGGGAACTCCTGTGGTCAGCTGAATGAATGAATTTAAGCAAGTATTACATTTATTATTATTATTATTATTATTATTATTATTATTACATTACAGGAATTTAGCAGACACAACTTTTTACATAGCGTTTAAATGGTACCCGTTTGTAGAGCTGGGTTTATACTGAAGCATTACAGGTTAATGAGCTTACTCAAGGGTACAAAAGCAGTGTCCTACGCTGGGGCCGAATCTGTGACTATTAGGTTACAAGACCCGTTGCTTACCCATTATAATATTATTATTATTAGCAGTAGTAGTAGTTGTAGTAGTAGTAGTAGTAATGGTAGTGGAATTGGTTGTAGTAGTGGTAGTGGTCGTATGCCACATTTTTTCTGAAATCTTAATAATTCTTGGTACTGAGCGGGTACTTTCAATTCTGTATTTGGAGGTCTTGTTGTCAGAGTGCCAGTCCCAATCCTAAAATCGGGACTTCCTACAAAAAGCATTTAAATCGTACCCAATTGCCTGTGCCTGCCATTTCAATGGCCCTGTTATTGACAAACATCCTGCCTGGCGGGTGTTTTTACCCATCAGCCACTTCACACTGTAGATACTGAAGCTGAGCCTAGCCTGATGACTCAATAAGCTCTCTGCTGAGCTCACATATGATGCGTAAGACCTGAAAACTGTGATGCTTGCTGAAATTTATTCCTCAGAAACAGGGCAAAACTCCACAGAATCCACCATTATGAATTCAGCAATGTGTTCAACATCATTCTGGGGTCGACAAGAGGGCGTAGCCACCGTAATCAGCATGTTTTTGCAATTTGATTATGATTATTTTTTAAAAGGAGATATGCATTATGAGGGCCATTTGATGAGCTCCTTCAGTAATTTAGCTGAGGAATCGGATGAATAAGGCATTCGGATTCTTAAAATTTATGCATTTGTTGTACCACCTTTTGGGGTAGAACATTTCGCAGTTCAGAAAGATCTCCCAAAATACCCAATACATGAATATCTCAGAGATCCTCCTGTATGTGGCCTGGCCAGCAATGCAGACGGTTCTCTGAATGTGATATTTGATTTTATTACCCCAAAGAGACTGTAGGAATTGGACAAGCCTTCCATCTTTCCTGTTACGCTCAGTGCTTTTCAAATGATCCTCATGGATTTCACTGAAAACGAGCACACCTGATATGTTTGATAGCATCTGACAATGTGAATGTGATGTTACACATGAACCTCGTAGTAAGAATGGGGTTCCTTCCTTTCTGTCTTTAGACATTTTCAGAATTTCCTCACATAATATAATCATCAGTATCATTTTTAGTTGAGAAAGGCCTGGATTCAGTCAACGTTTCTCCTTCCTTTTTTGACTGACAAATAAATGCAAAGAAATTGTCGAAGGATGTTTACACGCCGATTTAATTTTGATTATGTGCTTAGCGCAATGGAGAAATACGAAATGTGTTCATTTGTAAGTCAGAGTTAAGGAAGGCATTGATTGAACCCAGGCTGAAATCATCTCACCAGAACACTGCCGCCTCCAAAAAAAAAAAAAAAAAAAGTAATTCTCATCAGAACCAGTTTCACGAAACCAGATGTGGATTTCTGTCCATCACCCATAAAGAAACTGACTTCTTTCTTTCTGAGTCGCAGAAAAGAAAGAATTCGGGGGGTTTTACTGAGAAAGACGCCTGCTACAGGACACAGTGAACTGTGCGCTACTGCCAGTATTGTTTGCATTCTGGCTGACAATGCAAAGAAACGCTGTCCATAGCAGGTCAGCAACTGGTGAACAGGAAGTTAAGGAAAGGGAGGAAGATACATCTGTAATTGAAAAGCACTTTCCATCTCGTTGCTTGCACCCGAAAAAAATAGACCTGAAACGCTGGCAGCCCAGGAACGAGAGTAAAATCAGATTCTGGTGTCAGCATTGGTGTCCCTCTGTCAATTTCAAATCCATGTTATTAATGCCCAGTCACTCATATTGGCAATGCATCAATATGGAGCTAGGATTGAACGCATAGACCTGTGCTTCCTTCACCCAGGGGAACCTTGTATGCACACTGGGAAACTTCTGAAGGGTTAGTCAGACTTTGAAAGCGGCAATGCCACTCTGCACATTGCTGATATTTGACTTCCTTCCTGAAAATCCTTCTCATATGTCTTGCTTGGTAAAATCTGGTTTAGTATGGCCACTGGGCATAATTTTCCATTAAAGCAGAGACAGATTTTTTTCTTTATTATTATTCATATCACAACTGCTTTCTAATTTGGACTTCTAAGCTGCGGAAGCAGACAGTGCCACGGTATATAACCCAGTATGTTAGACGAAACTTTGCAATGACAAAAAAAAGAGCATTAAAGGGACTGTTGATTCACATATCTCAATCTGTATCTCCCCCATTAACAGCATCTCGATTAATGTTGACCGGTTATTATTTTATCATTTCAAGAAACCCAGTAAACCTGGCAGTGTTAAAACTGAACGAGCAGGGCCTGTTGGACAAATTGAAAAACAAATGGTGGTACGACAAGGGAGAGTGCGGCAGCGGGGGAGGTGACTCCAAGGTCAGCGCCAGAATGAGCCATCCGGCGGTAACCAATCACACGGGGGGTAACCGGCAACCGCGTTTAAGCAAACACGTCGGCCACCGCCCCACCATTCCCCTCCCACCCGCCCGACCTCCGAAGCTCGACCCAACCCTGGGGTGGGAGGAAAAGATTTGACATTTCTTTTCTTTTTCATTTATAGTACCATCTAACATCTTGGAAGACTTTTCTCCGCAGTCCTCAGTCTAATATAACATTTTTTTTTTTAAATGATTGCAGGACAGGTGTCTAAATCACCATCGATTGTAGTCGCAAAGTGATCCGGCAAATTTATAAGGGAATATCTGCAATCGGGTTTCACACCCATACCATTTTTGAGGTTCTTGGATTTTTTCGTTGAGATCTGATGTCCAAGTCCATTTGCCCCTCTGTCCTGGCTGGTCTGCAGGGAATTAAAAAGGACATTTTCATACATAACCGAGTGTTTACTGTTTGCCGGTTACCCAAAGTGATATAGTAATACACATCTCGCAGTAGGGAGAAAGGACTAAATGGCTAGATGGAGTATTAATGCATATCACTTTCACAATGTGCCAGACTATGACTGTGATAATTTCTTGTCTTATTTATATTCACCTAGAATATCTAAATATATTTTCATGGGTGTGTATGTCTACTCTGCTGCCGAATAACATAAAATAACATGAAACAATGTTATTTATGTTATTTCCCCACGACTGAAGAATCCCAGTAAATCTAGCGGTGTTGAAGCTCAATGAGCAAGCCATCTTAGACAAACTGAAAAACAAATGGTGGTACGATAAGGGGGAATGTGGAAGCAAGGACTCCGCAAGAAAGGTCAGTCCAGCGCTCGGTTTTCCGACCCAACACCGAGATCAGTCTCTCCGCCTCTTTGAAGGCCCCCCCCCCCGGCCTCCCCGCTGACTCTCCAACCTGCCATTTACCTGAACAGGTCCCCCACCCCCCCAGCCCCGCCCCACCCCGCCCCGCCCCGCCCCATCCTTTCCCCACCCCTCTATTAACCAGCCTTTGCATTATGGTTTAGGTGAATTGCAACATTTCTGAAAAATGATATCCACAACCAGTCAATCGATAGACAGTGAATTAACCCATCGATCAAACGAAAATAAAAATCAATCCAAATCAATAAAACAATCAGAATGATATATATCTGTGAACAGTTTCTGAAATTTTTTTTGTTTGTTTACACAATGCACAAAATTATAGTTATTGTGGGGTGCAAATAAGAATACAAATTAAACACGACATAAATGCCATATAGACTACAGTATACTCTAAATTTACAACCCTATTTATGAAAGAAATCACTGAACAAAATTAATTGTTACACTAAAATTTTATAATATGCATATATCAAGAAAAAATTCTAATAAAAAAATCCCTCCCTCTGTCCTGTAACAGCAAGATCAACCTGAACAACAGGGACAGTGAACTGTGTCTTCTTAAAGATGACAGATGAAGTTTAAAATGCCTGAAAAAGAGTCTTAACGGATTCTGACAGATCTCTGAATAATCTTTTGAGCACAGCTGAGACAGAGGAAAAGAGCCCTGGGGGGTTCCCAAAAAAAAAAAAAAAGTAATCGAGGCGATTGATGATGCTGAGTCGGCTGGCGCCTTCTCTCACTACCTGTTTGCCCTCGGTGGACCGATAGTCTCTGTGTTACTTTGAGGCGGTCCTGAGAAAAACTAGGTTATCTGTGCTAATGAGAAAAGAGTGGTCCAGTCGCTGTGTTGATTGGACTAATGCTGCCTTCCAATAAATGTAATTGGTGATGCATGACCGTGCTGAAAGGACACATGAGGTAAAGAGAATAAGGTAAAGAGAACACCCCCCTTTTTTACTGGGGGAGGGGGGGGCTTGTCCCTCCTCCTCTCCTCTCTTTCTCTTTTGACATTTGCAGTACGCATCAGAGAGATAATCTTTGCAAGTGCTCAAATCAGTTTATCGTCTTCCATTTTCAGGTAGCTAACAACAAGCACCGTAATGTGAGAAAGTATTTGATTGGTGCATCTCTAGTGCACCCGCACACATCCCATTGGCTCATTTCATGTTTCATTTCGTGAAAATAGGGCTGGTTCTGCATTTCAATCAGCTCATGTATTTTCAGCAGATGGTTATATAAGCTTCAGAATGCAATGGACCCAAGTGGAAACAAGTGATTTCCTGTTTATCGAAAGACAACCATTTTCTTTATATGGACACAACATAAGGCAGCTGCTAAAGTGGACTTGAACTATACTGCGGCATACAACAGTAATGGCAGTATAAAGCTATTAATAGGGGTGTGGCACCATAAAAGGTGATTGAAGTTAAGACACTAGCAGAAAACCAAAGACAGCATATTGTGGTTATGTTATGAATACATGTTCAGAGTGGTGGCCAATGGCAATGTAAAAAAAACAATGTATACTATATACACTTATAATGTTACTTTTGTTAAACTCACCAAATATGCTTGTGGAAGAAAAAAAATGCATTTAATTATGAACCAAAGTTAAAGATAAACTGAATTTACAAACACAATGAAACAGGGTTATGACAACCTTCTGTGTAAACTATCTCTGTGACCCATTTCCTTCATTAATCACAGATCGTTACTGGAAAGGAGACAGAAAACATCATGTCTGCATTCTTAAGCAAACAAACAAATGTACTGTAGGTCCCTTGCTTTCCATCGAACAGAAAGTCCTTTTAGTGGGGACAAGAATAAACTACTTACTCATGCTGCACTTGCTGACCAACAACAATATTGAGAGTTTAGAGGAATTTAAAATAATTAGCAAGTACGGTAATTTATTTGCTGCCCATTTGTCTGAATTATCTGCTTTGCATCTTGAGGAAACAGAAGCCACAATTTCCCCCAAGGATTAAATAAAGAAAATGTGATTAATTCCCATTATACTAATTCATAAGTTCTTATCCATAATGCAAGCAACATCATTCTCCCTGCATCACCCTGACTAAACAAACAAAACATAAAAGTGTAAATGGCAGTTTGGAGAGAAACGCAGTATTTTTTTGATTGTATAGCCCCACCCCCATTGTTTCCCTCTATGTTGGAACATGCATGCTACTGGATGAGAATCTAATGTTCGTACGTGAGCCCTTTGACTCGGTCACCAAACTGCATGTGATTGAGACCTACTGCCCCTCTCTTGTGATGTCATACCTAAAAAAGCCCTGCCCATAATAAAGACCACTCGGAAACACGGTGTCCATTTTAGGTCATATGTGCCTCCAAGTTACAAGGAACTAATTTTTTGTCAAAATTTATGTTAATCTGTTTAGAACAGATGAAGCTGTATCCACTTATTGCTACCAAACAGGAAGTGAAGCAGCCATGCAGATAGATGGAGCTGGTTTGTTCCAGTTTGACAACAATCTACGTATATGTAAGGCAAAAGTGGTTGTTAGCAGTTAATGGTTTAAATAAATAGCCTGCCACCTGACATGTGTGTATATACCATAAATAGAAGTAACTATCGTTGTTTAATTCCTGTTCCATCCTTTGAGAACTCCCACCCTCTCAGTTAGTTTGCTAAAAGGGAGTTTAGAAAGAAACGGGAGGAATCATAAAAGTCCTAAAATGGACACCGTACAGAAGAGGCACCCAGTCCTATCTGTTGTTTGTAGAAACCCTCTGTTTTGGCCTGAACCCCGAAGAAATCTCCTGAAAGACAGCTGATGTTTCATTCCTGCATGGTGTCCACCACTGAAAAGTCAGGACGTCCCACACCCACAGCCCATAATCAATTACTGCTGATAGTGGAGACAGAGATTAAAATAGTGATGTTTATGTTTTTTACTGTAAGTTTCTTTTGTATAAATTAGGTTCGATACTTGCTAGCCAGCTATACTCTGTAGATGACTGCATTTATCCTGAGTGTGTGACCTGTGCATGTTGATGTGCATGTTGATGTTAGTCTTAGTACACTTCTTTATTCTTTATCATTGCCAACAAGAATATTACATGTCTAATGAATTAATTACTTGTTAACAATTGATAGTTAATCAATATTGGTAAATGTTAAGTTATGTGTGTGTATATATATATATATATATATATATATATATATACCAGTTAAAATACAACTGCCTACAGTTCATATCTGTTTAAAATGTAATATTGCATTGCTTCAGCAAAATTAGAAAAAGTGAAATCTAATTTGAAAACATGCAACAATATGTACTTGAAAACGATAATATTATAATATATCGGTGTGGAAATTAGACGAGGTTGAAATGATGAGGCTGTGCTGAAACCTGTGTGTGAGGGTGTTTGACTTCTCTTCCCTGTTGCAGGACAAAACCAGCGCTCTGAGCCTCAGCAATGTGGCCGGAGTCTTCTACATCCTGATTGGAGGGCTGGGCCTGGCCATGCTCGTGGCCCTGGTCGAGTTCTGCTACAAGTCCAGAACCGAGTCCATGAGAATGAAGGTCTCTGTTTGCATAGCTCTGGACCTTTTCACTGGTCAACCGAGTCAGCCCACAGGAGGTGTTCTGGGTCCTTCTACCGTTACAGAGCAGAGGCCTGCTACCACGCTAAACTAGGGATCAAGCTCAAGCCCTGGAGGGCTGCTCTATTTGCTAGTTTTTGATTTGTTTCCGGTGCTTAAGTGTTTCACTGCACTCATGTTTGGCTAAAGAGTCCGCACGAATTATTTCAGAGGCCTAAATTGGCTGCTGATTGAAAGAAAATCACAAAAGCCAGCAGGGAGGCCCTCCAAGACCAGACCCCTGCATTAACTTACCACACTCTTAAGTGTTATGCTTCTATGTTGCGCCGACAAAAATACCTAAATATTCTGCCATTACCACAAACCTCTCTACACAATTGCTTTTTTTTAAACAATGCCGCCATGATATTCCCGCAGCGTTCTTGAAATGCGCCCACTACTGTACAACAAATCATCATAATCGCATTTTGTGAATATTTACCGAGATCAATATGACAGAGAAGTCACATTACCTGAACACTACTTATAGCATCAAAGTGGAAATCATTGTCAGTTAAATAAATGAGTCTGTTTCTGAAGAGCATAATCCTCTGCTTTCGATGCAGCGTGCTGGAATTAAGTAATTGAACGTTCACATCCCCAGAATACAGATCATTAGCCACAGTTTAAAGCCAAGAGGCTTTCATCATAATGATCTAATGCAAGTCAATTTTCGGAAACAACAATGCAGCCATGCTTTGATAATTAGGAGGAGGGTCAGGTCTAACCTTTTACTCTCTGACCTAACTGAATGGCTCTACAGTTTTTGAGAATTATGAAGCACTGGGCCCTGGGTTTAATACAAATTAAACTCCACAAAAAGAGTGAAAGAAACAATGTCAACATGTTAAATAACACATGAAACTTCATTTTATTTATTTGGTATTATTTTACAGGTAAAAGCATCCGTTAACATGATAAAATGAAAGCATATACAGTCTGGTACACCTTTACAGAGGTAGAAACATCCAGGGGTCAGAAAGAAAAAGTCCTTCCACCCATGAACTCATCCAGCTGATTTCACTAATTAGTTCTACCTCCTGGCTGAAAAAAAGAGCTAAATAGTGAATCCAGGTGATTGGAACAAAACACTGGGGAGGACTTTTACCTTCTGAACCTGGATTTTCCACCTCTGGAGCAGCAGACAGGTGGTGAGTTTCGATGTTGGGATTTGATTTTAATGCCCCCTCCCCCCCTCCCCGCTCCATTTCAGCAAATCATCAACGAGGCAATGACGAGCTCCACCCTGAACCGGGCGAGCGGGAACGGGGCCGGGGGGGAGAACGGGCGCGTGGTGGCGCACGACTTCCCCAAAGCGGCGCAGACTCTGCCGTGCATGAGCCACGCGGGCGACATGGGCCTGGGCGCGTCCGGGATGTGACGCGTCCATACGCCGTGACCGCGGCAACCACGCCATACGTCCACGCCAGCGACAGGCGACGCAAAGGACAACAGCGGAAGAAGGGTTGCACTGCGGCTATCTGCACGTCCATCAAGACCTACTGCCAAAATGGACTCTCGGAACTACGACAGACTATGAACTATTGCTACTGATAAATAAATAAAAAAGACAAAAAAAAAACACTTTTTTAAAGAAAAATTGTTTGTTTAAAAATGATCGTCTGCTGCAATAAGGAACCCGTCCCGTCAGAACTTTAAGAAGTGTACATTTTGTGTCAAGAAATGGGAAGACTGCCCCCCCCCCCCCCCCCCCAAAAAATGCGACACTTTCTTCTCTGTGCCTGTTCTTTAGTCCTGTTTACTTTTTCTCCACATGTGATATTTGGATAATTATCAGTGTTGAACTGTTGTTTGCCAATATTCCTTTTTCCTTAATACCGCATCACATGACAAGTGTATTAAAAGCCTGTTTTTTTCCTCCTAATGCCTCCTATCACAGACGTGCTGTTTATGCAGTAAAATGTATGTCTTTGTGTGACAGAAGTGCTGGTGGTGTTGGATGAGCACAGTGCACTGCAGTGGATTATCTATTCCTAAACTCAACTACTCAGTCAATAAGGTTTTTGTGCGATTTTTCCCCCCTCAAATGGAATATGTCCAAGTGTATGTGCACCCTATTGACCAAATGAATCAAAATTTGATTTAGCCTACATAACCATTCCTTGCATTTAATTATGAGTTAATATAAAGTTAAATATAAATTGCAATCGGGGTATAATTTTCTGAGCAGAAAGAAACTATATATATATCATTTTCTCTTTTGGCTGGTGCTGCAGCATTAGGTTTTGTAGGTATTGTGGATGTTGTTTGGAGAGCTGGGCATACTAGATCACCAAGAAAGGGGTGTTCATTTTCCACAAGATTACAGTTAGTCCTTATTCCGCAGTCAGGTTGAACTCAGTCACGGGAAAAGAATTAACCAGCGTAGCTGTTTTCCATATCTTTCAAACACAGCTGGCCGGAAATGTCTTTTATTTCCTTTGTAAGACAACATAAGCTTATACCCAGCTCGAGAGGGACAAGCAGTCTAATGCACTTCAGGAATATTTGCCGTGGCTGCAGAAGTATTCCTGGGCTTGATTTATGGGATTACTTGGAAGTGTGCAGCATTTGTAGAACAGTGACAACGTACTTCTTTGTTTAGTTTCCATGCAAACCAACAAGGCTTGGCTGTGTGTTTGTGCGTATGTACGTATGTATGTATAGACATAAATATTGTAAATAACAAAGTTAGCTGTCATTTCATCCTTTACAAAGATGGAGCCTGTTGATGGTGAAAGAAAGACCTGCCACATTAAATTATGCATAGGAGAGGAGGAGAGATTGGACCAAAAGACAAAAATATTGCGCGACCCAGTGAGCGTTGCTAGAGTGCCCTGAGGAAACACAAAAAATGTACTACAGTGCACTGTGCTGAGATCCACATTCTTACTAAACAATCGCCTCAAAGTACAGAGATTTTAGCATGTTGACCATCAGTTTTATTGTACTTTTTTTTTTTTTTGCTCCGGGTATTATATTTTGACAGTCAAGTCCATTTTTTCATGTTTACAGCAGCCAATCAGTGAGTCGCGTGTCACCATCTTGTTCAGCACTTGTGGGCACAGCATTAACCCTTTAAGGTGTAAGATCACAAATATGTGATTGTAATGTTCTTAGCTGAACATTCTAATGCTGATGTAACAGTCACTACTGGTAATTGAGGGCAATGGAGTTCTAGAACACTCATTTTTAGAAAATTAGAAAAAAAAGATTTTAGAAAAAAAAAGCATTCAAAAAAAAAACCTACACTTCAATGGGTTAACAAGGTTGGGTAGGACAGCTGACTGCATGAGTACCTTGAATACACACTCATGTAACCATGCAAAGCCTTTCAAATAGCACTACTATCACACTCATCCGTGAGAGTTTATTCATTCCCTCTGTATTTAAAAAGAACTGGAAAGATTAATAATGGTTTTAAATATCATTTACTTGTGATTTTGACTATGTGAGTTTAACATATTAATCAGTTTGTTAAGCAACTAATGCTTCGTCGTCAGCTATTTTTAAATAAAATTTAATGTGAAATTTTAAATATTTAATGCAGTTGCTGTTACCTTGAGAAAAAGGAAGTAGAACAAAATCATAAATATCCAAGGACATAACATTTGCAAGCATCTCATTGGTTGCTTCTGGTTGGATAGATACCAGCCCCTCAAGTGGAGTTCAGGTGGACATTTTGGTGCTACGTTAGATTCAGAGAGAAACATTTTTGCATAAGGCAGTGCAACTGGTAACAGCATCACTTGCAAGCAAATGGTCGACAGCCATATTACGCAGCATGTCTCTGGAACACACACACACACAAACAGCTGCATTTTGTGTAGGAAATGATGTGTGCTCTGATATGTTTGATTCAGTTTCCTGATATGTTTGATTCCAAACCAGTAGTTATAATCCAAGGTTTGGTACTGATAAAATTCAACTTTTATTTATTGCATCTTTTGGAAAATACATTTTGCAGCGTGCAGCTAATTACTGCTATTTTCTGACTTCAAGATGTGTGCATTATTTTGCCAATGGAGACGTACACTCTGATACTGATTGGCTAGCAGAGAAGGCTCATGTTCATTGTTATTTATTTGTTTGTTTAGTTCATTTATTTATCGTTTCTATCACCGCATTTTGCGATTGCTATGGCACAGCACAACAAAGATAGCACTTCACAAAGAAAGACATTCTGCTTGAGTTTGAAAGACATTTTTATACATAGTTATATTTGTAAAAAGACATTAAAAATTTGTATTGTATGGAGAACATGTGAATGTTGGTGTTGTACACATGGAACAATTTGGTTAAATGGTGTTGAGTAAGTAGACAGGATTATTGACTTTCCAGTTTAGTTTAACATAAGTTTAGTCTTGTTGATTTTGTGGAATTTCTATGGGAAATTTCAAGAAGAATTATCATTTTTGAGAACTTTCAGTCTAACACTAAGTCACCTGTTTGTTTACATACGAAAAAGGTAAATGACTTATGACCTACCTTGTGTTCATTTCAGCTTCATAATAATGTTCTTTTTTTACCATGACAGCAAGATGTGACTTGAATTATTACCAATGGAAAAGATTATGTTAATAAATATGGTTCATAAATGAATTAAACTTTTTTAACCAAATACAATTTGTTTCGATTTGTATATTCCTTCTTGTGCATTAGTTGGATGGCAGGAAGGTAGAGGAGGAGCAGAGAGGTGGGAATGAAGGGGTATTTTTCTAATGTTCCGACAATTATGAACGTGTTTTAGAGAAAGTGGGTGCTTCCTGTGAGCGCCTGACGTTATTGCATCCGTGAACTCTGGAAGTGGACTGTTTTATGATCGCTTCTGGGCAGGCAAGTCTGTTAATGGCCGAGCGGAGGCCGTTTATTGGCCGACTTATCGAGTGCCTCTAATCTGATCTTATCCACCACTGGGAAAAGGACCTGAGTATGGGCATATACTGTATGTGCACTCATAAACAACAAATAATAATAATTTTTTTATAAAAAAAACACATTTTCATCTGAAACGTTACTGGTTCTATGAATCTACTGAGTGGTGGAAAAACAGAACGGAACTGTTATTTACAAACTGTTACATAGGAACTGTTACCTAGGAACTGCCTCTTAGCTCTGAGACAGAAATGCACACTAAATGCCACCATTTTTCTGCATATTTTCTTTTCTGCTACCTCAGTGTGTGCGCTTTATTAACAAAGAGCCAGTACAGTAATCACTGTCACAGGGAACCAGCAAAGAAAAGATAAATACAGAAGCTGACCTGCAATTACTCCCCTTTTTTCCTCATTGTATTCATAATTACCTCATTAAAACTTCAAAAAGTGCCACTCTGCAGTCAAAAGGGACAATTTGCAATGTGATATTCGGACTATTTATAACAATGAGTTTTTTTTTTCTTTTTAAACTTCTCAGAAAACTCACAAAGGCTTCTCGTCCTGCTTTCCGTCGACGTTTCATTGCTAACTTTCAGTCGACCCACCCACCCAATTATTAAATTCAATTTTGTGAACTTTGGCCGCTTTGAAATCTGAAAACCAGTGAAGCAGGCGGCACTGTGGCAAAAACCCCTTTGTGAATCCACACTCCTGACTGAAAAGCATTATTTAATTCAAACAGGCTGTGGAAGCCTGAATGCATCATGCATCCTATCATCTATCTCACAATGGCCAGAGACACTCACTGAATGTGATGTGCTCTCAAATTCAATACTTTCTCAGGGTAGCACATTGACAAGAGGTGCAGAACAGTCAAAAAAAACCTTGTTGAGAGCAGCAGCATTGAACAGCGATACAAAAAAATTTGAATAGACAGTTGTGGGCTTGGGCAATGAAGACGCCCTCAATTAAATTACGCGAGTCATGTTTCATCATGTTGGCTTGATTGTCCATTTACTTCTGCCCCCCCTTAATTTCATATTCGTTTCCCGGGATGGATCATTTAAGGGGAAAAAAGGAGGGGTAATTATCTGGGAGCAGACAGAGCTGACAGCCTGGCACTGTGGAGTGTCAGAGAGTGACTGGATCTGACTGGACACCGGCAGAATAAAATATCAGCCTTTTTGTGCACGGAGAGGAGAGAGGGGGGGGAGGAGGGAAGAGGAGTCGGGAGGGAAGAGGAAGGGTGGAGAGGGAAAGGAGAAGAGCTGGGGATGAAGCAGTGAAGGAAGGAGGGGAGGAAAAAGAGGAGTGGAATGATAAGAGGACAGGGGAGCGGGGAGGTGGAGATGGAAGGACAGTACGCATGCACTCATTTTGTAGACTTTATGAACAGACCACACACGCTCAGTAAATTAAAGGAATGGCAGACAATAATGCAACGGGAGCAAACTCGCTGACTTAAGCCCACACAGATGTTAAAAAATGTTGGCAGTACCAGTAAGGGAGGCGGCTGGGGCGACAGCTTTCTTCATTACTATTATTTATTTTTTATTTTTTTTGACAGTTGTATATAAGCACATAAAGCGGGTGGCGGTGCGGTGCTACGAGAAGGGAGAGGGGGAAAGAGAGAGGATGTATCTATTTGATATTAACAGCCGGCGATAAAAGAACAAATCCATATCTCCGAGTGGCGAGGAAAAGAGGCGTGTAATTGAGAACAGCCCGGCGCTTTATCATTTTCACGTCCCGCTCTCTCGGCAGACATGGGAGAGGAGCAGTCGGTTAGGCCCTCCATCACAAATCATTACGCTTTCGTTTGGGCTTCTGTGAGTGGAGACGCTCCCTTTTATAACTCCATTATGATGTATCTGAGTGTGGGGAAATTTCTTAGAATCGCGCCGCTGCGATGCAAATCTTTCGCAGAGGAAAGGAAAGCGCACGTGCAGACTTCTACGGCACCTGGAACCCGGGACAAGTCGGCGCCGACCTGCTTGGAATCCTCTCGATCACGGATACTCAAAACTCCGGCCCTCGAATTCAAAATCCGGCCCTGACTTTCTTTCCTCCCGGGTAATTACCTGACCAATTAAGAGCCGCTGATTGGCTAGACGGTCTTCACACCTGACTCCCAGGTAAAGGGAGGGTGGAAAACCGGCAGTTCTTGGCCCTTCGAGGCTCGTGATTGGAGTAACAGTACTCCGGATGAGGCCGTAATCATCCAGGAGGACTCCTGGGGGAAAGACGGTCTCAGTCGGAGGGGTAACCTCCACAGCCAGCACTCACCTTGGTCCCCCCCCCCCCCAATCTGCCTGCTCCATCTGGGCCACGGGCGCAGTCTCCTGGCCGAGGGGGCAGTAGGACCGCAGCTGGTGGGACGTGGTGTGAAAAGAAGCAGCTGGTGGTCGCCCCAGATTGATGGGGGATTTCACATTGCCGGGACAGCCCAGCAGCTGGGACCAAGCGTGCTAAACCAGCGCGTAAAAACTGATGATAAAAATGTCCGTGAATAGTATACATGGAAATGCATTCTTTCATGATTTATACTGATGACATTTTAATGTTCTAATGTGGCCAATGTTTATGTTCAATAAATAGGTGAATAATGTGGTGAATAATATTATGAATTATAAACCCCCAAACACCTGCTCTCTCTTTCTCTCTCTTACACACACACAAACACACACCCATTCTCTCAATTACGATGAGCATGGTCAGATATTGCCAAGGCACACTGTCACTGCACATGCAAGCAGCCAATAAGACACAGATCTATCTGACAATCAGAATCGCATTCTAAGGGAACACACGCACACGCACACACATATACCAACACATACACACACACGCACGCATGCACACATATATACAACACACACACACACACACACACAAACACACTTGCACACGATGCCCGGAATCATGACGGGAATGATATATGCCTCAATATCCGCCACAATGTGTATACGTCTACCCAACGGGCCCCTGAACCTGCCTGACATTAATCTTGCGTGATTCAGAAAAACCTCCCACCAGTAAAACATTTGATTTAAATCTGGGGTGGCACATTTCATTCCTGCCAGATACCCTCTATGAAGTCGGCACAATCCCGAGCGCGAAGGCTAGGTATTTATGGAGAGAGAGAGAGAAAAAAAGCGCGCGCATCAAGGATGATGAACGTCGGGGGCTCGTCGGAGTTCCTCTCACCTTCCCCCCCCGCGCTTTCCCGCGCTCTTGTTTTCCTTTAATGTCACTGTTTGTGTGAGAAATGGCCCCGTGCACAAAAGGGATCAATCACTGCTTACGTGCCTAGGGGAAGTAACATCATTTCTGCGCTGATTTCTCCGAGCACACAAGTCTCCCCTGCATTTTGACAGGCTTCTTGAAAATGTAACAATCGTTGCCTCTTTTTTTTTTTAGCATTTGCCAAAACATATGCAGTCACATTTCAATGTCTGTGTTTTTTTTTTTTTTTTAACGGTAGTATTTTTGTAGCTTGTTTCTTGTGAAATAATGGAAAGTGATCCTCAGTCAGTTTCATTTTCTGAAACCTGATAAACTTACGGAAAGGTCCTTAATTACTTCACCTCTTTGCTAATTATATCATCAAAGGTTGTCCCCTCCATCTTTGGTTTTTGATACATTTCATGTAAATCTTCCCTATGAGTCATAATTAATTAGAATGACTCAAGTTTAGACACTACGAGTGGCTCCACAACTGTGTTTCCAAACAGCCCTTGCTGAAATTGTCAATCACACAGTTTGTTTCCTAGCTCTCGTTTCTTACAAGAAACTGAAACAAGGCTGTGACAATATGTTTATGAGATTAGTTTTGCATAAAATTGCCACACAAAGATTTGTTTCAAGCTCGATGAACACCTAGGGGTTATTTCATGAAACGGGATTAGCCAGCTGATTATTGAGAAATGTTTTTTGGTGTAATATTGGATGAAATCTGATTCCACAAAGCCTGAGCTATTTCAAAATGTTAATAGAGGTTAGCTGACTAAATTGTTAAGCTCGCTTTGCATAATACTATCCTAGCACAGTTCGTACACAGCCATTATGCTTCCAAGCAGAAGCTCAGTTTATTATAATATGTATAAAATGAATATATGAATAATAGACAGCAATAATTGCTGTGGACTGCATTAACAGTTGTTACTTCATCACTTTCTTGAACAGAACAGAATGTGTGTGTGTGTATGTGTATGTGTATGTGTGTTGGCTTGTGCGTGTGAGTGGGTGTGTATGTGTTTGTGCGTATGTGTGGGTGTGTGTGTGCATGTGTGTGGGGGTATTTGTCAGTGTGTGTGTGCGTGTGTGTTTGTGTGTCGAGAGTAAAAGCAGCAAACACACCCTGAATTTCTGCTCGTGTATAAACAGCTTTAGTTTCCCGTGTGAGCGTCATTGATTGAAGGGCATCAGACTCCTGCGTCCCCCGTGGACTCCTCCGCTGGTCTGACAATCAAGAGCGCACCGCCGCTGCCGCCGCCCACCACGAGTGACTCAGACGCCGCTGTTCCGAGACAAAGGGCGGAAATTTCATTTCAGCGACTGCGAACAAAGGCACGCTCGCCGACGGCCGCTACCAGCGCCGAACCGAATTCTGGCTCCCCGCACATCGCAGTGGACACGCTCAATACGCACGCTCCTGCCTCGTCTGATAGCTAATACCAGCGCTGACAGAGGAAAGAGAGACCTCAGCTGGAATATTCCAGACTGAACGGGCAGTAGTGTTTAGATGCGTCATAGGTTTCGTGTAGCCAGGCGATGTCCGAAGGGTGAGCCTAAATGGGCTGCATGGCCTCTTCTTGTGAATTAAACTTTCTGGTGTTTCTCGCTAAAATTGAACAGGCCGTGCAGAGACCAGATATGGCTGGTAATGCCTCGGGGAGAGAAGGAGAGATGGGAAGACGGATAAGTGGATTAAAGGTCCCAATGTGGACGCGTTCGTAAGAAAGAGAGAGAGACGGCGGTGACAGGGTCACGGTGACTTCCTCGTACTCCCGCCTCACACGCGTCCGTCGTTTCTGTCCCTCATTTCGCCAATCACAGAGTGCACTCTCCAATTGGCTCTCTGGCGTGATGCATTTATTCTCCATCTTCACTGTACAAATTAGGGTTGTTTTTTTTTTTTAAACCTGAAAAGAACCACGTAATAACCTTGACGGTACACATCGATCTGGAAGGAGAATTGTCCTTAGTAGACAGAGGGCAGGTACAGAATTAAATTTAGTCACGATCTGTCCTTGTGCATGTGTGCGTGTGTATGTCCAAAAACATTTCCTAGTAGGTTCATTGTTCATGGTGGTTCACTTTTCACCATTTTCTTTTTTACATTAGTCTAATTAATCAGTAGATTACTTAGGTAACTTTACACCCATTAATTGCATATTAATATCAAGATTAGATCATGGAATAATTTAAAGATATTATTAAGATCCCCATCTCATCTCTGGCCACTCATCTTCTCATCTCCTTCCACTGGGAAGTGATATGGGCCTGCATCAAATCCAGAACTTCCTGCCTGAGGATGAAGATTTTCCCTGCTGAAATATATAAAACGTGCTTTTCTGAGCTTTCAATTTCCTGAGGATCACGGTATCTCCTCCGGTAAAAGAAAAGTCAGTTGGATGGTGAAAGCTCTTGAGAGGAGTAAAATATTCTATAGCATATTCACTACCTACGACAGAGCTATGACACACAGATGCTGATTTAATTCTGCAGGGTTTTACCACTCACAAACATAAAACAGCATACGTTTTGATTACAACAGGCCAGCCCATCTAAGTTACTCATTTGCCACCAACAAGAGCAGAGGTACCTGCCCTGCTTCATGGATTTCTGCAGTCACAGCCAAACCAGCATATAGCAAAAAGCTATCAATGTTATATATTGCTCTGGTCTTGAGACTCCCTGTGGAAGAGTAGCTGCAGCTCCCCTGTCAGGTGAAGCCAGCTAAGCAGATGGGAGCCAGACTGGAGAAGAGGATGAAAGCACAGTACACAGTACAGCATGCCATTCCTGAGTGGACAGCTCTAAACAGAATACTGCGAGTACCCGCTGAAGGATAACGTACGAATGCTGGGCTTCAGACGACTGGAAGCAGAGATACTCAGCTAATAGCAATGGCTATCATTAAACTTTTATTTGACTAGGAAGCCACACTGAGATTAAAATCTCTTTTACAAGTGAGACCTAGCCAAGACAGGGCCAAAGCAGAATGGGGAATACAACAACAACAAAAATAATCAATAATAAACAATATATAATTAACATAATAGCTCAAATTTAAAATAGAAAATATGCTACAAAACACGCTGCCTAGCAATCCAGCAGAATTTCAGAACACTACCCCTAAGTTTACCGTAAACTCAGTGCTAGTGCAAGTGTGGTTGCCACTTGCAAATCTGAGTTTGGTGTGACTTCTGAAACTAAAGTATGCTGAAGATGCTTGAATATTCCAAGAGAAGGGGAGATGCCAACTCCTGAAAAATGCTGTTAGATGATCTTTGTTGTTTGACTTGCTATGTTTTATGTGGGATAAAGTAAGCAGTAGGTCTCACAAGTGGCACCGAAATGGGTTTGTTGGGTATTATAGCTGAAACACTGTAGATTCAGGCCTGGGTTGTGTTACTGCACATCTGTTGACAGTGGTCCATAGCAGGAGGACAAAACTGCCTTTGTCGTATGCCTGGGAGGATGTAAGACAAAACCTGGCAACCCAACCATAACAATCATACTTTACAGTTGGGTTGCTGCTGCATTAGTTCCTCCCAACAACATGCAATGTCATTTATGGACAGTGAAACCTTTTACGATGAACACAACCACTCCCGAAAAACAGGGGAAAGGACAGTTTCTGTTTATAGCCACCAGTATGGCACCAATTAATATGTATGTATAAACATATATACCACAAATCAAACTGAAAAAAGAATCTTTAGACAGGTGTTAATATAATTGTACCCTGGTTGTCCTATGAAGACCGGGCATAAAAAACTAATATTAACATAATACAAATGGCCTGGATGACAAAAATATGTTGCAGTGAAAATATTTTCATGAAAATTATTTGCTATAATATTTTATCACAGATCCTTTATAATGCAGGTTTATTCAAAGAGGAATATAGGGTTCTTGAGATTAAAACCAGAGACTACAGGGGACAAAAAACAATTGCTGCATTTTAGGAAGATAGAGAGCTTGGCTTCATTACAGTCTGTGCTCTGTTCTGCAGGGGGGAAAAAACCTTCTGAATGCATTTTTTATTCATTTTTTTAAATGAAACTAGGGGTCCTTCCACAACAAAATGGACTGTTCAGGCTAATATGTTGAGAGATTCAATCATTATGCCTGTTTTTAAAAAAAGAAAAAAGAAAAGCACACAAAAAAAACAAAAAAAAACAAACAAACAAAGAAAATGATTGAACTACATTTCACAAATGCATCTCGCAAAATGCACATATGGAGCTTTCAGGAGAAACCTTCCATTTTAAGATTTCACTGTTTATATTCTCCTCCCTTGCATTGCTTGTGTGCACATGGTTTCTTTGGGAATTACGAGGGATAACATTTCCCTGATAATTTGCCAACTGAAAGTGAAAAGTATTGGCATATGGCATTATGAAACAACCCCTCACCCAAAATAAATAAATAAAAGCAACCGGCCTTTAAAAACACTGTGATGTATTGTACACATTTTCTCCATAGGTCAGTGAATATCATCTCTGAGTGAATAAATAAATAAACCTCAAAAAAAGATGATTAACTCTAGACTGGGAAACTGTAGTAAAATCTAATTACTTCCATCTGTAACTCTGGCATTTATATAATGATTAGAATTTTATATCACACAGTAAATTCTTTCCATATTGAAAGTTTCAAAAGGAAAAGGGGAATTTGAAGTCCGAACTGCCCAGTTATAACGAAGCTCAAAATTATTTTCTTGTTAGTGGGACATGAGGCGTGCCATGATTTTCCATTATGATTTTTTTTTTAAGATGAGGCAATTTTGATGATTATTCTAATCCAACCGAAGACCTTTTAGTATGCACTGCACTCATCCTTATCTCAACAGCACAGTAATTTTCTAAATGCAATCAGAGGCTGTAATAACCGAATGGGAACTTGAATGGTACGGTGAAATGACAGTTGAATGGTGAGGTCTTGTGCTGCCTGACACTGTGAGGTGACATGTCTGAGATTGCTTTCTTATTTCAATTGCGCTTAACTGTTTTATTAGCTCCAATAAAGTCAAATAGTGCAGCAGCTGGAGGTTTATGGGGTAGAAATGACTGAAGAAACAATGTCTGTAGTATCTATCCACGATAGTTCCCCTGACCACTTTCAGACATAATTTTTTTCTTTCTTTGTCTGGATTTCCTTTAGGATAATGTTATACAGGTGTAGCTGTGCAAAGATATGTTATATGTCTAGTGGTACCTTATTTTGTTACTAAACTAGGTAATAAATAGTAGGTTAGCATCACGCTCGTTGATTATAAATGGGTCTCTGTGCCTTCATGTTTTCTCGATAGTAATAATGACATTTTCCACAACTGTGTGTTGCCATGGATAAGAGTACCTGCCAAGTGACTGTAATGTAATGTTTTTTGTTGGTGTTGTGTTTTCCAAAGATGCCATACAGTCAAAACACCTTCTTTTTTGAGAAGGAATGAGAGTGTTCCATTATGAAAGAGTTTTTTCCCCCTCACTCCCTCTTACACACGCTCACTCTGCTTCTTTAGTTTTGGCAGTTCCCAATTAGATTATTTGGAGCTCCCTTCATCTATTTGGCTTCGCAACGCTCCTTTGACAGCCTTTTAGACGTTAACTGGCTCTGCCCCAAACACACAGGGCATCTGTTACAAATTATAAGTAAGAGAGGCACTGTGAAGCAGCACACAATGACAGTGCTATTACAAGTTTGAGCATGCTACTGCGCCGTGGAAAACAATTCTCTTCTTCTTATAATTTTTTGAGGATACAGAGGGACAATTTTCACATGTGAAGAGGATGAAATGACGCTTCTATGGATTGTGCAGCACCTGGTCAGCATTCTTACTTCCTGTCACAAAATAACCTTCTCAAGCACTTCCTGTCTAGCTTCAGGTCTGGTCACTCCACCGGTACTGCTCACCCCTCCATTGCCAAAGTACTTCAGTCAGTTAGAGCATCTTCACTCCCTTCTGTTCTACCCCTTCTGCATCTTCCTGTGACCACATGCTCCTCCTCCCCACCCTGACACTGAGTGCTACATCTCTGGATGGTCCTTTAGGGTTTTCTGGGACAGTGGCATGAGTCATGTCCAAGACCTTTCTAGGGGCGTCCCTCAAGCCTCTGCACTTGAGCCCCTCCTCTTCCTCATTTACATGAAATCCCTTTTGTCTTTCATCTCCTCCCTTGGTTTCGCATACCATTGCTAACACTCAGCCTTTCCCTCTTTCCCTCCATGTGACACTCAGGTCTCCCTCTGCATCTCAGCCGGCCTGGCATGATGGCAGTGTGGTATAATGGTTAGGGAATTGAGCTTACAACTGAAAGGTTGCAGGATTGAGTCCCAACTAGGACACTGCTGTTCTACCTTTGAGCAAGGTACTTAACCTGAATTGTAATGAACTGCTTCAGTATATATCCAGCTGTGTAAATGTATAGTGTATAAAGATAGTCACTCTAAATAAGAGAGTCTTCTAAATGCCGTGATGTAATCTAATGAAGGCCCCCTCATGTTAGATGGCAGACTGTCATTTTAAACACAATCTGATTAAGACTGAGCCACTGTACATTCCATCCCAGTCCTCACTGCTGCTGAACCTCTCCTGTAATATAGATACGACCGGAAAGCTCGCTCAGAGCTCATCCACTGGAAAAAAAAGGCCTGTGAGTAACCCTATATAACCTGCTCTCCTTCGGTCTCCATATTGCAACAGTGAATCAGGCGTGTACAGTCTTTTTATTTTAGCATCTGAAGAATCGGTCCCTTCCTCGCCACCTACTCTACACAGCTCCTAGTCCAGACTCAGCTTCTCTCTCGCGCCTGGGCCATTTAAATTCCCCGTCTGTGCCGCTAAACCCCAGCAGCTAATGCAAAATTCAGCCGCACGACTTGCCCACAATCTTCCCTGGCACGTTCATGTCACACCCCTCCTCATCTCACTTCACGGGATACCTGCTACATCAAGCTCACACAGAATTTAAAACACTGGCCTAGAGGGCAACGAATAGAACAAGTCCACCAGAGCCAAAAAAATGGAAAATATAGGTTCATAAAGTAAAAGTCCCAACCAAGTATTTTATTCCAATCACCTGGATTTGCCAATTAGGACAATTCTTCAGCCAGGAGGTAGAACTAATTAGTGAAACCAGCTGGCCGAGTTCATGGGTGGAAGAAACACATGGCAGGACTTTTACTTCCTGACCCCTGGATTTTCCATCTCTGGCCATACCTCCTATCAATCTCCAAACCGTACACTTGAGACAGATCTCTCTGTTCCACAACCTCAAGGTGACGGGCTCTCTCTGTCCTGTGTGGTCTCTTCTCCCATGCTCAATGCCTGTCTATTCTGGCCCCTGATTGGTGGAACAAACTGGACTCTCAGCAGTGGACAGGATAGTACAATCATTAGCTATCGTGTGAGACCAAAGACCCACCTCTTTAAATTGCATCTCAATTCCCCTCCTTCCTCACCCCATATCACTCTCCCCCTTTTATACCAATTCAAGTCATGGCATTATGGTGTAGTCTATGTAGAATATTTGCTTTGATTCTTGGTTTGCCTATAGTTAACTGAAAATAACTACTGCTTTAGTGATGTTGCATCTTCACCCTGGTCTGGGGGTGTAGTTGGCCAGGTCTTATGTTTCTCCTATATTGTAAATATACTCAATTGTGATCTTGTCTGTCTCAGTGAAGACAAGGATAAAACATGCATCACCATCATACTGCATACTAGCAGGAGGAAAGGAAATTAATATTAATAAATTAGCATAGAAGAGACATATTGATTGTCCTTTTCATTTATCAGTTTTTCATTTGTCAGTGGACCTCAGTGAATGTTTTCCACTGTGAATGCTAACACTGTAGTCGGGCCCAGGACGTCTCTCACAGCATCTAGAGCCCATAAATATTCTCACAGTCTCCAGATCACAGCCTCAGGAAGCATTAGATTCTCACCACACACCAGAGAGGCAGTAAATATAAGCACAGAAGTTGATTCAGCTCACTGCAAAACACTATTTAAAAAAATAAAAAATTTAAAAAAAAAACAGAAAAAAATTGCATCTGCTCTGCTTTATAGCTACAGACCTGTCAAAAATATATAAATAAAAATACAATTTGCTTTTCAGACATTGATGAAAATTGTTTAAATGGTTGAAATGTTAATATTTAAACAAAGCTATCTCCCAAGGGTATGAACACACAATCACTGTCTCCCTTGGGCATGTGTTATCACAAACTCTAACACGTTTTGTTTTTCAGAAAGCAAACTTCTTTCAGTTGGTTTATATGAGTTAGTATTTGGCAACACATGGAAGCTCCACCCACTATAGTGGTTTTTAAGCTGCAACACCCTACCACTGTGGGCAAGCAGAGTCTTTTTCTCCTTAAATTGCATGTAACATAGCACTTATTATGCAGCTAATTCATCCTCAGCCTAACCACCAAACAAGGAAGAAGACCACAAACCAAAAGAGCAGCAATTAAGAGAAAGCAAAAGGAAGACCCCGTTATGCCAGTTTTCAGCAACACAGCTTTTAAAATGCATTTTACATCCATGAACCCTAAAGTTTCCATTTTAAACTTCAACATATATATGCACATATAATGTATATAAACACATGAATGCATACACTCACCGGCCACCTCATTAGGTGACAGGAGTGGCACCCGGTGTGGTCTTCTGCTGCTGTAGCCCATCTGCTTCAAAGTTTGACGTGGTGTGCATTCAGAGATGCTCTTCTGCATACCTCGGTTGTAACGAGTGGTTATTTGAGTTACTGTTGCCTTTCTATCAGCTCGAACCAGTCTGGCCATTCTCCTCTGACCTCTGCCATCAACAAGGCATTTTTGACCAGAGAACTGCCGCTCACTGGATATTTTCTCTTTTTTGGACCATTCTCTCTAAACCCTAGAGAGGTTGTACGTGAAAATCCCAGTAGATCAGCAGTTTCTGAAATACTCAAACCAGCCCGTCTGGCACCGACAACCATGCCACGTTCAAAGTCACTTAAATAACCTTTCTTCCCCATTCTGATGCTTGGTTTGAACTTTGGCAGATCGTCTTGACCATGTCTACATGCCTAAATGCATTGAGTTGCTGCCACATGATTGGCTGATTAGATATTTGCGTTAATGGGTGCAGTTTGCAGTTGAGAAGGTGTACCTAATGAAGTGGCCGGTGAGTGTATATAGACACAATATACCACACAAATACATGTATCATCGAAGGCACCACAAACATGCTTCAGATGATATGGATTTGTTCTCATAATTATTTATGCATGTACGTACTGTGTCTTAATTGTATGCATCGTGCGTGTTGTGCAAATTATTGCATGTTTATGTTATGTTTTTTTGCACATATTGAACATTTTCATTCAGTTCTCTACATAGTGCATCTAATTCAGCAACTTAAAAAGCCGGATTCATAACCTCTTAAGATCAACTGTTATGCTTTACTGGTGAAAGGGAGTGAAAAGAAAACATGCGCTGGTTCTGGCTATTCCATGTATGCATGAAAGCATGTATGCATGTATTGGAAATCCATACAAACCTTGAAAACTTCAACTTCTTGGTTAGAGGTTGTACATCTCGCTCCTTGTACGTGCAGCTAGGATATTTATATAGCATGCATTACTTTTTAAGCATGACATATGTTGTCTGATTTCTGTAAAAGGCCAAGGACATTTCCTCAATGAAGGAAAATTAAGTTTGATTACAGTGAGCTGCTTTAGTTATTATTTAACTTTCATCATCTAAGCATCAAAATATTGAACATTAAAAATATCGTCCAAATATTTGTATTCGACCCTTGCATATTGTAAAAACGTTAAATCCCTACAAATCGATTTTGTGAATGAGGCGATATTTCATAACCATCATAGAATGCAGCCACTGTCCAAATCTCAGATTCATATACAATGAATATGCCAGTGTTCTTTAATTATTCATACAATCTGTCCACGTTGTGGTAAGAGACGGCCTCTACATGTGCACATAGCTGCGAAAAACAACTGCTCTGGGTTCCCGAGTCATCCCCCAGCAATTCTTCCTTAATCCCCCACGCGGGAAGAGTTTGCCTTGATGAGGCTCCTTTCCAACCGGCTATTGGGACCGCATGTAAAATGAGGGTGGTTATGCGTTTGATTAATGGCGTTCTCCCGCAGATTTCCCAGGGTCCCGTGCTTGCGGGCGCTCTGATCCCCCCCTCGCACATGTATCAAAACACCGAGCCCGCTCCTCGGGGGGCCCCCGCCCGGGATATCTCCCGGTGAACAGGCGAGCAAAATTCATTTCTTTTCCGCTGTAGGATAACGGGCACATTTCCTCAGATGTTCTATAGCGTGCATTATTGATACCTTTTCCGAACGCGGTTTCAAAAGCTCAAAAGCTTCTGGCTACATCCTGGCAGTAGATGACTTGTATTTTTTTATTTTTTTGGTGTTGTTTTTGTTTAGTTGTTTTTTTGTTGTTATTATTATTTTTTCCCCCATAAACATCAGGTGAAGAACCTGCAACTAAATATCAACAATGCTTAATACCTGTGGGGCAACATCAGTTGGGGGGGGGGGGGGTCAATGTCCTTATACAAAGTTGTGGATATATTGAGAGCAGTGAGTTGTCCATTAGTGAATGAGCTGAGGACTTAGAAAAGCTAGCTTTGCTTTTCACTTAGAGTTTATACGGACTCATATAAACTCTGTAAGAGTTGATTTAACACTGGACATTTTCCTGTGGATGATTTCATGTGATATTCATCGGCTCATTCTGTGTTTATGGGCCCATATAAACTGAGTTTATATGGACTACACAGAAAATGTCTAGTGTTAATTCAGCCAACATTTTCTGTGTAGCGGGAACCTTTTAATCTAACTGCCATAGCAGCAGTGGAATGTCCAAGGGGTCGGAAAGTAAAAACCACTTATAAAAGCCCTGCCACCCATGAACTCCACCAGCTGATTTCTCTAATTAGTTCTACCTCCGGGCTGGAGAGTTGTGCTAATTAGCAAATCCAGGTGATTGTAACAAAACACTGTTTTGATCCTGGATTTTCCACCTCCGTGCCAAAGTCCTTCAACAAAGTACACACAGTAGACCTCAAAACTGATAATATTCATAAGTTTATGCTACTCGGTAATATGAACAAAAACTCTGCGGCATCCCTTGACTCACCCTCAGTGTTTATTGTTATCTATCTTACCTAATTTGATTGACAGTTACCATTATACAAATTCAAGCTGAGAAACGGGGTTCACAAGGAGGGTACCGATCCATGAGTGGAGACCGATGAGGCGCAATCTCTTCTGGATTTTCAGGCAGCGTATTCAATTTTTGGCATTGAATTTGGCCAAATGGCAGCGAATGAATAGAGAGGTATTATTCGTAAGTAATTTAATTCGTGTGACGTTCACTTGGGCTGCTGGGAGTAAAAAAAAATATGCACTCTTATCATGTCATAGTGACAAGACTTATATATATGCCCAATTATTAGCCAATCAGAATTCAATATTCATCCAAACATGTATGTGTATACATGCAGGCTTGGATGAATACAAAAAATGGGCATATACATTTTGACACTATGCCATGATAAACTATGCATAATATACACTCACCGGCCACTTCATTTGGTACACCTTCTCAACTGCAAACTGCACCCGTTAACGCAAATATCTAATCAGCCAATCACGCGGCAGCAACTCAATGCATTTAGGTATGTAGACATGGTCAAGACGATCTGCTGAAGTTCAAACCAAGCATCAGAATGGGAAAGAAAGGTGATTTAAGTGACTTTGAACGTGGCATGGTTGTCGGTGCCAGACGGGCTGGTTTGAGTATTTCAGAAACTGCTGATCTACTGGGATTTTCACGCACAACCATCTCTAAGGTTTACAGAGAATGGTCCGAAAAAGAGAAAATATCCAGTGAGCGGCAGTTCTCTGGGCGAAAATGCCTTGTTGATGGCAGAGGTCAGAGGAGAATGGCCAGACTGGTTCGAGCTGACAGAAAGGCAAAAGTAACTTGAATAACCACTCGTTACAACCGAGGTATGCAGAAGAGCATCTCTGAACGCACACCACGTCAAACCTTGAAGCAGATGGGCTACAGCAGCAGAAGACCACACCGGGTGCCACCGGCCACTGTCACCTAATGAAGTGGCCGGTGAGTGTATATCTATGTACATGTACGTGTCTCCCTCTAGGTATAAATTCAGACTCACTAAGTTACTCACCCACACAAATTGTTCGGTAGTTTCTCCACCCTTCCTCTTGGCTGTGGATTGCAGACATGGGCTTTAAAACTCATGTACTCATGTGCACAGCCTGCCAGATTCTTCCCTTCACTGCACACACCTGGTCTTCTCTTCCTCTAACATCATTCCACCCACACACTTTGGCTGTCTCAACCCCCCCCCCCCGCTACCACCACCACACATGCACACACGCATGCACACACACACACACACACACACACACACTCGCATGCATCAACACACACACACACACACACACATGCATGCACATACACACACACGCACGTGCGCACACACACATGCACA
Source organism: Anguilla anguilla (assembly GCF_013347855.1). Taxonomy (NCBI): domain Eukaryota; kingdom Metazoa; phylum Chordata; class Actinopteri; order Anguilliformes; family Anguillidae; genus Anguilla; species Anguilla anguilla. The sequence goes on from NC_049209.1 coordinate 33,697,260, forward strand.
TACACACACATGCATTGCACGCACACACACGCATGCACAAACACACACACACAGACACAGACACACACACCTTTGAATCTCTTCTGATCCAGTCTCAGTCTTATCCCCCTCTTTAACACCGCTCTCTACCCAAGGCTGTTCTCCAGCAACCTTCAACAAGACTGACCTTGTACTGCAGGTTGTTTTATCTGTTCCCTCTTGATAACTGCAACACTGTATTTGATGCCAACACATTCACGCTGAAGGAAATTTTTTTGTCATTCACATGCTTTCTTTGTTTGATATTTACCCCTTTTGCTTTTATGTCAACACAAGACCGTGGATCAATCAACATCTGTCCTCATCGTAAATAAGCATAAATGATAGGACGTTAAAACACTAGCTGTTTGGCAAAATATTCTTATCTGCAGTGACTTACAGAGCTTACATTTTTAAACATAAAATAGAACCCGCGTATACAGCTGGATATTTACTGAAGAACGATAGGCCAAGTGGCTCAGAAGGGCATTGACCCTACAACCTGCACATTCAGTTCACTAACAATTATACTGTGGGAACAGTTGCTGAGGCCACTGTTTGCTGAGTTCAACAATCACTAACAATAATAAACCGTGTTTCTGAAAAAATCAATGCTGTCATTTATTAGTGAGTAATTATTAAGGTCATAGAATTTTTTTTAAATGCTTTTTTTTTTGTCATAATAATGGGGTTTATACCATAGACATGGGGAAACAAATAGCAATGAGAATAGATCAGACCTTGAATCCAAATCCGGCCCTGGTTTTCTTTTTTCCCCAGGTAATTAAACAATTAGTGCAATCGATTGGCCAGCCTGTATTCACACCTGACTCCCAGAAGTTCCTGGACCTCAGTGGCTGTGATTTGAGAAACAGCAAGCTAGAGATCTTTTTGAGCTGCTAATTAGTAGAATCAGGTGTGCCAAATTAGGGTTGAAATGGAAACCTACAGGATGATAAATCTTCAGGAACAAGATTGGGCAGCCCTGGCATATATTATGTAGAGAGTTAAAGACTTATTGGGAAATATACATTTATAATAAGAGAGGTGGTGGTGTAGCCCTTTATGTAAAAGAGAAATTTAATCTCCAGTAGATTTCAATAAGGATTTTTCTTTTTTTAAATCAGACTACTGGGGGACTGTGAGAAGGCCCTCAAATTTGGCAGTGACCTTCGTTCCTGGTCCTGGAGGGTGGTAGGGTCTGCTGGTTTTTGTTTTTGCCTTAATATCAGAAACCAATTCAGACCCATGAAAGCAGGTGAGGTGAGCTAACTGTGCTATTTTAATTTTAATTTGATCAATTAAGGGCCAAGTAACAACTGGTTCACTCACCTACTAGAGCTCAGTAAAACCTTTAGGATATACTTGCAGCCTGCGGCTGTAGCTGGTGCTTCTTCAAATGTAAGATTGAGACTTGATTGAACTAATTAAAATAATTAAGCAGAAGTTGGCAAAAATAATTAAGCAAAAATCCTGAAATGGATTGCCCTTTGTTGTATACCCCTGTTGTAGGGAAGCAGGACCGTTGCTAGTGGGATGAAAGGTGACAATTTGGTGGGTCCACAGCTAAACAAATTAAATTTGTTTAATTAAAAAAGGGGGGCCCAGAGAAATATTCTTTCATGGCGCCCAGAATTCCTACCTATGCCCCTGTACAGAAACATAAAAGAAGCTAATTTAAGTAACATAGACTGGGTACAAATGCTTGAAGGGTTAGTCTCGATGTGCCGCAAGGTTGCTCTCATTGTTTTAAAAAGTACTGAAAAAACCGTCTCAGTGGATGAATAAATCTTTATGGGAGAATAAATAAGTAAAAATAAATAAAAGGCTTGATGGCATTCCTTAGCCAACATTCTTGGTGGAACAGATTTTCAAAGATACCGGAATAAATAAAAACAGCTGCCATTGCACAGGAGATTGACACTGAATTACATTTTTGAGCAGGCTATCACAGCAGTTTGTTAGCCACACGCTAGCTGGGCACAAAGCTAAATGCTCACTCCCAGCACTCTATAAATCATATTTATAGATCTTCCTCACACTGAGCTAGCGCCGGTTAGCAAATGCTAATACATGTGCTTATTTTTTTATGAGTGCGTTTTATAAGCACATTAATCCTCAATCAGAGATTGTGGGCTTCTGCCAGGTTTGTGCAACACCATGTTATTTCTAACCACCTCACCCCCTCCGCCACCTTCCCACCCCCAACTGTTGTTTTGATCATTTTCAGATTGATAATCCTATTATTGACTTCCCTTCCATTATCTATCCCAACATGGTTTCCATGGAAACAGCCATGGCAGAAGGGCACTTTCTTTTGCAGTCACACTGGCATAACATTCTGCTTGATACTGTTGGTGAAAGAACCAGCGTGCGTGTGTGTGTGTGTGTTTGTGTGTGTGTGTGTGGGGAGGAGGGGGCGGGGGTGCACGTCCATGTGTGTATATGTGCATAATATTTAATATTGAAATAATTTTATAATATTTTTCCAATATGTCCAATCGGTTGTGGGCACAGTGCATGCTATACACTACATTATACTTTCCTCTTAAAGACACAGTGAGCTAGTTATCATTCTGCTTAAACCCTCCACATCATCACAAAGATTGACCTCATAACCTGTATATGAGTACATCACTACCACAAGTAAACATCATCACCTGTATATGAGTACATCACTACCACAAGCAAACATCATCACCTGTATATGAGTACATCACTACCACAAGTAAACATCATCACCTGTATATGAGTACATCACTGCCACAAGCAAACATTGGGGTCCGCTTGACCGGGAAGCCCAGAATTAAATCCTAAAGAATTCCGGTTTCCCTCAACTGTTCTGAGAGTTTATGCGGACAAGACACACACATACACATACCATACACAATCTCTCTCTCTCTCTCTCTCTCTCTCTAACACACACACACACACACACAATTATCTTGCTGTTTATTTGCTTGGTGAAAATGATGGACAGAGAGACAGACACTATCACCAGTTTCAGTCAATAATTTTGCTTTGCATTTAGATGTTCCACAGTGACAATGATAACCCCCCCCCCCCCCCCCCCCCCCCCCCCCCCAAATAATAATAATAATAATAACAATAATAACAAATAACATTTCTTTTTGAAAATAGGCCTACAGATACAGCTACACTGTTGAGTTCCTAAGTACAAGCTTGTCTACTCTCTCCTTAGATCTAACATGCAAACAGATATATAATACTCATTTTAATATCCATAAATATAAACTTAAAGCATCTCAGCACATTCAGTACTTTTCAGTACAAAACATTACAAGCATTTCTGTCGCGGGCTACTTTTCCCCCGGTGTAAATGATACTGCCGGAATACGATTAGATCTTCATTGTTCTGACTGAAGTCCTGTTGGGGGTGGCAGAAGCCTGTATCGCCCCTCAATCACGAGGATTGTAATTACCGCAACACACTAGCCCCTTAAAAATAGAAAACGAACTCGGGCTCCTGATGAGCGCGCTATGTATTTAAACTTGTGACACCGCTATCACTAATAGTAGGCTTTCTTCGTTCTAAGTCCAGGGCAGATTGCTGGGTAATAGCCGCATATCACGTATTGCATCCTGCCAGGAATAGTAGCGAAATGAATATAAATGACAGGATTGCGCATGTAAATGAGGATCACGGAGAAGCCGCGACAGCCCATCGTGATTTGTCACTGCCAGGTTCTGTGGAAGCGCAAGACAATGCCTTGCCAACAGCATCATCAGTAAATCAGCCTAACCCCCGGGTTTACATGTCCCGTGTCACTGCTAACTCCAGAACAACACGTGAAGTTCCAGAGGCCGTCGTCGTTATCTCGGTTATTATCATCTCCATAATGAGCATTGTTGGGAATTGAATTTGAAAAGACCTACGCGTACAAGCTAAGTATAACTTTTCCCGGGATAAAGAGTTGCCTCCGCGACTTTCGAAGTACTGGGAGAAAAAAAAAAAAGAAAAAAAAACACGCGGAATTTCCCGCTGCGAGGCGGATTTCACACAATGAATCATGTGCCTCGTTGTCTCCTCTGAGGATACGTTCACACAGCGTTTCTCTAATGAGGGAACACTGAGACCTGGCATTCATCGCGATCGCGCGTGGGAAGCCAAGCTCAGCTCAGACAGAGACTGAGCATCAGCATCTAACGGGTTCTCAACAATGGTGATGTTAAGCAGTATAAAACATACAGTTCATATCAAACACGTTGGAGCACCGTCTTTCTATAGAATTAACAGGCGTAGGCTACGTGTGTAAGTTATCCATCGAAGAATACGAAAATAAAGGACTACACGATAAAACAATCCCTCATATCTATGCAGTGTCCTATTTTGGCAGCATTCAGGGTTAAACTACGAAACTGGACTACTCACTATTATATCAAATGTCCGTATAATAATAATAATAATAATAATAATAATAACAATAATAATAATAATAAAAGATCCCATGGTTTAACAGGCCTAAATTCTTTCATGTTGCATTAATATATCAATATCATTTTTTT